>NC_091474.1:116820932-117466387 GCF_036971445.1 Narcine bancroftii
GTGCGGAATCAGAGGCGGGGAAACAGGTGGGTAAACAGAGGTGGGTAAACATAGGCGGGGAATCAGAGGCGCGGAATCAGAGGCGCGGAATCAGAGGCAGTGAATCAGAGGCGGGGAATCAGAGGCGGGGAATCAGATGCGGGGAATCAGAGGTGGGGAATCAGAGGCGGGGTATCAGAGGAGGGGAATCAGAGGCGGGGAATCAGAGGCGGGGAATCAGAGGCGGGGAATCAGAGGCATGGAATCAGAGGCGGGGAATCAGAGGCGGGGAATCAGAGGCGGGGAATCAGAGGCAGGGAATCAGAGGCGGGAAATCAGAGACGGCGAATCTGAGGCGTGTAATCAGAGGTGGGGAAAGAGATGTGGGGAAACGTAGGCCAGGAAAGATGCACGTAAAGGGAGGCGTTGAATCAGAGGCGGGGAATCAGAGGCGGTGAATCAGAGGCAGGGAATCAGAGGGGGGCAATCAGAGGCGGCGAATCAGAGGCGTGGAATCAGAGGTTGGGAAAGAGATGTGGGGAAACAGGCGGGTAAACAGAAGCGGGTAAACATAGGTGCATAAATAGAGGCGGCGAAAGAGATGGGCGAAACATAGTGGTTGGAACTTGTATGTTGAAAATGAGTTACACAGAACAGATCAAACAGAGTTGTTGAAATTGAGGGAGGGAAAGAGAGGCACGGAAAGAGTGGAGGGGAAAGAGTGCAGGCAAAAGAGAGGCGTAGAGACAGTGGTGGGGAATCAGAGGCGGGGAATCAGAGGCGGGGAATCAGAGGCAGGGAATCAGAGGTGGGGAAAGATATGTGGGGAAACGTAGGCCAGGAAAGTTGAGCGGAAAGGGAGGCAGTGAATCAGAGGTGGGGAATCAGAGGCGGGGAATCAGAGGCGGGGAATCAGAGGCGGGGAATCAGAGGCGGGGAATCAGAAGCGGGGAATCAGAGGTGGGGAATCAGAGGCGGGGAATCAGAGGCGGGGTATCAGAGGTTGAGAATCAGAGATGGGCATTCAGATGCAGGGAATCAGAGGCAGGGAATCAGAGGCAGGGAATCATTGTCACGAAATCTGAGGTAGGGAATCTGAGGTGGGGAATCAGAGGCGGGGAAACAGGCGGGTAAACAGAGGCGGGTAAACATAGGCAGGGAATCAGAGGCAGGGAATCAGAGGCGGGGAATCAGAGGCGGTGAATCAGAGGCGGGGAATCAGAGGCGGGGAATCAGATGCGGGGAATCAGAGGCGGGGAATCAGAGGTGGGGTATTAGATGAGGGGAATCAGAGGCGGGGAATCAGAGGCGGGGAATCAGAGGCGGGGAATCATAGGCGTGGAATCAGAGGCGGGGAATCAGAGGCGGGGAATCAGAAGTGGGGAATCAGATGTGGGGAATCAGAGGCGGGGAATCAGAGGCAGGGAATCAGAGGCGGGCAATCAGAAGTTGGGAATCAGAAGCGGGGAATCAGAGGCGGGGAAACAGAGGTGGTGAATCAGAGGCGGGGAATCAGAAGTGGGGAATCAGAGGTGGGGAATCAGAGGCGGGGAATCAGAGGCGGGGAATCAGAGGCGGGCAATCAGATGCAGGGAATCAGAGGCAGGGAATCAGGGGCAGGGAATCAGAGGCAGGGAATCTGAGGCAGGGAATCTGTGTTGGGGAACCAGAGGCGGGAAAACAGGCGAGTAAACAGAGGCGGG
Organism: Narcine bancroftii; assembly: GCF_036971445.1. Classification (NCBI taxonomy): domain Eukaryota; kingdom Metazoa; phylum Chordata; class Chondrichthyes; order Torpediniformes; family Narcinidae; genus Narcine; species Narcine bancroftii. The sequence goes on from NC_091474.1 coordinate 116,822,615, forward strand.
TAAACATAGGTGGGGAATCAGAGGCGGGGAATCAGAGCCGGGAAATCAGAGGCAGGGAATCTGAGGAGGGGAATCAGATGCAGGGAATCAGATGCGGGACATCAGAGGTGCGGTATCAGAGGCGGGGAATTAGAGGCGGGGAATCAGAGGCGGGGAATCAGAGGCGTGGAATCAGAGGCGGGGAATCAGAGGCGGGTAAACATAGGCGGGGAATCAGAGGCGGGGAATCAGAGGCGGGGAATCAGAGGCGGGGAATCAGAGGCGGGGAATCAGAGGCGTGGAATCAGATGCGGTGAATCAGTGGCGGAGAATCAGAGGCGGGGTATTAGACGAGGGGAATCGGAGATGGTGAATCAGAGGCAGTGAATCAGAGGCGGGGAATCAGAGGCGGGGAATCAGAGGCCGGGAATCAGATATGGGGAAACAGAGGCGGGGAATCCGAGGCGGGGAAACAGAGGCGGGGAATCAGAGGTTGGGAATCAGAGGCTTGGAATCAGATGCAGGGAATCAGATGCGGGGAATCAGAGGCGGGGAATCAGAGCTGGGGAATCAGAGGTGGGGAATCAGATTTGGGGAATCAGAGGCGGGGACTTAGATATTGGGAAACAGAGGCGGGGAATCAGAGGCGGGGAAACCCAGGCGGGGAATCAGATATGGGGAATCAGAGGTGGGGAATCAGAGGCAAGGAATCAGATGTGCGGAATCAGAGATGGGGAATCAGAGGCAGGGAATCAGAATCAGAAGCAGGGAATCAGAGGCCGGGAATCAGAGGCCGGAATCAGATGCTGGGAATCAGAGGCCTGGAATCAGAGGCGGGGAATCAGAGGCAGGGAATCAGATGCGGGGAATCAGAGGCGGGGAATCAGAGCTGGGGAATCAGAGGTGGGGTATTAGAGTTGGGGAATCAGAGGCGGGGAATCAGATATGGGGAAACAGAGGTGGGGAATCACAGGCGGGGAAACAGAGGCAGGGAATCAGATATGGGGAATCAGAGGTGGGGAATCAGAGATGGGGAATCAGAGGCGGTGAATCAGAGATGGGGAATCAGAGGCGGGGAATCAGAGGCAGGAAATCAGACACGGGGATTCAGAGGCTGGGAATCAGACGGGGTGAATCAAAGGCGGGGAATCAGAGCTGGGGAATCAGAGGCAGGGAATCAGAGGCGGGGAATCAGATATGGGGAATTAGAGGCTGGGATTCAGAGGCGGGGAATCAGAGGCAGGGAATCAGACACGGGGAATCAGAGGTGGGGAATCAGAGATGGGGAATCAGAGGCGGGGAATCAGAGGCAGGGAATCAGATGCGGGGAAAAAGAGGCAGGGAATCAGATATGGGGAATCAGAGGTGGGGAATCAGGGGCAGGGATTCAGTGTCAGGGAATCAGAGGCGGGGAATCAGAGGCGGGGAATCAGAGGCAGGGAATCAGACACGGGGAATCAGAGGCAGGGAATCAGACACGGGGAATCAGAGGCGGGGAATCAGAGATGGGGAATCAGAGGCGGGGAATCAGAGGCAGGGAATCGGACGCCGGGAATCAGAGTCGGGGAATCAGAGCTGGGGAATCAGAGGCGGGGAATCAGAGTTGGGGAATCAGAGGCGGGGATTCAGATATGGGGAAATAGAGGCGGGGAATCAGATATGGGGAATCATAGGTGTGGAATCAGAGGATGGGAATCAGAGGAAGGGAATCAGAGTCGGGGAAACAGAGGCGGGGAATCAGATATGTGGAATCATAGGTGGCGAATCAAAGGCGGTGAAACAGAGATGGGGAATCAGGGCAGGGAATCAGAGGCAGGGAATCAAACACGGGGAATCAGAGCTGGGGAATCAGAGGCGGGGAATCAGAGTTGGGAATCAGAGGCGGGGAATCAGAGGCGGGGAAACAGAGGCGGGGAATCAGATATGGGGAATCAGAGGTGGGGAATCAGAGGTTGGGAATCAGAGGCAGGGAATCGGAGATGGGGAATCAGAGGCAGGGAATCAGAGGCGGGGAATCAGAGGCGGGGTATCAGAGGCCGGGAATCAGATATGGGGAAACTGAAGCGGGGAATCCGAGGCGGGGAAACAGAGGCGGGGAATCAGATATGGGGAATCAGAGGTGGGGAATCAGAGGTTGGGAATCAGAGGCAGGGAATCAGAGGCTTGGAATCAGATGCAGGGAATCAGATGCGGGGAATCAGAGGCGGGGAATCAGAGCTGGGGAATCAGAGGTGGGGAATCAGATTTGGGGAATCAGAGGTGGGGACTTAGATATTGGGAAACAGAGGCGGGGAATCAGAGGCGGGGAAACAGAGGCGGGGAATCAGATATGGGGAATCAGAGGTGGGGAATCAGAGGCAGGGAATCAGATGTGCGGAATCAGAGATGGGGAATCAGAGGCAGGGAATCAGAATCAGAAGCAGGGAATCAGAGGCCGGGAATCAGAGGCCGGAATCAGATGATGGGAATCAGAGGCCTGGAATCAGAGGCGGGGAATAAGAGGCAGGGAATCAGATGCGGGGAATCAGAGGCGGGGAATCAGAGCTGGGGAATCAGAGGCGGGGTATTAGAGTTGGGGAATCAGAGGCGGGGAATCAGATATGGGGAAACAGAGGCGGGGAATCAGAGGCGGGGAAACAGAGGCAGGGAATCAGATATGGGGAATCAGAGGTGGGGCATCAGAGGTTGTGAATCACAGATGGGGAATCAGAGGCGGGGAATCAGAGGCAGGGAATCAGAAGCGGGGAATCAGAGTTGGGGAATCAGAGGCGGGGAATCAGATATGGGGAATCAGAGGCAGGGATTCAGAGGCGGGGAATCAGAGGCAGGGAACCAGACGCAGGGAATATGAGGCGGGGAAACAGAGCAGGGGAATCAGAGGTGGGGAATCAGAGTTGGGGAATCATAGGCACGGAATCGGATGTGCGGAATCAGAGATGGGGAATCAGAGGCCGGGAATCAGAGGTGGTGAATCAGAGATGGGAAATCAGAGGCGGGGAATCAGAGGCAGGGTATCAGACGCGGGGAATCAGAGGTGGGCAATCAGAGGCGGGGAATCAGATATGGGGAATCAGAGGCGGGGAATCAGAGGCGGGGAAACAGAGGCGGCGAATCAGATTTGGGGAATCAGAGGTGGGGACTTAGATATTGGGAAACAGAGGCGGGGAATCAGAGGCGGGGAAACGGAGGCGGGGAATCAGATATGGGGAATCAGAGGTGGGGAATCAGAGGCAGGGAATCAGATGTGCGGAATCAGAGATGGGGAATCAGAGGCAGGGAATCAGAATCAGAAGCAGGGAATCAGAGGCCGGGAATCAGAGGCCGGAATCAGATGATGGGAATCAGAGGCCTGGAATCAGAGGCGGGGAATCAGAGGCAGGGAATCAGATGCGGGGAATCAGAGGCGGGGAATCAGAGCTGGGGAATCAGAGGCGGGGTATTAGAGTTGGGGAATCAGAGGCGGGGAATCAGATATGGGGAAACAGAGGTGGGGAATCAGAGGCGGGGAAACAGAGGCAGGGAATCAGATATGGGGAATCAGAGGTGGGGCATCAGAGGTTGTGAATCACAGATGGGGAATCAGAGGCGGGGAATCAGAGGCAGGGAATCAGAAGCGGGGAATCAGAGTTGGGGAATCAGAGGCGGGGAATCAGATATGGGGAATCAGAGGCAGGGAATCAGAGGCAGGGAATCAGAGGCAGGGAATCAGACGCGGGGAATCTGAGGCGGGGAATCAGAGCTGGGGAATCAGAGGTGGGGAATCAGAGTTGGGGAATCAGAGGCAGGGAATTGGATGTGCGGAATCAGAGATGGGGAATCAGAGGTGGGGAATCAGAGGCGGTGAATCAGAGATGGGGAATCAGAGGCGGGGAATCAGAGGCAGGAAATCAGACACGGGGATTCAGAGGCTGGGAATCAGACGGGGGGAATCAAAGGCGGGGAATCAGAGCTGGGGAATCTGAGGCAGGGAATCAGAGTTGGGGATTCAGAGGCGGTGAATCAGATATGGGGAAACAGAGGCGGGGAATCAGAGGCGGGCAAACAGAGGCGGGGAATTAGATATGGGGAATCAGAGGTAGGGAATCAGAGGTGGTGAATCAGTGATGGGGAATCACAGGCGGGGAATCAGAGGCAGGGAATAGAACGCGGGGAATCAGAGGCAGGGAATCAGAGCTGGGGAATCAGAGGCGGGGAATCATAGTTGGGAATCAGAGTCGGGAATCAGATATGGGGAAACAGAGGCGTGGAATCAGAGCTGGGGAATCAGAGGCGGGGAATCAGAATCAGAAGCAGGGAATCAGAGGCCGGGAATCAGAGGCCGGAATCAGATGATGGGAATCAGAGGCCTGGAATCAGAGGCGGGGAATCAGAGGCAGGGAATCAGATGCGGGGAATCAGAGGCGGGGAATCAGAGCTGGGGAATCAGAGGCGGGGTATTAGAGTTGGGGAATCAGAGGCGGGGAATCAGATATGGGGAAACAGAGGTGGGGAATCAGAGGCGGGGAAACAGAAGCAGGGAATCAGATATGGGGAATCAGAGGTGGGGCATCAGAGGTTGTGAATCACAGATGGGGAATCAGAGGCGGGGAATCAGAGGCAGGGAATCAGAAGCGGGGAATCAGAGTTGGGGAATCAGAGGCGGGGAATCAGATATGGGGAATCAGAGGCAGGGAATCAGAGGCAGGGAATCAGAGGCAGGGAATCAGACGCGGGGAATCTGAGGCGGGGAATCAGAGCTGGGGAATCAGAGGTGGGGAATCAGAGTTGGGGAATCAGAGGCAGGGAATTGGATGTGCGGAATCAGAGATGGGGAATCAGAGGTGGGGAATCAGAGGCGGTGAATCAGAGATGGGGAATCAGAGGCGGGGAATCAGAGGCAGGAAATCAGACACGGGGATTCAGAGGCTGGGAATCAGACGGGGGGAATCAAAGGCGGGGAATCAGAGCTGGGGAATCTGAGGCAGGGAATCAGAGTTGGGGATTCAGAGGCGGGGAATCAGATATGGGGAAACAGAGGCGGGGAATCAGAGGCGGGCAAACAGAGGCGGGGAATTAGATATGGGGAATCAGAGGTAGGGAATCAGAGGTGGTGAATCAGTGATGGGGAATCACAGGCGGGGAATCAGAGGCAGGGAATAGAACGCGGGGAATCAGAGGCAGGGAATCAGAGCTGGGGAATCAGAGGCGGGGAATCATAGTTGGGAATCAGAGGCGGGAATCAGATATGGGGAAACAGAGGCGTGGAATCAGAGCTGGGGAATCAGAGGCGGGGAATCAGAGTTGGGGCATCAGAGGTGGGGAATTAGATATAGGGAAACAGAGGCGGGGAATCAGAGGCGGGGAAACAGAGGCGGGGAATCAGATATGGGGAATCAGAGGTGGGGAATCAGAGGCAGGGAATCAGATGTGCGGAATCAGAGATGGGGAATCAGAGGCAGGGAATCAGAAGCAGGGAATCAGAGGCCGGGAATCAGAGGCCGGGAATCAGATGCTGGGAATAAGAGGCCGGGAATCAGAGGAGGGGAATCAGAGTCCGGGAATCAGAGATGGGGATTCAGAGGCGGGGAATGAGATATGGAGAATCAGAGGTGGGGAATCAGAGGCGGGGAAACAGAGGTGGGGAATCAGATATGGGGAATCAGAGGTGGCGAATCAAAGGCGGTGAATCAGAGATGGGGAATCAGAGGCGGGGAATCAGAGGCAGGGAATCAGATGCGGGGAATCAGAGGCGGGGAATCAGAGCTGGCGAATCAGAGGCTGGGAATCAGAGGTGGGCAATCAGAGGCGGGGAATCAGATATGGGGAATCAGAGGCGGGGAATCAGAGGTGGGGAAACAGAGGCGGGGAATCAAATATAGGGAATCAGAGGTGGGGAATCAGAGGTTGTGAATCAGAGATGGGGAATCAAGGCGGGGAATCAGAGGCAGGGAATCAGACGCGGGGAATCAGAGGCGGGAATTCAGAGCTGGGGAATCAGAGGCGGGGAATCAGAGTTGGGGAATCAGAGGCAGGGAATCAGATATGGGGAATCAGAGGCGGGGAATCAGAGGCCGGGAATCAGATATGGGGAAACAGAGGCGGGGAATCCGAGGCGGGGAAACAGAGGCGGGGAATCAGATATGGGGAATCAGAGGTGGGGAATCAGAGGTTGGGAATCAGAGGCAGGGAATCAGAGGCTTGGAATCAGATGCAGGGTATCAGATGCGGGGAATCAGAGGCGGGGAATCAGAGCTGGGGAATCAGAGGTGGGGAATCAGATTTGGGGAATCAGAGGTGGGGACTTAGATATTGGGAAACAGAGGCGGGGAATCAGAGGCGGGGAAACAGAGGCGGGGAATCAGATATGGGGAATCAGAGGTGGGTAATCAGAGGCAGGGAATCAGATGTGCGGAATCAGAGATGGGGAATCAGAGGCAGGGAATCAGAATCAGAAGCAGGGAATCAGAGGCCGGGAATCAGAGGCCGGAATCAGATGCTGGGAATCAGAGGCCTGGAATCAGAGGCGGGGAATCAGAGGCAGGGAATCAGATGCGGGGAATCAGAGGCGGGGAATCAGAGCTGGGGAATCAGAGGCGGGGTATTAGAGTTGGGGAATCAGAGGCGGGGAATCAGATATGGGGAAACAGAGGTGGGGAATCAGAGGCGGGGAAAGAGAGGCAGGGTATCAGATATGGGGAATCAGAGGTGGGGCATCAGAGGTTGTGAATCACAGATGGGGAATCAGAGGCGGGGAATCAGAGGCAGGGAATCAGACGCGGGGAATCAGAGGTGGGCAATCAGAGGCGGGGAATCAGATATGGGGAATCAGAGGCGGGGAATCAGAGGCGGGGAAACAGAGGCGGGGAATCAGATTTGGGGAATCAGAGGTGGGGACTTAGATATTGGGAAACAGAGGCGGGGAATCAGAGGCGGGGAAACAGAGGCGGGGAATCAGATATGGGGAATCAGAGGTGGGGAATCAGAGGCAGGGAATCAGATGTGCGGAATCAGAGATGGGGAATCAGAGGCAGGGAATCAGAATCAGAAGCAGGGAATCAGAGGCCGGGAATCAGAGGCCGGAATCAGATGATGGGAATCAGAGGCCTGGAATCAGAGGCGGGGAATCAGAGGCATGGAATCAGATGCGGGGAATCAGAGGCGGGGAATCAGAGCTGGGGAATCAGAGGCGGGGTATTAGAGTTGGGGAATCAGAGGCGGGGAATCAGATATGGGGAAACAGAGGTGGGGAATCAGAGGCGGGGAAACAGAGGCAGGGAATCAGATATGGGGAATCAGAGGTGGGGCATCAGAGGTTGTGAATCACAGATGGGGAATCAGAGGCGGGGAATCAGAGGCAGGGAATCAGAAGCGGGGAATCAGAGTTGGGCAATCAGAGGTGGGGAATCAGATATGGGGAATCAGAGGCAGGGAATCAGAGGCGGGGAATCAGAGGCAGGGAATCAGACGCGGGGAATCTGAGGCGGGGAATCAGAGCTGGGGAAACAGAGGCGGGGAATCAAATATAGGGAATCAGAGGTGGGGAATCAGAGGTTGTGAATCAGAGATGGGGAATCAAGGCGGGGAATCAGAGGCAGGGAATCAGACGCGGGGAATCAGAGGCAGGGAATCAGAGCTGGGGAATCAGAGGCGGGGAATCATAGTTGGGAATCAGAGGCGGGAATCAGATATGGGGAAACAGAGGCGGGGAATCAGAGCTGGGGAATCAGAGGCGGGGAATCAGATTTGGGGCATCAGAGGTGGGGAATTAGATATAGGGAAACAGAGGCGGGGAATCAGAGGCGGGGAAACAGAGGCGGGGAATCAGATATGGGGAATCAGAGGTGGGGAATCAGAGGCAGGGAATCAGATGTGCGGAATCAGAGATGGGGAATCAGAGGCAGGGAATCAGAAGCAGGGAATCAGAGGCCGGGAATCAGAGGCCGGGAATCAGATGCTGGGAATAAGAGGCCGGGAATCAGAGGAGGGGAATCAGAGTCCGGGAATCAGAGATGGGGATTCAGAGGCGGGGAATGAGATATGGAGAATCAGAGGTGGGGAATCAGAGGCGGGGAAACAGAGGTGGGGAATCAGATATGGGGAATCAGAGGTGGCGAATCAAGGCGGTGAATCAGAGATGGGGAATCAGAGGCGGGGAATCAGAGGCAGGGAATCAGATGCGGGGAATCAGAGGCGGGGAATCAGAGCTGGCGAATCAGAGGCTGGGAATCAGAGGTGGGCAATCAGAGGCGGGGAATCAGATATGGGGAATCAGAGGCGGGGAATCAGAGGTGGGGAAACAGAGGCGGGGAATCAAATATAGGGAATCAGAGGTGGGGAATCAGAGGTTGTGAATCAGAGATGGGGAATCAAGGCGGGGAATCAGAGGCAGGGAATCAGACGCGGGGAATCAGAGGCGGGAATTCAGAGCTGGGGAATCAGAGGCGGGGAATCAGAGTTGGGGAATCAGAGGCAGGGAATCAGATATGGGGAATCAGAGGCGGGGAATCAGAGGCCGGGAATCAGATATGGGGAAACAGAGGCGGGGAATCCGAGGCGGGGAAACAGAGGCGGGGAATCAGATATGGGGAATCAAAGGTGGGGAATCAGAGGTTGGGAATCAGAGGCAGGGAATCAGAGGCTTGGAATCAGATGCAGGGTATCAGATGCGGGGAATCAGAGGCGGGGAATCAGAGCTGGGGAATCAGAGGTGGGGAATCAGGTTTGGGGAATCAGAGGTGGGGACTTAGATATTGGGAAACAGAGGCGGGGAATCAGAGGCGGGGAAACAGAGGCGGGGAATCAGATATGGGGAATCAGAGGTGGGGAATCAGAGGCAGGGAATCAGATGTGCGGAATCAGAGATGGGGAATCAGAGGCAGGGAATCAGAATCAGAAGCAGGGAATCAGAGGCGGGAATTCAGAGCTGGGGAATCAGAGGCGGGGAATCAGAGTTGGGGAATCAGAGGCAGGGAATCAGATATGGGGAATCAGAGGCGGGGAATCAGAGGCCGGGAATCAGATATGGGGAAACAGAGGCGGGGAATCCGAGGCGGGGAAACAGAGGCGGGGAATCAGATATGGGGAATCAAAGGTGGGGAATCAGAGGTTGGGAATCAGATGCTGGGAATCAGAGGCCTGGAATCAGAGGCGGGGAATCAGAGGCAGGGAATCAGATGCGGGGAATCAGAGGCGGGGAATCAGAGCTGGGGAATCAGAGGCGGGGTATTAGAGTTGGGGAATCAGAGGCGGGGAATCAGATATGGGGAAACAGAGGTGGGGAATCAGAGGCGGGGAAAGAGAGGCAGGGAATCAGATATGGGGAATCAGAGGTGGGGCATCAGAGGTTGTGAATCACAGATGGGGAATCAGAGGCGGGGAATCAGAGGCAGGGAATCAGACGCGGGGAATCAGAGGTGGGCAATCAGAGGCGGGGAATCAGATATGGGGAATCAGAGGCGGGGAATCTGAGCTGGGGAATCAGAGGTGGGGAATCAGATTTGGGGAATCAGAGGTGGGGACTTAGATATTGGGAAACAGAGGCGGGGAATCAGAGGCGGGGAAACAGAGGCGGGGAATCAGATATGGGGAATCAGAGGTGGGGAATCAGAGGCAGGGAATCAGATGTGCGGAATCAGAGATGGGGAATCAGAGGCAGGGAATCAGAATCAGAAGCAGGGAATCAGAGGCCGGGAATCAGAGGCCGGAATCAGATGCTGGGAATCAGAGGCCTGGAATCAGAGGCGGGGAATCAGAGGCAGGGAATCAGATGCGGGGAATCAGAGGCGGGGAATCAGAGCTGGGGAATCAGAGGCGGGGTATTAGAGTTGGGGAATCAGAGGCGGGGAATCAGATATGGGGAAACAGAGGTGGGGAATCAGAGGCGGGGAAAGAGAGGCAGGGAATCAGATATGGGGAATCAGAGGTGGGGCATCAGAGGTTGTGAATCACAGATGGGGAATCAGAGGCGGGGAATCAGAGGCAGGGAATCAGACGCGGGGAATCAGAGGTGGGCAATCAGAGGCGGGGAATCAGATATGGGGAATCAGAGGCGGGGAATCAGAGGCGGGGAAACAGAGGCGGGGAATCAGATTTGGGGAATCAGAGGTGGGGACTTAGATATTGGGAAACAGAGGCGGGGAATCAGAGGCGGGGAAACAGAGGCGGGGAATCAGATATGGGGAATCAGAGGTGGGAAATCAGAGGCAGGGAATCAGATGTGCGGAATCAGAGATGGGGAATCAGAGGCAGGGAATCAGAATCAGAAGCAGGGAATCAGAGGCCGGGAATCAGAGGCCGGAATCAGATGATGGGAATCAGAGGCCTGGAATCAGAGGCGGGGAATCAGAGGCATGGAATCAGATGCGGGGAATCAGAGGCGGGGAATCAGAGCTGGGGAATCAGAGGCGGGGTATTAGAGTTGGGGAATCAGAGGCGGGGAATCAGATATGGGGAAACAGAGGTGGGGAATCAGAGGCGGGGAAACAGAGGCAGGGAATCAGATATGGGGAATCAGAGGTGGGGCATCAGAGGTTGTGAATCACAGATGGGGAATCAGAGGCGGGGAATCAGAGGCAGGGAATCAGAAGCGGGGAATCAGAGTTGGGCAATCAGAGGTGGGGAATCAGATATGGGGAATCAGAGGCAGGGAATCAGAGGCAGGGAATCAGAGGCGGGGAATCAGAGGCAGGGAATCAGACGCGGGGAATCTGAGGCGGGGAATCAGAGCTGGGGAAACAGAGGCGGGGAATCAAATATAGGGAATCAGAGGTGGGGAATCAGAGGTTGTGAATCAGAGATGGGGAATCAAGGCGGGGAATCAGAGGCAGGGAATCAGACGCGGGGAATCAGAGGCAGGGAATCAGAGCTGGGGAATCAGAGGCGGGGAATCATAGTTGGGAATCAGAGGCGGGAATCAGATATGGGGAAACAGAGGCGGGGAATCAGAGCTGGGGAATCAGAGGCGGGGAATCAGAGTTGGGGCATCAGAGGTGGGGAATTAGATATAGGGAAACAGAGGCGGGGAATCAGAGGCGGGGAAACAGAGGCGGGGAATCAGATATGGGGAATCAGAGGTGGGGAATCAGAGGCAGGGAATCAGATGTGCGGAATCAGAGATGGGGAATCAGAGGCAGGGAATCAGAAGCAGGGAATCAGAGGCCGGGAATCAGAGGCCGGGAATCAGATGCTGGGAATAAGAGGCCGGGAATCAGAGGAGGGGAATCAGAGTCCGGGAATCAGAGATGGGGATTCAGAGGCGGGGAATGAGATATGGAGAATCAGAGGTGGGGAATCAGAGGCGGGGAAACAGAGGTGGGGAATCAGATATGGGGAATCAGAGGTGGCGAATCAAAGGCGGTGAATCAGAGATGGGGAATCAGAGGCGGGGAATCAGAGGCAGGGAATCAGATGCGGGGAATCAGAGGCGGGGAATCAGAGCTGGCGAATCAGAGGCTGGGAATCAGAGGTGGGCAATCAGAGGCGGGGAATCAGATATGGGGAATCAGAGGCGGGGAATCAGAGGTGGGGAAACAGAGGCGGGGAATCAAATATAGGGAATCAGAGGTGGGGAATCAGAGGTTGTGAATCAGAGATGGGGAATCAAGGCGGGGAATCAGAGGCAGGGAATCAGACGCGGGGAATCAGAGGCGGGAATTCAGAGCTGGGGAATCAGAGGCGGGGAATCAGAGTTGGGGAATCAGAGGCAGGGAATCAGATATGGGGAATCAGAGGCGGGGAATCAGAGGCCGGGAATCAGATATGGGGAAACAGAGGCGGGGAATCCGAGGCGGGGAAACAGAGGCGGGGAATCAGATATGGGGAATCAGAGGTGGGGAATCAGAGGTTGGGAATCAGAGGCAGGGAATCAGAGGCTTGGAATCAGATGCAGGGTATCAGATGCGGGGAATCAGAGGCGGGGAATCAGAGCTGGGGAATCAGAGGTGGGGAATCAGGTTTGGGGAATCAGCGGTGGGGACTTAGATATTGGGAAACAGAGGCGGGGAATCAGAGGCGGGGAAACAGAGGCGGGGAATCAGATATGGGGAATCAGAGGTGGGGAATCAGAGGCAGGGAATCAGATGTGCGGAATCAGAGATGGGGAATCAGAGGCAGGGAATCAGAATCAGAAGCAGGGAATCAGAGGCCGGGAATCAGAGGCCGGAATCAGATGCTGGGAATCAGAGGCCTGGAATCAGAGGCGGGGAATCAGAGGCAGGGAATCAGATGCGGGGAATCAGAGGCGGGGAATCAGAGCTGGGGAATCAGAGGCGGGGTATTAGAGTTGGGGAATCAGAGGCGGGGAATCAGATATGGGGAAACAGAGGTGGGGAATCAGAGGCGGGGAAAGAGAGGCAGGGAATCAGATATGGGGAATCAGAGGTGGGGCATCAGAGGTTGTGAATCACAGATGGGGAATCAGAGGCGGGGAATCAGAGGCAGGGAATCAGACGCGGGGAATCAGAGGTGGGCAATCAGAGGCGGGGAATCAGATATGGGGAATCAGAGGCGGGGAATCAGAGCTGGGGAATCAGAGGTGGGGAATCAGATTTGGGGAATCAGAGGTGGGGACTTAGATATTGGGAAACAGAGGCGGGGAATCAGAGGCGGGGAAACAGAGGCGGGGAATCAGATATGGGGAATCAGAGGTGGGGAATCAGAGGCAGGGAATCAGATGTGCGGAATCAGAGATGGGGAATCAGAGGCAGGGAATCAGAATCAGAAGCAGGGAATCAGAGGCCGGGAATCAGAGGCCGGAATCAGATGCTGGGAATCAGAGGCCTGGAATCAGAGGCGGGGAATCAGAGGCAGGGAATCAGATGCGGGGAATCAGAGGCGGGGAATCAGAGCTGGGGAATCAGAGGCGGGGTATTAGAGTTGGGGAATCAGAGGCGGGGAATCAGATATGGGGAAACAGAGGTGGGGAATCAGAGGCGGGGAAAGAGAGGCAGGGAATCAGATATGGGGAATCAGAGGTGGGGCATCAGAGGTTGTGAATCACAGATGGGGAATCAGAGGCGGGGAATCAGAGGCAGGGAATCAGACGCGGGGAATCAGAGGTGGGCAATCAGAGGCGGGGAATCAGATATGGGGAATCAGAGGCGGGGAATCAGAGGCGGGGAAACAGAGGCGGGGAATCAGATTTGGGGAATCAGAGGTGGGGACTTAGATATTGGGAAACAGAGGCGGGAAATCAGAGGCGGGGAAACAGAGGCGGGGAATCAGATATGGGGAATCAGAGGTGGGGAATCAGAGGCAGGGAATCAGATGTGCGGAATCAGAGATGGGGAATCAGAGGCAGGGAATCAGAATCAGAAGCAGGGAATCAGAGGCCGGGAATCAGAGGCCGGAATCAGATGATGGGAATCAGAGGCCTGGAATCAGAGGCGGGGAATCAGAGGCATGGAATCAGATGCGGGGAATCAGAGGCGGGGAATCAGAGCTGGGGAATCAGAGGCGGGGTATTAGAGTTGGGGATTCGGAGGCGGGGAATCAGATATGGGGAATCAGAGCTGGGGAAACAGAGGCGGGGAATCAATTATAGGGAATCAGAGGTGGGGAATCAGAGGTTGTGAATCAGAGATGGGGAATCAAGGCGGGGAATCAGAGGCAGGGAATCAGACGCGGGGAATCAGAGGCGGGGATTCAGAGCTGGGGAATCAGAGGCGGGGAATCAGAGTTGGGGAATCAGAGGCAGGGAATCAGATATGGGGAATCAGAGGCGGGGAATCAGAGGCCGGGAATCAGATATGGGGAAACAGAGGCTGGGAATCCGAGGCGGGGAAACAGAGGCGGGGAATCAGATATGGGGAATCAGAGGTGGGGAATCAGAGGTTGGGAATCAGAGGCAGGGAATCAGAGGCTTGGAATCAGATGCAGGGTATCAGATGCGGGGAATCAGAGGCGGGGAATTTGAGCTGGGGAATCAGAGGTGGGGAATCAGATTTGGGGAATCAGAGATGGGGACTTAGATATTGGGAAACAGAGGCGGGGAATCAGAGGCGGGGAAACAGAGGCGGGGAATCAGATATGGGGAATCAGAGGTGGGGAATCAGAGGCAGGGAATCAGATGTGCGGAATCAGAGATGGGGAATCAGAGGCAGGGAATCAGAATCAGAAGCAGGGAATCAGAGGCCGGGAATCAGAGGCCGGAATCAGATGCTGGGAATCAGAGGCCTGGAATCAGAGGCGGGGAATGAGAGGCAGGGAATCAGATGCGGGGAATCAGAGGCGGGGAATCAGAGCTGGGGAATCAGAGGCGGGGTATTAGAGTTGGGGAATCAGAGGAGGGGAATCAGATATGGGGAAACAGAGGTGGGGAATCAGAGGCGGGGAAAGAGAGGCAGGGAATCAGATATGGGGAATCAGAGGTGGGGCATCCGAGGTTGTGAATCACAGATGCGGAATCAGAGGCGGGGAATCAGAGGCAGGGAATCAGACGCGGGGAATCAGAGGTGAGCAATCAGAGGCGGGGAATCAGATATGGGGAATCAGAGGCGGGGAATCAGAGGCGGGGAAACAGAGGCGGGGAATCAGAGGTTGGGAGTCAGAGGCTTGGAATCAGATGCAGGGAATCAGATGCGGGGAATCAGAGGCGGGGAATCAGAGCTGGGGAATCAGAGGTGGGGAATCAGATTTGGGGAATCAGAGGCGGGGACTTAGATATTGGGAAACAGAGGCGGGGAATCAGAGGCGGGGAAACCCAGGCGGGGAATCAGATATGGGGAATCAGAGGTGGGGAATCAGAGGCAAGGAATCAGATGTGCGGAATCAGAGATGGGGAATCAGAGGCAGGGAATCAGAATCAGAAGCAGGGAATCAGAGGCCGGGAATCAGAGGCCGGAATCAGATGCTGGGAATCAGAGGCCTGGAATCAGAGGCGGGGAATCAGAGGCAGGGAATCAGATGCGGGGAATCAGAGGCGGGGAATCAGAGCTGGGGAATCAGAGGTGGGGTATTAGAGTTGGGGAATCAGAGGCGGGGAATCAGATATGGGGAAACAGAGGTGGGGAATCAGAGGCGGGGAAACAGAGGCAGGGAATCAGATATGGGGAATCAGAGGTGGGGAATCAGAGATGGGGAATCAGAGGCGGTGAATCAGAGATGGGGAATCAGAGGCGGGGAATCAGAGGCAGGAAATCAGACACGGGGATTCAGAGGCTGGGAATCAGACGGGGGAAATCAAAGGCGGGGAATCAGAGCTGGGGAATCAGAGGCAGGGAATCAGAGGTGGGGAATCAGATATGGGGAATCAGAGGCTGGGATTCAGAGGCGGGGAATCAGAGGCAGGGAATCAGACACGGGGAATCAGAGGTGGGGAATCAGAGATGGGGAATCAGAGGCGGGGAATCAGAGGCAGGGAATCAGATGCGGGGAAAAAGAGGCAGGGAATCAGATATGGGGAATCAGAGGTGGGGAATCAGGGGCAGGGATTCAGTGTCAGGGAATCAGAGGCGGGGAATCAGAGGCGGGGAATCAGAGGCAGGGAATCAGACACGGGGAATCAGAGGCAGGGAATCAGACACGGGGAATCAGAGGCGGGGAATCAGAGATGGGGAATCAGAGGCGGGGAATCAGAGGCAGGGAATCGGACGCCGGGAATCAGAGTCGGGGAATCAGAGCTGGGGAATCAGAGGCGGGGAATCAGAGTTGGGGAATCAGAGGCGGGGATTCAGATATGGGGAAATAGAGGCGGGGAATCAGATATGGGGAATCAGAGGTGTGGAATCAGAGGTTGGGAATCAGAGGAAGGGAATCAGAGTCGGGGAAACAGAGGCGGGGAATCAGATATGTGGAATCAGAGGTGGCGAATCAAAGGCGGTGAAACAGAGATGGGGAATCAGGGCAGGGAATCAGAGGCAGGGAATCAAACACGGGGAATCAGAGCTGGGGAATCAGAGGCGGGGAATCAGAGTTGGGAATCAGAGGCGGGGAATCAGAGGCGGGGAAACAGAGGCGGGGAATCAGATATGGGGAATCAGAGGTGGGGAATCAGAGGTTGGGAATCAGAGGCAGGGAATCGGAGATGGGGAATCAGAGGCAGGGAATCAGAGGCGGGGAATCAGAGGCGGGGAATCGGAGGCCGGGAATCAGATATGGGGAAACTGAAGCGGGGAATCCGAGGCGGGGAAACAGAGGCGGGGAATCAGATATGGGGAATCAGAGGTGGGGAATCAGAGGTTGGGAATCAGAGGCAGGGAATCAGAGGCTTGGAATCAGATGCAGGGAATCAGATGCGGGGAATCAGAGGCGGGAATCAGAGCTGGGGAATCAGAGGTGGGGAATCAGATTTGGGGAATCAGAGGTGGGGACTTAGATATTGTGAAACAGAGGCGGGGAATCAGAGGCGGGGAAACAGAGGCGGGGAATCAGATATGGGGAATCAGAGGTGGGGAATCAGAGGCAGGGAATCAGATGTGCGGAATCAGAGATGGGGAATCAGAGGCAGGGAATCAGAATCAGAAGCAGGGAATCAGAGGCCGGGAATCAGAGGCCGGAATCAGATGATGGGAATCAGAGACCTGGAATCAGAGGCGGGGAATCAGAGGCAGGGAATCAGATGCGGGGAATCAGAGGCGGGGAATCAGAGCTGGGGAATCAGAGGCGGGGTATTAGAGTTGGGGAATCAGAGGCGGGGAATCAGATATGGGGAAACAGAGGCGGGGAATCAGAGGCGGGGAAACAGAGGCAGGGAATCAGATATGGGGAATCAGAGGTGGGGCATCAGAGGTTGTGAATCACAGATGGGGAATCAGAGGCGGGGAATCAGAGGCAGGGAATCAGAAGCGGGGAATCAGAGTTGGGGAATCAGAGGCGGGGAATCAGATATGGGGAATCAGAGGCAGGGATTCAGAGGCGGGGAATCAGAGGCAGGGAATCAGACGCGGGGAATATGAGGCGGGGAAACAGAGCTGGGGAATCAGAGGTGGGGAATCAGAGTTGGGGAATCATAGGCAGGGAATCGGATGTGCGGAATCAGAGATGGGGAATCAGAGGCCGGGAATCAGAGGTGGTGAATCAGAGATGGGAAATCAGAGGCGGGGAATCAGAGGCAGGGTATCAGACGCGGGGAATCAGAGGTGGGCAATCAGAGGCGGGGAATCAGATATGGGGAATCAGAGGCGGGGAATCAGAGGCGGGGAAACAGAGGCGGCGAATCAGATTTGGGGAATCAGAGGTGGGGACTTAGATATTGGGAAACAGAGGCGGGGAATCAGAGGCGGGGAAACAGAGGCGGGGAATCAGATATGGGGAATCAGAGGTGGGGAATCAGAGGCAGGGAATCAGATGTGCGGAATCAGAGATGGGGAATCAGAGGCAGGGAATCAGAATCAGAAGCAGGGAATCAGAGGCCGGGAATCAGAGGCCGGAATCAGATGATGGGAATCAGAGGCCTGGAATCAGAGGCGGGGAATCAGAGGCAGGGAATCAGATGCGGGGAATCAGAGGCGGGGAATCAGAGATGGGGAATCAGAGGCGGGGTATTAGAGTTGGGGAATCAGAGGCGGGGAATCAGATATGGGGAAACAGAGGTGGGGAATCAGAGGCGGGGAAACAGAGGCAGGGAATCAGATATGGGGAATCAGAGGTGGGGCATCAGAGGTTGTGAATCACAGATGGGGAATCAGAGGCGGGGAATCAGAGGCAGGGAATCAGAAGCGGGGAATCAGAGTTGGGGAATCAGAGGCGGGGAATCAGATATGGGGAATCAGACGCAGGGAATCAGAGGCAGGGAATCAGAGGCAGGGAATCAGACGCGGGGAATCTGAGGCGGGGAATCAGAGCTGGGGAATCAGAGGTGGGGAATCAGAGTTGGGGAATCAGAGGCAGGGAATTGGATGTGCGGAATCAGAGATGGGGAATCAGAGGTGGGGAATCAGAGGCGGTGAATCAGAGATGGGGAATCAGAGGCGGGGAATCAGATGCAGGAAATCAGACACGGGGATTCAGAGGCTGGGAATCAGACGGGGGGAATCAAAGGCGGGGAATCAGAGCTGGGGAATCTGAGGCAGGGAATCAGAGTTGGGGATTCAGAGGCGGGGAATCAGATATGGGGAAACAGAGGCGGGGAATCAGAGGCGGGCAAACAGAGGCGGGGAATTAGATATGGGGAATCAGAGGTAGGGAATCAGAGGTGGTGAATCAGTGATGGGGAATCACAGGCGGGGAATCAGAGGCAGGGAATAGAACGCGGGGAATCAGAGGCAGGGAATCAGAGCTGGGGAATCAGAGGCGGGGAATCATAGTTGGGAATCAGAGGCGGGAATCAGATATGGGGAAACAGAGGCGGGGAATCAGAGCTGGGGAATCAGAGGCGGGGAATCAGAGTTGGGGCATCAGAGGTGGGGAATTAGATATAGGGAAACAGAGGCGGGGAATCAGAGGCGGGGAAACAGAGGCGGGGAATCAGATATGGGGAATCAGAGGTGGGGAATCAGAGGCAGGGAATCAGATGTGCGGAATCAGAGATGGGGAATCAGAGGCAGGGAATCAGAAGCATGGAATCAGAGGCCGGGAATCAGAGGCCGGGAATCAGATGCTGGGAATATGAGGCCGGGAATCAGAGGAGGGGAATCAGAGTCCGGGAATCAGAGATGGGGATTCAGAGGCGGGGAATGAGATATGGAGAATCAGAGGTGGGGAATCAGAGGCGGGGAAACAGAGGCGGGGAATCAGATATGGGGAATCAGAGGTGGGGAATCAGAATCAGAAGCAGGGAATCAGAGGCCGGGAATCAGAGGCCGGAATCAGATGATGGGAATCAGAGGCCTGGAATCAGAGGCGGGGAATCAGAGGCATGGAATCAGATGCGGGGAATCAGAGGCGGGGAATCAGAGCTGGGGAATCAGAGGCGGGGTATTAGAGTTGGGGAATCGGAGGCGGGGAATCAGATATGGGGAATCAGAGCTGGGGAAACAGAGGCGGGGAATCAAATATAGGGAATCAGAGGTGGGGAATCAGAGGTTGTGAATCAGAGATGGGGAATCAAGGCGGGGAATCAGAGGCAGGGAATCAGACGCGGGGAATCAGAGGCGGGGATTCAGAGCTGGGGAATCAGAGGCGGGGAATCAGAGTTGGGGAATCAGAGGCAGGGAATCAGATATGGGGAATCAGAGGCGGGGAATCAGAGGCCGGGAATCAGATATGGGGAAACAGAGGCGGGGAATCCGAGGCGGGGAAACAGAGGCGGGGAATCAGATATGGGGAATCAGAGGTGGGGAATCAGAGGTTGGGAATCAGAGGCAGGGAATCAGAGGCTTGGAATCAGATGCAGGGTATCAGATGCGGGGAATCAGAGGCGGGGAATCAGAGCTGGGGAATCAGAGGTGGGGAATCAGATTTGGGGAATCAGAGATGGGGACTTAGATATTGGGAAACAGAGGCGGGGAATCAGAGGCGGGTAAACAGAGGCGGGGAATACGATATGGGGAATCAGAGGTGGGGAATCAGAGGCAGGGAATCAGATGTGCGGAATCAGAGATGGGGAATCAGAGGCAGGGAATCAGAATCAGAAGCAGGGAATCAGAGGCCGGGAATCAGAGGCCGGAATCAGATGCTGGGAATCAGAGGCCTGGAATCAGAGGCGGGGAATCAGAGGCAGGGAATCAGATGCGGGGAATCAGATGCGGGGAATCAGAGCTGGGGAATCAGAGGCGGGGTATTAGAGTTGGGGAATCAGAGGCGGGGAATCAGATATGGGGAAACAGAGGTGGGGAATCAGAGGCGGGGAAAGAGAGGCAGGGAATCAGATATGGGGAATCAGAGGTGGGGCATCAGAGGTTGTGAATCACAGATGGGGAATCAGAGGCGGGGAATCAGAGGCAGGGAATCAGACGCGGGGAATCAGAGGTGAGCAATCAGAGGCGGGGAATCAGATATGGGGAATCAGAGGCGGGGAATCAGAGGCGGGGAAACAGAGGCGGGGAATCAGAGGTTGGGAATCAGAGGCTTGGAATCAGATGCAGGGAATCAGATGCGGGGAATCAGAGGCGGGGAATCAGAGCTGGGGAATCAGAGGTGGGGAATCAGATTTGGGGAATCAGAGGCGGGGACTTAGATATTGGGAAACAGAGGCGGGGAATCAGAGGCGGGGAAACCAAGGCGGGGAATCAGATATGGGGAATCAGAGGTGGGGAATCAGAGGCAAGGAATCAGATGTGCGGAATCAGAGATGGGGAATCAGAGGCAGGGAATCAGAATCAGAAGCAGGGAATCAGAGGCCGGGAATCAGAGGCCGGAATCAGATGCTGGGAATCAGAGGCCTGGAATCAGAGGCGGGGAATCAGAGGCAGGGAATCAGATGCGGGGAATCAGAGGCGGGGAATCAGAGCTGGGGAATCAGAGGTGGGGTATTAGAGTTGGGGAATCAGAGGCGGGGAATCAGATATGGGGAAACAGAGGTGGGGAATCAGAGGCGGGGAAACAGAGGCAGGGAATCAGATATGGGGAATCAGAGGTGGGGAATCAGAGATGGGGAATCAGAGGCGGTGAATCAGAGATGGGGTATCAGAGGCGGGGAATCAGAGGCAGGAAATCAGACACGGGGATTCAGAGGCTGGGAATCAGACGGGGGGAATCAAAGGCGGGGAATCAGAGCTGGGGAATCAGAGGCAGGGAATCAGAGGCGGGGAATCAGATATGGGGAATCAGAGGCTGGGATTCAGAGGCGGGGAATCAGAGGCAGGGAATCAGACACGGGGAATCAGAGGTGGGGAATCAGAGATGGGGAATCAGAGGCGGGGAATCAGACGCAGGGAATCAGATGCGGGGAAAAAGAGGCAGGGAATCAGATATGGGGAATCAGAGGTGGGGAATCAGGGGCAGGGATTCACTGTCAGGGAATCAGAGGCGGGGAATCAGAGGCGGGGAATCAGAGGCAGGGAATCAGACACGGGGAATCAGAGGCAGGGAATCAGACACGGGGAATCAGAGGCGGGGAATCAGAGATGGGGAATCAGATGCGGGGAATCAGAGGCAGGGAATCGGACGCCAGGAATCAGAGTCGGGGAATCAGAGCTGGGGAATCAGAGGCGGGGAATCAGAGTTGGGGAATCAGAGGCGGGGATTCAGATATGGGGAAATAGAGGCGGGGAATCAGATATGGGGAATCAGAGGTGTGGAATCAGAGGTTGGGAATCAGAGGAAGGGAATCAGAGTCGGGGAAACAGAGGCGGGGAATCAGATATGTGGAATCAGAGGTGGCGAATCAAAGGCGGTGAAACAGAGATGGGGAATCAGGGCAGGGAATCAGAGGCAGGGAATCAAACACGGGGAATCAGAGCTGGGGAATCAGAGGCGGGGAATCAGAGTTGGGAATCAGAGGCGGGGAATCAGAGGCGGGGAAACAGAGGCGGGGAATCAGATATGGGGAATCAGAGGTGGGGAATCAGAGGTTGGGAATCAGAGGCAGGGAATCAGAGGCTTGGAATCAGATGCAGGGAATCAGATGCGGGGAATCAGAGGCGGGGAATCAGAGCTGGGGATTCAGAGGTGGGGAATCAGATTTGGGGAATCAGAGGTGGGGACTTAGATATTGGGAAACAGAGGCTGGGAATCAGAGGCGGGGAAACAGAGGCGGGGAATCAGATATGGGGAATCAGAGGTGGGGAATCAGAGGCAGGGAATCAGATGTGCGGAATCAGAGATGGGGAATCAGAGGCAGGGAATCAGAATCAGAAGCAGGGAATCAGAGGCCGGGAATCAGAGGCCGGAATCAGATGATGGGAATCAGAGGCCTGGAATCAGAGGCGGGGAATCAGAGGCAGGGAATCAGATGCGGGGAATCAGAGGCGGGGAATCAGAGCTGGGGAATCAGAGGCGGGGTATTAGAGTTGGGGAATCAGAGGCGGGGAATCAGATATGGGGAAACAGAGGCGGGGAATCAGAGGCGGGGAAACAGAGGCAGGGAATCAGATATGGGGAATCAGAGGTGGGGCATCAGAGGTTGTGAATCACAGATGGGGAATCAGAGGCGGGGAATCAGAGGCAGGGAATCAGAAGCGGGGAATCAGAGTTGGGGAATCAGAGGCGGGGAATCAGATATGGGGAATCAGAGGCAGGGATTCAGAGGCGGGGAATCAGAGGCAGGGAATCAGACGCGGGGAATATGAGGCGGGGAAACAGAGCTGGGGAATCAGAGGTGGGGAATCAGAGTTGGGGAATCATAGGCAGGGAATCGGATGTGCGGAATCAGAGATGGGGAATCAGAGGCCGGGAATCAGAGGTGGTGAATCAGAGATGGGAAATCAGAGGCGGGGAATCAGAGGCAGGGTATCAGACGCGGGGAATCAGAGGTGGGCAATCAGAGGCGGGGAATCAGATATGGGGAATCAGAGGCGGGGAATCAGAGGCGGGGAAACAGAGGCGGCGAATCAGATTTGGGGAATCAGAGGTGGGGACTTAGATATTGGGAAACAGAGGCGGGGAATCAGAGGCGGGGAAACAGAGGCGGGGAATCAGATATGGGGAATCAGAGGTGGGGAATCAGAGGCAGGGAATCAGATGTGCGGAATCAGAGATGGGGAATCAGAGGCAGGGAATCAGAATCAGAAGCAGGGAATCAGAGGCCGGGAATCAGAGGCCGGAATCAGATGATGGGAATCAGAGGCCTGGAATCAGAGGCGGGGAATCAGAGGCAGGGAATCAGATGCGGGGAATCAGAGGCGGGGAATCAGAGCTGGGGAATCAGAGGCGGGGTATTAGAGTTGGGGAATCAGAGGCGGGGAATCAGATATGGGGAAACAGAGGTGGGGAATCAGAGGCGGGGAAAGAGAGGCAGGGAATCAGATATGGGGAATCAGAGGTGGGGCATCAGAGGTTGTGAATCACAGATGGGGAATCAGAGGCGGGGAATCAGAGGCAGGGAATCAGAAGCGGGGAATCAGAGTTGGGGAATCAGAGGCGGGGAATCAGATATGGGGAATCAGAGGCAGGGAATCAGAGGCAGGGAATCAGAGGCAGGGAATCAGACGCGGGGAATCTGAGGCGGCGAATCAGAGCTGGGGAATCAGAGGTGGGGAATCAGAGTTGGGGAATCAGAGGCAGGGAATTGGATGTGCGGAATCAGAGATGGGGAATCAGAGGTGGGGAATCAGAGGCGGTGAATCAGAGATGGGGAATCAGAGGCGGGGAATCAGAGGCAGGAAATCAGACACGGGGATTCAGAGGCTGGGAATCAGACGGGGGGAATCAAAGGCGGGGAATCAGAGCTGGGGAATCTGAGGCAGGGAATCAGAGTTGGGGATTCAGAGGCGGGGAATCAGATATGGGGAAACAGAGGCGGGGAATCAGAGGCGGGCAAACAGAGGCGGGGAATTAGATATGGGGAATCAGAGGTAGGGAATCAGAGGTGGTGAATCAGTGATGGGGAATCACAGGCGGGGAATCAGAGGCAGGGAATAGAACGCGGGGAATCAGAGGCAGGGAATCAGAGCTGGGGAATCAGAGGCGGGGAATCATAGTTGGGAATCAGAGGCGGGAATCAGATATGGGGAAACAGAGGCGGGGAATCAGAGCTGGGGAATCAGAGGCGGGGAATCAGAGTTGGGGCATCAGAGGTGGGGAATTAGATATAGGGAAACAGAGGCGGGGAATCAGAGGCGGGGAAACAGAGGCGGGGAATCAGATATGGGGAATCAGAGGTGGGGAATCAGAGGCAGGGAATCAGATGTGCGGAATCAGAGATGGGGAATCAGAGGCAGGGAATCAGAAGCAGGGAATCAGAGGCCGGGAATCAGAGGCCGGGAATCAGATGCTGGGAATAAGAGGCCGGGAATCAGAGGAGGGGAATCAGAGTCCGGGAATCAGAGATGGGGATTCAGAGGCGGGGAATGAGATACGGAGAATCAGAGGTGGGGAATCAGAGGCGGGGAAACAGAGGTGGGGAATCAGATATGGGGAATCAGAGGTGGCGAATCAAAGGCGGTGAATCAGAGATGGGGAATCAGAGGCGGGGAATCAGAGGCAGGGAATCAGATGCGGGGAATCAGAGGCGGGGAATCAGAGCTGGCGAATCAGAGGCTGGGAATCAGAGGTGGGCAATCAGAGGCGGGGAATCAGATATGGGGAATCAGAGGCGGGGAATCAGAGGTGGGGAAACAGAGGCGGGGAATCAAATATAGGGAATCAGAGGTGGGGAATCAGAGGTTGTGAATCAGAGATGGGGAATCAAGGCGGGGAATCAGAGGCAGGGAATCAGACGCGGGGAATCAGAGGCGGGAATTCAGAGCTGGGGAATCAGAGGCGGGGAATCAGAGTTGGGGAATCAGAGGCAGGGAATCAGATATGGGGAATCAGAGGCGGGGAATCAGAGGCCGGGAATCAGATATGGGGAAACAGAGGCGGGGAATCCGAGGCGGGGAAACAGAGGCGGGGAATCAGATATGGGGAATCAGAGGTGGGGAATCAGAGGTTGGGAATCAGAGGCAGGGAATCAGAGGCTTGGAATCAGATGCAGGGTATCAGATGCGGGGAATCAGAGGCGGGGAATCAGAGCTGGGGAATCAGAGGTGGGGAATCAGATTTGGGGAATCAGAGGTGGGGACTTAGATATTGGGAAACAGAGGCGGGGAATCAGAGGCGGGGAAACAGAGGCGGGGAATCAGATATGGGGAATCAGAGGTGGGGAATCAGAGGCAGGGAATCAGATGTGCGGAATCAGAGATGGGGAATCAGAGGCAGGGAATCAGAATCAGAAGCAGGGAATCAGAGGCCGGGAATCAGAGGCCGGAATCAGATGCTGGGAATCAGAGGCCTGGAATCAGAGGCGGGGAATCAGAGGCAGGGAATCAGATGCGGGGAATCAGAGGCGGGGAATCAGAGCTGGGGAATCAGAGGCGGGGTATTAGAGTTGGGGAATCAGAGGCGGGGAATCAGATATGGGGAAACAGAGGTGGGGAATCAGAGGCGGGGAAAGAGAGGCAGGGAATCAGATATGGGGAATCAGAGGTGGGGCATCAGAGGTTGTGAATCACAGATGGGGAATCAGAGGCGGGGAATCAGAGGCAGGGAATCAGACGCGGGGAAACAGAGGTGGGCAATCAGAGGCGGGGAATCAGATATGGGGAATCAGAGGCGGGGAATCAGAGGCGGGGAAACAGATGCGGGGAATCAGATTTGGGGAATCAGAGGTGGGGACTTAGATATTGGGAAACAGAGGCGGGAAATCGGAGGCGGGGAAACAGAGGCGGGGAATCAGATATGGGGAATCAGAGGTGGGGAATCAGAGGCAGGGAATCAGATGTGCGGAATCAGAGATGGGGAATCGGAGGCAGGGAATCAGAATCAGAAGCAGGGAATCAGAGGCCGGGAATCAGAGGCCGGAATCAGATGATGGGAATCAGAGGCCTGGAATCAGAGGCGGGGAATCAGAGGCATGGAATCAGATGCGGGGAATCAGAGGCGGGGAATCAGAGCTGGGGAATCAGAGGCGGGGTATTAGATTTGGGGAATCAGAGGCGGGGAATCAGATATGGGGAAACAGAGGTGGGGAATCAGAGGCGGGGAAACAGAGGCAGGGAATCAGATATGGGGAATCAGAGGTGGGGCATCAGAGGTTGTGAATCACAGATGGGGAATCAGAGGCGGGGAATCAGAGGCAGGGAATCAGAAGCGGGGAATCAGAGTTGGGGCATCAGAGGCGGGGAATCAGATATGGGGAATCAGAGGCAGGGAATCAGAGGCGGGGAATCAGAGGCAGGGAATCAGACGCGGGGAATCTGAGGCGGGGAATCAGAGCTGGGGAAACAGAGGCGGGGAATCAAATATAGGGAATCAGAGGTGGGGAATCAGAGGTTGTGAATCAGAGATGGGGAATCAAGGCGGGGAATCAGAGGCAGGGAATCAGACGCGGGGAATCAGAGGCGGGGATTCAGAGCTGGGGAATCAGAGGCGGGGAATCAGAGTTGGGGAATCAGAGGCAGGGAATCAGATATGGGGAATCAGAGGCGGGGAATCAGAGGCCGGGAATCAGATATGGGGAAACAGAGGCGGGGAATCCGAGGCGGGGAAACAGAGGCGGGGAATCAGATATGGGGAATCAGAGGTGGGGAATCAGAGGTTGGGAATCAGAGGCAGGGAATCAGAGGCTTGGAATCAGATGCAGGGTATCAGATGCGGGGAATCAGAGGCGGGGAATCCGAGGCGGGGAAACAGAGGCGGGGAATCAGATATGGGGAATCAGAGGTGGGGAATCAGAGGTTGGGAATCAGAGGCAGGGAATCAGAGGCTTGGAATCAGATGCAGGGTATCAGATGCGGGGAATCAGAGGCGGGGAATCAGAGCTGGGGAATCAGAGGTGGGGAATCAGATTTGGGGAATCAGAGGTGGGGACTTAGATATTGGGAAACAGAGGCGGGGAATCAGAGGCGGGGAAACAGAGGCGGGGAATCAGATATGGGGAATCAGAGGTGGGGAATCAGAGGCAGGGAATCAGATGTGCGGAATCAGAGATGGGGAATCAGAGGCAGGGAATCAGAATCAGAAGCAGGGAATCAGAGGCCGGGAATCAGAGGCCGGAATCAGATGCTGGGAATCAGAGGCCTGGAATCAGAGGCGGGGAATCAGAGGCAGGGAATCAGATGCGGGGAATCAGAGGCGGGGAATCAGAGCTGGGGAATCAGAGGCGGGGTATTAGAGTTGGGGAATCAGAGGCGGGGAATCAGATATGGGGAAACAGAGGTGGGGAATCAGAGGCGGGGAAAGAGAGGCAGGGAATCAGATATGGGGAATCAGAGGTGGGGCATCAGAGGTTGTGAATCACAGATGGGGAATCAGAGGCGGGGAATCAGAGGCAGGGAATCAGACGCGGGGAAACAGAGGTGGGCAATCAGAGGCGGGGAATCAGATATGGGGAATCAGAGGCGGGGAATCAGAGGCGGGGAAACAGAGGCGGGGAATCAGATTTGGGGAATCAGAGGTGGGGACTTAGATATTGGGAAACAGAGGCGGGAAATCGGAGGCGGGGAAACAGAGGCGGGGAATCAGATATGGGGAATCAGAGGTGGGGAATCAGAGGCAGGGAATCAGATGTGCGGAATCAGAGATGGGGAATCGGAGGCAGGGAATCAGAATCAGAAGCAGGGAATCAGAGGCCGGGAATCAGAGGCCGGAATCAGATGATGGGAATCAGAGGCCTGGAATCAGAGGCGGGGAATCAGAGGCATGGAATCAGATGCGGGGAATCAGAGGCGGGGAATCAGAGCTGGGGAATCAGAGGCGGGGTATTAGATTTGGGGAATCAGAGGCGGGGAATCAGATATGGGGAAACAGAGGTGGGGAATCAGAGGCGGGGAAACAGAGGCAGGGAATCAGATATGGGGAATCAGAGGTGGGGCATCAGAGGTTGTGAATCACAGATGGGGAATCAGAGGCGGGGAATCAGAGGCAGGGAATCAGAAGCGGGGAATCAGAGTTGGGGCATCAGAGGCGGGGAATCAGATATGGGGAATCAGAGGCAGGGAATCAGAGGCGGGGAATCAGAGGCAGGGAATCAGACGCGGGGAATCTGAGGCGGGGAATCAGAGCTGGGGAAACAGAGGCGGGGAATCAAATATAGGGAATCAGAGGTGGGGAATCAGAGGTTGTGAATCAGAGATGGGGAATCAAGGCGGGGAATCAGAGGCAGGGAATCAGACGCGGGGAATCAGAGGCGGGGATTCAGAGCTGGGGAATCAGAGGCGGGGAATCAGAGTTGGGGAATCAGAGGCAGGGAATCAGATATGGGGAATCAGAGGCGGGGAATCAGAGGCCGGGAATCAGATATGGGGAAACAGAGGCGGGGAATCCGAGGCGGGGAAACAGAGGCGGGGAATCAGATATGGGGAATCAGAGGTGGGGAATCAGAGGTTGGGAATCAGAGGCAGGGAATCAGAGGCTTGGAATCAGATGCAGGGTATCAGATGCGGGGAATCAGAGGCGGGGAATCCGAGGCGGGGAAACAGAGGCGGGGAATCAGATATGGGGAATCAGAGGTGGGGAATCAGAGGTTGGGAATCAGAGGCAGGGAATCAGAGGCTTGGAATCAGATGCAGGGTATCAGATGCGGGGAATCAGAGGCGGGGAATCAGAGCTGGGGAATCAGAGGTGGGGAATCAGATTTGGGGAATCAGAGGTGGGGACTTAGATATTGGGAAACAGAGGCGGGGAATCAGAGGCGGGGAAACAGAGGCGGGGAATCAGATATGGGGAATCAGAGGTGGGGAATCAGAGGCAGGGAATCAGATGTGCGGAATCAGAGATGGGGAATCAGAGGCAGGGAATCAGAATCAGAAGCAGGGAATCAGAGGCCGGGAATCAGAGGCCGGAATCAGATGCTGGGAATCAGAGGCCTGGAATCAGAGGCGGGGAATCAGAGGCAGGGAATCAGATGCGGGGAATCAGAGGCGGGGAATCAGAGCTGGGGAATCAGAGGCGGGGTATTAGAGTTGGGGAATCAGAGGCGGGGAATCAGATATGGGGAAACAGAGGTGGGGAATCAGAGGCGGGGAAAGAGAGGCAGGGAATCAGATATGGGGAATCAGAGGTGGGGAATCAGAGGCAGGGAATCAGATGTGCGGAATCAGAGATGGGGAATCAGAGGCAGGGAATCAGAATCAGAAGCAGGGAATCAGAGGCCGGGAATCAGAGGCCGGAATCAGATGCTGGGAATCAGAGGCCTGGAATCAGAGGCGGGGAATCAGAGGCAGGGAATCAGATGCGGGGAATCAGAGGCGGGGAATCAGAGCTGGGGAATCAGAGGCGGGGTATTAGAGTTGGGGAATCAGAGGCGGGGAATCAGATATGGGGAAACAGAGGTGGGGAATCAGAGGCGGGGAAAGAGAGGCAGGGAATCAGACGCGGGGAATCAGAGGTGAGCAATCAGAGGCGGGGAATCAGATATGGGGAATCAGAGGCGGGGAATCAGAGGCGGGGAAACAGAGGCGGGGAATCAGATTTGGGGAATCAGAGGTGGGGACTTAGATATTGGGAAACAGAGGCGGGGAATCAGAGGCGGGGAAACAGAGGCGGGGAATCAGATATGGGGAATCAGAGGTGGGGAATCAGAGGCAGGGAATCAGATGTGCGGAATCAGAGATGGGGAATCAGAGGCAGGGAATCAGAATCAGAAGCAGGGAATCAGAGGCCGGGAATCAGAGGCCGGAATCAGATGATGGGAATCAGAGGCCTGGAATCAGAGGCGGGGAATCAGAGGCAGGGAATCAGATGCGGGGAATCAGAGGCGGGGAATCAGAGCTGGGGAATCAGAGGCGGGGTATTAGAGTTGGGGAATCAGAGGCGGGGAATCAGATATGGGGAAACAGAGGTGGGGAATCAGAGGCGGGGAAACAGAGGCAGGGAATCAGATATGGGGAATCAGAGGTGGGGCATCAGAGGTTGTGAATCACAGATGGGGAATCAGAGGCGGGGAATCAGAGGCAGGGAATCAGAAGCGGGGAATCAGAGTTGGGGAATCAGAGGTGGGGAATCAGATATGAGGAATCAGAGGCAGGGAATCAGAGGCGGGGAATCAGAGGCAGGGAATCAGACGCGGGGAATCTGAGGCGGGGAATCAGAGCTGGGGAATCAGAGGTGGGGAATCAGAGTTGGGGAATCAGAGGCAGGGAATTGGATGTGCGGAATCAGAGATGGGGAATCAGAGGTGGGGAATCAGAGGCGGTGAATCAGAGATGGGGAATCAGAGGCGGGGAATCAGAGGCAGGAAATCAGACACGGGGATTCAGAGGCTGGGAATCAGATGGGGGGAATCAAAGGCGGGGAATCAGAGCTGGGGAATCTGAGGCAGGGAATCAGAGTTGGGGATTCAGAGGCGGGGAATCAGATATGGGGAAACAGAGGCGGGGAATCAGAGGCGGGGAAACAGAGGCGGGGAATCAGATATGGGGAATCGGATGCAGGGAATCAGAGGCGGGGAATCAGAGCTGGGGAATCAGAGGCGGGGAATCAGAGTTGGGGCATCAGAGGTGGGGAATTAGATATAGGGAAACAGAGGCGGGGAATCAGAGGCGGGGAAACAGAGGCGGGGAATCAGATATGGGGAATCAGAGGTGGGGAATCAGAGGCAGGGAATCAGATGTGCGGAATCAGAGATGGGGAATCAGAGGCAGGGAATCAGAAGCAGGGAATCAGAGGCCGGGAATCAGAGGCCGGGAATCAGATGCTGGGAATAAGAGGCCGGGAATCAGAGGAGGGGAATCAGAGTCCGGGAATCAGAGATGGGGAATCAGAGGCGGGGAATCAGAGGCAGGGAATCAGAGGCGGGGAATCAGAGGCAGGGAATCAGATGCGGGGAATCAGAGGCGGGGAATCAGAGCTGGCGAATCAGAGGCTGGGAATCAGAGGTGGGCAATCAGAGGCGGGGAATCAGATATGGGGAATCAGAGGCGGGGAATCAGAGGTGGGGAAACAGAGGCGGGGAATCAAATATAGGGAATCAGAGGTGGGGAATCAGAGGTTGTGAATCAGAGATGGGGAATCAAGGCGGGGAATCAGAGGCAGGGAATCAGACGTGGGGAATCAGAGGCGGGGATTCAGAGCTGGGGAATCAGAGGCGGGGAATCAGAGTTGGGGAATCAGAGGCAGGGAATCAGATATGGGGAATCAGAGGCGGGGAATCAGAGGCCGGGAATCAGATATGGGGAAACAGAGGCGGGGAATCCGAGGCGGGGAAACAGAGGCGGGGAATCAGATATGGGGAATCAGAGGTGGGGAATCAGAGGTTGGGAATCAGAGGCAGGGAATCAGAGGCTTGGAATCAGATGCAGGGTATCAGATGCGGGGAATCAGAGGCGGGGAATCAGAGCTGGGGAATCAGAGGTGGGGAATCAGATTTGGGGAATCAGAGGTGGGGACTTAGATATTGGGAAACAGAGGCGGGGAATCAGAGGCGGGGAAACAGAGGCGGGGAATCAGATATGGGGAATCAGAGGTGGGGAATCAGAGGCAGGGAATCAGATGTGCGGAATCAGAGATGGGGAATCAGAGGCAGGGAATCAGAATCAGAAGCAGGGAATCAGAGGCCGGGAATCAGAGGCCGGAATCAGATGCTGGGAATCAGAGGCCTGGAATCAGAGGCGGGGAATCAGAGGCAGGGAATCAGATGCGGGGAATCAGAGGCGGGGAATCAGAGCTGGGGAATCAGAGGCGGGGTATTAGAGTTGGGGAATCAGAGGCGGGGAATCAGATATGGGGAAACAGAGGTGGGGAATCAGAGGCGGGGAAAGAGAGGCAGGGAATCAGATATGGGGAATCAGAGGTGGGGCATCAGAGGT
This sequence comes from Narcine bancroftii, assembly GCF_036971445.1. Lineage (NCBI taxonomy): Eukaryota > Metazoa > Chordata > Chondrichthyes > Torpediniformes > Narcinidae > Narcine > Narcine bancroftii. The sequence goes on from NC_091474.1 coordinate 116,853,835, forward strand.
TGTGAATCACAGATGGGGAATCAGAGGCGGGGAATCAGAGGCAGGGAATCAGACGCGGGGAATCAGAGGCGGGGATTCAGAGCTGGGGAATCAGAAGCGGGGAATCAGAGTTGGGGAATCAGAGGCGGGGAATCAGATATGGGGAATCAGAGGCAGGGAATCAGAGGCGGGGAATCAGAGGTGGGGAATCAGAGGTGGGGAATCAGAGGCGGGGAATCAGAGGCAGGGAATCAGATGAAGGGAATCTGATGCAGGGAATCTGAGGCAGGGAATCTGAGGCAGGGAATCTGTGGCAGGGAATCTGATGCGGGTTATCAGAAGGGGGAAATGAGATGTGGGAAACGAGATGCAGAGAAAGAGGCACGGATATAGAGGCAGGGAAAGAGAGGCAGGGTATCAGAGGCGGGTAATCAGAGGCGTGGAATCAGAGGCGGGGAATCAGAGACACAGAAAGAGAGGCGTGGAATCAGAGGTACGGAATCAGAGCCGGTGAATCTGAGCCGGGAAATCAGAAGCAGAGCAACAGAGGTGGTGAAACATGGGTGCGGAATCGGACACGGGGAATCAGAGGTGGGGACTCAGAGGCCGGGAATCAGAGGCAGAGAATCAGAGGCAGGGAATCAGAGGCAGGTTATCAGAGGCAGGGAATCAGAGGTGGGAAATCAGAGGAAGGGAATCTGATGCAGAGAATCTGAGGCAGGGAATCTGAGGCAGGGAATCTGTGGCAGGGAATCTGATGCGGGTTATCAGAAGGGGGAAATGAGATGTGGGAAACGAGATGCAGAGAAAGAGGCACGGAAATAGAGGCAGGGAAAGAGAGGCAGGGTATCAGAGGCGGGTAATCAGAGGCGTGGAATCAGAGGCGGGGAATCAGAGGCGGGAAATCAGAGAGGGGAATCAGAGGTGGGGAATCAGAGGCGGGGATTCAGAGGCGGGGAATCAGAGGCAGGGAATCAGATGAAGGGAATCTGATGCAGGGAATCTGAGGCAGGGAATCTGAGGCAGGGAATCGGAGGCAGGGAATCTGAGGCAGGGAATCAGTAAAAAGTTATCAGAGGCAGGGTATCAGAGGCGGAGAATCAGAGGTGGGGATTCAGAAGTGGGGAATCAGAGGTGGGGAATCAGAGGCGTGGAATCAGAGGCGGGGAATCAGAGGTGGGGAATCAGAAGTGGGGAATCAGAGGTGGGGAATCAGAGGCGGGGAATCAGAGGCGTGGAATCAGAGGCGGGCAATCAGAAGTGGGGAATCAGAGGCGGGGAATCAGAGGCGGGGAATCAGAGGCGTTGAATCAGAGGTGGGGAATCAGAGGCGGGGAATCAGAGGCGGGGAATCAGAAGTGGGGAATCAGACGTGGGGAATCAGAGGCGGGGAATCAGAGGCGGGGAATCAGAGGCGGGCAATCAGATGCAGGGAATCAGAGGCAGGGAATCAGACGCAGGGAATCAAATGAAGGGAATCTGATGCAGGGAATCTGAGGCAGGGAATCTGAGGCAGGGAATCTGTGGTGGGGATTCAGAGGAGGGAAAACAGGCGGGTAAACAGAGGCGGGTAAACATAGGCGGGGAATCAGAGGCGTGGAATCAGAGGCGGGAAATCAGAGGCGGGGAAAGATATGTGGGGAAAAGAAGGCCAGGAAAGTTGAGCGGAAAGGGAGGCACTGAATCAGAGGCAGGTAATCGGAGGCGGGCAATCAGATGCAGGGAATCAGAGGCAGGGAATCAGAGGCAGGGAATCTGAGGCAGGGAATCTGAGGCAGGGAATCTGAGGTGGGCAATCAGAATCAGCGAATCAGAGGCGGGGCAATCAGAGGTGGGGAATCAGAGGCGGGGAATCAGAGGCGCGGAATCAGAGGCGGTGAATCAGAGGCGGGGAATCAGACGCGGGGAATCAGAGGCGGGGAATCAGAAGTGGGGAATCAGAGGTGGGGAATCAGAGGCGGGGAATCAGAGGCGGGGAATCAGAGACACAGAAAGAGAGGCGTGGAATCAGAGGTACGGAATCAGAGCCGGTGAATCTGAGCCGGGAAATCAGAAGCAGAGCAACAGAGGTGGTGAAACATGGGTGCGGAATCGGACACGGGGAATCAGAGGTGGGGACTCAGAGGCCGGGAATCAGAGGCAGAGAATCAGAGGCAGGGAATCAGAGGCAGGTTATCAGAGGCAGGGAATCAGAGGTGGGAAATCAGAGGAAGGGAATCTGATGCAGAGAATCTGAGGCAGGGAATCTGAGGCAGGGAATCTGTGGCAGGGAATCTGATGCGGGTTATCAGAAGGGGGAAATGAGATGTGGGAAACGAGATGCAGAGAAAGAGGCACGGAAATAGAGGCAGGGAAAGAGAGGCAGGGTATCAGAGGCGGGTAATCAGAGGCGTGGAATCAGAGGCGGGGAATCAGAGGCGGGAAATCAGAGAGGGGAATCAGAGGTGGGGAATCAGAGGCGGGGAATCAGAGGCAGGGAATCAGAGGCAGGAAATCAGAGGCGGCGAATCTGAGGCGTGGAATCAGAGGTGGGGAAAGAGATGTGGGGAAACGTAGGCCAGGAAAGTTGCTCGGAAAGGGAGGCTGTGAATCAGAGGCGGGGAATCAGAGGCGGGGAATCAGAGGCGGGGAATCAGAGGCGTGGAATCAGAGGTGGGGAAAGAGATGTGGGGAAACAGGCGGGTAAACAGAAGCGGGTAAACATAGCTGCATCAATAGATGCAGCGAAAGAGATGGGCGAAACATAGTGGTTGGAACTTTTGTGTTGAAAATTAGTTACACAGAACAGATCAAACAGAGTTGTTGAAATTGAGGGAGGGAAAGAGAGGCACGGAAAGAGTGGAGGGGAAAGAGTGCAGGCAAAATAGAGGCGTAGAGACAGAGGTGGGGAATGAGATGCGGGGAATCAGAGGCGGGGAATCAGAGGCAGGGAATCAGATGAAGGGAATCTAATTCAGGGAAACTGAGGCAGGGAATCTGAGGCAGGGAATCGGAGGCAGGGAATCTGAGGCAGGGAATCAGTAAAAAGTTATCAGAGGCAGGGTATCAGAGGCGGAGAATCAGAGGTGGGGAATCAGAAGTGGGGAATCAGAGGTGGGGAATCAGAGGCGTGGAATCAGAGGCGGGGAATCAGAGGTGGGGAATCAGAAGTGGGGAATCAGAGGTGGGGAATCAGAGGCGGGGAATCAGAGGCGTGGAATCAGAGGCGGGCAATCAGAAGTGGGGAATCAGAGGCGGGGAATCAGAGACGGGGAATCAGAGGCGGTGAATCAGAGGCGGGGAATCAGAGGCGGGGAATCAGAGGCGGGGAATCAGAAGTGGGGAATAAGAGGTGGGGAATCAGAGGCGGGGAATCAGAGGCGGGCAATCAGATGCAGGGAATCAGAGGCAGGGAATCAGAGGCAGGGAACCAGACGCAGGGAATCAAATGAAGGGAATCTGATGCAGGGAATCTGAGGCAGGGAATCTGAGGCAGGGAATCTGTGGTGGGGAATCAGAGGCGGGAAAACATGCGGTTAAACAGAGGCGGGTAAACATAGGCGGGGATTCAGAGGCGTGGAATCAGAGGCGGGAAATCAGAGGCGGGGAAAGATATGTGGGGAAAAGAAGGCCAGGAAAGTTGAGCGGAAAGGGAGGCATTGAATCAGAGGTGGGGAATCAGAGGCGGGGAATCAGAGGCGGTGAATCAGAGGCGGGGAATCAGAGGCAGGGAATCAGAAGCGGGGAATCAGAGGTTGGGGATCGGAGGCGGGGAATCAGAGGCGGAGAATCAGAGGCGGGCAATCAGATGCAGGGAATCAGAGGCAGGGAATCAGCGGCAGGGAATCAGAGGCAGGGAATCTGAGGCAGGGAATCTGAGGTGGGGAATCAGAGGCGGGGAAACAGGTGGGTAAACAGAGGCGGGTAAACATAGGCGGGGAATCAGAGGCGCGAAATCAGAGGTGGGGAATCAGAGGCAGGGAATCAGAGGCGGGGAATCAGAGGCGGGGAATCGGATGCGGGGAATCAGAGGTGGGGAATCAGAGGCGGGGAATCAGAGGCGGAGAATCAGAGGCGGGGAATCAGATGCGGGGAATCAGAGGTGGGGAATCAGATTTGGGGAATCAGAGGTGGGGACTTAGATATTGGGAAACAGAGGCGGGGAATCAGAGGTGGGGAAACAGAGGCGGGGAATCAGATATGGGGAATCAGAGGTGGGGAATCAGAGGCAGGGAATCAGATGTGCGGAATCAGAGATGGGGAATCAGAGGCAGGGAATCAGAATCAGAAGCAGGGAATCAGAGGCCGGGAATCAGAGGCCGGAATCAGATGCTGGGAATCAGAGGCCTGGAATCAGAGGCGGGGAATCAGAGGCAGGGAATCAGATGCGGGGAATCAGAGGCGGGGAATCAGAGCTGGGGAATCATAGGCGGGGTATTAGAGTTGGGGAATCAGAGGCGGGGAATCAGATATGGGGAAACAGAGGTGGGGAATCAGAGGCGGGGAAAGAGAGGCAGGGAATCAGATATGGGGAATCAGAGGTGGGGCATCAGAGGTTGTGAATCACAGATGGGGAATCAGAGGCGGGGAATCAGAGGCAGGGAATCAGACGCGGGGAATCAGAGGTGAGCAATCAGAGGCGGGGAATCAGATATGGGGAATCAGAGGCGGGGAATCAGAGGCGGGGAAACAGAGGCGGGGAATCAGATTTGGGGAATCAGAGGTGGGGACTTAGATATTGGGAAACAGAGGCGGGGAATCAGAGGCGGGGAAACAGAGGCGGGGAATCAGATATGGGGAATCAGAGGTGGGGAATCAGAGGCAGGGAATCAGATGTGCGGAATCAGAGATGGGGAATCAGAGGCAGGGAATCAGAATCAGAAGCAGGGAATCAGAGGCCGGGAATCAGAGGCCGGAATCAGATGATGGGAATCAGAGGCTTGGAATCAGAGGCGGGGAATCAGAGGCAGGGAATCAGATGCGGGGAATCAGAGGCGGGGAATCAGAGCTGGGGAATCAGAGGCGGGGTATTAGAGTTGGGGAATCAGAGGCGGGGAATCAGATATGGGGAAACAGAGGTGGGGAATCAGAGGCGGGGAAACAGAGGCAGGGAATCAGATATGGGGAATCAGAGGTGGGGCATCAGAGGTTGTGAATCACAGATGGGGAATCAGAGGCGGGGAATCAGAGGCAGGGAATCAGAAGCGGGGAATCAGAGTTGGGGAATCAGAGGCGGGGAATCAGATATGGGGAATCAGAGGCAGGGAATCAGAGGCGGGGAATCAGAGGCAGGGAATCAGACGCGGGGAATCTGAGGCGGGGAATCAGAGCTGGGGAATCAGAGGTGGGGAATCAGAGTTGGGGAATCAGAGGCAGGGAATTGGATGTGCGGAATCAGAGATGGGGAATCAGAGGTGGGGAATCAGAGGCGGTGAATCAGAGATGGGGAATCAGAGGCGGGGAATCAGAGGCAGGAAATCAGACACGGGGATTCAGAGGCTGGGAATCAGATGGGGGGAATCAAAGGCGGGGAATCAGAGCTGGGGAATCTGAGGCAGGGAATCAGAGTTTGGGATTCAGAGGCGGGGAATCAGATATGGGGAAACAGAGGCGGGGAATCAGAGGCGGGCAAACAGAGGCGGGGAATTAGATATGGGGAATCAGAGGTAGGGAATCAGAGGTGGTGAATCAGTGATGGGGAATCACAGGCGGGGAATCAGAGGAAGGGAATAGAACGCGGGGAATCAGAGGCAGGGAATCAGAGCTGGGGAATCAGAGGCGGGGAATCATAGTTGGGAATCAGAGGCGGGAATCAGATATGGGGAAACAGAGGCGGGGAATCAGAGGCGGGGAAACAGAGGCGGGGAATCAGATATGGGGAATCGGATGCAGGGAATCAGAGGCGGGGAATCAGAGCTGGGGAATCAGATGCGGGGAATCAGAGTTGGGGCATCAGAGGTGGGGAATTAGATATAGGGAAACCGAGGCGGGGAATCAGAGGCGGGGAAACAGAGGCGGGGAATCAGATATGGGGAATCAGAGGTGGGGAATCAGAGGCAGGGAATCAGATGTGCAGAATCAGAGATGGGGTATCAGAGGCAGGGAATCAGAAGCAGGGAATCAGAGGCCGGGAATCAGAGGCCGGGAATCAGATGCTGGGAATAAGAGGCCGGGAATCAGAGGAGGGGAATCAGAGTCCGGGAATCAGAGATGGGGATTCAGAGGCGGGGAATGAGATATGGAGAATCAGAGGTGGGGAATCAGAGGCGGGGAAACAGAGGTGGTGAATCAGATATGGGGAATCAGAGGTGGCGAATCAAAGGCGGTGAATCAGAGATGGGGAATCAGAGGCGGGGAATCAGAGGCAGGGAATCAGATGCGGGGAATCAGTGGCGGGGAATCAGAGCTGGCGAATCAGAGGCTGGGAATCAGAGGTGGGCAATCAGAGGCGGGGAATCAGATATGGGGAATCAGAGGCGGGGAATCAGAGGTGGGGAAACAGAGGCGGGGAATCAAATATAGGGAATCAGAGGTGGGGAATCAGAGGTTGTGAATCAGAGATGGGGAATCAAGGCGGGGAATCAGAGGCAGGGAATCAGACGTGGGGAATCAGAGGCGGGGAATCAGAGTTGGGGAATCAGAGGCAGGGAATCAGATATGGGGAATCAGAGGCGGGGAATCAGAGGCCGGGAATCAGATATGGGGAAACAGAGGCGGGGAATCCGAGGCGGGGAAACAGAGGCGGGGAATCAGATATGGGGAATCAGAGGTGGGGAATCAGAGGTTGGGAATCAGAGGCAGGGATTCAGAGGCTTGGAATCAGATGCAGGGTATCAGATGCGGGGAATCAGAGGCGGGGAATCAGAGCTGGGGAATCAGAGGTGGGGAATCAGATTTGGGGAATCAGAGGTGGGGACTTAGATATTGGGAAACAGAGGCGGGGAATCAGAGGCGGGGAAACAGAGGCGGGGAATCAGATATGGGGAATCAGAGGTGGGGAATCAGAGGCAGGGAATCAGATGTGCGGAATCAGAGATGGGGAATCAGAGGCAGGGAATCAGAATCAGAAGCAGGGAATCAGAGGCCGGGAATCAGAGGCCGGAATCAGATGCTGGGAATCAGAGGCCTGGAATCAGAGGCGGGGAATCAGAGGCAGGGAATCAGATGCGGGGAATCAGAGGCGGGGAATCAGAGCTGGGGAATCAGAGGCGGGGTATTAGAGTTGGGGAATCAGAGGCGGGGAATCAGATATGGGGAAACAGAGGTGGGGAATCAGAGGCGGGGAAAGAGAGGCAGGGAATCAGATATGGGGAATCAGAGGTGGGGCATCAGAGGTTGTGAATCACAGATGGGGAATCAGAGGCGGGGAATCAGAGGCAGGGAATCAGACGCGGGGAATCAGAGGCGGGGATTCAGAGCTGGGGAATCAGAGGCGGGGAATCAGAGGCAGGGAATCAGATGAAGGGAATCTGATGCAGGGAATCTGAGGCAGGGAATCTGAGGCAGGGAATCTGTGGCAGGGAATCTGATGCGGGTTATCAGAAGGGGGAAATGAGATGTGGGAAACGAGATGCAGAGAAAGAGGCACGGATATAGAGGCAGGGAAAGAGAGGCAGGGTATCAGAGGCGGGTAATCAGAGGCGTGGAATCAGAGGCGGGGAATCAGAGACACAGAAAGAGAGGCGTGGAATCAGAGGTACGGAATCAGAGCCGGTGAATCTGAGCCGGGAAATCAGAAGCAGAGCAACAGAGGTGGTGAAACATGGGTGCGGAATCGGACACGGGGAATCAGAGGTGGGGACTCAGAGGCCGGGAATCAGAGGCAGAGAATCAGAGGCAGGGAATCAGAGGCAGGTTATCAGAGGCAGGGAATCAGAGGTGGGAAATCAGAGGAAGGGAATCTGATGCAGGGAATCTGAGGCAGGGAATCTGAGGCAGGGAATCTGTGGCAGGGAATCTGATGCGGGTTATCAGAAGGGGGAAATGAGATGTGGGAAACGAGATGCAGAGAAAGAGGCACGGAAATAGAGGCAGGGAAAGAGAGGCATGGTATCAGAGGCGGGTAATCAGAGGCGTGGAATCAGAGGCGGGGAATCAGAGGCGGGAAATCAGAGAGGGGAATCAGAGGTGGGGAATCAGAGGCGGGGAATCAGAGGCAGGGAATCAGAGGCAGGAAATCAGAGGCGGCGAATCTGAGGCGTGGAATCAGAGGTGGGGAAAGAGATGTGGGGAAACGTAGGCCAGGAAAGTTGCTCGGAAAGGGAGGCTGTGAATCAGAGGCGGGGAATCAGAGGTGGGGAATCAGTGGCGGGGAATCAGAGGCGTGGAATCAGAGGTGGGGAATGAGATGTGGGGAAACAGGCGGGTAAACAGAAGCGGGTAAACATAGCTGCATCAATAGATGCAGCGAAAGAGATGGGCGAAACATAGTGGTTGGAACTTTTGTGTTGAAAATTAGTTACACAGAACAGATCAAACAGAGTTGTTGAAATTGAGGGAGGGAAAGAGAGGCACGGAAAGAGTGGAGGGGAAAGAGTGCAGGCAAAATAGAGGCGTAGAGACAGAGGTGGGGAATCAGATGCGGGGAATCAGAGGCGGGGAATCAGAGGCAGGGAATCAGATGAAGGGAATCTAATGCAGGGAAACTGAGGCAGGGAATCTGAGGCAGGGAATCGGAGGCAGGGAATCTGAGGCAGGGAATCAGTAAAAAGTTATCAGAGGCAGGGTATCAGAGGCGGAGAATCAGAGGTGGGGAATCAGAAGTGGGGAATCAGAGGTGGGGAATCAGAGGCGTGGAATCAGAGGCGGGGAATCAGAGGTGGGGAATCAGAAGTGGGGAATCAGAGGTGGGGAATCAGAGGCGGGGAATCAGAGGTGTGGAATCAGAGGCGGGCAATCAGAAGTGGGGAATCAGAGGCGGGGAATCAGATTCGGGGAATCAGAGGCGGTGAATCAGAGGCGGGGAATCAGAGGCGGGGAATCAGAGGCGGGGAATCAGAAGTGGGGAATCAGAGGTGGGGAATCAGAGGCGGGGAATCAGAGGCGGGCAATCAGATGCAGGGAATCAGAGGCAGGGAATCAGAGGCAGGGAACCAGACGCAGGGAATCAAATGAAGGGAATCTGATGCAGGGAATCTGAGGCAGGGAATCTGAGGCAGGGAATCTGTGGTGGGGAATCAGAGGCGGGAAAACATGCGGTTAAACAGAGGCGGGTAAACATAGGCGGGGATTCAGAGGCGTGGAATCAGAGGCGGGAAATCAGAGGCGGGGAAAGATATGTGGGGAAAAGTAGGCCAGGAAAGTTGAGCGGAAAGGGAGGCATTGAATCAGAGGTGGGGAATCAGAGGCGGGGAATCAGAGGCGGTGAATCAGAGGCGGGGAATCAGAGGCAGGGAATCAGAAGCGGGGAATCAGAGGTTGGGGATCAGAGGCGGGGAATCAGAGGCGGAGAATCAGAGGCGGGCAATCAGATGCAGGGAATCAGAGGCAGGGAATCAGCGGCAGGGAATCAGAGGCAGGGAATCTGAGGCAGGGAATCTGAGGTGGGGAATCAGAGGCGGGGAAACAGGTGGGTAAACAGAGGCGGGTAAACATAGGCGGGGAATCAGAGGCGCGAAATCAGAGGTGGGGAATCAGAGGCAGGGAATCAGAGGCGGGGAATCAGAGGCGGGGAATCAGATGCGGGGAATCAGAGGTGGGGAATCAGAGGCGGGGAATCAGAGGCGGAGAATCAGAGGCGGGGAATCTGATGCAGGAAATCAGAGGCAGGGAATCAGAGGCAGGGAATCAGAGGCAGGGAATCTGAGGCAGGGAATCAGAGGTGGGGAATCAGAGGCGGGGAATCAGAGGCAGGGAATCAGATGAAGGGAATCTGATGCAGGGAATCTGAGGCAGGGAATCTGAGGCAGGGAATCTGTGTCAGGGAATCTGATGCGGGTTATCAGAAGGGGGAAATGAGATGTGGGAAACGAGATGCAGAGAAAGAGACACGGAAATAGAGGCAGGGAAAGACAGGCAGAGAATCAGAGGCGGGGAATCAGAGGTGGGGAATCAGAGGCTGGGAATCAGAGGCGGGGAATCAGAGGGGGGAATCAGAGGTGGGGAATCAGAGGCAGGGAATCAGAGGCAGGGAATCAGAGGCGGGAAATCAGAGGCGGCGAATCTGAGGCGTGGAATCAGAGGTGGGGAAAGAGATGTGGGGAAACGTAGGCCAGGAAAGTTGCGCGGAAAGGGAGGCGGTGTATCAGAGGCGGGGATTCAGAGGCGGGGAATCAGAGGTGGGGAATCAGAGGCGTGGAATCAGAGGTGGGGAAAGAGATGTGGGGAAACAGGCGGGTAAACATAGCTGCATAAATAGAGGCAGCGAAAGAGATGGGCGAAACATAGTGGTTGGAACTTGTGTGTTGAAAATTAGGTACACAGAACAGATCAAACAGAGTTGTTGAAATTGAGGGAGGGAAAGAGAGGCACAGAAAGAGTGGAGGGGAAAGAGTGCAGTGAAAATAGAGGCGTAGAGACAGAGGTGGGGAATCAGAGGCGGGGATTCAGAGGCGGGGAATCAGAGGCAGGGAATCAGATGAAGGGAATCTGATGCAGGGAATCTGAGGCAGGGAATCTGAGGCAGGGAATCGGAGGCAGGGAATCTGAGGCAGGGAATCAGTAAAAAGTTATCAGAGGCAGGGTATCAGAGGCGGAGAATCAGAGGTGGGGATTCAGAAGTGGGGAATCAGAGGTGGGGAATCAGAGGCGTGGAATCAGAGGCGGGGAATCAGAGGTGGGGAATCAGAAGTGGGGAATCAGAGGTGGGGAATCAGAGGCGGGGAATCAGAGGCGTGGAATCAGAGGCGGGCAATCAGAAGTGGGGAATCAGAGGCGGGGAATCAGAGGCGGGGAATCAGAGGCGGTGAATCAGAGGTGGGGAATCAGAGGCGGGGAATCAGAGGCGGGGAATCAGAAGTGGGGAATCAGACGTGGGGAATCAGAGGTGGGGAATCAGAGGCGGGGAATCAGAGGCGGGCAATCAGATGCAGGGAATCAGAGGCAGGGAATCAGACGCAGGGAATCAAATGAAGGGAATCTGATGCAGGGAATCTGAGGCAGGGAATCTGAGGCAGGGAATCTGTGGTGGGGATTCAGAGGAGGGAAAACAGGCGGGTAAACAGAGGCGGGTAAACATAGGCGGGGAATCAGAGGCGTGGAATCAGAGGCGGGAAATCAGAGGCGGGGAAAGATATGTGGGGAAAAGAAGGCCAGGAAAGTTGAGCGGAAAGGGAGGCACTGAATCTGAGGCAGGTAATCGGAGGCGGGCAATCAGATGCAGGGAATCAGAGGCAGGGAATCAGAGGCAGGGAATCTGAGGCAGGGAATCTGAGGCAGGGAATCTGAGGTGGGCAATCAGAATCAGCGAATCAGAGGCGGGGCAATCAGAGGTGGGGAATCAGAGGCGGGGAATCAGAGGCGCGGAATCAGAGGCGGTGAATCAGAGGCGGGGAATCTGACGCGGGGAATCAGAGGCGGGGAATCAGAAGTGGGGAATCAGAGGTGGGGAATCAGAGGCGGGGAATCAGAGGCAGGTAATCGGAGGCGGGCAATCAGATGCAGGGAATCAGAGGCAGGGAATCAGAGGCAGGAAATCTGAGGCAGGGAATCTGAGGCAGGGAATCTGAGGTGGGCAATCAGAGGCGGGAAAACAGGCGGGTAAACATAGGCGGGGAATCATAGGCGGGGAATCAGAGGCGGGGAATCAGAGGCGGGGAATCAGAGGCGGGGAATCAGAGTCGGGGAATCAGAGGCGGGGAATCTGAGGCGGGGAATCAGATGCAGGGAATCAGAGGCGGGGAATCAGAGGCGGGGTATCAGAGGCGGGGAATCAGAGGCGCTGAATCAGAGGCGGGGAATCAGAGGCGTGGAATCAGAGACGGGGAATCAGAGGCGGGGAATCAGAAGTGGGGAATCAGAGGTGGGAAATCAGACGCGGGGAATCAGAGGCGGGGAATCAGAGGCGGGGAATCAGAGGCAGGGTATCAGAGGCGGGCAATCATATGCAGGGAATCAGAGGCAGGGAATCAGAGGCAGGGAATCAGAGGCGGGGAATCAGAGGCGGGGAATCAGAGTCGGGGAATCAGAGGCGGGGAATCTGAGGCGGGGAATCAGATGCAGGGAATCAGAGTCGGGGAATCAGAGGCGGGGAATCTGAGGCGGGGAATCAGATGCAGGGAATCAGAGGCGGGGAATCAGAGGCGGGGTATCAGAGGCGGGGAATCAGAGGCGCTGAATCAGAGGCGGGGAATCAGAGGCGTGGAATCAGAGACGGGGAATCAGAGGCGGGGAATCAGAAGTGGGGAATCAGAGGTGGGAAATCAGACGCGGGGAATCAGAGGCGGGGAATCAGAGGCGGGGAATCAGAGGCAGGGTATCAGAGGCGGGCAATCATATGCAGGGAATCAGAGGCAGGGAATCAGAGGCAGGGAATCAGAGGCAGGGAATCAGAGGCAGGGAACCAGACGCAGGGAATCAAATGAAGGGAATCTGATGCAGGGAATCTGAGGCAGGGAATCTGAGGCAGGGAATCAGAGGCGGGCAATCAGATGCAGGGAATCAGAGGCAGGGAATCAGAGGCAGGGAACCAGACGCAGGGAATCAAATGAAGGGAATCTGATGCAGGGAATCTGAGGCAGGGAATCTGAGGCAGGGAATCTGTGGTGGGGAATCAGAGGCGGGAAAACATGCGGTTAAACAGAGGCGGGTAAACATAGGCGGGGATTCAGAGGCGTGGAATCAGAGGCGGGAAATCAGAGGCGGGGAAAGATATGTGGGGAAAAGTAGGCCAGGAAAGTTGAGCGGAAAGGGAGGCATTGAATCAGAGGTGGGGAATCAGAGGCGGGGAATCAGAGGCGGTGAATCAGAGGCGGGGAATCAGAGGCAGGGAATCAGAAGCGGGGAATCAGAGGTTGGGGATCAGAGGCGGGGAATCAGAGGCGGAGAATCAGAGGCGGGCAATCAGATGCAGGGAATCAGAGGCAGGGAATCAGCGGCAGGGAATCAGAGGCAGGGAATCTGAGGCAGGGAATCTGAGGTGGGGAATCAGAGGCGGGGAAACAGGTGGGTAAACAGAGGCGGGTAAACATAGGCGGGGAATCAGAGGCGCGAAATCGAAGGTGGGGAATCAGAGGCAGGGAATCAGAGGCGGGGAATCAGAGGCGGGGAATCAGATGCGGGGAATCAGAGGTGGGGAATCAGAGGCGGGGAATCAGAGGCGGAGAATCAGAGGCGGGGAATCTGATGCAGGAAATCAGAGGCAGGGAATCAGAGGCAGGGAATCAGAGGCAGGGAATCTGAGGCAGGGAATCAGAGGTGGGGAATCAGAGGCGGGGAATCAGAGGCAGGGAATCAGATGAAGGGAATCTGATGCAGGGAATCTGAGGCAGGGAATCTGAGGCAGGGAATCTGTGTCAGGGAATCTGATGCGGGTTATCAGAAGGGGGAAATGAGATGTGGGAAACGAGATGCAGAGAAAGAGACACGGAAATAGAGGCAGGGAAAGACAGGCAGAGAATCAGAGGCGGGGAATCAGAGGTGGGGAATCAGAGGCTGGGAATCAGAGGCGGGGAATCAGAGGGGGGAATCAGAGGTGGGGAATCAGAGGCAGGGAATCAGAGGCAGGGAATCAGAGGCGGGAAATCAGAGGCGGCGAATCTGAGGCGTGGAATCAGAGGTGGGGAAAGAGATGTGGGGAAACGTAGGCCAGGAAAGTTGCGCGGAAAGGGAGGCGGTGTATCAGAGGCGGGGATTCAGAGGCGGGGAATCAGAGGTGGGGAATCAGAGGCGTGGAATCAGAGGTGGGGAAAGAGATGTGGGGAAACAGGCGGGTAAACAGAAGCGGGTAAACATAGCTGCATAAATAGAGGCAGCGAAAGAGATGGGCGAAACATAGTGGTTGGAACTTGTGTGTTGAAAATTAGGTACACAGAACAGATCAAACAGAGTTGTTGAAATTGAGGGAGGGAAAGAGAGGCACAGAAAGAGTGGAGGGGAAAGAGTGCAGTCAAAATAGAGGCGTAGAGACAGAGGTGGGGAATCAGAGGCAGGAAATCAGACACGGGGATTCAGAGGCTGGGAATCAGATGGGGGGAATCAAAGGCGGGGAATCAGAGCTGGGGAATCTGAGGCAGGGAATCAGAGTTGGGGATTCAGAGGCGGGGAATCAGATATGGGGAAACAGAGGCGGGGAATCAGAGGCGGGCAAACAGAGGCGGGGAATTAGATATGGGGAATCAGAGGTAGGGAATCAGAGGTGGTGAATCAGTGATGGGGAATCACAGGCGGGGAATCAGAGGAAGGGAATAGAACGCGGGGAATCAGAGGCAGGGAATCAGAGCTGGGGAATCAGAGGCGGGGAATCATAGTTGGGAATCAGAGGCGGGAATCAGATATGGGGAAACAGAGGCGGGGAATCAGAGGCGGGGAAACAGAGGCGGGGAATCAGATATGGGGAATCGGATGCAGGGAATCAGAGGCGGGGAATCAGAGCTGGGGAATCAGATGCGGGGAATCAGAGTTGGGGCATCAGAGGTGGGGAATTAGATATAGGGAAACCGAGGCGGGGAATCAGAGGCGGGGAAACAGAGGCGGGGAATCAGATATGGGGAATCAGAGGTGGGGAATCAGAGGCAGGGAATCAGATGTGCAGAATCAGAGATGGGGTATCAGAGGCAGGGAATCAGAAGCAGGGAATCAGAGGCCGGGAATCAGAGGCCGGGAATCAGATGCTGGGAATAAGAGGCCGGGAATCAGAGGAGGGGAATCAGAGTCCGGGAATCAGAGATGGGGATTCAGAGGCGGGGAATGAGATATGGAGAATCAGAGGTGGGGAATCAGAGGCGGGGAAACAGAGGTGGTGAATCAGATATGGGGAATCAGAGGTGGCGAATCAAAGGCGGTGAATCAGAGATGGGGAATCAGAGGCGGGGAATCAGAGGCAGGGAATCAGATGCGGGGAATCAGTGGCGGGGAATCAGAGCTGGCGAATCAGAGGCTGGGAATCAGAGGTGGGCAATCAGAGGCGGGGAATCAGATATGGGGAATCAGAGGCGGGGAATCAGAGGTGGGGAAACAGAGGCGGGGAATCAAATATAGGGAATCAGAGGTGGGGAATCAGAGGTTGTGAATCAGAGATGGGGAATCAAGGCGGGGAATCAGAGGCAGGGAATCAGACGTGGGGAATCAGAGGCGGGGAATCAGAGTTGGGGAATCAGAGGCAGGGAATCAGATATGGGGAATCAGAGGCGGGGAATCAGAGGCCGGGAATCAGATATGGGGAAACAGAGGCGGGGAATCCGAGGCGGGGAAACAGAGGCGGGGAATCAGATATGGGGAATCAGAGGTGGGGAATCAGAGGTTGGGAATCAGAGGCAGGGAATCAGAGGCTTGGAATCAGATGCAGGGTATCAGATGCGGGGAATCAGAGGCGGGGAATCAGAGCTGGGGAATCAGAGGTGGGGAATCAGATTTGGGGAATCAGAGGTGGGGACTTAGATATTGGGAAACAGAGGCGGGGAATCAGAGGCGGGGAAACAGAGGCGGGGAATCAGATATGGGGAATCAGAGGTGGGGAATCAGAGGCAGGGAATCAGATGTGCGGAATCAGAGATGGGGAATCAGAGGCAGGGAATCAGAATCAGAAGCAGGGAATCAGAGGCCGGGAATCAGAGGCCGGAATCAGATGCTGGGAATCAGAGGCCTGGAATCAGAGGCGGGGAATCAGAGGCAGGGAATCAGATGCGGGGAATCAGAGGCGGGGAATCAGAGCTGGGGAATCAGAGGCGGGGTATTAGAGTTGGGGAATCAGAGGCGGGGAATCAGATATGGGGAAACAGAGGTGGGGAATCAGAGGCGGGGAAAGAGAGGCAGGGAATCAGATATGGGGAATCAGAGGTGGGGCATCAGAGGTTGTGAATCACAGATGGGGAATCAGAGGCGGGGAATCAGAGGCAGGGAATCAGACGCGGGGAATCAGAGGCGGGGATTCAGAGCTGGGGAATCAGAGGCGGGGAATCAGAGGCAGGGAATCAGATGAAGGGAATCTGATGCAGGGAATCTGAGGCAGGGAATCTGAGGCAGGGAATCTGTGGCAGGGAATCTGATGCGGGTTATCAGAAGGGGGAAATGAGATGTGGGAAACGAGATGCAGAGAAAGAGGCACGGATATAGAGGCAGGGAAAGAGAGGCAGGGTATCAGAGGCGGGTAATCAGAGGCGTGGAATCAGAGGCGGGGAATCAGAGACACAGAAAGAGAGGCGTGGAATCAGAGGTACGGAATCAGAGCCGGTGAATCTGAGCCGGGAAATCAGAAGCAGAGCAACAGAGGTGGTGAAACATGGGTGCGGAATCGGACACGGGGAATCAGAGGTGGGGACTCAGAGGCCGGGAATCAGAGGCAGAGAATCAGAGGCAGGGAATCAGAGGCAGGTTATCAGAGGCAGGGAATCAGAGGTGGGAAATCAGAGGAAGGGAATCTGATGCAGGGAATCTGAGGCAGGGAATCTGAGGCAGGGAATCTGTGGCAGGGAATCTGATGCGGGTTATCAGAAGGGGGAAATGAGATGTGGGAAACGAGATGCAGAGAAAGAGGCACGGAAATAGAGGCAGGGAAAGAGAGGCATGGTATCAGAGGCGGGTAATCAGAGGCGTGGAATCAGAGGCGGGGAATCAGAGGCGGGAAATCAGAGAGGGGAATCAGAGGTGGGGAATCAGAGGCGGGGAATCAGAGGCAGGGAATCAGAGGCAGGAAATCAGAGGCGGCGAATCTGAGGCGTGGAATCAGAGGTGGGGAAAGAGATGTGGGGAAACGTAGGCCAGGAAAGTTGCTCGGAAAGGGAGGCTGTGAATCAGAGGCGGGGAATCAGAGGTGGGGAATCAGTGGCGGGGAATCAGAGGCGTGGAATCAGAGGTGGGGAATGAGATGTGGGGAAACAGGCGGGTAAACAGAAGCGGGTAAACATAGCTGCATCAATAGATGCAGCGAAAGAGATGGGCGAAACATAGTGGTTGGAACTTTTGTGTTGAAAATTAGTTACACAGAACAGATCAAACAGAGTTGTTGAAATTGAGGGAGGGAAAGAGAGGCACGGAAAGAGTGGAGGGGAAAGAGTGCAGGCAAAATAGAGGCGTAGAGACAGAGGTGGGGAATCAGATGCGGGGAATCAGAGGCGGGGAATCAGAGGCAGGGAATCAGATGAAGGGAATCTAATGCAGGGAAACTGAGGCAGGGAATCTGAGGCAGGGAATCGGAGGCAGGGAATCTGAGGCAGGGAATCAGTAAAAAGTTATCAGAGGCAGGGTATCAGAGGCGGAGAATCAGAGGTGGGGAATCAGAAGTGGGGAATCAGAGGTGGGGAATCAGAGGCGTGGAATCAGAGGCGGGGAATCAGAGGTGGGGAATCAGAAGTGGGGAATCAGAGGTGGGGAATCAGAGGCGGGGAATCAGAGGTGTGGAATCAGAGGCGGGCAATCAGAAGTGGGGAATCAGAGGCGGGGAATCAGAGACGGGGAATCAGAGGCGGTGAATCAGAGGCGGGGAATCAGAGGCGGGGAATCAGAGGCGGGGAATCAGAAGTGGGGAATCAGAGGTGGGGAATCAGAGGCGGGGAATCAGAGGCGGGCAATCAGATGCAGGGAATCAGAGGCAGGGAATCAGAGGCAGGGAACCAGACGCAGGGAATCAAATGAAGGGAATCTGATGCAGGGAATCTGAGGCAGGGAATCTGAGGCAGGGAATCTGTGGTGGGGAATCAGAGGCGGGAAAACATGCGGTTAAACAGAGGCGGGTAAACATAGGCGGGGATTCAGAGGCGTGGAATCAGAGGCGGGAAATCAGAGGCGGGGAAAGATATGTGGGGAAAAGTAGGCCAGGAAAGTTGAGCGGAAAGGGAGGCATTGAATCAGAGGTGGGGAATCAGAGGCGGGGAATCAGAGGCGGTGAATCAGAGGCGGGGAATCAGAGGCAGGGAATCAGAAGCGGGGAATCAGAGGTTGGGGATCAGAGGCGGGGAATCAGAGGCGGAGAATCAGAGGCGGGCAATCAGATGCAGGGAATCAGAGGCAGGGAATCAGCGGCAGGGAATCAGAGGCAGGGAATCTGAGGCAGGGAATCTGAGGTGGGGAATCAGAGGCGGGGAAACAGGTGGGTAAACAGAGGCGGGTAAACATAGGCGGGGAATCAGAGGCGCGAAATCAGAGGTGGGGAATCAGAGGCAGGGAATCAGAGGCGGGGAATCAGAGGCGGGGAATCAGATGCGGGGAATCAGAGGTGGGGAATCAGAGGCGGGGAATCAGAGGCGGAGAATCAGAGGCGGGGAATCTGATGCAGGAAATCAGAGGCAGGGAATCAGAGGCAGGGAATCAGAGGCAGGGAATCTGAGGCAGGGAATCAGAGGTGGGGAATCAGAGGCGGGGAATCAGAGGCAGGGAATCAGATGAAGGGAATCTGATGCAGGGAATCTGAGGCAGGGAATCTGAGGCAGGGAATCTGTGTCAGGGAATCTGATGCGGGTTATCAGAAGGGGGAAATGAGATGTGGGAAACGAGATGCAGAGAAAGAGACACGGAAATAGAGGCAGGGAAAGACAGGCAGAGAATCAGAGGCGGGGAATCAGAGGTGGGGAATCAGAGGCTGGGAATCAGAGGCGGGGAATCAGAGGGGGGAATCAGAGGTGGGGAATCAGAGGCAGGGAATCAGAGGCAGGGAATCAGAGGCGGGAAATCAGAGGCGGCGAATCTGAGGCGTGGAATCAGAGGTGGGGAAAGAGATGTGGGGAAACGTAGGCCAGGAAAGTTGCGCGGAAAGGGAGGCGGTGTATCAGAGGCGGGGATTCAGAGGCGGGGAATCAGAGGTGGGGAATCAGAGGCGTGGAATCAGAGGTGGGGAAAGAGATGTGGGGAAACAGGCGGGTAAACATAGCTGCATAAATAGAGGCAGCGAAAGAGATGGGCGAAACATAGTGGTTGGAACTTGTGTGTTGAAAATTAGGTACACAGAACAGATCAAACAGAGTTGTTGAAATTGAGGGAGGGAAAGAGAGGCACAGAAAGAGTGGAGGGGAAAGAGTGCAGTGAAAATAGAGGCGTAGAGACAGAGGTGGGGAATCAGAGGCGGGGATTCAGAGGCGGGGAATCAGAGGCAGGGAATCAGATGAAGGGAATCTGATGCAGGGAATCTGAGGCAGGGAATCTGAGGCAGGGAATCGGAGGCAGGGAATCTGAGGCAGGGAATCAGTAAAAAGTTATCAGAGGCAGGGTATCAGAGGCGGAGAATCAGAGGTGGGGATTCAGAAGTGGGGAATCAGAGGTGGGGAATCAGAGGCGTGGAATCAGAGGCGGGGAATCAGAGGTGGGGAATCAGAAGTGGGGAATCAGAGGTGGGGAATCAGAGGCGGGGAATCAGAGGCGTGGAATCAGAGGCGGGCAATCAGAAGTGGGGAATCAGAGGCGGGGAATCAGAGGCGGGGAATCAGAGGCGGTGAATCAGAGGTGGGGAATCAGAGGCGGGGAATCAGAGGCGGGGAATCAGAAGTGGGGAATCAGACGTGGGGAATCAGAGGCGGGGAATCAGAGGCGGGGAATCAGAGGCGGGCAATCAGATGCAGGGAATCAGAGGCAGGGAATCAGACGCAGGGAATCAAATGAAGGGAATCTGATGCAGGGAATCTGAGGCAGGGAATCTGAGGCAGGGAATCTGTGGTGGGGATTCAGAGGAGGGAAAACAGGCGGGTAAACAGAGGCGGGTAAACATAGGCGGGGAATCAGAGGCGTGGAATCAGAGGCGGGAAATCAGAGGCGGGGAAAGATATGTGGGGAAAAGAAGGCCAGGAAAGTTGAGCGGAAAGGGAGGCACTGAATCTGAGGCAGGTAATCGGAGGCGGGCAATCAGATGCAGGGAATCAGAGGCAGGGAATCAGAGGCAGGGAATCTGAGGCAGGGAATCTGAGGCAGGGAATCTGAGGTGGGCAATCAGAATCAGCGAATCAGAGGCGGGGCAATCAGAGGTGGGGAATCAGAGGCGGGGAATCAGAGGCGCGGAATCAGAGGCGGTGAATCAGAGGCGGGGAATCTGACGCGGGGAATCAGAGGCGGGGAATCAGAAGTGGGGAATCAGAGGTGGGGAATCAGAGGCGGGGAATCAGAGGCAGGTAATCGGAGGCGGGCAATCAGATGCAGGGAATCAGAGGCAGGGAATCAGAGGCAGGGAATCTGAGGCAGGGAATCTGAGGCAGGGAATCTGAGGTGGGCAATCAGAGGCGGGAAAACAGGCGGGTAAACATAGGCGGGGAATCATAGGCGGGGAATCAGAGGCGGGGAATCAGAGGCGGGGAATCAGAGGCGGGGAATCAGAGTCGGGGAATCAGAGGCGGGGAATCTGAGGCGGGGAATCAGATGCAGGGAATCAGAGGCGGGGAATCAGAGGCGGGGTATCAGAGGCGGGGAATCAGAGGCGCTGAATCAGAGGCGGGGAATCAGAGGCGTGGAATCAGAGACGGGGAATCAGAGGCGGGGAATCAGAAGTGGGGAATCAGAGGTGGGAAATCAGACGCGGGGAATCAGAGGCGGGGAATCAGAGGCGGGGAATCAGAGGCAGGGTATCAGAGGCGGGCAATCATATGCAGGGAATCAGAGGCAGGGAATCAGAGGCAGGGAATCAGAGGCGGGGAATCAGAGGCGGGGAATCAGAGTCGGGGAATCAGAGGCGGGGAATCTGAGGCGGGGAATCAGATGCAGGGAATCAGAGTCAGGGAATCAGAGGCGGGGAATCTGAGGCGGGGAATCAGATGCAGGGAATCAGAGGCGGGGAATCAGAGGCGGGGTATCAGAGGCGGGGAATCAGAGGCGCTGAATCAGAGGCGGGGAATCAGAGGCGTGGAATCAGAGACGGGGAATCAGAGGCGGGGAATCAGAAGTGGGGAATCAGAGGTGGGAAATCAGACGCGGGGAATCAGAGGCGGGGAATCAGAGGCGGGGAATCAGAGGCAGGGTATCAGAGGCGGGCAATCATATGCAGGGAATCAGAGGCAGGGAATCAGAGGCAGGGAATCAGAGGCAGGGAATCAGAGGCAGGGAACCAGACGCAGGGAATCAAATGAAGGGAATCTGATGCAGGGAATCTGAGGCAGGGAATCTGAGGCAGGGAATCAGAGGCGGGCAATCAGATGCAGGGAATCAGAGGCAGGGAATCAGAGGCAGGGAACCAGACGCAGGGAATCAAATGAAGGGAATCTGATGCAGGGAATCTGAGGCAGGGAATCTGAGGCAGGGAATCTGTGGTGGGGAATCAGAGGCGGGAAAACATGCGGTTAAACAGAGGCGGGTAAACATAGGCGGGGATTCAGAGGCGTGGAATCAGAGGCGGGAAATCAGAGGCGGGGAAAGATATGTGGGGAAAAGTAGGCCAGGAAAGTTGAGCGGAAAGGGAGGCATTGAATCAGAGGTGGGGAATCAGAGGCGGGGAATCAGAGGCGGTGAATCAGAGGCGGGGAATCAGAGGCAGGGAATCAGAAGCGGGGAATCAGAGGTTGGGGATCAGAGGCGGGGAATCAGAGGCGGAGAATCAGAGGCGGGCAATCAGATGCAGGGAATCAGAGGCAGGGAATCAGCGGCAGGGAATCAGAGGCAGGGAATCTGAGGCAGGGAATCTGAGGTGGGGAATCAGAGGCGGGGAAACAGGTGGGTAAACAGAGGCGGGTAAACATAGGCGGGGAATCAGAGGCGCGAAATCGAAGGTGGGGAATCAGAGGCAGGGAATCAGAGGCGGGGAATCAGAGGCGGGGAATCAGATGCGGGGAATCAGAGGTGGGGAATCAGAGGCGGGGAATCAGAGGCGGAGAATCAGAGGCGGGGAATCTGATGCAGGAAATCAGAGGCAGGGAATCAGAGGCAGGGAATCAGAGGCAGGGAATCTGAGGCAGGGAATCAGAGGTGGGGAATCAGAGGCGGGGAATCAGAGGCAGGGAATCAGATGAAGGGAATCTGATGCAGGGAATCTGAGGCAGGGAATCTGAGGCAGGGAATCTGTGTCAGGGAATCTGATGCGGGTTATCAGAAGGGGGAAATGAGATGTGGGAAACGAGATGCAGAGAAAGAGACACGGAAATAGAGGCAGGGAAAGACAGGCAGAGAATCAGAGGCGGGGAATCAGAGGTGGGGAATCAGAGGCTGGGAATCAGAGGCGGGGAATCAGAGGGGGGAATCAGAGGTGGGGAATCAGAGGCAGGGAATCAGAGGCAGGGAATCAGAGGCGGGAAATCAGAGGCGGCGAATCTGAGGCGTGGAATCAGAGGTGGGGAAAGAGATGTGGGGAAACGTAGGCCAGGAAAGTTGCGCGGAAAGGGAGGCGGTGTATCAGAGGCGGGGATTCAGAGGCGGGGAATCAGAGGTGGGGAATCAGAGGCGTGGAATCAGAGGTGGGGAAAGAGATGTGGGGAAACAGGCGGGTAAACAGAAGCGGGTAAACATAGCTGCATAAATAGAGGCAGCGAAAGAGATGGGCGAAACATAGTGGTTGGAACTTGTGTGTTGAAAATTAGGTACACAGAACAGATCAAACAGAGTTGTTGAAATTGAGGGAGGGAAAGAGAGGCACAGAAAGAGTGGAGGGGAAAGAGTGCAGTGAAAATAGAGGCGTAGAGACAGAGGTGGGGAATCAGAGGCGGGGATTCAGAGGCGGGGAATCAGAGGCAGGGAATCAGATGAAGGGAATCTGATGCAGGGAATCTGAAACAGGGAATCTGAGGCAGGGAATCGGAGGCAGGGAATCTGAGGCAGGGAATCAGTAAAAAGTTATCAGAGGCAGGGTATCAGAGGCGGAGAATCAGAGGTGGGGATTCAGAAGTGGGGAATCAGAGGTGGGGAATCAGAGGCGTGGAATCAGAGGCGGGGAATCAGAGGTGGGGAATCAGAAGTGGGGAATCAGAGGTGGGGAATCAGAGGCGGGGAATCAGAGGCGTGGAATCAGAGGCGGGCAATCAGAAGTGGGGAATCAGAGGCGGGGAATCAGAGGCGGGGAATCAGAGGCGGTGAATCAGAGGTGGGGAATCAGAGGCGGGGAATCAGAGGCGGGGAATCAGAAGTGGGGAATCAGACGTGGGGAATCAGAGGCGGGGAATCAGAGGCGGGAAATCAGAGGCAGGAAATCAGACACGGGGATTCAGAGGCTGGGAATCAGACGGGGGGAATCAAAGGCGGGGAATCAGAGCTGGGTAATCTGAGGCAGGGAATCAGAGTTGGGGATTCAGAGGCGGGGAATCAGATATGGGGAAACAGAGGCGGGGAATCAGAGGCGGGCAAACAGAGGCGGGGAATTAGATATGGGGAATCAGAGGTAGGGAATCAGAGGTGGTGAATCAGTGATGGGGAATCACAGGCGGGGAATCAGAGGCAGGGAATAGAACGCGGGGAATCAGAGGCAGGGAATCAGAGCTGGGGAATCAGAGGCGGGGAATCATAGTTGGGAATCAGAGGCGGGAATCAGATATGGGGAAACAGAGGCGGGGAATC
Organism: Narcine bancroftii; assembly: GCF_036971445.1. Classification (NCBI taxonomy): domain Eukaryota; kingdom Metazoa; phylum Chordata; class Chondrichthyes; order Torpediniformes; family Narcinidae; genus Narcine; species Narcine bancroftii. The sequence continues at coordinate 116,877,337 of NC_091474.1, forward strand.
AGAGGCGGGGAAAGAGAGGCGGGGAATCAGATATGGGGAATCGGATGCAGGGAATCAGAGGCGGGGAATCAGAGCTGGGGAATCAGAGGCGGGGAATCAGAGTTGGGGCATCAGAGGTGGGGAATTAGATATAGGGAAACAGAGGCGGGGAATCAGAGGCGGGGAAACAGAGGCGGGGAATCAGATATGGAGAATCAGAGGTGGGGAATCAGAGGCGGGGAATCAGAGGCAGGGAATCGGACGCCGGGAATCAGAGGCGGGGAATCAGAGCTGGGGAATCAGAGGCGGGGTATTAGAGTTGGGGAATCAGAGGCGGGGAATCAGAGCTGGGGAATCAGAGGCGGGGAATCAGAGTTGGGGCATCAGAGGTGGGGAATTAGATATCGGGAAACAGAGGTGGGGAATCAGAGGCGGGGAAACAGAGGCGGGGAATCAGATATGGGGAATCAGAGGTGGGGAATCAGAGGCAGGGAATCAGATGTGCGGAATCAGAGATGGGGAATCAGAGGCAGGGAATCAGAATCAGAAGCGGGGAATCAGAGGCCGGGAATCAGAGGCCGGGAATCAGATGCTGGGAATAAGAGGCCGGGAATCAGAGGTGGGGAATCAGAGTCCGGGAATCAGAGATGGGGATTCAGAGGCGGGGAATGAGATATGGAGAATCAGAGGCGGGGAATCAGAGGCCGGGAAACAGAGGTGGGGAATCAGATATGGGGAATCAGAGGTGGCGAATCAAAGGCGGTGAATCAGAGATGGGGAATCAGAGGCGGGGAATCAGAAGCAGGGAATCAGATGCGGGGAATCAGAGGCGGGGAATCAGAGCTGGCGAATCAGAGGCGGGGAATCAGAGGTGGGCAATCAGAGGCGGGGAATCAGATATGGGGAATCAGAGGCGGGGAATCAGAGGCGGGGAAACAGAGGCGGGGAATCAAATATAGGGAATCAGAGGTGGGGAATCAGAGGTTGTGAATCAGAGATGGGGAATCAAAGCGGGGAATCAGAGGCAGGGAATCAGACACGGGGAATCAGAGGCGGGGATTCAGAGCTGGGGAATCAGAGGCGGGGAATCAGAGTTGGGGAATCAGAGGGAGGGAATCAGATATGGGGAATCAGAGGGGGGGAATCAGAGGCGGAGAAACAGAGTCGGGGAATCAGATATGGGGAATCAGAGGTGGGGAATCAGGGGCAGGGAATCAGTGGCAGGGAATCAGAGGCGGGGAATCTGAGGCGGGGAATCAGAGGCAGGGAATCAGACACGGGGAATCAGAGGCGGGGAATAAGAGATGGGGAATCAGAGGCGGGGAATCAGAGGCAGGGAATCGGACGCCGGGAATCAGAGTCGGGGAATCAGAGCTGGGGAATCAGAGGCGGGGAATCAGAGTTGGGGAATCAGAGGCGGGGAATCAGATATGGGGAAATAGAGGCGGGGAATCAGATATGGGGAATCAGAGGTGTGGAATCAGAGGTTGTGAATCAGAGGAAGGGAATCAGAGTCGGGGAAACAGAAGCGGGGAATCAGATATGTGGAATCAGAGGTGGCGAATCAAAGGCGGTGAAACAGAGATGGGGAATCAGGGCAGGGAATCAGAGGCAGGGAATCAAACACGGGGAATCAGAGCTGGGGATTCAGAGATGGGGAATCAGAGTTGGGAATCAGAGGCGGGGAATCAGAGGCGGGGAAACAGAGGCGGGGAATCAGATATGGGGAATCAGAGGTGGGGAATCAGAGGTTGGGAATCAGAGGCAGGGAATCAGAGGCGGGGAATCAGAGGCGGGGAATCAGAGGAAGGGAATCAGATGTGCGGAATCGGAGATGGGGAATCAGAGGCAGGGAATCAGAGGCGGGGAATCAGAGGCGGGGAATCAGAGGCCGGGAATCAGATATGGGGAAACTGAGGCGGGGAATCCGAGGCGGGGAAACAGAGGCGGGGAATCAGATATGGGGAATCAGAGGTGGGGAATCAGAGGTTGGGAATCAGAGGCAGGGAATCAGAGGCTTGGAATCAGATGCAGGGAATCAGATGCGGGGAATCAGAGGCGGGGAATCAGAGCTGGGGAATCAGAGGTGGGGAATCAGATTTGGGGAATCAGAGGTGGGGACTTAGATATTGGGAAACAGAGGCGGGGAATCAGAGGCGGGGAAACAGAGGCGGGGAATCAGATATGGGGAATCAGAGGTGGGGAATCAGAGGCAGGGAATCAGATGTGCGGAATCAGAGATGGGGAATCAGAGGCAGGGAAACAGAATCAGAAGCAGGGAATCAGAGGCCGGGAATCAGAGGCCGGAATCAGATGCTGGGAATCAGAGGCCTGGAATCAGAGGCGGGGATTCAGAGGCAGGGAATCAGATGCGGGGAATCAGAGGCGGGGAATCAGAGCTGGGGAATCAGAGGCGGGGTATTAGAGTTGGGGAATCAGAGGCAGGGAATTAGATGTGGTGAATCAGAGATGGGGAATCAGAGGCAGGGAATCAGAATCAGAAGCGGGGTATCAGAGGCCGGGAATCAGAGGAAGGTAATCAGAGGCAGGGGATCAAACACGGGGAATCAGAGGCTGGGAATCAGAGCTGGGGAATCACAGGCGGGGAATCAGAGATGGGGAATCAGAGGTGGGGAATCAGAGTCGGGGAATCAGAACTGGGGAATCAGAGGCGGGGAATCAGAGTTGGGGAATCAGAGGCGGGGAATCAGATATGGGGAAATAGAGGCGGGGAATCAGATATGGGGAATCAGAGGTGTGGAATCAGAGGTTGTGAATCAGAGGAAGGGAATCAGAGTCGGGGAAACAGAAGCGGGGAATCAGATATGTGGAATCAGAGGTGGCGAATCAAAGGCGGTGAAACAGAGATGGGGAATCAGGGCAGGGAATCAGAGGCAGGGAATCAAACACGGGGAATCAGAGCTGGGGATTCAGAGATGGGGAATCAGAGTTGGGAATCAGAGGCGGGGAATCAGAGGCGGGGAAACAGAGGCGGGGAATCAGATATGGGGAATCAGAGGTGGGGAATCAGAGGTTGGGAATCAGAGGCAGGGAATCAGAGGCGGGGAATCAGAGGCGGGGAATCAGAGGAAGGGAATCAGATGTGCGGAATCGGAGATGGGGAATCAGAGGCAGGGAATCAGAGGCGGGGAATCAGAGGCGGGGAATCAGAGGCCGGGAATCAGATATGGGGAAACTGAGGCGGGGAATCCGAGGCGGGGAAACAGAGGCGGGGAATCAGATATGGGGAATCAGAGGTGGGGAATCAGAGGTTGGGAATCAGAGGCAGGGAATCAGAGGCTTGGAATCAGATGCAGGGAATCAGATGCGGGGAATCAGAGGCGGGGAATCAGAGCTGGGGAATCAGAGGTGGGGAATCAGATTTGGGGAATCAGAGGTGGGGACTTAGATATTGGGAAACAGAGGCGGGGAATCAGAGGCGGGGAAACAGAGGCGGGGAATCAGATATGGGGAATCAGAGGTGGGGAATCAGAGGCAGGGAATCAGATGTGCGGAATCAGAGATGGGGAATCAGAGGCAGGGAAACAGAATCAGAAGCAGGGAATCAGAGGCCGGGAATCAGAGGCCGGAATCAGATGCTGGGAATCAGAGGCCTGGAATCAGAGGCGGGGATTCAGAGGCAGGGAATCAGATGCGGGGAATCAGAGGCGGGGAATCAGAGCTGGGGAATCAGAGGCGGGGTATTAGAGTTGGGGAATCAGAGGCAGGGAATTAGATGTGGTGAATCAGAGATGGGGAATCAGAGGCAGGGAATCAGAATCAGAAGCGGGGTATCAGAGGCCGGGAATCAGAGGAAGGTAATCAGAGGCAGGGGATCAAACACGGGGAATCAGAGGCTGGGAATCAGAGCTGGGGAATCACAGGCGGGGAATCAGAGATGGGGAATCAGAGGTGGGGAATCAGAGGCAGGGAATCAGATGCGGGGAATCAGAGGCGGGGAATCAGAGCTGGCGAATCAGAGGCGGGGAATCAGAGGTGGGCAATCAGAGGATGGGAATCAGATATGGGGAATCAGAGGTGGGGAATTAGAGCTGGGGAATCACAGGCGGGGAATCAGAGTTGGGGAATCAGAGGCGGGGAATCAGATATGGGGAAACAGAGTCGGGGAATCAGAGGCGGTGAAACAGAGGCAGGGAATCAGATATGGGGAATCAGAGGTGGGGAATCAGAGGTTCGGAATCAGAGGCCTGGAATCAGAGGCGGGGAATCAGAGGCAGGGAATCAGATGCGGGGAATCAGAGGAGGGGAATCAGAGCTGGGGAATCAGAGGCGGGGTATTAGAGTTGGGGAATCAGAGGCGGGGAATCAGACGCGGGGAATCAGAGGGGGGGTATCATAGCTGGCGAATCAGAGGCGGGGAATCAGAGGTGGGCAATCAGAGGCCGGGAATCAGAGGTGGTGAATCAGAGATGGGGAATCAGAGGCGGGGAATCAGTGGCAGGGAATCAGATATGGGGAATCAGAGGCGTGGAATCAGAGGCAGGGAATCAGACACGGGGAATCAGACACGGGGTATCAGAGGTGGGGAATCAGAGATGGGGAATCAGAGGCGGTGAATCAGAGATGGGGAATCAGAGGCGGGGAATCAGAGGCAGGAAATCAGACACGGGGATTCAGAGGCTGGGAATTAGACGGGGGGAATCAAAGGTGGGGAATCAGAGCTGGGGAATCAGAGGCAGGGGATCAGAGGCGGGGAATCAGATATGGGGAATCAGAGGCTGGGATTCAGAAGCGGGGAATCAGAGGCAGGGAATCAGACACGGGGAATCAGAGGTGGGGATTCAGAGATGGGGAATCAGAGGCGGGGAATCAGAGGCAGGGAATCAGACGCGGGGAATCTGAGGCGGGGAATCAGAGCTGGGGAATCAGAGGTGGGGAATCAGAGTTGGGGAATCAGAGGCAGGGAATCGGATGTGCGGAATCAGAGATGGGGAATCAGATGTGGGGAATCAGAGGAATCAGAGATGGGGAATCAGAGGCGGGGAATCAGAGGCAGGAAATCAGACACGGGGATTCAGAGGCTGGGAATCAGACGGGGGGAATCAAAGGCGGGGAATAAGAGCTGGGGAATCAGAGGCAGGGAATCAGAGTTTGGGATTCAGAGACGGGGAATCAGATATGGGGAAAGAGAGGCGGGGAATCAGAGGCGGGCAAACAGAGGCGGGGAATTAGATATGGGGAATCAGAGGTGGGGAATCAGAGGTGGTGAATCAGTGATGGGGAATCACAGGCGGGGAATCAGAGGCAGGGAATAGAACGCAGGGAATCAGACGCAGGGAATCAGAGCTGGGGAATCAGAGGCGGGGAATTATAGTTGGGAATCAGAGGCGGGGAATCAGATATGGGGAAACAGAGGCGGGGAATCAGAGGCGGGGAAACAGAGGCGGGGAATCAGATATGGGGAATCGGATGCGGGGAATCAGAGGCGGGGAATCAGAGCTGGGGAATCAGAGGCGGGGAATCAGAGTTGTGGCATCAGAGGTGGGGAATTAGATATCGGGAAACAGAGGTGGGGAATCAGAGGCGGGGAAACAGAGGCGGGGAATCAGATATGGGGAATCAGAGGTGGGGAATCAGAGGCAGGGAATCAGATGTGCGGAATCAGAGATGGGGAATCAGAGGCAGGGAATCAGAATCAGAAGCGGGGAATCAGAGGCCGGGAATCAGAGGCCGGGAATCAGATGCTGGGAATAAGAGGCCGGGAATCAGAGGTGGGGAATCAGAGTCCGGGAATCAGAGATGGGGATTCAGAGGCGGGGAATGAGATATGGAGAATCAGAGGCGGTGAATCAGAGGCCGGGAAACAGAGGTGGGGAATCAGATATGGGGAATCAGAGGTGGCGAATCAAAGGCGGTGAATCAGAGATGGGGAATCAGAGGCGGGGAATCAGAGGCAGGGAATCAGATGCGGGGAATCAGAGGCGGGGAATCAGAGCTGGCGAATCAGAGGCGGGGAATCAGAGGTGGGCAATCAGAGGCGGGGAATCAGATATGGGGAATCAGAGGCGGGGAATCAGAGGCGGGGAAACAGAGGCGGGGAATCAAATATAGGGAATCAGAGGTGGGGAATCAGAGGTTGTGAATCAGAGATGGGGAATCAAGGCGGGGAATCAGAGGCAGGGAATCAGACACGGGGAATCAGAGGCGGGGATTCAGAGCTGGGGAATCAGAGGCGGGGAATCAGAGTTGGGGAATCAGAGGCAGGGAATCAGATATGGGGAATCAGAGGGGGGGAATCAGAGGCGGAGAAACAGAGGTGGGGAATCAGATATGGGGAATCAGAGGTGGGGAATCAGGGGCAGGGAATCAGTGGCAGGGAATCAGAGGCGGGGAATCAGAGGCGGGGAATCAGAGGCAGGGAATCAGACACGGGGAATCAGGCGGGGAATCAGAGATGGGGAATCGGATGCGGGGAATCAGAGGCGGGGAATCAGAGCTGGGGAATCAGAGGCGGGGAATCAGAGTTGTGGCATCAGAGGTGGGGAATTAGATATCGGGAAACAGAGGTGGGGAATCAGAGGCGGGGAAACAGAGGCGGGGAATCAGATATGGGGAATCAGAGGTGGGGAATCAGAGGCAGGGAATCAGATGTGCGGAATCAGAGGCGGGGAATCAGAGGCAGGGAATCGGACGCCGGGAATCAGAGTCGGGGAATCAGAGCTGGGGAATCAGAGGCGGGGAATCAGAGTTGGGGAATCAGAGGCGGGGAATCAGATATGGGGAAATAGAGGCGGGGAATCAGATATGGGGAATCAGAGGTGTGGAATCAGAGGTTGTGAATCAGAGGAAGGGAATCAGAGTCGGGGAAACAGACGTGGGGAATCAGATATGTGGAATCAGAGGTGGCGAATCAAAGGCGGTGAAACAGAGATGGGGATTCAGAGGCGGGGAATGAGATATGGAGAATCAGAGGCGGCGAATCAGAAGCCGGGAAACAGAGGTGGGGAATCAGATATGGGGAATCAGAGGTGGCGAATCAAAGGCGGTGAATCAGAGATGGGGAATCAGAGGCGGGGAATCAGAGGTTGGGAATCAGAGGCAGGGAATCAGAGGCGGAGAATCAGAGGCGGGGAATCAGAGGAAGGGAATCAGATGTGCGGAATCGGAGATGGGGAATCAGAGGCAGGGAATCAGAGGCGGGGAATCAGAGGCGGGGAATCAGAGGCCGGGAATCAGATATGGGGAAACTGAGGCGGGGAATCCGAGGCGGGGAAACAGAGGTGGGGAATCAGATATGGGGAATCAGAGGTGGGGAATCAGAGGTTGGGAATCAGAGGCAGGGAATCAGAGGCTTGGAATCAGATGCAGGGAATCAGATGCGGGGAATCAGAGGCGGGGAATCAGAGCTGGCGAATCAGAGGCGGGGAATCAGAGGTGGGCAATCAGAGGCGGGGAATCAGATATGGGGAATCAGAGGCGGGGAATCAGAGGCGGGGAAACAGAGGCGGGGAATCAAATATAGGGAATCAGAGGTGGGGAATCAGAGGTTGTGAATCAGAGATGGGGAATCAAGGCGGGGAATCAGAGGCAGGGAATCAGACACGGGGAATCAGAGGCGGGGATTCAGAGCTGGGGAATCAGAGGCGGGGAATCAGAGTTGGGGAATCAGAGGCAGGGAATCAGATATGGGGAATCAGAAGGGGGGAATCAGAGGCGGAGAAACAGAGGCGGGGAATCAGATATGGGGAATCAGAGGTGGGGAATCAGGGGCAGGGAATCAGTGGCAGGGAATCAGAGGCGGGGAATCAGAGGCGGGGAATCAGAGGCAGGGAATCAGACACGGGGAATCAGAGGCGGCGAATCAGAGATGGGGAATCAGAGGCGGGGAATCAGAGGCAGGGAATCGGACGCCGGGAATCAGAGTCGGGGAATCAGAGCTGGGGAATCAGAGGCGGGGAATCAGAGTTGGGGAATCAGAGGCGGGGAATCAGATATGGGGAAATAGAGGCGGGGAATCAGATATGGGGAATCAGAGGTGTGGAATCAGAGGTTGTGAATCAGAGGAAGGGAATCAGAGTCGGGGAAACAGAAGCGGGGAATCAGATATGTGGAATCAGAGGTGGCGAATCAAAGGCGGTGAAACAGAGATGGGGAATCAGGGCAGGGAATCAGAGGCAGGGAATCAAACACGGGGAATCAGAGCTGGGAAATCAGAGACGGGGAATCAGAGTTGGGAATCAGAGGCGGGGAATCAGAGGCGGGGAAACAGAGGCGGGGAATCAGATATGGGGAATCAGAGGTGGGGAATCAGAGGTTGGGAATCAGAGGCAGGGAATCAGAGGCGGGGAATCAGAGGCGGGGAATCAGAGGAAGGGAATCAGATGTGCGGAATCGGAGATGGGGAATCAGAGGCAGGGAATCAGAGGCGGGGAATCAGAGGCGGGGAATCAGAGGCCGGGAATCAGATATGGGGAAACTGAGGCGGGGAATCCGAGGCGGGGAAACAGAGGCGGGGAATCAGATATGGGGAATCAGAGGTGGGGAATCAGAGGTTCGGAATCAGAGGCAGGGAATCAGAGGCTTGGAATCAGATGCAGGGAATCAGATGCGGGGAATCAGAGGCGGGGAATCAGAGCTGGGGAATCAGAGGTGGGGAATCAGATTTGGGGAATCAGAGGTGGGGACTTAGATATTGGGAAACAGAGGCGGGGAATCAGAGGCGGGGAAACAGAGGCGGGGAATCAGATATGGGGAATCAGAGGTGGGGAATCAGAGGCAGGGAATCAGATGTGCGGAATCAGAGATGGGGAATCAGAGGCAGGGAAACAGAATCAGAAGCAGGGAATCAGAGGCCGGGAATCAGAGGCCGGAATCAGATGCTGGGAATCAGAGGCCTGGAATCAGAGGCGGGGATTCAGAGGCAGGGAATCAGATGCGTGGAATCAGAGGCGGGGAATCAGAGCTGGGGAATCAGAGGCGGGGTATTAGAGTTGGGGAATCAGAGGCGGGGAATCAGAGTTGGGGAATCAGAGGCAGGGAATTGGATGTGCGGAATCAGAGATGGGGAATCAGAGGTGGGGAATCAGAGGCGGTGAATCAGAGATGGGGAATCAGAGGCAGGGAATCAGAGGCGGGGAATCAGAGGCAGGGAATCAGACGCGGGGAATCTGAGGCGGGGAATCAGAGCTGGGGAATCAGAGGTGGGGAATCAGAGTTGGGGAATCAGAGGCAGGGAATTGGATGTGCGGAATCAGAGATGGGGAATCAGAGGTGGGGAATCAGAGGCGGTGAATCAGAGATGGGGAATCAGAGGCGGGGAATCAGAGGCAGGAAATCAGACACGGGGATTCAGAGGCTGGGAATCAGACGGGGGGAATCAAAGGCGGGGAATCAGAGCTGGGTAATCTGAGGCAGGGAATCAGAGTTGGGGATTCAGAGGCGGGGAATCAGATATGGGGAAACAGAGGCGGGGAATCAGAGGCGGGCAAACAGAGGCGGGGAATTAGATATGGGGAATCAGAGGTAGGGAATCAGAGGTGGTGAATCAGTGATGGGGAATCACAGGCGGGGAATCAGAGGCAGGGAATAGAACGCGGGGAATCAGAGACAGGGAATCAGAGCTGGGGAATCAGAGGCGGGGAATCATAGTTGGGAATCAGAGGCGGGAATCAGATATGGGGAAACAGAGGCGGGGAATCATAGGCGGGGAAACAGAGGCGGGGAATCAGATATGGGGAATCGGATGCAGGGAATCAGAGGCGGGGAATCAGAGCTGGGGAATCAGAGGCGGGGAATCAGAGTTGGGGCATCAGAGGTGGGGAATTAGATATAGGGAAACAGAGGCGGGGAATCAGAGGCGGGGAAACAGAGGCGGGGAATCAGATATGGAGAATCAGAGGTGGGGAATCAGAGGCGGGGAATCAGAGGCAGGGAATCGGACGCCGGGAATCAGAGGCGGGGAATCAGAGCTGGGGAATCAGAGGCGGGGTATTAGAGTTGGGGAATCAGAGGCGGGGAATCAGAGCTGGGGAATCAGAGGCGGGGAATCAGAGTTGGGGCATCAGAGGTGGGGAATTAGATATCGGGAAACAGAGGTGGGGAATCAGAGGCGGGGAAACAGAGGCGGGGAATCAGATATGGGGAATCAGAGGTGGGGAATCAGAGGCAGGGAATCAGATGTGCGGAATCAGAGATGGGGAATCAGAGGCAGGGAATCAGAATCAGAAGCGGGGAATCAGAGGCCGGGAATCAGAGGCCGGGAATCAGATGCTGGGAATAAGAGGCCGGGAATCAGAGGTGGGGAATCAGAGTCCGGGAATCAGAGATGGGGATTCAGAGGCGGGGAATGAGATATGGAGAATCAGAGGCGGGGAATCAGAGGCCGGGAAACAGAGGTGGGGAATCAGATATGGGGAATCAGAGGTGGCGAATCAAAGGCGGTGAATCAGAGATGGGGAATCAGAGGCGGGGAATCAGAAGCAGGGATTCAGATGCGGGGAATCAGAGGCGAGGAATCAGAGCTGGCGAATCAGAGGCGGGGAATCAGAGGTGGGCAATCAGAGGCGGGGAATCAGATATGGGGAATCAGAGGCGGGGAATCAGAGGCGGGGAAACAGAGGCGGGGAATCAAATATAGGGAATCAGAGGTGGGGAATCAGAGGTTGTGAATCAGAGATGGGGAATCAAAGCGGGGAATCAGAGGCAGGGAATCAGACACGGGGAATCAGAGGCGGGGATTCAGAGCTGGGGAATCAGAGGCGGGGAATCAGAGTTGGGGAATCAGAGGGAGGGAATCAGATATGGGGAATCAGAGGGGGGGAATCAGAGGCGGAGAAACAGAGGCGGGGAATCAGATATGGGGAATCAGAGGTGGGGAATCAGGGGCAGGGAATCAGTGGCAGGGAATCAGAGGCGGGGAATCTGAGGCGGGGAATCAGAGGCAGGGAATCAGACACGGGGAATCAGAGGAGGGGAATAAGAGATGGGGAATCAGAGGCGGGGAATCAGAGGCAGGGAATCGGACGCCGGGAATCAGAGTCGGGGAATCAGAGCTGGGGAATCAGAGGCGGGGAATCAGAGTTGGGGAATCAGAGGCGGGGAATCAGATATGGGGAAATAGAGGCGGGGAATCAGATATGGGGAATCAGAGGTGTGGAATCAGAGGTTGTGAATCAGAGGAAGGGAATCAGAGTCGGGGAAACAGAAGCGGGGAATCAGATATGTGGAATCAGAGGTGGCGAATCAAAGGCGGTGAAACAGAGATGGGGAATCAGGGCAGGGAATCAGAGGCAGGGAATCAAACACGGGGAATCAGAGCTGGGGATTCAGAGATGGGGAATCAGAGTTGGGAATAAGAGGCGGGGAATCAGAGGCGGGGAAACAGAGGCGGGGAATCAGATATGGGGAATCAGAGGTGGGGAATCAGAGGTTGGGAATCAGAGGCAGGGAATCAGAGGCGGGGAATCAGAGGCGGGGAATCAGAGGAAGGGAATCAGATGTGCGGAATCGGAGATGGGGAATCAGAGGCAGGGAATCAGAGGCGGGGAATCAGAGGCGGGGAATCAGAGGCCGGGAATCAGATATGGGGAAACTGAGGCGGGGAATCCGAGGCGGGGAAACAGAGGCGGGGAATCAGATATGGGGAATCAGAGGTGGGGAATCAGAGGTTGGGAATCAGAGGCAGGGAATCAGAGGCTTGGAATCAGATGCAGGGAATCAGATGCGGGGAATCAGAGGCGGGGAATCAGAGCTGGGGAATCAGAGGTGGGGAATCAGATTTGGGGAATCAGAGGTGGGGACTTAGATATTGGGAAACAGAGGCGGGGAATCAGAGGCGGGGAAACAGAGGCGGGGAATCAGATATGGGGAATCAGAGGTGGGGAATCAGAGGCAGGGAATCAGATGTGCGGAATCAGAGATGGGGAATCAGAGGCAGGGAATCAGAATCAGAAGCGGGGAATCAGAGGCCGGGAATCAGAGGCCGGGAATCAGATGCTGGGAATAAGAGGCCGGGAATCAGAGGTGGGGAATCAGAGTCCGGGAATCAGAGATGGGGATTCAGAGGCGGGGAATGAGATATGGAGAATCAGAGGCGGGGAATCAGAGGCCGGGAAACAGAGGTGGGGAATCAGATATGGGGAATCAGAGGTGGCGAATCAAAGGCGGTGAATCAGAGATGGGGAATCAGAGGCGGGGAATCAGAAGCAGGGAATCAGATGCGGGGAATCAGAGGCGGGGAATCAGAGCTGGCGAATCAGAGGCGGGGAATCAGAGGTGGGCAATCAGAGGCGGGGAATCAGATATGGGGAATCAGAGGCGGGGAATCAGAGGCGGGGAAACAGAGGCGGGGAATCAAATATAGGGAATCAGAGGTGGGGAATCAGAGGTTGTGAATCAGAGATGGGGAATCAAAGCGGGGAATCAGAGGCAGGGAATCAGACACGGGGAATCAGAGGCGGGGATTCAGAGCTGGGGAATCAGAGGCGGGGAATCAGAGTTGGGGAATCAGAGGGAGGGAATCAGATATGGGGAATCAGAGGGGGGGAATCAGAGGCGGAGAAACAGAGGCGGGGAATCAGATATGGGGAATCAGAGGTGGGGAATCAGGGGCAGGGAATCAGTGGCAGGGAATCAGAGGCGGGGAATCTGAGGCGGGGAATCAGAGGCAGGGAATCAGACACGGGGAATCAGAGGCGGGGAATAAGAGATGGGGAATCAGAGGCGGGGAATCAGAGGCAGGGAATCGGACGCCGGGAATCAGAGTCGGGGAATCAGAGCTGGGGAATCAGAGGCGGGGAATCAGAGTTGGGGAATCAGAGGCGGGGAATCAGATATGGGGAAATAGAGGCGGGGAATCAGATATGGGGAATCAGAGGTGTGGAATCAGAGGTTGTGAATCAGAGGAAGGGAATCAGAGTCGGGGAAACAGAAGCGGGGAATCAGATATGTGGAATCAGAGGTGGGGAATCAGAGGCGGTGAATCAGAGATGGGGAATCAGAGGCAGGGAATCAGAGGCGGGGAATCAGAGGCAGGGAATCAGACGCGGGGAATCTGAGGCGGGGAATCAGAGCTGGGGAATCAGAGGTGGGGAATCAGAGTTGGGGAATCAGAGGCAGGGAATTGGATGTGCGGAATCAGAGATGGGGAATCAGAGGTGGGGAATCAGAGGCGGTGAATCAGAGATGGGGAATCAGAGGCGGGGAATCAGAGGCAGGAAATCAGACACGGGGATTCAGAGGCTGGGAATCAGACGGGGGGAATCAAAGGCGGGGAATCAGAGCTGGGTAATCTGAGGCAGGGTATCAGAGTTGGGGATTCAGAGGCGGGGAATCAGATATGGGGAAACAGAGGCGGGGAATCAGAGGCGGGCAAACAGAGGCGGGGAATTAGATATGGGGAATCAGAGGTAGGGAATCAGAGGTGGTGAATCAGTGATGGGGAATCACAGGCGGGGAATCAGAGGCAGGGAATAGAACGCGGGGAATCAGAGGCAGGGAATCAGAGCTGGGGAATCAGAGGCGGGGAATCATAGTTGGGAATCAGAGGCGGGAATCAGATATGGGGAAACAGAGGCGGGGAATCAGAGGCGGGGAAACAGAGGCGGGGAATCAGATATGGGGAATCGGATGCAGGGAATCAGAGGCGGGGAATCAGAGCTGGGGAATCAGAGGCGGGGAATCAGAGTTGGGGCATCAGAGGTGGGGAATTAGATATAGGGAAACAGAGGCGGGGAATCAGAGGCGGGGAAACAGAGGCGGGGAATCAGATATGGAGAATCAGAGGTGGGGAATCAGAGGCGGGGAATCGGAGGCAGGGAATCGGACGCCGGGAATCAGAGGCGGGGAATCAGAGCTGGGGAATCAGAGGCGGGGAATCAGAGTTGGGGAATCAGAGGCGGGGAATCAGATATGGGGAAATAGAGGCGGGGAATCAGATATGGGGAATCAGAGGTGTGGAATCAGAGGTTGGGAATCAGAGGCAGGGAATCAGAGGCGGGGAAACAGAGGCGGGGAATCAGATATGGGGAATCAGAGGTGGCGAATCAAAGGCGGTGAAACAGAGATGGGGAATCAGGGCAGGGAATCAGAGGCAGGGAATCAGAGCTGGGGAAACAGAGGCGGGGAATCAGATATGGGAAATCAGAGGTGGGGAATCAGGGGTGGGGAATCAGTGGCAGGGAATCAGAGCTTGGGAATCAGAGGTGGGGAATCAGAGCTGGGGAAACAGAGGCGGGGAATCAGATATGGGGAATCAGAGGTGGGGAATCAGGGGCGGGGAATCAGTGGCAGGGAATCAGAGGCCGGGAATAAAAGGCGGGGAATCAGAGCTGGGGAATCAGAGGCGGGGAATCAGAGTTGTGGAATCAGAGGAGGGGAATCAGATATGGGGAAACAGAGGCCAGGAATCAGAGGCAGGCTAACAGAGGCGGGGAATCAGATATGGGGAATCAGAGGTGGGGAATTAGAGGTTGCGAATCAGAGGCGGGGAAACAGAGGCGGGGAATCAAATATAGGGAATCAGAGGTGGGGAATCAGAGGTTGTGAATCAGAGATGGGGAATTAAGGCGGGGAATCAGAGGCAGGGAATCAGACGCGGGGAATCAGAGGCGGGGATTCAGAGCTGGGGAATCAGAGGCGGTGAATCAGAGTTGGGGAATCAGAGGCAGTGAATCAGATATGGGGAATCAGAGGCGGGGAATCAGAGGCGGGGAAACAGAGGCGGGGAATCAGATATGGGGAATCAGAATTGGGGAATCAGGGGCAGGGAATCAGTGGCAGGGAATAAGAGGCGGGGAATCAGAGGCGGGGAATCAGAGGCAGGGAATCAGACACGGGGAATCGGAGGCGGGGAATCAGAGATGGGGAATCAGAGGTGGGGAATCAGAGGCAGGGAATCAGAGTTGGGGAATCAGAGGCGGGGAATCAGATATGGGGAAATAGAGGCGGGGAATCAGATATGGGGAATCAGAGGTGTGGAATCAGAGGTTTGGAATCAGAGGCAGGGAATCAGAGTCGGGGAAACAGAGGCGGGGAATCAGATATGGGGAATCAGAGGTGGCGAATCAAAGGCGGTGAAACAGAGATGGGGAATCAGGGCAGGGAATCAGAGGCAGGGAATCAAACACGGGGAATCAGAGCTGGGCAATCAGAGGCGGGGAATCAGAGTTGGGAATCAGAGGCGGGGAATCAGAGGCGGGGAAACAGAGGCGGGGAATAAGATATGGGGAATCAGAGGTGGGGAATCCGAGGTTGGGAATCAGAGGCAGGGAATCAGAGGCGGGGAATCAGAGGCGGGGAATCAGGGGCAGGGAATCAGTGGCAGGGAATCAGAGGCGGGGAATCAGAGGCGGGGAATCAGAGGCAGGGAATCAGACACGGGGAATCAGAGGCGGGGAATCAGAGATGGGGAATCAGAGGCGGGGAATCAGAGGCGGGGAATCAGAGTTGGGGCATCAGAGGTGGGGAATTAGATATCGGGAAACAGAGGTGGGGAATCAGAGGCGGGGAAACAGAGGCGGGGAATCAGATATGGGGAATCAGAGGTGGGGAATCAGAGGCAGGGAATCAGATGTGCGGAATCAGAGATGGGGAATCAGAGGCAGGGAATCAGAATCAGAAGCGGGGAATCAGAGGCCGGGAATCAGAGGCCGGGGATCAGATGCTGGGAATAAGAGGCCGGGAATCAGAGGTGGGGAATCAGAGTCCGGGAATCAGAGATGGGGATTCAGAGGCGGGGAATGAGATATGGAGAATCAGAGGCGGGGAATCAGAGGCCGGGAAACAGAGGTGGGGAATCAGATATGGGGAATCAGAGGTGGCGAATCAAAGGCGGTGAATCAGAGATGGGGAATCAGAGGCGGGGAATCAGAAGCAGGGAATCAGATGCGGGGAATCAGAGGCGGGGAATCAGAGCTGGCGAATCAGAGGCGGGGAATCAGAGGTGGGCAATCAGAGGCGGGGAATCAGATATGGGGAATCAGAGGCGGGGAATCAGAGGCGGGGAAACAGAGGCGGGGAATCAAATATAGGGAATCAGAGGTGGGGAATCAGAGGCGGGGAATCAGAGGCGGAGAATCAGAGGCGGGGAATCTGATGCAGGAAATCAGAGGCAGGGAATCAGAGGCAGGGAATCAGAGGCAGGGAATCTGAGGCAGGGAATCAGAGGTGGGGAATCAGAGGCGGGGAATCAGAGGCAGGGAATCAGATGAAGGGAATCTGATGCAGGGAATCTGAGGCAGGGAATCTGAGGCAGGGAATCTGTGTCAGGGAATCTGATGCGGGTTATCAGAAGGGGGAAATGAGATGTGGGAAACGAGATGCAGAGAAAGAGACACGGAAATAGAGGCAGGGAAAGACAGGCAGAGAATCAGAGGCGGGGAATCAGAGGTGGGGAATCAGAGGCTGGGAATCAGAGGCGGGGAATCAGAGGGGGGAATCAGAGGTGGGGAATCAGAGGCAGGGAATCAGAGGCAGGGAATCAGAGGCGGGAAATCAGAGGCGGCGAATCTGAGGCGTGGAATCAGAGGTGGGGAAAGAGATGTGGGGAAACGTAGGCCAGGAAAGTTGCGCGGAAAGGGAGGCGGTGTATCAGAGGCGGGGATTCAGAGGCGGGGAATCAGAGGTGGGGAATCAGAGGCGTGGAATCAGAGGTGGGGAAAGAGATGTGGGGAAACAGGCGGGTAAACATAGCTGCATAAATAGAGGCAGCGAAAGAGATGGGCGAAACATAGTGGTTGGAACTTGTGTGTTGAAAATTAGGTACACAGAACAGATCAAACAGAGTTGTTGAAATTGAGGGAGGGAAAGAGAGGCACAGAAAGAGTGGAGGGGAAAGAGTGCAGTGAAAATAGAGGCGTAGAGACAGAGGTGGGGAATCAGAGGCGGGGATTCAGAGGCGGGGAATCAGAGGCAGGGAATCAGATGAAGGGAATCTGATGCAGGGAATCTGAGGCAGGGAATCTGAGGCAGGGAATCGGAGGCAGGGAATCTGAGGCAGGGAATCAGTAAAAAGTTATCAGAGGCAGGGTATCAGAGGCGGAGAATCAGAGGTGGGGATTCAGAAGTGGGGAATCAGAGGTGGGGAATCAGAGGCGTGGAATCAGAGGCGGGGAATCAGAGGTGGGGAATCAGAAGTGGGGAATCAGAGGTTGGGAATCAGAGGCGGGGAATCAGAGGCGTGGAATCAGAGGCGGGCAATCAGAAGTGGGGAATCAGAGGCGGGGAATCAGAGGCGGGGAATCAGAGGCGGTGAATCAGAGGTGGGGAATCAGAGGCGGGGAATCAGAGGCGGGGAATCAGAAGTGGGGAATCAGACGTGGGGAATCAGAGGCGGGGAATCAGAGGCGGGGAATCAGAGGCGGGCAATCAGATGCAGGGAATCAGAGGCAGGGAATCAGACGCAGGGAATCAAATGAAGGGAATCTGATGCAGGGAATCTGAGGCAGGGAATCTGAGGCAGGGAATCTGTGGTGGGGATTCAGAGGAGGGAAAACAGGCGGGTAAACAGAGGCGGGTAAACATAGGCGGGGAATCAGAGGCGTGGAATCAGAGGCGGGAAATCAGAGGCGGGGAAAGATATGTGGGGAAAAGAAGGCCAGGAAAGTTGAGCGGAAAGGGAGGCACTGAATCTGAGGCAGGTAATCGGAGGCGGGCAATCAGATGCAGGGAATCAGAGGCAGGGAATCAGAGGCAGGGAATCTGAGGCAGGGAATCTGAGGCAGGGAATCTGAGGTGGGCAATCAGAATCAGCGAATCAGAGGCGGGGCAATCAGAGGTGGGGAATCAGAGGCGGGGAATCAGAGGCGCGGAATCAGAGGCGGTGAATCAGAGGCGGGGAATCAGACGCGGGGAATCAGAGGCGGGGAATCAGAAGTGGGGAATCAGAGGTGGGGAATCAGAGGCGGGGAATCAGAGGCAGGTAATCGGAGGCGGGCAATCAGATGCAGGGAATCAGAGGCAGGGAATCAGAGGCAGGGAATCTGAGGCAGGGAATCTGAGGCAGGGAATCTGAGGTGGGCAATCAGAGGCGGGAAAACAGGCGGGTAAACATAGGCGGGGAATCATAGGCGGGGAATCAGAGGCGGGGAATCAGAGGCGGGGAATCAGAGGCGGGGAATCAGAGTCGGGGAATCAGAGGCGGGGAATCTGAGGCGGGGAATCAGATGCAGGGAATCAGAGGCGGGGAATCAGAGGCGGGGTATCAGAGGCGGGGAATCAGAGGCGCTGAATCAGAGGCGGGGAATCAGAGGCGTGGAATCAGAGACGGGGAATCAGAGGCGGGGAATCAGAAGTGGGGAATCAGAGGTGGGAAATCAGACGCGGGGAATCAGAGGCGGGGAATCAGAGGCAGGGTATCAGAGGCGGGCAATCATATGCAGGGAATCAGAGGCAGGGAATCAGAGGCAGGGAATCAGAGGCGGGGAATCAGAGGCGGGGAATCAGAGTCGGGGAATCAGAGGCGGGGAATCTGAGGCGGGGAATCAGATGCAGGGAATCAGAGTCGGGGAATCAGAGGCGGGGAATCTGAGGCGGGGAATCAGATGCAGGGAATCAGAGGCGGGGAATCAGAGGCGGGGTATCAGAGGCGGGGAATCAGAGGCGCTGAATCAGAGGCGGGGAATCAGAGGCGTGGAATCAGAGACGGGGAATCAGAGGCGGGGAATCAGAAGTGGGGAATCAGAGGTGGGAAATCAGACGCGGGGAATCAGAGGCGGGGAATCAGAGGCGGGGAATCAGAGGCAGGGTATCAGAGGCGGGCAATCATATGCAGGGAATCAGAGGCAGGGAATCAGAGGCAGGGAATCAGAGGCAGGGAATCAGAGGCAGGGAACCAGACGCAGGGAATCAAATGAAGGGAATCTGATGCAGGGAATCTGAGGCAGGGAATCTGAGGCAGGGAATCAGAGGCGGGCAATCAGATGCAGGGAATCAGAGGCAGGGAATCAGAGGCAGGGAACCAGACGCAGGGAATCAAATGAAGGGAATCTGATGCAGGGAATCTGAGGCAGGGAATCTGAGGCAGGGAATCTGTGGTGGGGAATCAGAGGCGGGAAAACATGCGGTTAAACAGAGGCGGGTAAACATAGGCGGGGATTCAGAGGCGTGGAATCAGAGGCGGGAAATCAGAGGCGGGGAAAGATATGTGGGGAAAAGTAGGCCAGGAAAGTTGAGCGGAAAGGGAGGCATTGAATCAGAGGTGGGGAATCAGAGGCGGGGAATCAGAGGCGGTGAATCAGAGGCGGGGAAATCAGAGGCAGGGAATCAGAAGCGGGGAATCAGAGGTTGGGGATCAGAGGCGGGGAATCAGAGGCGGAGAATCAGAGGCGGGCAATCAGATGCAGGGAATCAGAGGCAGGGAATCAGCGGCAGGGAATCAGAGGCAGGGAATCTGAGGCAGGGAATCTGAGGTGGGGAATCAGAGGCGGGGAAACAGGTGGGTAAACAGAGGCGGGTAAACATAGGCGGGGAATCAGAGGCGCGAAATCGAAGGTGGGGAATCAGAGGCAGGGAATCAGAGGCGGGGAATCAGAGGCGGGGAATCAGATGCGGGGAATCAGAGGTGGGGAATCAGAGGCGGGGAATCAGAGGCGGAGAATCAGAGGCGGGGAATCTGATGCAGGAAATCAGAGGCAGGGAATCAGAGGCAGGGAATCAGAGGCAGGGAATCTGAGGCAGGGAATCAGAGGTGGGGAATCAGAGGCGGGGAATCAGAGGCAGGGAATCAGATGAAGGGAATCTGATGCAGGGAATCTGAGGCAGGGAATCTGAGGCAGGGAATCTGTGTCAGGGAATCTGATGCGGCTTATCAGAAGGGGGAAATGAGATGTGGGAAACGAGATGCAGAGAAAGAGACACGGAAATAGAGGCAGGGAAAGACAGGCAGAGAATCAGAGGCGGGGAATCAGAGGTGGGGAATCAGAGGCTGGGAATCAGAGGCGGGGAATCAGAGGGGGGAATCAGAGGTGGGGAATCAGAGGCAGGGAATCAGAGGCAGGGAATCAGAGGCGGGAAATCAGAGGCGGCGAATCTGAGGCGTGGAATCAGAGGTGGGGAAAGAGATGTGGGGAAACGTAGGCCAGGAAAGTTGCGCGGAAAGGGAGGCGGTGTATCAGAGGCGGGGATTCAGAGGCGGGGAATCAGAGGTGGGGAATCAGAGGCGTGGAATCAGAGGTGGGGAAAGAGATGTGGGGAAACAGGCGGGTAAACAGAAGCGGGTAAACATAGCTGCATAAATAGAGGCAGCGAAAGAGATGCGCGAAACATAGTGGTTGGAACTTGTGTGTTGAAAATTAGGTACACAGAACAGATCAAACAGAGTTGTTGAAATTGAGGGAGGGAAAGAGAGGCACAGAAAGAGTGGAGGGGAAAGAGTGCAGTGAAAATAGAGGCGTAGAGACAGAGGTGGGGAATCAGAGGCGGGGATTCAGAGGCGGGGAATCAGAGGCAGGGAATCAGATGAAGGGAATCTGATGCAGGGAATCTGAAACAGGGAATCTGAGGCAGGGAATCGGAGGCAGGGAATCTGAGGCAGGGAATCAGTAAAAAGTTATCAGAGGCAGGGTATCAGAGGCGGAGAATCAGAGGTGGGGATTCAGAAGTGGGGAATCAGAGGTGGGGAATCAGAGGCGTGGAATCAGAGGCGGGGAATCAGAGGTGGGGAATCAGAAGTGGGGAATCAGAGGTGGGGAATCAGAGGCGGGGAATCAGAGGCGTGGAATCAGAGGCGGGCAATCAGAAGTGGGGAATCAGAGGCGGGGAATCAGAGGCGGGGAATCAGAGGCGGTGAATCAGAGGTGGGGAATCAGAGGCGGGGAATCAGAGGCGGGGAATCAGAAGTGGGGAATCAGACGTGGGGAATCAGAGGCGGGGAATCAGAGGCGGGAAATCAGAGCAGGAAATCAGACACGGGGATTCAGAGGCTGGGAATCAGACGGGGGGAATCAAAGGCGGGGAATCAGAGCTGGGTAATCTGAGGCAGGGAATCAGAGTTGGGGATTCAGAGGCGGGGAATCAGATATGGGGAAACAGAGGCGGGGAATCAGAGGCGGGCAAACAGAGGCGGGGAATTAGATATGGGGAATCAGAGGTAGGGAATCAGAGGTGGTGAATCAGTGATGGGGAATCACAGGCGGGGAATCAGAGGCAGGGAATAGAACGCGGGGAATCAGAGGCAGGGAATCAGAGCTGGGGAATCAGAGGCGGGGAATCATAGTTGGGAATCAGAGGCGGGAATCAGATATGGGGAAACAGAGGCGGGGAATCAGAGGCGGGGAAAGAGAGGCGGGGAATCAGATATGGGGAATCGGATGCAGGGAATCAGAGGCGGGGAATCAGAGCTGGGGAATCAGAGGCGGGGAATCAGAGTTGGGGCATCAGAGGTGGGGAATTAGATATAGGGAAACAGAGGCGGGGAATCAGAGGCGGGGAAACAGAGGCGGGGAATCAGATATGGAGAATCAGAGGTGGGGAATCAGAGGCGGGGAATCAGAGGCAGGGAATCGGACGCCGGGAATCAGAGGCGGGGAATCAGAGCTGGGGAATCAGAGGCGGGGTATTAGAGTTGGGGAATCAGAGGCGGGGAATCAGAGCTGGGGAATCAGAGGCGGGGAATCAGAGTTGGGGCATCAGAGGTGGGGAATTAGATATCGGGAAACAGAGGTGGGGAATCAGAGGCGGGGAAACAGAGGCGGGGAATCAGATATGGGGAATCAGAGGTGGGGAATCAGAGGCAGGGAATCAGATGTGCGGAATCAGAGATGGGGAATCAGAGGCAGGGAATCAGAATCAGAAGCGGGGAATCAGAGGCCGGGAATCAGAGGCCGGGAATCAGATGCTGGGAATAAGAGGCCGGGAATCAGAGGTGGGGAATCAGAGTCCGGGAATCAGAGATGGGGATTCAGAGGCGGGGAATGAGATATGGAGAATCAGAGGCGGGGAATCAGAGGCCGGGAAACAGAGGTGGGGAATCAGATATGGGGAATCAGAGGTGGCGAATCAAAGGCGGTGAATCAGAGATGGGGAATCAGAGGCGGGGAATCAGAAGCAGGGAATCAGATGCGGGGAATCAGAGGCGGGGAATCAGAGCTGGCGAATCAGAGGCGGGGAATCAGAGGTGGGCAATCAGAGGCGGGGAATCAGATATGGGGAATCAGAGGCGGGGAATCAGAGGCGGGGAAACAGAGGCGGGGAATCAAATATAGGGAATCAGAGGTGGGGAATCAGAGGTTGTGAATCAGAGATGGGGAATCAAAGCGGGGAATCAGAGGCAGGGAATCAGACACGGGGAATCAGAGGCGGGGATTCAGAGCTGGGGAATCAAAGGCGGGGAATCAGAGTTGGGGAATCAGAGGGAGGGAATCAGATATGGGGAATCAGAGGGGGGGAATCAGAGGCGGAGAAACAGAGGCGGGGAATCAGATATGGGGAATCAGAGGTGGGGAATCAGGGGCAGGGAATCAGTGGCAGGGAATCAGAGGCGGGGAATCTGAGGCGGGGAATCAGAGGCAGGGAATCAGACACGGGGAATCAGAGGCGGGGAATAAGAGATGGGGAATCAGAGGCGGGGAATCAGAGGCAGGGAATCGGACGCCGGGAATCAGAGTCGGGGAATCAGAGCTGGGGAATCAGAGGCGGGGAATCAGAGTTGGGGAATCAGAGGCGGGGAATCAGATATGGGGAAATAGAGGCGGGGAATCAGATATGGGGAATCAGAGGTGTGGAATCAGAGGTTGTGAATCAGAGGAAGGGAATCAGAGTCGGGGAAACAGAAGCGGGGAATCAGATATGTGGAATCAGAGGTGGCGAATCAAAGGCGGTGAAACAGAGATGGGGAATCAGGGCAGGGAATCAGAGGCAGGGAATCAAACACGGGGAATCAGAGCTGGGGATTCAGAGATGGGGAATCAGAGTTGGGAATCAGAGGCGGGGAATCAGAGGCGGGGAAACAGAGGCGGGGAATCAGATATGGGGAATCAGAGGTGGGGAATCAGAGGTTGGGAATCAGAGGCAGGGAATCAGAGGCGGGGAATCAGAGGCGGGGAATCAGAGGAAGGGAATCAGATGTGCGGAATCGGAGATGGGGAATCAGAGGCAGGGAATCAGAGGCGGGGAATCAGAGGCGGGGAATCAGAGGCCGGGAATCAGATATGGGGAAACTGAGGCGGGGAATCCGAGGCGGGGAAACAGAGGCGGGGAATCAGATATGGGGAATCAGAGGTGGGGAATCAGAGGTTGGGAATCAGAGGCAGGGAATCAGAGGCTTGGAATCAGATGCAGGGAATCAGATGCGGGGAATCAGAGGCGGGGAATCAGAGCTGGGGAATCAGAGGTGGGGAATCAGATTTGGGGAATCAGAGGTGGGGACTTAGATATTTTGAAACAGAGGCGGGGAATCAGAGGCGGGGAAACAGAGGCGGGGAATCAGATATGGGGAATCAGAGGTGGGGAATCAGAGGCAGGGAATCAGATGTGCGGAATCAGAGATGGGGAATCAGAGGCAGGGAAACAGAATCAGAAGCAGGGAATCAGAGGCCGGGAATCAGAGGCCGGAATCAGATGCTGGGAATCAGAGGCCTGGAATCAGAGGCGGGGATTCAGAGGCAGGGAATCAGATGCGGGGAATCAGAGGCGGGGAATCAGAGCTGGGGAATCAGAGGCGGGGTATTAGAGTTGGGGAATCAGAGGCAGGGAATTAGATGTGGTGAATCAGAGATGGGGAATCAGAGGCAGGGAATCAGAATCAGAAGCGGGGTATCAGAGGCCGGGAATCAGAGGAAGGTAATCAGAGGCAGGGGATCAAACACGGGGAATCAGAGGCTGGGAATCAGAGCTGGGGAATCACAGGCGGGGAATCAGAGATGGGGAATCAGAGGTGGGGAATCAGAGGCAGGGAATCAGATGCGGGGAATCAGAGGCGGGGAATCAGAGCTGGCGAATCAGAGGCGGGGAATCAGAGGTGGGCAATCAGAGGATGGGAATCAGATATGGGGAATCAGAGGTGGGGAATTAGAGCTGGGGAATCACAGGCGGGGAATCAGAGTTGGGGAATCAGAGGCGGGGAATCAGATATGGGGAAACAGAGTCGGGGAATCAGAGGCGGTGAAACAGAGGCAGGGAATCAGATATGGGGAATCAGAGGTGGGGAATCAGAGGTTCGGAATCAGAGGCCTGGAATCAGAGGCGGGGAATCAGAGGCAGGGAATCAGATGCGGGGAATCAGAGGAGGGGAATCAGAGCTGGAGAATCAGAGGCGGGGTATTAGAGTTGGGGAATCAGAGGCGGGGAATCAGACGCGGGGAATCAGAGGGGGGGTATCATAGCTGGCGAATCAGAGGCGGGGAATCAGAGGTGGGCAATCAGAGGCCGGGAATCAGAGGTGGTGAATCAGAGATGGGGAATCAGAGGCGGGGAATCAGTGGCAGGGAATCAGATATGGGGAATCAGAGGCGTGGAATCAGAGGCAGGGAATCAGACACGGGGAATCAGACACGGGGTATCAGAGGTGGGGAATCAGAGATGGGGAATCAGAGGCGGTGAATCAGAGATGGGGAATCAGAGGCGGGGAATCAGAGGCAGGAAATCAGACACGGGGATTCAGAGGCTGGGAATTAGACGGGGGGAATCAAAGGTGGGGAATCAGAGCTGGGGAATCAGAGGCAGGGGATCAGAGGCGGGGAATCAGATATGGGGAATCAGAGGCTGGGATTCAGAAGCGGGGAATCAGAGGCAGGGAATCAGACACGGGGAATCAGAGGTGGGGATTCAGAGATGGGGAATCAGAGGCGGGGAATCAGAGGCAGGGAATCAGACGCGGGGAATCTGAGGCGGGGAATCAGAGCTGGGGAATCAGAGGTGGGGAATCAGAGTTGGGGAATCAGAGGCAGGGAATCGGATGTGCGGAATCAGAGATGGGGAATCAGATGTGGGGAATCAGAGGAATCAGAGATGGGGAATCAGAGGCGGGGAATCAGAGGCAGGAAATCAGACACGGGGATTCAGAGGCTGGGAATCAGACGGGGGGAATCAAAGGCGGGGAATAAGAGCTGGGGAATCAGAGGCAGGGAATCAGAGTTTGGGATTCAGAGACGGGGAATCAGATATGGGGAAAGAGAGGCGGGGAATCAGAGGCGGGCAAACAGAGGCGGGGAATTAGATATGGGGAATCAGAGGTGGGGAATCAGAGGTGGTGAATCAGTGATGGGGAATCACAGGCGGGGAATCAGAGGCAGGGAATAGAACGCAGGGAATCAGACGCAGGGAATCAGAGCTGGGGAATCAGAGGCGGGGAATCATAGTTGGGAATCAGAGGCGGGGAATCAGATATGGGGAAACAGAGGCGGGGAATCAGAGGCGGGGAAACAGAGGCGGGGAATCAGATATGGGGAATCGGATGCGGGGAATCAGAGGCGGGGAATCAGAGCTGGGGAATCAGAGGCGGGGAATCAGAGTTGTGGCATCAGAGGTGGGGAATTAGATATCGGGAAACAGAGGTGGGGAATCAGAGGCGGGGAAACAGAGGCGGGGAATCAGATATGGGGAATCAGAGGTGGGGAATCAGAGGCAGGGAATCAGATGTGCGGAATCAGAGATGGGGAATCAGAGGCAGGGAATCAGAATCAGAAGCGGGGAATCAGAGGCCGGGAATCAGAGGCCGGGAATCAGATGCTGGGAATAAGAGGCCGGGAATCAGAGGTGGGGAATCAGAGTCCGGGAATCAGAGATGGGGATTCAGAGGCGGGGAATGAGATATGGAGAATCAGAGGCGGTGAATCAGAGGCCGGGAAACAGAGGTGGGGAATCAGATATGGGGAATCAGAGGTGGCGAATCAAAGGCGGTGAATCAGAGATGGGGAATCAGAGGCGGGGAATCAGAGGCAGGGAATCAGATGCGGGGAATCAGAGGCGGGGAATCAGAGCTGGCGAATCAGAGGCGGGGAATCAGAGGTGGGCAATCAGAGGCGGGGAATCAGATATGGGGAATCAGAGGCGGGGAATCAGAGGCGGGGAAACAGAGGCGGGGAATCAAATATAGGGAATCAGAGGTGGGGAATCAGAGGTTGTGAATCAGAGATGGGGAATCAAGGCGGGGAATCAGAGGCAGGGAATCAGACACGGGGAATCAGAGGCGGGGATTCAGAGCTGGGGAATCAGAGGCGGGGAATCAGAGTTGGGGAATCAGAGGCAGGGAATCAGATATGGGGAATCAGAGGGGGGGAATCAGAGGCGGAGAAACAGAGGTGGGGAATCAGATATGGGGAATCAGAGGTGGGGAATCAGGGGCAGGGAATCAGTGGCAGGGAATCAGAGGCGGGGAATCAGAGGCGGGGAATCAGAGGCAGGGAATCAGACACGGGGAATCAGGCGGGGAATCAGAGATGGGGAATCGGATGCGGGGAATCAGAGGCGGGGAATCAGAGCTGGGGAATCAGAGGCGGGGAATCAGAGTTGTGGCATCAGAGGTGGGGAATTAGATATCGGGAAACAGAGGTGGGGAATCAGAGGCGGGGAAACAGAGGCGGGGAATCAGATATGGGGAATCAGAGGTGGGGAATCAGAGGCAGGGAATCAGATGTGCGGAATCAGAGGCGGGGAATCAGAGGCAGGGAATCGGACGCCGGGAATCAGAGTCGGGGAATCAGAGCTGGGGAATCAGAGGCGGGGAATCAGAGTTGGGGAATCAGAGGCGGGGAATCAGATATGGGGAAATAGAGGCGGGGAATCAGATATGGGGAATCAGAGGTGTGGAATCAGAGGTTGTGAATCAGAGGAAGGGAATCAGAGTCGGGGAAACAGACGTGGGGAATCAGATATGTGGAATCAGAGGTGGCGAATCAAAGGCGGTGAAACAGAGATGGGGATTCAGAGGCGGGGAATGAGATATGGAGAATCAGAGGCGGCGAATCAGAAGCCGGGAAACAGAGGTGGGGAATCAGATATGGGGAATCAGAGGTGGCGAATCAAAGGCGGTGAATCAGAGATGGGGAATCAGAGGCGGGGAATCAGAGGTTGGGAATCAGAGGCAGGGAATCAGAGGCGGAGAATCAGAGGCGGGGAATCAGAGGAAGGGAATCAGATGTGCGGAATCGGAGATGGGGAATCAGAGGCAGGGAATCAGAGGCGGGGAATCAGAGGCGGGGAATCAGAGGCCGGGAATCAGATATGGGGAAACTGAGGCGGGGAATCCGAGGCGGGGAAACAGAGGTGGGGAATCAGATATGGGGAATCAGAGGTGGGGAATCAGAGGTTGGGAATCAGAGGCAGGGAATCAGAGGCTTGGAATCAGATGCAGGGAATCAGATGCGGGGAATCAGAGGCGGGGAATCAGAGCTGGCGAATCAGAGGCGGGGAATCAGAGGTGGGCAATCAGAGGCGGGGAATCAGATATGGGGAATCAGAGGCGGGGAATCAGAGGCGGGGAAACAGAGGCGGGGAATCAAATATAGGGAATCAGAGGTGGGGAATCAGAGGTTGTGAATCAGAGATGGGGAATCAAGGCGGGGAATCAGAGGCAGGGAATCAGACACGGGGAATCAGAGGCGGGGATTCAGAGCTGGGGAATCAGAGGCGGGGAATCAGAGTTGGGGAATCAGAGGCAGGGAATCAGATATGGGGAATCAGAAGGGGGGAATCAGAGGCGGAGAAACAGAGGCGGGGAATCAGATATGGGGAATCAGAGGTGGGGAATCAGGGGCAGGGAATCAGTGGCAGGGAATCAGAGGCGGGGAATCAGAGGCGGGGAATCAGAGGCAGGGAATCAGACACGGGGAATCAGAGGCGGCGAATCAGAGATGGGGAATCAGAGGCGGGGAATCAGAGGCAGGGAATCGGACGCCGGGAATCAGAGTCGGGGAATCAGAGCTGGGGAATCAGAGGCGGGGAATCAGAGTTGGGGAATCAGAGGCGGGGAATCAGATATGGGGAAATAGAGGCGGGGAATCAGATATGGGGAATCAGAGGTGTGGAATCAGAGGTTGTGAATCAGAGGAAGGGAATCAGAGTCGGGGAAACAGAAGCGGGGAATCAGATATGTGGAATCAGAGGTGGCGAATCAAAGGCGGTGAAACAGAGATGGGGAATCAGGGCAGGGAATCAGAGGCAGGGAATCAAACACGGGGAATCAGAGCTGGGAAATCAGAGACGGGGAATCAGAGTTGGGAATCAGAGGCGGGGAATCAGAGGCGGGGAAACAGAGGCGGGGAATCAGATATGGGGAATCAGAGGTGGGGAATCAGAGGTTGGGAATCAGAGGCAGGGAATCAGAGGCGGGGAATCAGAGGCGGGGAATCAGAGGAAGGGAATCAGATGTGCGGAATCGGAGATGGGGAATCAGAGGCAGGGAATCAGAGGCGGGGAATCAGAGGCGGGGAATCAGAGGCCGGGAATCAGATATGGGGAAACTGAGGCGGGGAATCCGAGGCGGGGAAACAGAGGCGGGGAATCAGATATGGGGAATCAGAGGTGGGGAATCAGAGGTTCGGAATCAGAGGCAGGGAATCAGAGGCTTGGAATCAGATGCAGGGAATCAGATGCGGGGAATCAGAGGCGGGGAATCAGAGCTGGGGAATCAGAGGTGGGGAATCAGATTTGGGGAATCAGAGGTTGGGACTTAGATATTGGGAAACAGAGGCGGGGAATCAGAGGCGGGGAAACAGAGGCGGGGAATCAGATATGGGGAATCAGAGGTGGGGAATCAGAGGCAGGGAATCAGATGTGCGGAATCAGAGATGGGGAATCAGAGGCAGGGAAACAGAATCAGAAGCAGGGAATCAGAGGCCGGGAATCAGAGGCCGGAATCAGATGCTGGGAATCAGAGGCCTGGAATCAGAGGCGGGGAATCAGAGGCAGGGAATCAGATGCGTGGAATCAGAGGCGGGGAATCAGAGCTGGGGAATCAGAGGCGGGGTATTAGAGTTGGGGAATCAGAGGCGGGGAATCAGAGTTGGGGAATCAGAGGCAGGGAATTGGATGTGCGGAATCAGAGATGGGGAATCAGAGGTGGGGAATCAGAGGCGGTGAATCAGAGATGGGGAATCAGAGGCAGGGAATCAGAGGCGGGGAATCAGAGGCAGGGAATCAGACGCGGGGAATCTGAGGCGGGGAATCAGAGCTGGGGAATCAGAGGTGGGGAATCAGAGTTGGGGAATCAGAGGCAGGGAATTGGATGTGCGGAATCAGAGATGGGGAATCAGAGGTGGGGAATCAGAGGCGGTGAATCAGAGATGGGGAATCAGAGGCGGGGAATCAGAGGCAGGAAATCAGACACGGGGATTCAGAGGCTGGGAATCAGACGGGGGGTATCAAAGGCGGGGAATCAGAGCTGGGTAATCTGAGGCAGGGAATCAGAGTTGGGGATTCAGAGGCGGGGAATCAGATATGGGGAAAGAGGCGGGGAATCAGAGGCGGGCAAACAGAGGCGGGGAATTAGATATGGGGAATCAGAGGTAGGGAATCAGAGGTGGTGAATCAGTGATGGGGAATCACAGGCGGGGAATCAGAGGCAGGGAATAGAACGCGGGGAATCAGAGACAGGGAATCAGAGCTGGGGAATCAGAGGCGGGGAATCATAGTTGGGAATCAGAGGCGGGAATCAGATATGGGGAAACAGAGGCGGGGAATCATAGGCGGGGAAACAGAGGCGGGGAATCAGATATGGGGAATCGGATGCAGGGAATCAGAGGCGGGGAATCAGAGCTGGGGAATCAGAGGCGGGGAATCAGAGTTGGGGCATCAGAGGTGGGGAATTAGATATAGGGAAACAGAGGCGGGGAATCAGAGGCGGGGAAACAGAGGCGGGGAATCAGATATGGAGAATCAGAGGTGGGGAATCAGAGGCGGGGAATCAGAGGCAGGGAATCGGACGCCGGGAATCAGAGGCGGGGAATCAGAGCTGGGGAATCAGAGGCGGGGTATTAGAGTTGGGGAATCAGAGGCGGGGAATCAGAGCTGGGGAATCAGAGGCGGGGAATCAGAGTTGGGGCATCAGAGGTGGGGAATTAGATATCGGGAAACAGAGGTGGGGAATCAGAGGCGGGGAAACAGAGGCGGGGAATCAGATATGGGGAATCAGAGGTGGGGAATCAGAGGCAGGGAATCAGATGTGCGGAATCAGAGATGGGGAATCAGAGGCAGGGAATCAGAATCAGAAGCGGGGAATCAGAGGCCGGGAATCAGAGGCCGGGAATCAGATGCTGGGAATAAGAGGCCGGGAATCAGAGGTGGGGAATCAGAGTCCGGGAATCAGAGATGGGGATTCAGAGGCGGGGAATGAGATATGGAGAATCAGAGGCGGGGAATCAGAGGCCGGGAAACAGAGGTGGGGAATCAGATATGGGGAATCAGAGGTGGCGAATCAAAGGCGGTGAATCAGAGATGGGGAATCAGAGGCGGGGAATCAGAAGCAGGGATTCAGATGCGGGGAATCAGAGGCGAGGAATCAGAGCTGGCGAATCAGAGGCGGGGAATCAGAGGTGGGCAATCAGAGGCGGGGAATCAGATATGGGGAATCAGAGGCGGGGAATCAGAGGCGGGGAAACAGAGGCGGGGAATCAAATATAGGGAATCAGAGGTGGGGAATCAGAGGTTGTGAATCAGAGATGGGGAATCAAAGCGGGGAATCAGAGGCAGGGAATCAGACACGGGGAATCAGAGGCGGGGATTCAGAGCTGGGGAATCAGAGGCGGGGAATCAGAGTTGGGGAATCAGAGGGAGGGAATCAGATATGGGGAATCAGAGGGGGGGAATCAGAGGCGGAGAAACAGAGGCGGGGAATCAGATATGGGGAATCAGAGGTGGGGAATCAGGGGCAGGGAATCAGTGGCAGGGAATCAGAGGCGGGGAATCTGAGGCGGGGAATCAGAGGCAGGGAATCAGACACGGGGAATCAGAGGAGGGGAATAAGAGATGGGGAATCAGAGGCGGGGAATCAGAGGCAGGGAATCGGACGCCGGGAATCAGAGTCGGGGAATCAGAGCTGGGGAATCAGAGGCGGGGAATCAGAGTTGGGGAATCAGAGGCGGGGAATCAGATATGGGGAAATAGAGGCGGGGAATCAGATATGGGGAATCAGAGGTGTGGAATCAGAGGTTGTGAATCAGAGGAAGGGAATCAGAGTCGGGGAAACAGAAGCGGGGAATCAGATATGTGGAATCAGAGGTGGCGAATCAAAGGCGGTGAAACAGAGATGGGGAATCAGGGCAGGGAATCAGAGGCAGGGAATCAAACACGGGGAATCAGAGCTGGGGATTCAGAGATGGGGAATCAGAGTTGGGAATAAGAGGCGGGGAATCAGAGGCGGGGAAACAGAGGCGGGGAATCAGATATGGGGAATCAGAGGTGGGGAATCAGAGGTTGGGAATCAGAGGCAGGGAATCAGAGGCGGGGAATCAGAGGCGGGGAATCAGAGGAAGGGAATCAGATGTGCGGAATCGGAGATGGGGAATCAGAGGCAGGGAATCAGAGGCGGGGAATCAGAGGCGGGGAATCAGAGGCCGGGAATCAGATATGGGGAAACTGAGGCGGGGAATCCGAGGCGGGGAAACAGAGGCGGGGAATCAGATATGGGGAATCAGAGGTGGGGAATCAGAGGTTGGGAATCAGAGGCAGGGAATCAGAGGCTTGGAATCAGATGCAGGGAATCAGATGCGGGGAATCAGAGGCGGGGAATCAGAGCTGGGGAATCAGAGGTGGGGAATCAGATTTGGGGAATCAGAGGTGGGGACTTAGATATTGGGAAACAGAGGCGGGGAATCAGAGGCGGGGAAACAGAGGCGGGGAATCAGATATGGGGAATCAGAGGTGGGGAATCAGAGGCAGGGAATCAGATGTGCGGAATCAGAGATGGGGAATCAGAGGCAGGGAATCAGAATCAGAAGCGGGGAATCAGAGGCCGGGAATCAGAGGCCGGGAATCAGATGCTGGGAATAAGAGGCCGGGAATCAGAGGTGGGGAATCAGAGTCCGGGAATCAGAGATGGGGATTCAGAGGCGGGGAATGAGATATGGAGAATCAGAGGCGGGGAATCAGAGGCCGGGAAACAGAGGTGGGGAATCAGATATGGGGAATCAGAGGTGGCGAATCAAAGGCGGTGAATCAGAGATGGGGAATCAGAGGCGGGGAATCAGAAGCAGGGAATCAGATGCGGGGAATCAGAGGCGGGGAATCAGAGCTGGCGAATCAGAGGCGGGGAATCAGAGGTGGGCAATCAGAGGCGGGGAATCAGATATGGGGAATCAGAGGCGGGGAATCAGAGGCGGGGAAACAGAGGCGGGGAATCAAATATAGGGAATCAGAGGTGGGGAATCAGAGGTTGTGAATCAGAGATGGGGAATCAAAGCGGGGAATCAGAGGCAGGGAATCAGACACGGGGAATCAGAGGCGGGGATTCAGAGCTGGGGAATCAGAGGCGGGGAATCAGAGTTGGGGAATCAGAGGGAGGGAATCAGATATGGGGAATCAGAGGGGGGGAATCAGAGGCGGAGAAACAGAGGCGGGGAATCAGATATGGGGAATCAGAGGTGGGGAATCAGGGGCAGGGAATCAGTGGCAGGGAATCAGAGGCGGGGAATCTGAGGCGGGGAATCAGAGGCAGGGAATCAGACACGGGGAATCAGAGGCGGGGAATAAGAGATGGGGAATCAGAGGCGGGGAATCAGAGGCAGGGAATCGGACGCCGGGAATCAGAGTCGGGGAATCAGAGCTGGGGAATCAGAGGCGGGGAATCAGAGTTGGGGAATCAGAGGCGGGGAATCAGATATGGGGAAATAGAGGCGGGGAATCAGATATGGGGAATCAGAGGTGTGGAATCAGAGGTTGTGAATCAGAGGAAGGGAATCAGAGTCGGGGAAACAGAAGCGGGGAATCAGATATGTGGAATCAGAGGTGGCGAATCAAAGGCGGTGAAACAGAGATGGGGAATCAGGGCAGGGAATCAGAGGCAGGGAATCAAACACGGGGAATCAGAGCTGGGGATTCAGAGATGGGGAATCAGAGTTGGGAATCAGAGGCGGGGAATCAGAGGCGGGGAAACAGAGGCGGGGAATCAGATATGGGGAATCAGAGGTGGGGAATCAGAGGTTGGGAATCAGAGGCAGGGAATCAGAGGCGGGGAATCAGAGGCGGGGAATCAGAGGAAGGGAATCAGATGTGCGGAATCGGAGATGGGGAATCAGAGGCAGGGAATCAGAGGCGGGGAATCAGAGGCGGGGAATCAGAGGCCGGGAATCAGATATGGGGAAACTGAGGCGGGGAATCCGAGGCGGGGAAACAGAGGCGGGGAATCAGATATGGGGAATCAGAGGTGGGGAATCAGAGGTTGGGAATCAGAGGCAGGGAATCAGAGGCTTGGAATCAGATGCAGGGAATCAGATGCGGGGAATCAGAGGCGGGGAATCAGAGCTGGGGAATCAGAGGTGGGGAATCAGATTTGGGGAATCAGAGGTGGGGACTTAGATATTGGGAAACAGAGGCGGGGAATCAGAGGCGGGGAAACAGAGGCGGGGAATCAGATATGGAGAATCAGAGGTGGGGAATCAGAGGCGGGGAATCAGAGGCAGGGAATCGGACGCCGGGAATCAGAGGCGGGGAATCAGAGCTGGGGAATCAGAGGCGGGGTATTAGAGTTGGGGAATCAGAGGCGGGGAATCAGAGCTGGGGAATCAGAGGCGGGGAATCAGAGTTGGGGCATCAGAGGTGGGGAATTAGATATCGGGAAACAGAGGTGGGGAATCAGAGGCGGGGAAACAGAGGCGGGGAATCAGATATGGGGAATCAGAGGTGGGGAATCAGAGGCAGGGAATCAGATGTGCGGAATCAGAGATGGGGAATCAGAGGCAGGGAATCAGAATCAGAAGCGGGGAATCAGAGGCCGGGAATCAGAGGCCGGGAATCAGATGCTGGGAATAAGAGGCCGGGAATCAGAGGTGGGGAATCAGAGTCCGGGAATCAGAGATGGGGATTCAGAGGCGGGGAATGAGATATGGAGAATCAGAGGCGGGGAATCAGAGGCCGGGAAACAGAGGTGGGGAATCAGATATGTGGAATCAGAGGTGGCGAATCAAAGGCGGTGAATCAGAGATGGGGAATCAGAGGCGGGGAATCAGAAGCAGGGATTCAGATGCGGGGAATCAGAGGCGAGGAATCAGAGCTGGCGAATCAGAGGCGGGGAATCAGAGGTGGGCAATCAGAGGCGGGGAATCAGATATGGGGAATCAGAGGCGGGGAATCAGAGGCGGGGAAACAGAGGCGGGGAATCAAATATAGGGAATCAGAGGTGGGGAATCAGAGGTTGTGAATCAGAGATGGGGAATCAAAGCGGGGAATCAGAGGCAGGGAATCAGACACGGGGAATCAGAGGCGGGGATTCAGAGCTGGGGAATCAGAGGCGGGGAATCAGAGTTGGGGAATCAGAGGGAGGGAATCAGATATGGGGAATCAGAGGGGGGGAATCAGAGGCGGAGAAACAGAGGCGGGGAATCAGATATGGGGAATCAGAGGTGGGGAATCAGGGGCAGGGAATCAGTGGCAGGGAATCAGAGGCGGGGAATCTGAGGCGGGGAATCAGAGGCAGGGAATCAGACACGGGGAATCAGAGGAGGGGAATAAGAGATGGGGAATCAGAGGCGGGGAATCAGAGGCAGGGAATCGGACGCCGGGAATCAGAGTCGGGGAATCAGAGCTGGGGAATCAGAGGCGGGGAATCAGAGTTGGGGAATCAGAGGCGGGGAATCAGATATGGGGAAATAGAGGCGGGGAATCAGATATGGGGAATCAGAGGTGTGGAATCAGAGGTTGTGAATCAGAGGAAGGGAATCAGAGTCGGGGAAACAGAAGTGGGGAATCAGATATGTGGAATCAGAGGTGGCGAATCAAAGGCGGTGAAACAGAGATGGGGAATCAGGGCAGGGAATCAGAGGCAGGGAATCAAACACGGGGAATCAGAGCTGGGGATTCAGAGATGGGGAATCAGAGTTGGGAATAAGAGGCGGGGAATCAGAGGCGGGGAAACAGAGGTGGGGAATCAGATATGGGGAATCAGAGGTGGGGAATCAGAGGTTGGGAATCAGAGGCAGGGAATCAGAGGCGGGGAATCAGAGGCGGGGAATCAGAGGAAGGGAATCAGATGTGCGGAATCGGAGATGGGGAATCAGAGGCAGGGAATCAGAGGCGGGGAATCAGAGGCGGGGAATCAGAGGCCGGGAATCAGATATGGGGAAACTGAGGCGGGGAATCCGAGGCGGGGAAACAGAGGCGGGGAATCAGATATGGGGAATCAGAGGTGGGGAATCAGAGGTTGGGAATCAGAGGCAGGGAATCAGAGGCTTGGAATCAGATGCAGGGAATCAGATGCGGGGAATCAGAGGCGGGGAATCAGAGCTGGGGAATCAGAGGTGGGGAATCAGATTTGGGGAATCAGAGGTGGGGACTTAGATATTGGGAAACAGAGGCGGGGAATCAGAGGCGGGGAAACAGAGGCGGGGAATCAGATATGGGGAATCAGAGGTGGGGAATCAGAGGCAGGGAATCAGATGTGCGGAATCAGAGATGGGGAATCAGAGGCAGGGAATCAGAATCAGAAGCGGGGAATCAGAGGCCGGGAATCAGAGGCCGGGAATCAGATGCTGGGAATAAGAGGCCGGGAATCAGAGGTGGGGAATCAGAGTCCGGGAATCAGAGATGGGGATTCAGAGGCGGGGAATGAGATATGGAGAATCAGAGGCGGGGAATCAGAGGCCGGGAAACAGAGGTGGGGAATCAGATATGGGGAATCAGAGGTGGCGAATCAAAGGCGGTGAATCAGAGATGGGGAATCAGAGGCGGGGAATCAGAAGCAGGGAATCAGATGCGGGGAATCAGAGGCGGGGAATCAGAGCTGGCGAATCAGAGGCGGGGAATCAGAGGTGGGCAATCAGAGGCGGGGAATCAGATATGGGGAATCAGAGGCGGGGAATCAGAGGCGGGGAAACAGAGGCGGGGAATCAAATATAGGGAATCAGAGGTGGGGAATCAGAGGTTGTGAATCAGAGATGGGGAATCAAAGCGGGGAATCAGAGGCAGGGAATCAGACACGGGGAATCAGAGGCGGGGATTCAGAGCTGGGGAATCAGAGGCGGGGAATCAGAGTTGGGGAATCAGAGGGAGGGAATCAGATATGGGGAATCAGAGGGGGGGAATCAGAGGCGGAGAAACAGAGGCGGGGAATCAGATATGGGGAATCAGAGGTGGGGAATCAGGGGCAGGGAATCAGTGGCAGGGAATCAGAGGCGGGGAATCTGAGGCGGGGAATCAGAGGCAGGGAATCAGACACGGGGAATCAGAGGCGGGGAATAAGAGATGGGGAATCAGAGGCGGGGAATCAGAGGCAGGGAATCGGACGCCGGGAATCAGAGTCGGGGAATCAGAGCTGGGGAATCAGAGGCGGGGAATCAGAGTTGGGGAATCAGAGGCGGGGAATCAGATATGGGGAAATAGAGGCGGGGAATCAGATATGGGGAATCAGAGGTGTGGAATCAGAGGTTGTGAATCAGAGGAAGGGAATCAGAGTCGGGGAAACAGAAGCGGGGAATCAGATATGTGGAATCAGAGGTGGCGAATCAAAGGCGGTGAAACAGAGATGGGGAATCAGGGCAGGGAATCAGAGGCAGGGAATCAAACACGGGGAATCAGAGCTGGGGATTCAGAGATGGGGAATCAGAGTTGGGAATCAGAGGCGGGGAATCAGAGGCGGGGAAACAGAGGCGGGGAATCAGATATGGGGAATCAGAGGTGGGGAATCAGAGGTTGGGAATCAGAGGCAGGGAATCAGAGGCGGGGAATCAGAGGCGGGGAATCAGAGGAAGGGAATCAGATGTGCGGAATCGGAGATGGGGAATCAGAGGCAGGGAATCAGAGGCGGGGAATCAGAGGCGGGGAATCAGAGGCCGGGAATCAGATATGGGGAAACTGAGGCGGGGAATCCGAGGCGGGGAAACAGAGGCGGGGAATCAGATATGGGGAATCAGAGGTGGGGAATCAGAGGTTGGGAATCAGAGGCAGGGAATCAGAGGCTTGGAATCAGATGCAGGGAATCAGATGCGGGGAATCAGAGGCGGGGAATCAGAGCTGGGGAATCAGAGGTGGGGAATCAGATTTGGGGAATCAGAGGTGGGGACTTAGATATTGGGAAACAGAGGCGGGGAATCAGAGGCGGGGAAACAGAGGCGGGGAATCAGATATGGGGAATCAGAGGTGGGGAATCAGAGGCAGGGAATCAGATGTGCGGAATCAGAGATGGGGAATCAGAGGCAGGGAAACAGAATCAGAAGCAGGGAATCAGAGGCCGGGAATCAGAGGCCGGAATCAGATGCTGGGAATCAGAGGCCTGGAATCAGAGGCGGGGATTCAGAGGCAGGGAATCAGATGCGTGGAATCAGAGGCGGGGAATCAGAGCTGGGGTATCAGAGGCGGGGTATTAGAGTTGGGGAATCAGAGGCGGGGAATCTGAGTTGGGGAATCAGAGGCAGGGAATTGGATGTGCGGAATCAGAGATGGGGAATCAGAGGTGGGGAATCAGAGGCGGTGAATCAGAGATGGGGAATCAGAGGCAGGGAATCAGAGGCGGGGAATCAGAGGCAGGGAATCAGACGCGGGGAATCTGAGGCCGGGAATCAGAGCTGGGGAATCAGAGGTGGGGAATCAGAGTTGGGGAATCAGAGGCAGGGAATTGGATGTGCGGAATCAGAGATGGGGAATCAGAGGTGGGGAATCAGAGGCGGTGAATCAGAGATGGGGAATCAGAGGCGGGGAATCAGAGGCAGGAAATCAGACACGGGGATTCAGAGGCTGGGAATCAGACGGGGGGAATCAAAGGCGGGGAATCAGAGCTGGGTAATCTGAGGCAGGGTATCAGAGTTGGGGATTCAGAGGCGGGGAATCAGATATGGGGAAACAGAGGCGGGGAATCAGAGGCGGGCAAACAGAGGCGGGGAATTAGATATGGGGAATCAGAGGTAGGGAATCAGAGGTGGTGAATCAGTGATGGGGAATCACAGGCGGGGAATCAGAGGCAGGGAATAGAACGCGGGGAATCAGAGGCAGGGAATCAGAGCTGGGGAATCAGAGGCGGGGAATCATAGTTGGGAATCAGAGGCGGGAATCAGATATGGGGAAACAGAGGCGGGGAATCAGAGGCGGGGAAACAGAGGCGGGGAATCAGATATGGGGAATCGGATGCAGGGAATCAGAGGCGGGGAATCAGAGCTGGGGAATCAGAGGCGGGGAATCAGAGTTGGGGCATCAGAGGTGGGGAATTAGATATAGGGAAACAGAGGCGGGGAATCAGAGGCGGGGAAACAGAGGCGGGGAATCAGATATGGAGAATCAGAGGTGGGGAATCAGAGGCGGGGAATCAGAGGCAGGGAATCGGACGCCGGGAATCAGAGGCGGGGAATCAGAGCTGGGGAATCAGAGGCGGGGAATCAGAGTTGGGGAATCAGAGGCGGGGAATCAGATATGGGGAAATAGAGGCGGGGAATCAGATATGGGGAATCAGAGGTGTGGAATCAGAGGTTGGGAATCAGAGGCAGGGAATCAGAGGCGGGGAAACAGAGGCGGGGAATCAGATATGGGGAATCAGAGGTGGCGAATCAAAGGCGGTGAAACAGAGATGGGGAATCAGGGCAGGGAATCAGAGGCAGGGAATCAGAGCTGGGGAAACAGAGGCGGGGAATCAGATATGGGAAATCAGAGGTGGGGAATCAGGGGTGGGGAATCAGTGGCAGGGAATCAGAGCTTGGGAATCAGAGGTGGGGAATCAGAGCTGGGGAAACAGAGGCGGGGAATCAGATATGGGGAATCAGAGGTGGGGAATCAGGGGCGGGGAATCAGTGGCAGGGAATCAGAGGCCGGGAATAAAAGGCGGGGAATCAGAGCTGGGGAATCAGAGGCGGGGAATCAGAGTTGTGGAATCAGAGGAGGGGAATCAGATATGGGGAAACAGAGGCCAGGAATCAGAGGCAGGCTAACAGAGGCGGGGAATCAGATATGGGGAATCAGAGGTGGGGAATTAGAGGTTGCGAATCAGAGGCGGGGAAACAGAGGCGGGGAATCAAATATAGGGAATCAGAGGTGGGGAATCAGAGGTTGTGAATCAGAGATGGGGAATTAAGGCGGGGAATCAGAGGCAGGGAATCAGACGCGGGGAATCAGAGGCGGGGATTCAGAGCTGGGGAATCAGAGGCGGTGAATCAGAGTTGGGGAATCAGAGGCAGTGAATCAGATATGGGGAATCAGAGGCGGGGAATCAGAGGCGGGGAAACAGAGGCGGGGAATCAGATATGGGGAATCAGAATTGGGGAATCAGGGGCAGGGAATCAGTGGCAGGGAATAAGAGGCGGGGAATCAGAGGCGGGGAATCAGAGGCAGGGAATCAGACACGGGGAATCGGAGGCGGGGAATCAGAGATGGGGAATCAGAGGTGGGGAATCAGAGGCAGGGAATCGGACTCCGGGAATCAGAGTCGGGGAATCAGAGCTGGGGAATCAGAGGCGGGGAATCAGAGTTGGGGAATCAGAGGCGGGGAATCAGATATGGGGAAATAGAGGCGGGGAATCAGATATGGGGAATCAGAGGTGTGGAATCAGAGGTTTGGAATCAGAGGCAGGGAATCAGAGTCGGGGAAACAGAGGCGGGGAATCAGATATGGGGAATCAGAGGTGGCGAATCAAAGGCGGTGAAACAGAGATGGGGAATCAGGGCAGGGAATCAGAGGCAGGGAATCAAACACGGGGAATCAGAGCTGGGCAATCAGAGGCGGGGAATCAGAGTTGGGAATCAGAGGCGGGGAATCAGAGGCGGGGAAACAGAGGCGGGGAATAAGATATGGGGAATCAGAGGTGGGGAATCCGAGGTTGGGAATCAGAGGCAGGGAATCAGAGGCGGGGAATCAGAGGCGGGGAATCAGGGGCAGGGAATCAGTGGCAGGGAATCAGAGGCGGGGAATCAGAGGCGGGGAATCAGAGGCAGGGAATCAGACACGGGGAATCAGAGGCGGGGAATCAGAGATGGGGAATCAGAGGCGGGGAATCAGAGGCGGGGAATCAGAGTTGGGGCATCAGAGGTGGGGAATTAGATATCGGGAAACAGAGGTGGGGAATCAGAGGCGGGGAAACAGAGGCGGGGAATCAGATATGGGGAATCAGAGGTGGGGAATCAGAGGCAGGGAATCAGATGTGCGGAATCAGAGATGGGGAATCAGAGGCAGGGAATCAGAATCAGAAGCGGGGAATCAGAGGCCGGGAATCAGAGGCCGGGGATCAGATGCTGGGAATAAGAGGCCGGGAATCAGAGGTGGGGAATCAGAGTCCGGGAATCAGAGATGGGGATTCAGAGGCGGGGAATGAGATATGGAGAATCAGAGGCGGGGAATCAGAGGCCGGGAAACAGAGGTGGGGAATCAGATATGGGGAATCAGAGGTGGCGAATCAAAGGCGGTGAATCAGAGATGGGGAATCAGAGGCGGGGAATCAGAAGCAGGGAATCAGATGCGGGGAATCAGAGGCGGGGAATCAGAGCTGGCGAATCAGAGGCGGGGAATCAGAGGTGGGCAATCAGAGGCGGGGAATCAGATATGGGGAATCAGAGGCGGGGAATCAGAGGCGGGGAAACAGAGGCGGGGAATCAAATATAGGGAATCAGAGGTGGGGAATCAGAGGTTGTGAATCAGAGATGGGGAATCAAAGCGGGGAATCAGAGGCAGGGAATCAGACACGGGGAATCAGAGGCGGGGATTCAGAGCTGGGGAATCAGAGGCGGGGAATCAGAGTTGGGGAATCAGAGGGAGGGAATCAGATATGTGGAATCAGAGGGGGGGAATCAGAGGCGGAGAAACAGAGGCGGGGAATCAGATATGGGGAATCAGAGGTGGGGAATCAGGGGCAGGGAATCAGTGGCAGGGAATCAGAGGCGGGGAATCTGAGGCGGGGAATCAGAGGCAGGGAATCAGACACGGGGAATCAGAGGCGGGGAATAAGAGATGGGGAATCAGAGGCGGGGAATCAGAGGCAGGGAATCGGACGCCGGGAATCAGAGTCGGGGAATCAGAGCTGGGGAATCAGAGGCGGGGAATCAGAGTTGGGGAATCAGAGGCGGGGATTCAGATATGGGGAAATAGAGGCGGGGAATCAGATATGGGGAATCAGAGGTGTGGAATCAGAGGTTGTGAATCAGAGGAAGGGAATCAGAGTCGGGGAAACAGAAGCGGGGAATCAGATATGTGGAATCAGAGGTGGCGAATCAAAGGCGGTGAAACAGAGATGGGGAATCAGGGCAGGGAATCAGAGGCAGGGAATCAAACACGGGGAATCAGAGCTGGGGATTCAGAGATGGGGAATCAGAGTTGGGAATCAGAGGCGGGGAATCAGAGGCGGGGAAACAGAGGCGGGGAATCAGATATGGGGAATCAGAGGTGGGAAATCAGAGGTTGGGAATCAGAGGCAGGGAATCAGAGGCGGGGAATCAGAGGCGGGGAATCAGAGGAAGGGAATCAGATGTGCGGAATCGGAGATGGGGAATCAGAGGCAGGGAATCAGAGGCGGGGAATCAGAGGCGGGGAATCAGAGGCCGGGAATCAGATATGGGGAAACTGAGGCGGGGAATCCGAGGCGGGGAAACAGAGGCGGGGAATCAGATATGGGGAATCAGAGGTGGGGAATCAGAGGTTGGGAATCAGAGGCAGGGAATCAGAGGCTTGGAATCAGATGCAGGGAATCAGATGCGGGGAATCAGAGGCGGGGAATCAGAGCTGGGGAGTCAGAGGTGGGGAATCAGATTTGGGGAATCAGAGGTGGGGACTTAGATATTGGGAAACAGAGGCGGGGAATCAGAGGCGGGGAAACAGAGGCGGGGAATCAGATATGGGGAATCAGAGGTGGGGAATCAGAGGCAGGGAATCAGATGTGCGGAATCAGAGATGGGGAATCAGAGGCAGGGAAACAGAATCAGAAGCAGGGAATCAGAGGCCGGGAATCAGAGGCCGGAATCAGATGCTGGGAATCAGAGGCCTGGAATCAGAGGCGGGGATTCAGAGGCAGGGAATCAGATGCGGGGAATCAGAGGCGGGGAATCAGAGCTGGGGAATCAGAGGCGGGGTATTAGAGTTGGGGAATCAGAGGCGGGGAATCAGAGTTGGGGAATCAGAGGCAGGGAATTGGATGTGCGGAATCAGAGATGGGGAATCAGAGGTGGGGAATCAGAGGCGGTGAATCAGAGATGGGGAATCAGAGGCAGGGAATCAGAGGCGGGGAATCAGAGGCAGGGAATCAGACGCGGGGAATCTGAGGCGGGGAATCAGAGGCGGGGAATCAGAGGTGGGCAATCAGAGGCGGGGAATCAGATATGGGGAATCAGAGGCGGGGAATCAGAGGCGGGGAAACAGAGGCGGGGAATCAAATATAGGGAATCAGAGGTGGGGAATCAGAGGTTGTGAATCAGAGATGGGGAATCAAAGCGGGGAATCAGAGGCAGGGAATCAGACACGGGGAATCAGAGGCGGGGATTCAGAGCTGGGGAATCAGAGGCGGGGAATCAGAGTTGGGG
Source organism: Narcine bancroftii (assembly GCF_036971445.1). NCBI lineage: Eukaryota > Metazoa > Chordata > Chondrichthyes > Torpediniformes > Narcinidae > Narcine > Narcine bancroftii. Next base: position 116,919,841 of record NC_091474.1, read on the forward strand.
AATCAGAGGGAGGGAATCAGATATGTGGAATCAGAGGGGGGGGAATCAGAGGCGGAGAAACAGAGGCGGGGAATCAGATATGGGGAATCAGAGGTGGGGAATCAGGGGCAGGGAATCAGTGGCAGGGAATCAGAGGCGGGGAATCTGAGGCGGGGAATCAGAGGCAGGGAATCAGACACGGGGAATCAGAGGCGGGGAATAAGAGATGGGGAATCAGAGGCGGGGAATCAGAGGCAGGGAATCGGACGCCGGGAATCAGAGTCGGGGAATCAGAGCTGGGGAATCAGAGGCGGGGAATCAGAGTTGGGGAATCAGAGGCGGGGATTCAGATATGGGGAAATAGAGGCGGGGAATCAGATATGGGGAATCAGAGGTGTGGAATCAGAGGTTGTGAATCAGAGGAAGGGAATCAGAGTCGGGGAAACAGAAGCGGGGAATCAGATATGTGGAATCAGAGGTGGCGAATCAAAGGCGGTGAAACAGAGATGGGGAATCAGGGCAGGGAATCAGAGGCAGGGAATCAAACACGGGGAATCAGAGCTGGGGATTCAGAGATGGGGAATCAGAGTTGGGAATCAGAGGCGGGGAATCAGAGGCGGGGAAACAGAGGCGGGGAATCAGATATGGGGAATCAGAGGTGGGAAATCAGAGGTTGGGAATCAGAGGCAGGGAATCAGAGGCGGGGAATCAGAGGCGGGGAATCAGAGGAAGGGAATCAGATGTGCGGAATCGGAGATGGGGAATCAGAGGCAGGGAATCAGAGGCGGGGAATCAGAGGCGGGGAATCAGAGGCCGGGAATCAGATATGGGGAAACTGAGGCGGGGAATCCGAGGCGGGGAAACAGAGGCGGGGAATCAGATATGGGGAATCAGAGGTGGGGAATCAGAGGTTGGGAATCAGAGGCAGGGAATCAGAGGCTTGGAATCAGATGCAGGGAATCAGATGCGGGGAATCAGAGGCGGGGAATCAGAGCTGGGGAATCAGAGGTGGGGAATCAGATTTGGGGAATCAGAGGTGGGGACTTAGATATTGGGAAACAGAGGCGGGGAATCAGAGGCGGGGAAACAGAGGCGGGGAATCAGATATGGGGAATCAGAGGTGGGGAATCAGAGGCAGGGAATCAGATGTGCGGAATCAGAGATGGGGAATCAGAGGCAGGGAAACAGAATCAGAAGCAGGGAATCAGAGGCCGGGAATCAGAGGCCGGAATCAGATGCTGGGAATCAGAGGCCTGGAATCAGAGGCGGGGATTCAGAGGCAGGGAATCAGATGCGGGGAATCAGAGGCGGGGAATCAGAGCTGGGGAATCAGAGGCGGGGTATTAGAGTTGGGGAATCAGAGGCGGGGAATCAGAGTTGGGGAATCAGAGGCAGGGAATTGGATGTGCGGAATCAGAGATGGGGAATCAGAGGTGGGGAATCAGAGGCGGTGAATCAGAGATGGGGAATCAGAGGCAGGGAATCAGAGGCGGGGAATCAGAGGCAGGGAATCAGACGCGGGGAATCTGAGGCGGGGAATCAGAGCTGGGGAATCAGAGGTGGGGAATCAGAGTTGGGGAATCAGAGGCAGGGAATTGGATGTGCGGTATCAGAGATGGGGAATCAGAGGTGGGGAATCAGAGGCGGTGAATCAGAGATGGGGAATCAGAGGCGGGGAATCAGAGGCAGCAAATCAGACACGGGGATTCAGAGGCTGGGAATCAGACGGGGGGAATCAAAGGCGGGGAATCAGAGCTGGGTAATCTGAGGCAGGGTATCAGAGTTGGGGATTCAGAGGCGGGGAATCAGATATGGGGAAACAGAGGCGGGGAATCAGAGGCGGGCAAACAGAGGCGGGGAATTAGATATGGGGAATCAGAGGTAGGGAATCAGAGGTGGTGAATCAGTGATGGGGAATCACAGGCGGGGAATCAGAGGCAGGGAATAGAACGCGGGGAATCAGAGGCAGGGAATCAGAGCTGGGGAATCAGAGGCGGGGAATCATAGTTGGGAATCAGAGGCGGGAATCAGATATGGGGAAACAGAGGCGGGGAATCAGAGGCGGGGAAACAGAGGCGGGGAATCAGATATGGGGAATCGGATGCAGGGAATCAGAGGCGGGGAATCAGAGCTGGGGAATCAGAGGCGGGGAATCAGAGTTGGGGCATCAGAGGTGGGGAATTAGATATAGGGAAACAGAGGCGGGGAATCAGAGGCGGGGAAACAGAGGCGGGGAATCAGATATGGAGAATCAGAGGTGGGGAATCAGAGGCGGGGAATCAGAGGCAGGGAATCGGACGCCGGGAATCAGAGGCGGGGAATCAGAGCTGGGGAATCAGAGGCGGGGAATCAAAGGCGGTGAAACAGAGATGGGGAATCAGGGCAGGGAATCAGAGGCAGGGAATCAGAGCTGGGGAAACAGAGGCGGGGAATCAGATATGGGAAATCAGAGGTGGGGAATCAGGGGTGGGGAATCAGTGGCAGGGAATCAGAGCTTGGGAATCAGAGGTGGGGAATCAGAGCTGGGGAAACAGAGGCGGGGAATCAGATATGGGGAATCAGAGGTGGGGAATCAGGGGCGGGGAATCAGTGGCAGGGAATCAGAGGCCGGGAATAAAAGGCGGGGAATCAGAGCTGGGGAATCAGAGGCGGGGAATCAGAGTTGTGGAATCAGAGGAGGGGAATCAGATATGGGGAAACAGAGGCCAGGAATCAGAGGCAGGCTAACAGAGGCGGGGAATCAGATATGGGGAATCAGAGGTGGGGAATTAGAGGTTGCGAATCAGAGGCGGGGAAACAGAGGCGGGGAATCAAATATAGGGAATCAGAGGTGGGGAATCAGAGGTTGTGAATCAGAGATGGGGAATTAAGGCGGGGAATCAGAGGCAGGGAATCAGACGCGGGGAATCAGAGGCGGGGATTCAGAGCTGGGGAATCAGAGGCGGTGAATCAGAGTTGGGGAATCAGAGGCAGTGAATCAGATATGGGGAATCAGAGGCGGGGAATCAGAGGCGGGGAAACAGAGGCGGGGAATCAGATATGGGGAATCAGAATTGGGGAATCAGGGGCAGGGAATCAGTGGCAGGGAATAAGAGGCGGGGAATCAGAGGCGGGGAATCAGAGGCAGGGAATCAGACACGGGGAATCGGAGGCGGGGAATCAGAGATGGGGAATCAGAGGTGGGGAATCAGAGGCAGGGAATCGGACTCCGGGAATCAGAGTCGGGGAATCAGAGCTGGGGAATCAGAGGCGGGGAATCAGAGTTGGGGAATCAGAGGCGGGGAATCAGATATGGGGAAATAGAGGCGGGGAATCAGATATGGGGAATCAGAGGTGTGGAATCAGAGGTTTGGAATCAGAGGCAGGGAATCAGAGTCGGGGAAGCAGAGGCGGGGAATCAGATATGGGGAATCAGAGGTGGCGAATCAAAGGCGGTGAAACAGAGATGGGGAATCAGGGCAGGGAATCAGAGGCAGGGAATCAAACACGGGGAATCAGAGCTGGGCAATCAGAGGCGGGGAATCAGAGTTGGGAATCAGAGGCGGGGAATCAGAGGCGGGGAAACAGAGGCGGGGAATAAGATATGGGGAATCAGAGGTGGGGAATCCGAGGTTGGGAATCAGAGGCAGGGAATCAGAGGCAGGGAATCAGAGGCGGGGAATCAGGGGCAGGGAATCAGTGGCAGGGAATCAGAGGCGGGGAATCAGAGGCGGGGAATCAGAGGCAGGGAATCAGACACGGGGAATCAGAGGCGGGGAATCAGAGATGGGGAATCAGAGGCGGGGAATCAGAGGCGGGGAATCAGAGTTGGGGCATCAGAGGTGGGGAATTAGATATCGGGAAACAGAGGTGGGGAATCAGAGGCGGGGAAACAGAGGCGGGGAATCAGATATGGGGAATCAGAGGTGGGGAATCAGAGGCAGGGAATCAGATGTGCGGAATCAGAGATGGGGAATCAGAGGCAGGGAATCAGAATCAGAAGCGGGGAATCAGAGGCCGGGAATCAGAGGCCGGGGATCAGATGCTGGGAATAAGAGGCCGGGAATCAGAGGTGGGAAATCAGAGTCCGGGAATCAGAGATGGGGATTCAGAGGCGGGGAATGAGATATGGAGAATCAGAGGCGGGGAATCAGAGGCCGGGAAACAGAGGTGGGGAATCAGATATGGGGAATCAGAGGTGGCGAATCAAAGGCGGTGAATCAGAGATGGGGAATCAGAGGCGGGGAATCAGAAGCAGGGAATCAGATGCGGGGAATCAGAGGCGGGGAATCAGAGCTGGCGAATCAGAGGCGGGGAATCAGAGGTGGGCAATCAGAGGCGGGGAATCAGATATGGGGAATCAGAGGCGGGGAATCAGAGGCGGGGAAACAGAGGCGGGGAATCAAATATAGGGAATCAGAGGTGGGGAATCAGAGGTTGTGAATCAGAGATGGGGAATCAAAGCGGGGAATCAGAGGCAGGGAATCAGACACGGGGAATCAGAGGCGGGGATTCAGAGCTGGGGAATCAGAGGCGGGGAATCAGAGTTGGGGAATCAGAGGGAGGGAATCAGATATGTGGAATCAGAGGGGGGGAATCAGAGGCGGAGAAACAGAGGCGGGGAATCAGATATGGGGAATCAGAGGTGGGGAATCAGGGGCAGGGAATCAGTGGCAGGGAATCAGAGGCGGGGAATCTGAGGCGGGGAATCAGAGGCAGGGAATCAGACACGGGGAATCAGAGGCGGGGAATAAGAGATGGGGAATCAGAGGCGGGGAATCAGAGGCAGGGAATCGGACGCCGGGAATCAGAGTCGGGGAATCAGAGCTGGGGAATCAGAGGCGGGGAATCAGAGTTGGGGAATCAGAGGCGGGGATTCAGATATGGGGAAATAGAGGCGGGGAATCAGATATGGGGAATCAGAGGTGTGGAATCAGAGGTTGTGAATCAGAGGAAGGGAATCAGAGTCGGGGAAACAGAAGCGGGGAATCAGATATGTGGAATCAGAGGTGGCGAATCAAAGGCGGTGAAACAGAGATGGGGAATCAGGGCAGGGAATCAGAGGCAGGGAATCAAACACGGGGAATCAGAGCTGGGGATTCAGAGATGGGGAATCAGAGTTGGGAATCAGAGGCGGGGAATCAGAGGCGGGGAAACAGAGGCGGGGAATCAGATATGGGGAATCAGAGGTGGGAAATCAGAGGTTGGGAATCAGAGGCAGGGAATCAGAGGCGGGGAATCAGAGGCGGGGAATCAGAGGAAGGGAATCAGATGTGCGGAATCGGAGATGGGGAATCAGAGGCAGGGAATCAGAGGCGGGGAATCAGAGGCGGGGAATCAGAGGCCGGGAATCAGATATGGGGAAACTGAGGCGGGGAATCCGAGGCGGGGAAACAGAGGCGGGGAATCAGATATGGGGAATCAGAGGTGGGGAATCAGAGGTTGGGAATCAGAGGCAGGGAATCAGAGGCTTGGAATCAGATGCAGGGAATCAGATGCGGGGAATCAGAGGCGGGGAATCAGAGCTGGGGAATCAGAGGTGGGGAATCAGATTTGGGGAATCAGAGGTGGGGACTTAGATATTGGGAAACAGAGGCGGGGAATCAGAGGCGGGGAAACAGAGGCGGGGAATCAGATATGGGGAATCAGAGGTGGGGAATCAGAGGCAGGGAATCAGATGTGCGGAATCAGAGATGGGGAATCAGAGGCAGGGAAACAGAATCAGAAGCAGGGAATCAGAGGCCGGGAATCAGAGGCCGGAATCAGATGCTGGGAATCAGAGGCCTGGAATCAGAGGCGGGGATTCAGAGGCAGGGAATCAGATGCGGGGAATCAGAGGCGGGGAATCAGAGCTGGGGAATCAGAGGCGGGGTATTAGAGTTGGGGAATCAGAGGCGGGGAATCAGAGTTGGGGAATCAGAGGCAGGGAATTGGATGTGCGGAATCAGAGATGGGGAATCAGAGGTGGGGAATCAGAGGCGGTGAATCAGAGATGGGGAATCAGAGGCAGGGAATCAGAGGCGGGGAATCAGAGGCAGGGAATCAGACGCGGGGAATCTGAGGCGGGGAATCAGAGCTGGGGAATCAGAGGTGGGGAATCAGAGTTGGGGAATCAGAGGCAGGGAATTGGATGTGCGGTATAAGAGATGGGGAATCAGAGGTGGGGAATCAGAGGCGGTGAATCAGAGATGGGGAATCAGAGGCGGGGAATCAGAGGCAGCAAATCAGACACGGGGATTCAGAGGCTGGGAATCAGACGGGGGGAATCAAAGGCGGGGAATCAGAGCTGGGTAATCTGAGGCAGGGTATCAGAGTTGGGGATTCAGAGGCGGGGAATCAGATATGGGGAAACAGAGGCGGGGAATCAGAGGCGGGCAAACAGAGGCGGGGAATTAGATATGGGGAATCAGAGGTAGCGAATCAGAGGTGGTGAATCAGTGATGGGGAATCACAGGCGGGGAATCAGAGGCAGGGAATAGAACGCGGGGAATCAGAGGCAGGGAATCAGAGCTGGGGAATCAGAGGCGGGGAATCATAGTTGGGAATCAGAGGCGGGAATCAGATATGGGGAAACAGAGGCGGGGAATCAGAGGCGGGGAAACAGAGGCGGGGAATCAGATATGGGGAATCGGATGCAGGGAATCAGAGGCGGGGAATCAGAGCTGGGGAATCAGAGGCGGGGAATCAGAGTTGGGGCATCAGAGGTGGGGAATTAGATATAGGGAAACAGAGGCGGGGAATCAGAGGCGGGGAAACAGAGGCGGGGAATCAGATATGGAGAATCAGAGGTGGGGAATCAGAGGCGGGGAATCAGAGGCAGGGAATCGGACGCCGGGAATCAGAGGCGGGGAATCAGAGCTGGGGAATCAGAGGCGGGGAATCAGAGTTGGGGAATCAGAGGCGGGGAATCAGATATGGGGAAATAGAGGCGGGGAATCAGATATGGGGAATCAGAGGTGTGGAATCAGAGGTTGGGAATCAGAGGCAGGGAATCAGAGGCGGGGAAACAGAGGCGGGGAATCAGATATGGGGAATCAGAGGTGGCGAATCAAAGGCGGTGAAACAGAGATGGGGAATCAGGGCAGGGAATCAGAGGCAGGGAATCAGAGCTGGGGAAACAGAGGCGGGGAATCAGATATGGGAAATCAGAGGTGGGGAATCAGGGGCGGGGAATCAGTGGCAGGGAATCAGAGCTTGGGAATCAGAGGTGGGGAATCAGAGCTGGGGAAACAGAGGCGGGGAATCAGATATGGGGAATCAGAGGTGGGGAATCAGGGGCGGGGAATCAGTGGCAGGGAATCAGAGGCCGGGAATAAAAGGCGGGGAATCAGAGCTGGGGAATCAGAGGCGGGGAATCAGAGTTGTGGAATCAGAGGAGGGGAATCAGATATGGGGAAACAGAGGCCGGGAATCAGAGGCAGGCTAACAGAGGCGGGGAATCAGATATGGGGAATCAGAGGTGGGGAATTAGAGGTTGCGAATCAGAGGCGGGGAAACAGAGGCGGGGAATCAAATATAGGGAATCAGAGGTGGGGAATCAGAGGTTGTGAATCAGAGATGGGGAATTAAGGCGGGGAATCAGAGGCAGGGAATCAGACGCGGGGAATCAGAGGCGGGGATTCAGAGCTGGGGAATCAGAGGCGGTGAATCAGAGTTGGGGAATCAGAGGCAGGGAATCAGATATGGGGAATCAGAGGCGGGGAATCAGAGGCGGGGAAACAGAGGCGGGGAATCAGATATGGGGAATCAGAATTGGGGAATCAGGGGCAGGGAATCAGTGGCAGGGAATAAGAGGCGGGGAATCAGAGGCGGGGAATCAGAGGCAGGGAATCAGACACGGGGAATCGGATGCGGGGAATCAGAGATGGGGAATCAGAGGCGGGGAATCAGAGGCAGGGAATCGGACTCCGGGAATCAGAGTCGGGGAATCAGAGCTGGGGAATCAGAGGCGGGGAATCAGAGTTGGGGAATCAGAGGCGGGGAATCAGATATGGGGAAATAGAGGCGGGGAATCAGATATGGGGAATCAGAGGTGTGGAATCAGAGGTTTGGAATCAGAGGCAGGGAATCAGAGTCGGGGAAACAGAGGCGGGGAATCAGATATGGGGAATCAGAGGTGGCGAATCAAAGGCGGTGAAACAGAGATGGGGAATCAGGGCAGGGAATCAGAGGCAGGGAATCAAACACGGGGAATCAGAGCTGGGCAATCAGAGGCGGGGAATCAGAGTTGGGAATCAGAGGCGGGGAATCAGAGGCGGGGAAACAGAGGCGGGGAATCAGATATGGGGAAACAGAGGTGGGGAATCCGAGGTTGGGAATCAGAGGCAGGGAATCAGAGGCGGGGAATCAGAGGCGGGGAATCAGGGGCAGGGAATCAGTGGCAGGGAATCAGAGGCGGGGAATCAGAGGCGGGGAATCAGAGGCAGGGAATCAGACACGGGGAATCAGAGGCGGGGAATCAGAGATGGGGAATCAGAGGCGGGGAATCAGAGGCAGGGAATCGGACGCCGGGAATCAGAGTCGGGGAATCAGAGCTGGGGAATCAGAGGCGGGGAATCAGAGTTGGGGAATCAGATGCGGGGAATCAGATATGGGGAAATAGAGGCGGGGAATCAGATATGGGGAATCAGAGGTGTGGAATCAGAGGTTGTGAATCAGAGGAAGGGAATCAGAGTCGGGGAAACAGAAGCGGGGAATCAGATATGTGGAATCAGAGGTGGCGAATCAAAGGCGGTGAAACAGAGATGGGGAATCAGGGCAGGGAATCAGAGGCGGGGAATCAGAGGCAGGGAATCAGAGGCGGGGAATCAGAGGAAGGGAATCAGATGTGCGGAATCGGAGATGGGGAATCAGAGGCAGGGAATCAGAGGCGGGGAATCAGAGGCGGGGAATCAGAGGCCGGGAATCAGATATGGGGAAACTGAGGCGGGGAATCCGAGGCGGGGAAACAGAGGCGGGGAATCAGATATGGGGAATCAGAGGTGGGGAATCAGAGGTTCGGAATCAGAGGCAGGGAATCAGAGGCTTGGAATTAGATGCAGGGAATCAGATGCGGGGAATCAGAGGCGGGGAATCAGAGCTGGGGAATCAGAGGTGGGGAATCAGATTTGGGGAATCAGAGTTGGGGACTTAGATATTGGGAAACAGAGGCGGGGAATCAGAGGCGGGGAAACAGAGGTGGGGAATCAGATATGGGGAATCAGAGGTGGGGAATCAGAGGCAGGGAATCAGATGTGCGGAATCAGAGATGGGGAATCAGAGGCAGGGAAACAGAATCAGAAGCAGGGAATCAGAGGCCGGGAATCAGAGGCCGGAATCAGATGCTGGGAATCAGAGGCCTGGAATCAGAGGTGGGGAATCAGAGGCAGGGAATCAGATGCGGGGAATCAGAGGCGGGGAATCAGAGCTGGGGAATCAGAGGCGGGGTATTAGAGTTGGGGAATCAGAGGCGGGGAATCAGAGTTGGGGAATCAGAGGCAGGGAATTGGATGTGCGGAATCAGAGATGGGGAATCAGAGGTGGGGAATCAGAGGCGGTGAATCAGAGATGGGGAATCAGAGGCAGGGAATCAGAGGCGGGGAATAAGAGGCAGGGAATCAGACGCGGGGAATCTGAGGCGGGGAATCAGAGCTGGGGAATCAGAGGTGGGGAATCAGATATGGGGAATCGGATGCAGGGAATCAGAGGCGGGGAATCAGAGCTGGGGAATCAGAGGCGGGGAATCAGAGTTGGGGCATCAGAGGTGGGGAATTAGATATAGGGAAACAGAGGCGGGGAATCAGAGGCGGGGAAACAGAGGCGGGGAATCAGATATGGAGAATCAGAGGTGGGGAATCAGAGGCGGGGAATCAGAGGCAGGGAATCGGACGCCGGGAATCAGAGGCGGGGAATCAGAGCTGGGGAATCAGAGGCGGGGAATCAGAGTTGGGGAATCAGAGGCGGGGAATCAGATATGGGGAAATAGAGGCGGGGAATCAGATATGGGGAATCAGAGGTGTGGAATCAGAGGTTGGGAATCAGAGGCAGGGAATCAGAGGCGGGGAAACAGAGGCGGGGAATCAGATATGGGGAATCAGAGGTGGCGAATCAAAGGCGGTGAAACAGAGATGGGGAATCAGGGCAGGGAATCAGAGGCAGGGAATCAGAGCTGGGGAAACAGAGGCGGGGAATCAGATATGGGAAATCAGAGGTGGGGAATCAGGGGCGGGGAATCAGTGGCAGGGAATCAGAGCTTGGGAATCAGAGGTGGGGAATCAGAGCTGGGGAAACAGAGGCGGGGAATCAGATATGGGGAATCAGAGGTGGGGAATCAGGGGCGGGGAATCAGTGGCAGGGAATCAGAGGCCGGGAATAAAAGGCGGGGAATCAGAGCTGGGGAATCAGAGGCGGGGAATCAGAGTTGTGGAATCAGAGGAGGGGAATCAGATATGGGGAAACAGAGGCCGGGAATCAGAGGCAGGCTAACAGAGGCGGGGAATCAGATATGGGGAATCAGAGGTGGGGAATTAGAGGTTGCGAATCAGAGGCGGGGAAACAGAGGCGGGGAATCAAATATAGGGAATCAGAGGTGGGGAATCAGAGGTTGTGAATCAGAGATGGGGAATTAAGGCGGGGAATCAGAGGCAGGGAATCAGACGCGGGGAATCAGAGGCGGGGATTCAGAGCTGGGGAATCAGAGGCGGTGAATCAGAGTTGGGGAATCAGAGGCAGGGAATCAGATATGGGGAATCAGAGGCGGGGAATCAGAGGCGGGGAAACAGAGGCGGGGAATCAGATATGGGGAATCAGAATTGGGGAATCAGGGGCAGGGAATCAGTGGCAGGGAATAAGAGGCGGGGAATCAGAGGCGGGGAATCAGAGGCAGGGAATCAGACACGGGGAATCGGAGGCGGGGAATCAGAGATGGGGAATCAGAGGCGGGGAATCAGAGGCAGGGAATCGGACTCCGGGAATCAGAGTCGGGGAATCAGAGCTGGGGAATCAGAGGCGGGGAATCAGAGTTGGGGAATCAGAGGCGGGGAATCAGATATGGGGAAATAGAGGCGGGGAATCAGATATGGGGAATCAGAGGTGTGGAATCAGAGGTTTGGAATCAGAGGCAGGGAATCAGAGTCGGGGAAACAGAGGCGGGGAATCAGATATGGGGAATCAGAGGTGGCGAATCAAAGGCGGTGAAACAGAGATGGGGAATCAGGGCAGGGAATCAGAGGCAGGGAATCAAACACGGGGAATCAGAGCTGGGCAATCAGAGGCGGGGAATCAGAGTTGGGAATCAGAGGCGGGGAATCAGAGGCGGGGAAACAGAGGCGGGGAATCAGATATGGGGAATCAGAGGTGGGGAATCCGAGGTTGGGAATCAGAGGCAGGGAATCAGAGGCGGGGAATCAGAGGCGGGGAATCAGGGGCAGGGAATCAGTGGCAGGGAATCAGAGGCGGGGAATCAGAGGCGGGGAATCAGAGGCAGGGAATCAGACACGGGGAATCAGAGGCGGGGAATCAGAGATGGGGAATCAGAGGCGGGGAATCAGAGGCAGGGAATCGGACGCCGGGAATCAGAGTCGGGGAATCAGAGCTGGGGAATCAGAGGCGGGGAATCAGAGTTGGGGAATCAGATGCGGGGAATCAGATATGGGGAAATAGAGGCGGGGAATCAGATATGGGGAATCAGAGGTGTGGAATCAGAGGTTGTGAATCAGAGGAAGGGAATCAGAGTCGGGGAAACAGAAGCGGGGAATCAGATATGTGGAATCAGAGGTGGCGAATCAAAGGCGGTGAAACAGAGATGGGGAATCAGGGCAGGGAATCAGAGGCAGGGAATCAAACACGGGGAATCAGAGCTGGGGAATCAGAGACGGGGAATCAGAGTTGGGAATCAGAGGCGGGGAATCAGAGGCGGGGAATCAGAGGCGGGGAATCAGAGGAAGGGAATCAGATGTGCGGAATCGGAGATGGGGAATCAGAGGCAGGGAATCAGAGGCGGGGAATCAGAGGCGGGGAATCAGAGGCCGGGAATCAGATATGGGGAAACTGAGGCGGGGAATCCGAGGCGGGGAAACAGAGGCGGGGAATCAGATATGGGGAATCAGAGGTGGGGAATCAGAGGTTCGGAATCAGAGGCAGGGAATCAGAGGCTTGGAATCAGATGCAGGGAATCAGATGCGGGGAATCAGAGGCGGGGAATCAGAGCTGGGGAATCAGAGGTGGGGAATCAGATTTGGGGAATCAGAGTTGGGGACTTAGATATTGGGAAACAGAGGCGGGGAATCAGAGGCGGGGAAACAGAGGTGGGGAATCAGATATGGGGAATCAGAGGTGGGGAATCAGAGGCAGGGAATCAGATGTGCGGAATCAGAGATGGGGAATCAGAGGCAGGGAAACAGAATCAGAAGCAGGGAATCAGAGGCCGGGAATCAGAGGCCGGAATCAGATGCTGGGAATCAGAGGCCTGGAATCAGAGGTGGGGAATCAGAGGCAGGGAATCAGATGCGGGGAATCAGAGGCGGGGAATCAGAGCTGGGGAATCAGAGGCGGGGTATTAGAGTTGGGGAATCAGAGGCGGGGAATCAGAGTTGGGGAATCAGAGGCAGGGAATTGGATGTGCGGAATCAGAGATGGGGAATCAGAGGTGGGGAATCAGAGGCGGTGAATCAGAGATGGGGAATCAGAGGCAGGGAATCAGAGGCGGGGAATCAGAGGCAGGGAATCAGACGCGGGGAATCTGAGGCGGGGAATCAGAGCTGGGGAATCAGAGGTGGGGAATCAGAGTTGGGGAATCAGAGGCAGGGAATTGGATGTGCGGAATCAGAGATGGGGAATCAGAGGTGGGGAATCAGAGGCGGTGAATCAGAGATGGGGAATCAGAGGCGGGGAAACAGAGGCAGGAAATCAGACACGGGGATTCAGAGGCTGGGAATCAGACGGGGGGAATCAAAGGCGGGGAATCAGAGCTGGGTAATCTGAGGCAGGGAATCAGAGTTGGGGATTCAGAGACGGGGAATCAGATATGGGGAAACAGAGGCGGGGAATCAGAGGCGGGCAAACAGAGGCGGGGAATTAGATATGGGGAATCAGAGGTAGGGAATCAGAGGTGGTGAATCAGTGATGGGGAATCACAGGCGGGGAATCAGAGGCAGGGAATAGAACGCGGGGAATCAGAGGCAGGGAATCAGAGCTGGGGAATCAGAGGCGGGGAATCATAGTTGGGAATCAGAGGCGGGAATCAGATATGGGGAAACAGAGGCGGGGAATCAGAGGCGGGGAAACAGAGGCGGGGAATCAGATATGGGGAATCGGATGCAGGGAATCAGAGGCGGGGAATCAGAGCTGGGGAATCAGAGGCGGGGAATCAGAGTTGGGGCATCAGAGGTGGGGAATTAGATATAGGGAAACAGAGGCGGGGAATCAGAGGCGGGGAAACAGAGGCGGGGAATCAGATATGGAGAATCAGAGGTGGGGAATCAGAGGCGGGGAATCAGAGGCAGGGAATCAGACGCCGGGAATCAGAGGCGGGGAATCAGAGCTGGGGAATCAGAGGCGGGGTATTAGAGTTGGGGAATCAGAGGCGGGGAATCAGAGCTGGGGAATCAGAGGCGGGGTATCAGAGTTGGGGCATCAGAGGTGGGGAATTAGATATCGGGAAACAGAGGTGGGGAATCAGAGGCGGGGAAACAGAGGCGGGGAATCAGATATGGGGAATCAGAGGTGGGGAATCAGAGGCAGGGAATCAGATGTGCGGAATCAGAGATGGGGAATCAGAGGCAGGGAATCAGAATCAGAAGCGGGGAATCAGAGGCCGGGAATCAGAGGCCGGGAATCAGATGCTGGGAATAAGAGGCCGGGAATCAGAGGTGGGGAATCAGTGTCCGGGAATCAGAGATGGGGATTCAGAGGCGGGGAATGAGATATGGAGAATCAGAGGCGGGGAATCAGAGGCCGGGAAACAGAGGTGGGGAATCAGATATGGGGAATCAGAGGTGGCGAATCAAAGGCGGTGAATCAGAGATGGGGAATCAGAGGCGGGGAATCAGAGGCAGGGAATCAGATGCGGGGAATCAGAGGCGGGGAATCAGAGCTGGCGAATCAGAGGCGGGGAATCAGAGGTGGGCAATCAGAGGCGGGGAATCAGATATGGGGAATCAGAGGTGGGGAATCAGAGGTTGTGAATCAGAGATGGGGAATCAAGGCGGGGAATCAGAGGCAGGGAATCAGACACGGGGAATCAGAGGTGGGGAATCCGAGGTTGGGAATCAGAGGCAGGGAATCAGAGGCGGGGAATCAGAGGCCGGGAATCAGGGGCAGGGTATCAGTGGCAGGGAATCAGAGGCGGGGAATCAGAGGCGGGGAATCAGAGGCAGGGAATCAGACACGGGGAATCAGAGGCGGGGAATCAGAGATGGGGAATCAGAGGCGGGGAATCAGAGGCAGGGAATCGGACGCCGGGAATCAGAGTCGGGGAATCAGAGCTGGGGAATCAGAGGCGGGGAATCAGAGTTGGGGAATCAGAGGCGGGGAATCAGATATGGGGAAATAGAGGCGGGGAATCAGATATGGGGAATCAGAGGGGGGGAATCAGAGTCGGAGAAACAGAGGCGGGGAATCAGATATGGGGAATCAGAGGTGGGGAATCAGGGGCAGGGAATCAGTGGCAGGGAATCAGAGGCGGGGAATCAGAGGCGGGGAATCAGAGGCAGGGAATCAGACACGGGGAATCAGAGGCGGGGAATAAGAGATGGGGAATCAGAGGCGGGGAATCAGAGGCAGGGAATCGGACGCCGGGAATCAGAGTCGGGGAATCAGAGCTGGGGAATCAGAGGCGGGGAATCAGAGTTGGGGAATCAGAGGCGGGGAATCAGATATGGGGAAATAGAGGCGGGGAATCAGATATGGGGAATCAGAGGTGTGGAATCAGAGGTTGTGAATCAGAGGAAGGGAATCAGAGTCGGGGAAACAGAAGCGGGGAATCAGATATGTGGAATCAGAGGTGGCGAATCAAAAGCGGTGAAACAGAGATGGGGAATCAGGGCAGGGAATCAGAGGCAGGGAATCAAACACGGGGAATCAGAGCTGGGGAATCAGAGACGGGGAATCAGAGTTGGGAATCAGAGGCGGGGAATCAGAGGCGGGGAAACAGAGGCGGGGAATCAGATATGGGGAATCAGAGGTGGGGAATCAGAGGTTGGGAATCAGAGGCAGGGAATCAGAGGCGGGGAATCAGAGGCGGGGAATCAGAGGAAGGGAATCATATGTGCGGAATCGGAGATGGGGAATCAGAGGCAGGGAATCAGAGGTGGGGAATCAGAGGCGGGGAATCAGAGGCCGGGAATCAGATATGGGGAAACTGAGGCGGGGAATCCGAGGCGGGGAAACAGAGGCGGGGAATCAGATATGGGGAATCAGAGGTGGGGAATCAGAGTTTGGGAATCAGAGGCAGGGAATCAGAGGCTTGGAATCAGATGCAGGGAATCAGATGCGGGGAATCAGAGGCGGGGAATCAGAGCTGGGGAATCAGAGGTGGGGAATCAGATTTGGGGAATCAGAAGTGGGGACTTAGATATTGGGAAACAGAGGCGGGGAATCAGAGGCGGGGAAACAGAGGCGGGGAATCAGATATGGGGAATCAGAGGTGGGGAATCAGAGGCAGGGAATCAGATGTGCGGAATCAGAGATGGGGAATCAGAGGCAGGGAAACAGAATCAGAAGCAGGGAATCAGAGGCCGGGAATCAGAGGCCGGAATCAGATGCTGGGAATCAGAGGCCTGGAATCAGAGGCGGGGAATCAGAGGCAGGGAATCAGATGCGGGGAATCAGAGGCGGGGAATCAGAGCTGGGGAATCAGAGGCGGGGTATTAGAGTTGGGGAATCAGAGGCGGGGAATCAGAGTTGGGGAATCAGAGTCAGGGAATTGGATGTGCGGAATCAGAGATGGGGAATCAGAGGTGGGGAATCAGAGGCGGTGAATCAGAGATGGGGAATCAGAGGCAGGGAATCAGAGGCGGGGAATCAGAGGCAGGGAATCAGACGCGGGGAATCTGAGGCGGGGAATCAGAGCTGGGGAATCAGAGGTGGGGAATCAGAGTTGGGGAATCAGAGGCAGGGAATTGGATGTGCGGAATCAGAGATGGGGAATCAGAGGTGGGGAATCAGAGGCGGTGAATCAGAGATGGGGAATCAGAGGCTGGGAATCTGAGGCAGGAAATCAGACACGGGGATTCAGAGGCTGGGAATCAGATGGGGGGAATCAAAGGCGGGGAATCAGAGCTGGGTAATCTGAGGCAGGGAATCAGAGTTGGGGATTCAGAGGCGGGGAATCAGATATGGGGAAACAGAGGCGGGCAATCAGAGGCGGGCAAACAGAGGCGGGGAATTAGATATGGGGAATCAGAGGTAGGGAATCAGAGGTGGTGAATCAGTGATGGGGAATCACAGACGGGGAATCAGAGGCAGGGAATAGAACGCGGGGAATCAGAGGCAGGGAATCAGAGCTGGGGAATCAGAGGCGGGGAATCATAGTTGGGAATCAGAGGCGGGAATCAGATATGGGGAAACAGAGGCGGGGAATCAGAGGCGGGGAAACAGAGGCGGGGAATCAGATATGGGGAATCGGATGCAGGGAATCAGAGGCGGGGAATCAGAGCTGGGGAATCAGAGGAGGGGAATCAGAGTTGGGGCATCAGAGGTGGGGAATTAGATATAGGGAAACAGAGGCGGGGAATCAGAGGCAGGGAAACAGAGGCGGGGAATCAGATATGGAGAATCAGAGGTGGGGAATCAGAGGCGGGGAATCAGAGGCAGGGAATCGGACGCCGGGAATCAGAGGCGGGGAATCAGAGCTGGGGAATCAGAGGCGGGGAATCAGAGTTGGGGAATCAGAGGCGGGGAATCAGATATGGGGAAATAGAGGCGGGGAATCAGATATGGGGAATCAGAGGTGTGGAATCAGAGGTTGGGAATCAGAGGCAGGGAATCAGAGGCGGGGAAACAGAGGCGGGGAATCAGATATGGGGAATCAGAGGTGGCGAATCAAAGGCGGTGAAACAGAGATGGGGAATCAGGGCAGGTAATCAGAGGCAGGGAATCAGAGCTGGGGAAACAGAGGCGGGGAATCAGATATGGGAAATCAGAGGTGGGGAATCAGGGGCGGGGAATCAGTGGCAGGGAATCAGAGCTTGGGAATCAGAGGTGGGGAATCAGAGCTGGGGAAACAGAGGCGGGGAATCAGATATGGGGAATCAGAGGTGGGGAATCAGGGGCGGGGAATCAGTGGCAGGGAATCAGAGGCCGGGAATAAAAGGCGGGGAATCAGAGCTGGGGAATCAGAGGCGTGGAATCAGAGTTGGGGAATCAGAGGAGGGGAATCAGATATGGGGAAACAGAGGCCGGGAATCAGAGGCAGGCTAACAGAGGCGGGGAATCAGATATGGGGAATCAGAGGTGGGGAATTAGAGGTTGCGAATCAGAGGCGGGGAAACAGAGGCGGGGAATCAAATATAGGGAATCAGAGGTGGGGAATCAGAGGTTGTGAATCAGAGATGGGGAATCAAGGCGGGGAATCAGAGGCAGGGAATCAGACGCGG
The DNA here is from genome assembly GCF_036971445.1 of Narcine bancroftii. Classification (NCBI taxonomy): domain Eukaryota; kingdom Metazoa; phylum Chordata; class Chondrichthyes; order Torpediniformes; family Narcinidae; genus Narcine; species Narcine bancroftii. The sequence goes on from NC_091474.1 coordinate 116,937,372, forward strand.
GGAATCACAGGCGGGGATTCAGAGCTGGGGAATCAGAGGCGGTGAATCAGAGTTGGGGAATAAGAGGCAGGGAATCAGATATGGGGAATCAGAGGCGGGGAATCAGAGGCGGGGAAACAGAGGCGGGGAATCAGATATGGGGAATCAGAATTGGGGAATCAGGGGCAGGGAATCAGTGGCAGGGAATCAGAGGCGGGGAATCAGAGATGGGGAATCAGAGGCAGTGAATCAGACACGGGGAATCGGAGGCGGGGAATCAGAGATGGGGATTCAGAGGCGGGGAATCAGAGGCAGGGAATCGGACTCCGGGAATCAGAGTCGGGGAATCAGAGCTGGGGAATCAGAGGCGGGGAATCAGAGTTGGGGAATCAGAGGCGGGGAATCAGATATGGGGAAATAGAGGCGGGGAATCAGATATGGGGAATCAGAGGTGTGGAATCAGAGGTTGGGAATCAGAGGCAGGGAATCAGAGTCGGGGAAACAGAGGCGGGGAATCAGATATGGGGAATCAGAGGTGGCGAATCAAAGGCGGTGAAACAGAGATGGGGAATCAGGGCAGGGAATCAGAGGCAGGGAATCAAACACGGGGAATCAGAGCTGGGCAATCAGAGGCGGGGAATCAGAGTTGGGAATCACAGGCGGGGAATCAGAGGCGGGGAAACAGAGGCGGGGAATCAGATATGGGGACTCAGAGGTGGGGAATCCGAGGTTGGGAATCAGAGGCAGGGAATCAGAGGCGGGGAATCAGAGGCGGGGAATCAGAGGAAGGGAATCAGATGTGCGGAATCGGAGATGGGGAATCAGAGGCAGGGAATCAGAGGCGGGGAATCAGAGGCGGGGAATCAGAGGCCGGAAATCAGATATGGGGAAACAGAGGCGGGGAATCCGAGGCGGGGAAACAGAGGCGGGGAATCAGATATGGGGAATAAGAGGTGTGGAATCAGAGGTTGGGAATCAGAGGCAGGGAATCAGAGGCTTGGAATCAGATGCAGGGAATCAGATGCGGGGAATCAGAGGCGGGGAATCAGAGCTGGGGAATCAGAGGTGGGGAATCAGATTTGGGGAATCAGAGGCGGGGACTTAGATATTGGGAAACAGAGGAGGGGAATCAGAGGCGGGGAAACCCAGGCGGGGAATCAGATATGGGGAATCAGAGGTGGGGAATCAGAGGCAAGGAATCAGATGTGCGGAATCAGAGATGGGGAATCAGAGGCAGGGAATCAGAATCAGAAGCAGGGAATCAGAGGCCGGGAATAAGAGGCCGGAATCAGATGCTGGGAATCAGAGGCCTGGAATCAGAGGCGGGGAATCAGAGGCAGGGAATCAGATGCGGGGAATCAGAGGCGGGGAATCAGAGCTGGGGAATCAGAGGTGGGGTATTAGAGTTGGGGAATCAGAGGCGGGGAATCAGATATGGGGAAACAGAGGTGGGGAATCAGAGGCGGGGAAACAGAGGCAGGGAATCAGATATGGGGAATCAGAGGTGGGGAATCAGAGATGGGGAATCAGAGGCGGTGAATCAGAGATGGGGAATCAGAGGCGGGGAATCAGAGGCAGGAAATCAGACACGGGGATTCAGAGCCTGGGAATCAGACGGGGGGAATCAAAGGCGGGGAATCAGAGCTGGGGAATCAGAGGCAGGGAATCAGAGGCGGGGAATCAGATATGGGGAATCAGAGGCTGGGATTCAGAGGCGGGGAATCAGAGGCATGGAATCAGACACGGGGAATCAGAGGTGGGGAATCAGAGATGGGGAATCAGAGGCGGGGAATCAGAGGCAGGGAATCAGACGCGATGAATCTGAGGCGGGGAATCAGAGCTGGGGAATCAGAGGTGGGGAATCAGAGTTGGGGAATCAGAGGCAGGGAATCGGATGTGTGGAATCAGAGATGGGGAATCAGATGTGGGGAATCAGAGGAATCAGAGATGGGGAATCAGAGGCGGGGAATCAGAGGCAGGAAATCAGACACGGGGATTCAGAGGCTGGGAATCAGACGGGGGGAATCAAAGGCGGGGAATCAGAGCTGGGGAATCAGAGGCAGGGAATCAGAGTTGGGGATTCAGAGACGGGGAATCAGATATGGGGAAACAGAGGCGGGGAATCAGAGGCGGGCAAACAGAGGCGGGGAATCAGATATGTGGAATCAGAGGTGGCGAATCAAAGGCGGTGAAACAGAGATGGGGAATCAGGGCAGGGAATCAGAGGCAGGGAATCAAACACGGGGAATCAGAGCTGGGGAATCAGAGACGGGGAATCAGAGTTGGGAATCAGAGGCGGGGAATCAGAGGCGGGGAAACAGAGGCGGGGAATCAGATATGGGGAATCAGAGGTGGGGAATCAGAGGTTGGGAATCAGAGGCAGGGAATCAGAGGCGGGGAATCAGAGGCGGGGAATCAGAGGAAGGGAATCAGATGTGCGGAATCGGAGATGGGGAATCAGAGGCAGGGAATCAGAGGTGGGGAATCAGAGGCGGGGAATCAGAGGCCGGGAATCAGATATGGGGAAACTGAGGCGGGGAATCCGAGGCGGGGAAACAGAGGCGGGGAATCAGATATGGGGAATCAGAGGTGGGGAATCAGAGTTTGGGAATCAGAGGCAGGGAATCAGAGGCTTGGAATCAGATGCAGGGAATCAGATGCGGGGAATCAGAGGCGGGGAATCAGAGCTGGGGAATCAGAGGTGGGGAATCAGATTTGGGGAATCAGAAGTGGGGACTTAGATATTGGGAAACAGAGGCGGGGAATCAGAGGCGGGGAAACAGAGGCGGGGAATCAGATATGGGGAATCAGAGGTGGGGAATCAGAGGCAGGGAATCAGATGTGCGGAATCAGAGATGGGGAATCAGAGGCAGGGAAACAGAATCAGAAGCAGGGAATCAGAGGCCGGGAATCAGAGGCCGGAATCAGATGCTGGGAATCAGAGGCCTGGAATCAGAGGCGGGGAATCAGAGGCAGGGAATCAGATGCGGGGAATCAGAGGCGGGGAATCAGAGCTGGGGAATCAGAGGCGGGGTATTAGAGTTGGGGAATCAGAGGCGGGGAATCAGAGTTGGGGAATCAGAGTCAGGGAATTGGATGTGCGGAATCAGAGATGGGGAATCAGAGGTGGGGAATCAGAGGCGGTGAATCAGAGATGGGGAATCAGAGGCAGGGAATCAGAGGCGGGGAATCAGAGGCAGGGAATCAGACGCGGGGAATCTGAGGCGGGGAATCAGAGCTGGGGAATCAGAGGTGGGGAATCAGAGTTGGGGAATCAGAGGCAGGGAATTGGATGTGCGGAATCAGAGATGGGGAATCAGAGGTGGGGAATCAGAGGCGGTGAATCAGAGATGGGGAATCAGAGGCGGGGAATCTGAGGCAGGAAATCAGACACGGGGATTCAGAGGCTGGGAATCAGATGGGGGGAATCAAAGGCGGGGAATCAGAGCTGGGTAATCTGAGGCAGGGAATCAGAGTTGGGGATTCAGAGGCGGGGAATCAGATATGGGGAAACAGAGGCGGGCAATCAGAGGCGGGCAAACAGAGGCGGGGAATTAGATATGGGGAATCAGAGGTAGGGAATCAGAGGTGGTGAATCAGTGATGGGGAATCACAGACGGGGAATCAGAGGCAGGGAATAGAACGCGGGGAATCAGAGGCAGGGAATCAGAGCTGGGGAATCAGAGGCGGGGAATCATAGTTGGGAATCAGAGGCGGGAATCAGATATGGGGAAACAGAGGCGGGGAATCAGAGGCGGGGAAACAGAGGCGGGGAATCAGATATGGGGAATCGGATGCAGGGAATCAGAGGCGGAGAATCAGAGCCGGGGAATCAGAGGCGGGGAATCAGAGTTGGGGCATCAGAGGTGGGGAATTAGATATAGGGAAACAGAGGCGGGGAATCAGAGGCGGGGAAACAGAGGCGGGGAATCAGATATGGAGAATCAGAGGTGGGGAATCAGAGGCGGGGAATCAGAGGCAGGGAATCGGACGCCGGGAATCAGAGGCGGGGAATCAGAGCTGGGGAATCAGAGGCGGGGAATCAGAGTTGGGGAATCAGAGGCGGGGAATCAGATATGGGGAAATAGAGGCGGGGAATCAGATATGGGGAATCAGAGGTGTGGAATCAGAGGTTGGGAATCAGAGGCAGGGAATCAGAGGCGGGGAAACAGAGGCGGGGAATCAGATATGGGGAATCAGAGGTGGCGAATCAAAGGCGGTGAAACAGAGATGGGGAATCAGGGCAGGGAATCAGAGGCAGGGAATCAGAGCTGGGGAAACAGAGGCGGGGAATCAGATATGGGAAATCAGAGGTGGGGAATCAGGGGCGGGGAATCAGTGGCAGGGAATCAGAGCTTGGGAATCAGAGGTGGGGAATCAGAGCTGGGGAAACAGAGGCGGGGAATCAGATATGGGGAATCAGAGGTGGGGAATCAGGGGCGGGGAATCAGTGGCAGGGAATCAGAGGCCGGGAATAAAAGGCGGGGAATCAGAGCTGGGGAATCAGAGGCGGGGAATCAGAGTTGTGGAATCAGAGGAGGGGAATCAGATATGGGGAAACAGAGGCCGGGAATCAGAGGCAGGCTAACAGAGGCGGGGAATCAGATATGGGGAATCAGAGGTGGGGAATTAGAGGTTGCGAATCAGAGGCGGGGAAACAGAGGCGGGGAATCAAATATAGGGAATCAGAGGTGGGGAATCAGAGGTTGTGAATCAGAGATGGGGAATTAAGGCGGGGAATCAGAGGCAGGGAATCAGACGCGGGGAATCAGAGGCGGGGATTCAGAGCTGGGGAATCAGAGGCGGTGAATCAGAGTTTGGGAATCAGAGGCAGGGAATCAGATATGGGGAATCAGAGGCGGGGAATCAGAGGCGGGGAAACAGAGGCGGGGAATCAGATATGGGGAATCAGAATTGGGGAATCAGGGGCAGGGAATCAATGGCAGGGAATAAGAGGCGGGGAATCAGAGGCGGGGAATCAGAGGCAGGGAATCAGACACGGGGAATCGGAGGCGGGGAATCAGAGATGGGGAATCAGAGGCGGGGAATCAGAGGCAGGGAATCGGACTCCGGGAATCAGAGTCGGGGAATCAGAGCTGGGGAATCAGAGGCGGGGAATCAGAGTTGGGGAATCAGAGGCGGGGAATCAGATATGGGGAAATAGAGGCGGGGAATCAGATATGGGGAATCAGAGGTGTGGAATCAGAGGTTTGGAATCAGAGGCAGGGAATCAGAGTCGGGGAAACAGAGGCGGGGAATCAGATATGGGGAATCAGAGGTGGCGAATCAAAGGCGGTGAAACAGAGATGGGGAATCAGGGCAGGGAATCAGAGGCAGGGAATCAAACACGGGGAATCAGAGCTGGGCAATCAGAGGCGGGGAATCAGAGTTGGGAATCAGAGGCGGGGAATCAGAGGCGGGGAAACAGAGGCGGGGAATCAGATATGGGGAATCAGAGGTGGGGAGTCCGAGGTTGGGAATCAGAGGCAGGGAATCAGAGGCGGGGAATCAGAGGCGGGGAATCAGGGGCAGGGAATCAGTGGCAGGGAATCAGAGGCGGGGAATCAGAGGCGGGGAATCAGAGGCAGGGAATCAGACACGGGGAATCAGAGGCGGGGAATCAGAGATGGGGAATCAGAGGCGGGGAATCAGAGGCAGGGAATCGGACGCCGGGAATCAGAGTCGGGGAATCAGAGCTGGGGAATCAGAGGCGGGGAATCAGAGTTGGGGAATCAGAGGCGGGGAATCAGATATGGGGAAATAGAGGCGGGGAATCAGATATGGGGAATCAGAGGTGTGGAATCAGAGGTTGTGAATCAGAGGAAGGGAATCAGAGTCGGGGAAACAGAAGCGGGGAATCAGATATGTGGAATCAGAGGTGGCGAATCAAAGGCGGTGAAACAGAGATGGGGAATCAGGGCAGGGAATCAGAGGCAGGGAATCAAACACGGGGAATCAGAGCTGGGGAATCAGAGACGGGGAATCAGAGTTGGGAATCAGAGGCGGGGAATCAGAGGCGGGGAATCAGAGGCGGGGAATCAGAGGAAGGGAATCAGATGTGCGGAATCGGAGATGGGGAATCAGAGGCAGGGAATCAGAGGCGGGGAATCAGAGGCGGGGAATCAGAGGCCGGGAATCAGATATGGGGAAACTGAGGCGGGGAATCCGAGGCGGGGAAACAGAGGCGGGGAATCAGATATGGGGAATCAGAGGTGGGGAATCAGAGGTTCGGAATCAGAGGCAGGGAATCAGAGGCTTGGAATCAGATGCAGGGAATCAGATGCGGGGAATCAGAGGCGGGGAATCAGAGCTGGGGAATCAGAGGTGGGGAATCAGATTTGGGGAATCAGAGTTGGGGACTTAGATATTGGGAAACAGAGGCGGGGAATCAGAGGCGGGGAAACAGAGGTGGGGAATCAGATATGGGGAATCAGAGGTGGGGAATCAGAGGCAGGGAATCAGATGTGCGGAATCAGAGATGGGGAATCAGAGGCAGGGAAACAGAATCAGAAGCAGGGAATCAGAGGCCGGGAATCAGAGGCCGGAATCAGATGCTGGGAATCAGAGGCCTGGAATCAGAGGTGGGGAATCAGAGGCAGGGAATCAGATGCGGGGAATCAGAGGCGGGGAATCAGAGCTGGGGAATCAGAGGCGGGGTATTAGAGTTGGGGAATCAGAGGCGGGGAATCAGAGTTGGGGAATCAGAGGCAGGGAATTGGATGTGCGGAATCAGAGATGGGGAATCAGAGGTGGGGAATCAGAGGCGGTGAATCAGAGATGGGGAATCAGAGGCAGGGAATCAGAGGCGGGGAATCAGAGGCAGGGAATCAGACGCGGGGAATCTGAGGCGGGGAATCAGAGCTGGGGAATCAGAGGTGGGGAATCAGAGTTGGGGAATCAGAGGCAGGGAATTGGATGTGCGGAATCAGAGATGGGGAATCAGAGGTGGGGAATCAGAGGCGGTGAATCAGAGATGGGGAATCAGAGGCGGGGAAACAGAGGCAGGAAATCAGACACGGGGATTCAGAGGCTGGGAATCAGACGGGGGGAATCAAAGGCGGGGAATCAGAGCTGGGTAATCTGAGGCAGGGAATCAGAGTTGGGGATTCAGAGACGGGGAATCAGATATGGGGAAACAGAGGCGGGGAATCAGAGGCGGGCAAACAGAGGCGGGGAATTAGATATGGGGAATCAGAGGTAGGGAATCAGAGGTGGTGAATCAGTGATGGGGAATCACAGGCGGGGAATCAGAGGCAGGGAATAGAACGCGGGGAATCAGAGGCAGGGAATCAGAGCTGGGGAATCAGAGGCGGGGAATCATAGTTGGGAATCAGAGGTGGGAATCAGATATGGGGAAACAGAGGCGGGGAATCAGAGGCGGGGAAACAGAGGCGGGGAATCAGATATGGGGAATCGGATGCAGGGAATCAGAGGCGGGGAATCAGAGCTGGGGAATCAGAGGCGGGGAATCAGAGTTGGGGCATCAGAGGTGGGGAATTAGATATAGGGAAACAGAGGCGGGGAATCAGAGGCGGGGAAACAGAGGCGGGGAATCAGATATGGAGAATCAGAGGTGGGGAATCAGAGGCGGGGAATCAGAGGCAGGGAATCGGACGCCGGGAATCAGAGGCGGGGAATCAGAGCTGGGGAATCAGAGGCGGGGTATTAGAGTTGGGGAATCAGAGGCGGGGAATCAGAGCTGGGGAATCAGAGGCGGGGAATCAGAGTTGGGGCATCAGAGGTGGGGAATTAGATATCGGGAAACAGAGGTGGGGAATCAGAGGCGGGGAAACAGAGGCGGGGAATCAGATATGGGGAATCAGAGGTGGGGAATCAGAGGCAGGGAATCAGATGTGCGGAATCAGAGATGGGGAATCAGAGGCAGGGAATCAGAATCAGAAGCGGGGAATCAGAGGCCGGGAATCAGAGGCCGGGAATCAGATGCTGGGAATAAGAGGCCGGGAATCAGAGGTGGGGAATCAGAGTCCGGGAATCAGAGATGGGGATTCAGAGGCGGGGAATGAGATATGGAGAATCAGAGGCGGGGAATCAGAGGCCGGGAAACAGAGGTGGGGAATCAGATATGGGGAATCAGAGGTGGCGAATCAAAGGCGGTGAATCAGAGATGGGGAATCAGAGGCGGGGAATCAGAGGCAGGGAATCAGATGCGGGGAATCAGAGGCGGGGAATCAGAGCTGGCGAATCAGAGGCGGGGAATCAGAGGTGGGCAATCAGAGGCGGGGAATCAGATATGGGGAATCAGAGGTGGGGAATCAGAGGTTGTGAATCAGAGATGGGGAATCAAGGCGGGGAATCAGAGGCAGGGAATCAGACACGGGGAATCAGAGGTGGGGAATCCGAGGTTGGGAATCAGAGGCAGGGAATCAGAGGCGGGGAATCAGAGGCGGGGAATCAGGGGCAGGGTATCAGTGGCAGGGAATCAGAGGCGGGGAATCAGAGGCGGGGAATCAGAGGCAGGGAATCAGACACGGGGAATCAGAGGCGGGGAATCAGAGATGGGGAATCAGAGGCGGGGAATCAGAGGCAGGGAATCGGACGCCGGGAATCAGAGTCGGGGAATCAGAGCTGGGGAATCAGAGGCGGGGAATCAGAGTTGGGGAATCAGAGGCGGGGAATCAGATATGGGGAAATAGAGGCGGGGAATCAGATATGGGGAATCAGAGGGGGGGAATCAGAGTCGGAGAAACAGAGGCGGGGAATCAGATATGGGGAATCAGAGGTGGGGAATCAGGGGCAGGGAATCAGTGGCAGGGAATCAGAGGCGGGGAATCAGAGGCGGGGAATCAGAGGCAGGGAATCAGACACGGGGAATCAGAGGCGGGGAATAAGAGATGGGGAATCAGAGGCGGGGAATCAGAGGCAGGGAATCGGACGCCGGGAATCAGAGTCGGGGAATCAGAGCTGGGGAATCAGAGGCGGGGAATCAGAGTTGGGGAATCAGAGGCGGGGAATCAGATATGGGGAAATAGAGGCGGGGAATCAGATATGGGGAATCAGAGGTGTGGAATCAGAGGTTGTGAATCAGAGGAAGGGAATCAGAGTCGGGGAAACAGAAGCGGGGAATCAGATATGTGGAATCAGAGGTGGCGAATCAAAGGCGGTGAAACAGAGATGGGGAATCAGGGCAGGGAATCAGAGGCAGGGAATCAAACACGGGGAATCAGAGCTGGGGAATCAGAGACGGGGAATCAGAGTTGGGAATCAGAGGCGGGGAATCAGAGGCGGGGAAACAGAGGCGGGGAATCAGATATGGGGAATCAGAGGTGGGGAATCAGAGGTTGGGAATCAGAGGCAGGGAATCAGAGGCGGGGAATCAGAGGCGGGGAATCAGAGGAAGGGAATCAGATGTGCGGAATCGGAGATGGGGAATCAGAGGCAGGGAATCAGAGGTGGGGAATCAGAGGCGGGGAATCAGAGGCCGGGAATCAGATATGGGGAAACTGAGGCGGGGAATCCGAGGCGGGGAAACAGAGGCGGGGAATCAGATATGGGGAATCAGAGGTGGGGAATCAGAGTTTGGGAATCAGAGGCAGGGAATCAGAGGCTTGGAATCAGATGCAGGGAATCAGATGCGGGGAATCAGAGGCGGGGAATCAGAGCTGGGGAATCAGAGGTGGGGAATCAGATTTGGGGAATCAGAAGTGGGGACTTAGATATTGGGAAACAGAGGCGGGGAATCAGAGGCGGGGAAACAGAGGCGGGGAATCAGATATGGGGAATCAGAGGTGGGGAATCAGAGGCAGGGAATCAGATGTGCGGAATCAGAGATGGGGAATCAGAGGCAGGGAAACAGAATCAGAAGCAGGGAATCAGAGGCCGGGAATCAGAGGCCGGAATCAGATGCTGGGAATCAGAGGCCTGGAATCAGAGGCGGGGAATCAGAGGCAGGGAATCAGATGCGGGGAATCAGAGGCGGGGAATCAGAGCTGGGGAATCAGAGGCGGGGTATTAGAGTTGGGGAATCAGAGGCGGGGAATCAGAGTTGGGGAATCAGAGTCAGGGAATTGGATGTGCGGAATCAGAGATGGGGAATCAGAGGTGGGGAATCAGAGGCGGTGAATCAGAGATGGGGAATCAGATGCAGGGAATCAGAGGCGGGGAATCAGAGGCAGGGAATCAGACGCGGGGAATCTGAGGCGGGGAATCAGAGCTGGGGAATCAGAGGTGGGGAATCAGAGTTGGGGAATCAGAGGCAGGGAATTGGATGTGCGGAATCAGAGATGGGGAATCAGAGGTGGGGAATCAGAGGCGGTGAATCAGAGATGGGGAATCAGAGGCGGGGAATCTGAGGCAGGAAATCAGACACGGGGATTCAGAGGCTGGGAATCAGATGGGGGGAATCAAAGGCGAGGAATCAGAGCTGGGTAATCTGAGGCAGGGAATCAGAGTTGGGGATTCAGAGGCGGGGAATCAGATATGGGGAAACAGAGGCGGGCAATCAGAGGCGGGCAAACAGAGGCGGGGAATTAGATATGGGGAATCAGAGGTAGGGAATCAGAGGTGGTGAATCAGTGATGGGGAATCACAGACGGGGAATCAGAGGCAGGGAATAGAACGCGGGGAATCAGAGGCAGGGAATCAGAGCTGGGGAATCAGAGGCGGGGAATCATAGTTGGGAATCAGAGGCGGGAATCAGATATGGGGAAACAGAGGCGGGGAATCAGAGGCGGGGAAACAGAGGCGGGGAATCAGATATGGGGAATCGGATGCAGGGAATCAGAGGCGGGGAATCAGAGCTGGGGAATCAGAGGCGGGGAATCAGAGTTGGGGCATCAGTGGTGGGGAATTAGATATAGGGAAACAGAGGCGGGGAATCAGAGGCGGGGAAACAGAGGCGGGGAATCAGATATGGAGAATCAGAGGTGGGGAATCAGAGGCGGGGAATCAGAGGCAGGGAATCGGACGCCGGGAATCAGAGGCGGGGAATCAGAGCTGGGGAATCAGAGGCGGGGAATCAGAGTTGGGGAATCAGAGGCGGGGAATCAGATATGGGGAAATAGAGGCGGGGAATCAGATATGGGGAATCAGAGGTGTGGAATCAGAGGTTGGGAATCAGAGGCAGGGAATCAGAGGCGGGGAAACTGAGGCGGGGAATCAGATATGGGGAATCAGAGGTGGCGAATCAAAGGCGGTGAAACAGAGATGGGGAATCAGGGCAGGGAATCAGAGGCAGGGAATCAGAGCTGGGGAAACAGAGGCGGGGAATCAGATATGGGAAATCAGAGGTGGGGAATCAGGGGCGGGGAATCAGTGGCAGGGAATCAGAGCTTGGGAATCAGAGGTGGGGAATCAGAGCTGGGGAAACAGAGGCGGGGAATCAGATATGGGGAATCAGAGGTGGGGAATCAGGGGCGGGGAATCAGTGGCAGGGAATCAGAGGCCGGGAATAAAAGGCGGGGAATCAGAGCTGGGGAATCAGAGGCGGGGAATCAGAGTTGGGGAATCAGAGGAGGGGAATCAGATATGGGGAAACAGAGGCCGGGAATCAGAGGCAGGCTAACAGAGGCGGGGAATCAGATATGGGGAATCAGAGGTGGGGAATTAGAGGTTGCGAATCAGAGGCGGGGAAACAGAGGCGGGGAATCAAATATAGGGAATCAGAGGTGGGGAATCAGAGGTTGTGAATCAGAGATGGGGAATCAAGGCGGGGAATCAGAGGCAGGGAATCAGACGCGGGGAATCAGAGGCGGGGATTCAGAGCTGGGGAATCAGAGGCGGTGAATCAAAGTTGGGGAATCAGAGGCAGGGAATCAGATATGGGGAATCAGAGGCGGGGAATCAGAGGCGGGGAAACAGAGGCGGGGAATCAGATATGGGGAATCAGAATTGGGGAATCAGGGGCAGGGAATCAGTGGCAGGGAATCTGAGGCGGGGAATCAGAGATGGGGAATCAGAGGCAGTGAATCAGACACGGGGAATCGGAGGCGGGGAATCAGAGATGGGGATTCAGAGGCGGGGAATCAGAGGCAGGGAATCGGACTCCGGGAATCAGAGTCGGGGAATCAGAGCTGGGGAATCAGAGGCGGGGAATCAGAGTTGGGGAATCAGAGGCGGGGAATCAGATATGGGGAAATAGAGGCGGGGAATCAGATATGGGGAATCAGAGGTGTGGAATCAGAGGTTGGGAATCAGAGGCAGGGAATCAGAGTCGGGGAAACAGAGGCGGGGAATCAGATATGGGGAATCAGAGGTGGCGAATCAAAGGCGGTGAAACAGAGATGGGGAATCAGGGCAGGGAATCAGAGGCAGGGAATCAAACACGGGGAATCAGAGCTGGGCAATCAGAGGCGGGGAATCAGAGTTGGGAATCACAGGCGGGGAATCAGAGGCGGGGAAACAGAGGCGGGGAATCAGATATGGGGAATCAGAGGTGGGGAATCCGAGGTTGGGAATCAGAGGCAGGGAATCAGAGGCGGGGAATCAGAGGCGGGGAATCAGAGGAAGGGAATCAGATGTGCGGAATCGGAGATGGGGAATCAGAGGCAGGGAATCAGAGGCGGGGAATCAGAGGCGGGGAATCAGAGGCCGGGAATCAGATATGGGGAAACAGAGGCGGGGAATCCGAGGCGGGGAAACAGAGGCGGGGAATCAGATATGGGGAATAAGAGGTGTGGAATCAGAGGTTGGGAATCAGAGGCAGGGAATCAGAGGCTTGGAATCAGATGCAGGGAATCAGATGCGGGGAATCAGAGGCGGGGAATCAGAGCTGGGGAATCAGAGGTGGGGAATCAGATTTGGGGAATCAGAGGCGGGGACTTAGATATTGGGAAACAGAGGAGGGGAATCAGAGGCGGGGAAACCCAGGCGGGGAATCAGATATGGGGAATCAGAGGTAGGGAATCAGAGGCAAGGAATCAGATGTGCGGAATCAGAGATGGGGAATCAGAGGCAGGGAATCAGAATCAGAAGCAGGGAATCAGAGGCCGGGAATAAGAGGCCGGAATCAGATGCTGGGAATCAGAGGCCTGGAATCAGAGGCGGGGAATCAGAGGCAGGGAATCAGATGCGGGGAATCAGAGGCGGGGAATCAGAGCTGGGGAATCAGAGGTGGGGTATTAGAGTTGGGGAATCAGAGGCGGGGAATCAGATATGGGGAAACAGAGGTGGGGAATCAGAGGCGGGGAAACAGAGGCAGGGAATCAGATATGGGGAATCAGAGGTGGGGAATCAGAGATGGGGAATCAGAGGCGGTGAATCAGAGATGGGGAATCAGAGGCGGGGAATCAGAGGCAGGAAATCAGACACGGGGATTCAGAGCCTGGGAATCAGACGGGGGGAATCAAAGGCGGGGAATCAGAGCTGGGGAATCAGAGGCAGGGAATCAGAGGCGGGGAATCAGATATGGGGAATCAGAGGCTGGGATTCAGAGGCGGGGAATCAGAGGCATGGAATCAGACACGGGGAATCAGAGGTGGGGAATCAGAGATGGGGAATCAGAGGCGGGGAATCAGAGGCAGGGAATCAGACGCGATGAATCTGAGGCGGGGAATCAGAGCTGGGGAATCAGAGGTGGGGAATCAGAGTTGGGGAATCAGAGGCAGGGAATCGGATGTGCGGAATCAGAGATGGGGAATCAGATGTGGGGAATCAGAGGAATCAGAGATGGGGAATCAGAGGCGGGGAATCAGAGGCAGGAAATCAGACACGGGGATTCAGAGACTGGGAATCAGACGGGGGGAATCAAAGGCGGGGAATCAGAGCTGGGGAATCAGAGGCAGGGAATCAGAGTTGGGGATTCAGAGACGGGGAATCAGATATGGGGAAACAGAGGCGGGGAATCAGAGGCGGGCAAACAGAGGCGGGGAATCAGATATGTGGAATCAGAGGTGGCGAATCAAAGGCGGTGAAACAGAGATGGGGAATCAGGGCAGGGAATCAGAGGCAGGGAATCAAACACGGGGAATCAGAGCTGGGGAATCAGAGACGGGGAATCAGAGTTGGGAATCAGAGGCGGGGAATCAGAGGCGGGGAAACAGAGGCGGGGAATCAGATATGGGGAATCAGAGGTGGGGAATCAGAGGTTGGGAATCAGAGGCAGGGAATCAGAGGCGGGGAATCAGAGGCGGGGAATCAGAGGAAGGGAATCAGATGTGCGGAATCGGAGATGGGGAATCAGAGGCAGGGAATCAGAGGTGGGGAATCAGAGGCGGGGAATCAGAGGCCGGGAATCAGATATGGGGAAACTGAGGCGGGGAATCCGAGGCGGGGAAACAGAGGCGGGGAATCAGATATGGGGAATCAGAGGTGGGGAATCAGAGTTTGGGAATCAGAGGCAGGGAATCAGATGCTTGGAATCAGATGCAGGGAATCAGATGCGGGGAATCAGAGGCGGGGAATCAGAGCTGGGGAATCAGAGGTGGGGAATCAGATTTGGGGAATCAGAAGTGGGGACTTAGATATTGGGAAACAGAGGCGGGGAATCAGAGGCGGGGAAACAGAGGCGGGGAATCAGATATGGGGAATCAGAGGTGGGGAATCAGAGGCAGGGAATCAGATGTGCGGAATCAGAGATGGGGAATCAGAGGCAGGGAAACAGAATCAGAAGCAGGGAATCAGAGGCCGGGAATCAGAGGCCGGAATCAGATGCTGGGAATCAGAGGCCTGGAATCAGAGGCGGGGAATCAGAGGCAGGGAATCAGATGCGGGGAATCAGAGGCGGGGAATCAGAGCTGGGGAATCAGAGGCGGGGTATTAGAGTTGGGGAATCAGAGGCGGGGAATCAGAGTTGGGGAATCAGAGTCAGGGAATTGGATGTGCGGAATCAGAGATGGGGAATCAGAGGTGGGGAATCAGAGGCGGTGAATCAGAGATGGGGAATCAGAGGCAGGGAATCAGAGGCGTGGAATCAGAGGCAGGGAATCAGACGCGGGGAATCTGAGGCGGGGAATCAGAGCTGGGGAATCAGAGGTGGGGAATCAGAGTTGGGGAATCAGAGGCAGGGAATTGGATGTGCGGAATCAGAGATGGGGAATCAGAGGTGGGGAATCAGAGGCGGTGAATCAGAGATGGGGAATCAGAGGCGGGGAATCTGAGGCAGGAAATCAGACACGGGGATTCAGAGGCTGGGAATCAGATGGGGGGAATCAAAGGCGGGGAATCAGAGCTGGGTAATCTGAGGCAGGGAATCAGAGTTGGGGATTCAGAGGCGGGGAATCAGATATGGGGAAACAGAGGCGGGCAATCAGAGGCGGGCAAACAGAGGCGGGGAATTAGATATGGGGAATCAGAGGTAGGGAATCAGAGGTGGTGAATCAGTGATGGGGAATCACAGACGGGGAATCAGAGGCAGGGAATAGAACGCGGGGAATCAGAGGCAGGGAATCAGAGCTGGGGAATCAGAGGCGGGGAATCATAGTTGGGAATCAAAGGCGGGAATCAGATATGGGGAAACAGAGGCGGGGAATCAGAGGCGGGGAAACAGAGGCGGGGAATCAGATATGGGGAATCGGATGCAGGGAATCAGAGGCGGGGAATCAGAGCTGGGGAATCAGAGGCGGGGAATCAGAGTTGGGGCATCAGAGGTGGGGAATTAGATATAGGGAAACAGAGGCGGGGAATCAGAGGCGGGGAAACAGAGGCGGGGAATCAGATATGGAGAATCAGAGGTGGGGAATCAGAGGCGGGGAATCAGAGGCAGGGAATCGGACGCCGGGAATCAGAGGCGGGGAATCAGAGCTGGGGAATCAGAGGCGGGGAATCAGAGTTGGGGAATCAGAGGCGGGGAATCAGATATGGGGAAATAGAGGCGGGGAATCAGATATGGGGAATCAGAGGTGTGGAATCAGAGGTTGGGAATCAGAGGCAGGGAATCAGAGGCGGGGAAACAGAGGCGGGGAATCAGATATGGGGAATCAGAGGTGGCGAATCAAAGGCGGTGAAACAGAGATGGGGAATCAGGGCAGGGAATCAGAGGCAGGGAATCAGAGCTGGGGAAACAGAGGCGGGGAATCAGATATGGGAAATCAGAGGTGGGGAATCAGGGGCGGGGAATCAGTGGCAGGGAATCAGAGCTTGGGAATCAGAGGTGGGGAATCAGAGGTGGGGAAACAGAGGCGGGGAATCAGATATGGGGAATCAGAGGTGGGGAATCAGGGGCGGGGAATCAGTGGCAGGGAATCAGAGGCCGGGAATAAAAGGCGGGGAATCAGAGCTGGGGAATCAGAGGCGGGGAATCAGAGTTGGGGAAACAGAGGAGGGGAATCAGATATGGGGAAACAGAGGCCGGGAATCAGAGGCAGGCTAACAGAGGCGGGGAATCAGATATGGGGAATCAGAGGTGGGGAATTAGAGGTTGCGAATCAGAGGCGGGGAAACAGAGGCGGGGAATCAAATATAGGGAATAAGAGGTGGGGAATCAGAGGTTGTGAATCAGAGATGGGGAATCAAGGCGGGGAATCAGAGGCAGGGAATCAGACGCGGTGAATCAGAGGCGGGGATTCAGAGCTGGGGAATCAGAGGCGGTGAATCAGAGTTGGGGAATCAGAGGCAGGGAATCAGATATGGGGAATCAGAGGCGGGGAATCAGAGGCGGGGAAACAGAGGCGGGGAATCAGATATGGGGAATCAGAATTGGGGAATCAGGGGCAGGGAATCAGTGGCAGGGAATCAGAGGCGGGGAATCAGAGATGGGGAATCAGAGGCAGTGAATCAGACACGGGGAATCGGAGGCGGGGAATCAGAGATGGGGATTCAGAGGCGGGGAATCAGAGGCAGGGAATCGGACTCCGGGAATCAGAGTCGGGGAATCAGAGCTGGGGAATCAGAGGCGGGGAATCAGAGTTGGGGAATCAGAGGCGGGGAATCAGATATGGGGAAATAGAGGCGGGGAATCAGATATGGGGAATCAGAGGTGTGGAATCAGAGGTTGGGAATCAGAGGCAGGGAATCAGAGTCGGGGAAACAGAGGCGGGGAATCAGATATGGGGAATCAGAGGTGGCGAATCAAAGGCGGTGAAACAGAGATGGGGAATCAGGGCAGGGAATCAGAGGCAGGGAATCAAACACGGGGAATCAGAGCTGGGCAATCAGAGGCGGGGAATCAGAGTTGGGAATCACAGGCGGGGAATCAGAGGCGGGGAAACAGAGGCGGGGAATCAGATATGGGGAATCAGAGGTGGGGAATCCGAGGTTGGGAATCAGAGGCAGGGAATCAGAGGCGGGGAATCAGAGGCGGGGAATCAGAGGAAGGGAATCAGATGTGCGGAATCGGAGATGGGGAATCAGAGGCAGGGAATCAGAGGCGGGGAATCAGAGGCGGGGAATCAGAGGCCGGGAATCAGATATGGGGAAACAGAGGCGGGGAATCCGAGGCGGGGAAACAGAGGCGGGGAATCAGATATGGGGAATAAGAGGTGTGGAATCAGAGGTTGGGAATCAGAGGCAGGGAATCAGAGGCTTGGAATCAGATGCAGGGAATCAGATGCGGGGAATCAGAGGCGGGGAATCAGAGCTGGGGAATCAGAGGTGGGGAATCAGATTTGGGGAATCAGAGGCGGGGACTTAGATATTGGGAAACAGAGGAGGGGAATCAGAGGCGGGGAAACCCAGGCGGGGAATCAGATATGGGGAATCAGAGGTGGGGAATCAGAGGCAAGGAATCAGATGTGCGGAATCAGAGATGGGGAATCAGAGGCAGGGAATCAGAATCAGAAGCAGGGAATCAGAGGCCGGGAATAAGAGGCCGGAATCAGATGCTGGGAATCAGAGGCCTGGAATCAGAGGCGGGGAATCAGAGGCAGGGAATCAGATGCGGGGAATCAGAGGCGGGGAATCAGAGCTGGGGAATCAGAGGTGGGGTATTAGAGTTGGGGAATCAGAGGCGGGGAATCAGATATGGGGAAACAGAGGTGGGGAATCAGAGGCGGGGAAACAGAGGCAGGGAATCAGATATGGGGAATCAGAGGTGGGGAATCAGAGATGGGGAATCAGAGGCGGTGAATCAGAGATGGGGAATCAGAGGCGGGGAATCAGAGGCAGGAAATCAGACACGGGGATTCAGAGCCTGGGAATCAGACGGGGGGAATCAAAGGCGGGGAATCAGAGCTGGGGAATCAGAGGCAGGGAATCAGAGGCGGGGAATCAGATATGGGGAATCAGAGGCTGGGATTCAGAGGCGGGGAATCAGAGGCATGGAACCAGACACGGGGAATCAGAGGTGGGGAATCAGAGATGGGGAATCAGAGGCGGGGAATCAGAGGCAGGGAATCAGACGCGATGAATCTGAGGCGGGGAATCAGAGCTGGGGAATCAGAGGTGGGGAATCAGAGTTGGGGAATCAGAGGCAGGGAATCGGATGTGCGGAATCAGAGATGGGGAATCAGATGTGGGGAATCAGAGGAATCAGAGATGGGGAATCAGAGGCGGGGAATCAGAGGCAGGAAATCAGACACGGGGATTCAGAGGCTGGGAATCAGACGGGGGGAATCAAAGGCGGGGAATCAGAGCTGGGGAATCAGAGGCAGGGAATCAGAGTTGGGGATTCAGAGACGGGGAATCAGATATGGGGAAACAGAGGCGGGGAATCAGAGGCGGGCAAACAGAGGCGGGGAATTAGATATGGGGAATCAGAGGTGGGGAATCAGAGGTGGTGAATCAGTGATGGGGAATCACAGGCGGGGAATCAGAGGCAGGGAATAGAACGCAGGGAATCAGACGCAGGGAATCAGAGCTGGGGAATCAGAGGTGGGGAATCAGAGGTTGGGAATCAGAGGCAGGGAATCAGAGGCGGGGAATCAGAGGCGGGGAATAAGAGGAAGGGAATCAGATGTGCGGAATCGGAGATGGGGAATCAGAGGCAGGGAATCAGAGGCGGGGAATCAGAGGCGGGGAATCAGAGGCCGGGAATCAGATATGGGGAAACTGAGGCGGGGAATCCGAGGCGGGGAAACAGAGGCGGGGAATCAGATATGGGGAATCAGAGGTGGGGAATCAGAGGTTCGGAATCAGAGGCAGGGAATCAGAGGCTTGGAATCAGATGCAGGGAATCAGATGCGGGGAATCAGAGGCGGGGAATCAGAGCTGGGGAATCAGAGGTGGGGAATTAGAGGTTGCGAATCAGAGGCGGGGAAACAGAGGCGGGGAATCAAATATAGGGAATAAGAGGTGGGGAATCAGAGGTTGTGAATCAGAGATGGGGAATCAAGGCGGGGAATCAGAGGCAGGGAATCAGACGCGGTGAATCAGAGGCGGGGATTCAGAGCTGCGGAATCAGAGGCGGTGAATCAGAGTTGGGGAATCAGAGGCAGGGAATCAGATATGGGGAATCAGAGGCGGGGAATCAGAGGCGGGGAAACAGAGGCGGGGAATCAGATATGGGGAATCAGAATTGGGGAATCAGGGGCAGGGAATCAGTGGCAGGGAATCAGAGGCGGGGAATCAGAGATGGGGAATCAGAGGCAGTGAATCAGACACGGGGAATCGGAGGCGGGGAATCAGAGATGGGGATTCAGAGGCGGGGAATCAGAGGCAGGGAATCGGACTCCGGGAATCAGAGTCGGGGAATCAGAGCTGGGGAATCAGAGGCGGGGAATCAGAGTTGGGGAATCAGAGGCGGGGAATCAGATATGGGGAAATAGAGGCGGGGAATCAGATATGGGGAATCAGAGGTGTGGAATCAGAGGTTGGGAATCAGAGGCAGGGAATCAGAGTCGGGGAAACAGAGGCGGGGAATCAGATATGGGGAATCAGAGGTGGCGAATCAAAGGCGGTGAAACAGAGATGGGGAATCAGGGCAGGGAATCAGAGGCAGGGAATCAAACACGGGGAATCAGAGCTGGGCAATCAGAGGCGGGGAATCAGAGTTGGGAATCACAGGCGGGGAATCAGAGGCGGGGAAACAGAGGCGGGGAATCAGATATGGGGAATCAGAGGTGGGGAATCCGAGGTTGGGAATCAGAGGCAGGGAATCAGAGGCGGGGAATCAGAGGCGGGGAATCAGAGGAAGGGAATCAGATGTGCGGAATCGGAGATGGGGAATCAGAGGCAGGGAATCAGAGGCGGGGAATCAGAGGCGGGGAATCAGAGGCCGGGAATCAGATATGGGGAAACAGAGGCGGGGAATCCGAGGCGGGGAAACAGAGGCGGGGAATCAGATATGGGGAATAAGAGGTGTGGAATCAGAGGTTGGGAATCAGAGGCAGGGAATCAGAGGCTTGGAATCAGATGCAGGGAATCAGATGCGGGGAATCAGAGGCGGGGAATCAGAGCTGGGGAATCAGAGGTGGGGAATCAGATTTGGGGAATCAGAGGCGGGGACTTAGATATTGGGAAACAGAGGAGGGGAATCAGAGGCGGGGAAACCCAGGCGGGGAATCAGATATGGGGAATCAGAGGTGGGGAATCAGAGGCAAGGAATCAGATGTGCGGAATCAGAGATGGGGAATCAGAGGCAGGGAATCAGAATCAGAAGCAGGGAATCAGAGGCCGGGAATAAGAGGCCGGAATCAGATGCTGGGAATCAGAGGCCTGGAATCAGAGGCGGGGAATCAGAGGCAGGGAATCAGATGCGGGGAATCAGAGGCGGGGAATCAGAGCTGGGGAATCAGAGGTGGGGTATTAGAGTTGGGGAATCAGAGGCGGGGAATCAGATATGGGGAAACAGAGGTGGGGAATCAGAGGCGGGGAAACAGAGGCAGGGAATCAGATATGGGGAATCAGAGGTGGGGAATCAGAGATGGGGAATCAGAGGCGGTGAATCAGAGATGGGGAATCAGAGGCGGGGAATCAGAGGCAGGAAATCAGACACGGGGATTCAGAGCCTGGGAATCAGACGGGGGGAATCAAAGGCGGGGAATCAGAGCTGGGGAATCAGAGGCAGGGAATCAGAGGCGGGGAATCAGATATGGGGAATCAGAGGCTGGGATTCAGAGGCGGGGAATCAGAGGCATGGAACCAGACACGGGGAATCAGAGGTGGGGAATCAGAGATGGGGAATCAGAGGCGGGGAATCAGAGGCAGGGAATCAGACGCGATGAATCTGAGGCGGGGAATCAGAGCTGGGGAATCAGAGGTGGGGAATCAGAGTTGGGGAATCAGAGGCAGGGAATCGGATGTGCGGAATCAGAGATGGGGAATCAGATGTGGGGAATCAGAGGAATCAGAGATGGGGAATCAGAGGCGGGGAATCAGAGGCAGGAAATCAGACACGGGGATTCAGAGGCTGGGAATCAGACGGGGGGAATCAAAGGCGGGGAATCAGAGCTGGGGAATCAGAGGCAGGGAATCAGAGTTGGGGATTCAGAGACGGGGAATCAGATATGGGGAAACAGAGGCGGGGAATCAGAGGCGGGCAAACAGAGGCGGGGAATTAGATATGGGGAATCAGAGGTGGGGAATCAGAGGTGGTGAATCAGTGATGGGGAATCACAGGCGGGGAATCAGAGGCAGGGAATAGAACGCAGGGAATCAGACGCAGGGAATCAGAGCTGGGGAATCAGAGGTGGGGAATCAGAGGTTGGGAATCAGAGGCAGGGAATCAGAGGCGGGGAATCAGAGGCGGGGAATAAGAGGAAGGGAATCAGATGTGCGGAATCGGAGATGGGGAATCAGAGGCAGGGAATCAGAGGCGGGGAATCAGAGGCGGGGAATCAGAGGCCGGGAATCAGATATGGGGAAACTGAGGCGGGGAATCCGAGGCGGGGAAACAGAGGCGGGGAATCAGATATGGGGAATCAGAGGTGGGGAATCAGAGGTTCGGAATCAGAGGCAGGGAATCAGAGGCTTGGAATCAGATGCAGGGAATCAGATGCGGGGAATCAGAGGCGGGGAATCAGAGCTGGGGAATCAGAGGTGGGGAATCAGATTTGGGGAATCAGAGGGTGGGGACTTAGATATTGGGAAACAGAGGCAGGGAATCAGAGGCGGGGAAACAGAGGCGGGGAATCAGATATGGGGAATCAGAGGTGGGGAATCAGAGGCAGGGAATCAGATCTGCGGAATCAGAGATGGGGAATCAGAGGCAGGGAAACAGAATCAGAAGCAGGGAATCAGAGGCCGGGAATCAGAGGCCGGAATCAGATGCTGGGAATCAGAGGCCTGGAATCAGAGGTGGGGAATCAGAGGCAGGGAATTAGATGCGGGGAATCAGAGGCGGGGAATCAGAGCTGTGGAATCAGAGGCGGGGTATTAGAGTTGGGGAATCAGAGGCGGGGAATCAGAGTTGGGGAATCAGAGGCAGGGAATTGGATGTGCGGAATCAGAGATGGGGAATCAGAGGTGGGGAATCAGAGGCGGTGAATCAGAGATGGGGAATCAGAGGCAGGGAATCAGAGGCGGGGAATCAGAGGCAGGGAATCAGACGCGGGGAATCTGAGGCGGGGAATCAGAGCTGGGGAATCAGAGGTGGGGAATCAGAGTTGGGGAATCAGAGGCAGGGAATTGGATGTGCGGAATCAGAGATGGGGAATCAGAGGTGGGGAATCAGAGGCGGTGAATCAGAGATGGGGAATCAGAGGCGGGGAATCAGAGGCAGGAAATCAGACACGGGGATTCAGAGGCTGGGAATCAGACGGGGGGAATCAAAGGCGGGGAATCAGAGCTGGGTAATATGAGGCAGGGAATCAGAGTTGGGGATTCAGAGGCGGGGAATCAGATATGGGGAAACAGAGGCGGGCAATCAGAG
This sequence comes from Narcine bancroftii, assembly GCF_036971445.1. Lineage (NCBI taxonomy): Eukaryota > Metazoa > Chordata > Chondrichthyes > Torpediniformes > Narcinidae > Narcine > Narcine bancroftii. Next base: position 116,959,990 of record NC_091474.1, read on the forward strand.
GTGGGCAAACAGAGGCGGGGAATTAGATATGGGGAATCAGAGGTAGGGAATCAGAGGTGGTGAATCAGTGATGGGGAATCACAGGCGGGGAATCAGAGGCAGGGAATCAGAGCTGGGGATTCAGAGGCGGGGAATCATAGTTGGGAATCAGAGGCGGGAATCAGATATGGGGAAACAGAGGCGGGGAATCAGAGGCGGGGAAACAGAGGCGGGGAATCAGATATGGGGAATCGGATGCAGGGAATCAGAGGCGGGGAATCAGAGCTGGGGAATCAGAGGCGGGGAATCAGAGTTGGGGCATCAGAGGTGGGGAATTAGATATAGGGAAACAGAGGCGGGGAATCAGAGGCGGGGAAACAGAGGCGGGGAATCAGATATGGAGAATCAGAGGTGGGGAATCAGAGGCGGGGAATCAGAGGCAGGGAATCGGACGCCGGGAATCAGAGGCGGGGAATCAGAGCTGGGGAATCAGAGGCGGGGTATTAGAGTTGGGGAATCAGAGGCGGGGAATCAGAGCTGGGGAATCAGAGGCGGGGAATCAGAGTTGGGGCATCAGAGGTGGGGAATTAGATATCGGGAAACAGAGGTGGGGAATCAGAGGCGGGGAAACAGAGGCGGGGAATCAGATATGGGGAATCAGAGGTGGGGAATCAGAGGCAGGGAATCAGATGTGCGGAATCAGAGATGGGGAATCAGAGGCAGGGAATCAGAATCAGAAGCGGGGAATCAGAGGCCGGGAATCAGAGGCCGGGAATCAGATGCTGGGAATAAGAGGCCGGGAATCAGAGGTGGGGAATCAGAGTCCGGGAATCAGAGATGGGGATTCAGAGGCGGGGAATGAGATATGGAGAATCAGAGGCGGGGAATCAGAGGCCGGGAAACAGAGGTGGGGAATCAGATATGGGGAATCAGAGGTGGCGAATCAAAGGCAGTGAATCAGAGATGGGGAATCAGAGGCGGGGAATCAGAGGCAGGGAATCAGATGCGGGGAATCAGAGGCGGGGAATCAGAGCTGGCGAATCAGAGGCGGGGAATCAGAGGTGGGCAATCAGAGGCGGGGAATCAGATATGGGGAATCAGAGGCGGGGAATCAGAGGCGGGGAAACAGAGGCGGGGAATCAAATATAGGGAATCAGAGGTGGGGAATCAGAGGTTGTGAATCAGAGATGGGGAATCAAGGCGGGGAATCAGAGGCAGGGAATCAGACACGGGGAATCAGAGGCGGGGATTCAGAGCTGGGGAATCAGAGGCGGGGAATCAGAGTTGGGGAATCAGAGGCAGGGAATCAGATATGGGGAATCAGAGGGGGGGAATCAGAGGCGGAGAAACAGAGGCGGGGATTCAGATATGGGGAATCAGAGGTGGGGAATCAGGGGCAGGGAATCAGTGGCAGGGAATCAGAGGCGGGGAATCAGAGGCGGGGAATCAGAGGCAGGGAATCAGACACGGGGAATCAGAGGCGGGGAATAAGAGATGGGGAATCAGAGGCGGGGAATCAGAGGCAGGGAATCGGACGCCGGGAATCAGAGTCGGGGAATCAGAGCTGGGGAATCAGAGGCGGGGAATCAGAGTTGGGGAATCAGAGGCGGGGAATCAGATATGGGGAAATAGAGGCGGGGAATCAGATATGGGGAATCAGAGGTGTGGAATCAGAGGTTGTGAATCAGAGGAAGGGAATCAGAGTCGGGGAAACAGAAGCGGGGAATCAGATATGTGGAATCAGAGGTGGCGAATCATAGGCGGTGAAACAGAGATGGGGAATCAGGGCAGGGAATCAGAGGCAGGGAATCAAACACGGGGAATCAGAGCTGGGGAATCAGAGACGGGGAATCAGAGTTGGGAATCAGAGGCGGGGAATCAGAGGCGGGGAAACAGAGGCGGGGAATGAGATATGGGGAATCAGAGGTGGGGAATCAGAGGTTGGGAATCAGAGGCAGGGAATCAGAGGCGGGGAATCAGAGGCGGGGAATCAGAGGAAGGGAATCAGATGTGCGGAATCGGAGATGGGGAATCAGAGGCAGGGAATCAGAGGCGGGGAATCAGAGGCGGGGAATCAGAGGCCGGGAATCAGATATGGGGAAACTGAGGCGGGGAATCCGAGGCGGGGAAACAGAGGCGGGGAATCAGATATGGGGAATCAGAGGTGGGGAATCAGAGGTTGGGAATCAGAGGCAGGGAATCAGAGGCTTGGAATCAGATGCAGGGAATCAGATGCGGGGAATCAGAGGCGGGGAATCAGAGCTGGGGAATCAGAGGTGGGGAATCAGATTTGGGGAATCAGAAGTGGGGACTTAGATATTGGGAAACAGAGGCGGGGAATCAGAGGCGGGGAAACAGAGGCGGGGAATCAGATATGGGGAATCAGAGGTGGGGAATCAGAAGCAGGGAATCAGATGTGCGGAATCAGAGATGGGGAATCAGAGGCAGGGAAACAGAATCAGAAGCTGGGAATCAGAGGCCTGGAATCAGAGGCGGGGAATCAGAGGCAGGGAATCAGATGCGGGGAATCAGAGGCGGGGAATCAGAGCTGTGGAATCAGAGGCGGGGTATTAGAGTTGGGGAATCAGAGGCGGGGAATCAGAGTTGGGGAATCAGAGGCAGGGAATTGGATGTGCGGAATCAGAGATGGGGAATCAGAGGTGGGGAATCAGAGGCGGTGAATCAGAGATGGGGAATCAGAGGCAGGGAATCAGAGGCGGGGAATCAGAGGCAGGGAATCAGACGCGGGGAATCTGAGGCGGGGAATCAGAGCTGGGGAATCAGAGGTGGGGAATCAGAGTTGGGGAATCAGAGGCAGGGAATTGGATGTGCGGAATCAGAGATGGGGAATCAGAGGTGGGGAATCAGAGGCGGTGAATCAGAGATGGGGAATCAGAGGCGGGGAATCAGAGGCAGGAAATCAGACACGGGGATTCAGAGGCTGGGAATCAGACGGGGGGAATCAAAGGCGGGGAATCAGAGCTGGGTAATCTGAGGCAGGGAATCAGAGTTGGGGATTCAGAGGCGGGGAATCAGATATGGGGAAACAGAGGCGGGCAATCAGAGGTGGGCAAACAGAGGCGGGGAATTAGATATGGGGAATCAGAGGTAGGGAATCAGAGGTGGTGAATCAGTGATGGGGAATCACAGGCGGGGAATCAGAGGCAGGGAATAGAACGCGGGGAATCAGAGGCAGGGAATCAGAGCTGGGGAATCAGAGGCGGGGAATCATAGTTGGGAATCAGAGGCGGGAATCAGATATGGGGAAACAGAGACGGGGAATCAGAGGCGGGGAAACAGAGGCGGGGAATCAGATATGGGGAATCGGATGCAGGGAATCAGAGGCGGGGAATCAGAGCTGGGGAATCAGAGGCGGGGAATCAGAGTTGGGGCATCAGAGGTGGGGAATTAGATATAGGGAAACAGAGGCGGGGAATCGGAGGCGGGGAAACAGAGGCGGGGAATCAGATATGGAGAATCAGAGGTGGGGAATCAGAGGCGGGGAATCAGAGGCAGGGAATCGGACGCCGGGAATCAGAGGCGGGGAATCAGAGCTGGGGAATCAGAGGCGGGGAATCAGAGTTGGGGAATCAGAGGCGGGGAATCAGATATGGGGAAATAGAGACGGGGAATCAGATATGGGGAATCAGAGGTGTGGAATCAGAGGTTGGGAATCAGAGGCAGGGAATCAGAGGCGGGGAAACAGAGGCGGGGAATCAGATATGGGGAATCAGAGGTGGCGAATCAAAGGCGGTGAAACAGAGATGGGGAATCAGGGCAGGGAATCAGAGGCAGGGAATCAGAGCTGGGGAAACAGAGGCGGGGAATCAGATATGGGAAATCAGAGGTGGGGAATCAGGGGCGGGGAATCAGTGGCAGGGAATCAGAGCTTGGGAATCAGAGGTGGGGAATCAGAGCTGGGGAAACAGAGGCGGGGAATCAGAAATGGGGAATCAGAGGTGGGGAATCAGGGGCGGGGAATCAGTGGCAGGGAATCAGAGGCCGGGAATAAAAGGCGGGGAATCAGAGCTGGGGAATCAGAGGCGGGGAATCAGAGTTGGGGAATCAGAGGAGGGGAATCAGATATGGGGAAACAGAGGCCGGGAATCAGAGGCAGGCTAACAGAGGCGGGGAATCAGATATGGGGAATCAGAGGTGGGGAATTAGAGGTTGCGAATCAGAAGCGGGGAAACAGAGGCGGGGAATCAAATATAGGGAATCAGAGGTGGGGAATCAGAGGTTGTGAATCAGAGATGGGGAATCAAGGCGGGGAATCAGAGGCAGGGAATCAGACGCGGGGAATCAGAGGCGGGGATTCAGAGCTGGGGAATCAGAGGCGGTGAATCAGAGTTGGGGAATCAGAGGCAGGGAATCAGATATGGGGAATCAGAGGCGGGGAAACAGAGGCGGGGAAACAGAGGCGGGGAATCAGATATGGGGAATCAGAATTGGGGAATCAGGGGCAGGGAATCAGTGGCAGGGAATCAGAGGCGGGGAATCAGAGGCGGGGAATCAGAGGCAGGGAATCAGACACGGGGAATCTGAGGCGGGGAATCAGAGATGGGGAATCAGAGGCGGGGAATCAGAGGCAGGGAATCGGACTCCGGGAATCAGAGTCAGGGAATCGGAGCTGGGGAATCAGAGGCGGGGAATCAGAGTTGGGGAATCAGAGGCGGGGAATCAGATATGGGGAAATAGAGGCGGGGAATCAGATATGGGGAATCAGAGGTGTGGAATCAGAGGTTGGGAATCAGAGGCAGGGAATCAGAGTCGGGGAAACAGAGGCGGGGAATCAGATATGGGGAATCAGAGGTGGCGAATCAAAGGCAGTGAAACAGAGATGGGGAATCAGGGCAGGGAATCAGAGGCAGGGAATCAAACACGGGGAATCAGAGCTGGGCAATCAGAGGCGGGGAATCAGAGTTGGGAATCACAGGCGGGGAATCAGAGGCGGGGAAACAGAGGCGGGGAATCAGATATGGGGAATCAGAGGTGGGGAATCCGAGGTTGGGAATCAGAGGCAGGGAATCAGAGGCGGGGAATCAGAGGCGGGGAATCAGAGGAAGGGAATCAGATGTGCGGAATCGGAGATGGGGAATCAGAGGCAGGGAATCAGAGGCGGGGAATCAGAGGCGGGGAATCAGAGGCCGGGAATCAGATATGGGGAAACAGAGGCGGGGAATCCGAGGCGGGGAAACAGAGGCGGGGAATCAGATATGGGGAATAAGAGGTGGGGAATCAGAGGTTGGGAATCAGAGGCAGGGAATCAGAGGCTTGGAATCAGATGCAGGGAATCAGATGCGGGGAATCAGAGGCGGGGACTTAGATATTGGGAAACAGAGGAGGGGAATCAGAGGCGGGGAAACCCAGGCGGGGAATCAGATATGGGGAATCAGAGGTGGGGAATCAGAGGCAAGGAATCAGATGTGCGGAATCAGAGATGGGGAATCAGAGGCAGGGAATCAGAATCAGAAGCAGGGAATCAGAGGCCGGGAATAAGAGGCCGGAATCAGATGCTGGGAATCAGAGGCCTGGAATCAGAGGCGGGGAATCAGAGGCAGGGAATCAGATGCGGGGAATCAGAGGCGGGGAATAAGAGCTGGGGAATCAGAGTTGGGGTATTAGAGTTGGGGAATCAGAGGCGGGGAATCAGATATGGGGAAACAGAGGTGGGGAATCAGAGGCGGGGAAACAGAGGCAGGGAATCAGATATGGGGAATCAGAGGTGGGGAATCAGAGATGGGGAATCAGAGGCGGTGAATCAGAGATGGGGAATCAGAGGCGGGGAATCAGAGGCAGGAAATCAGACACGGGGATTCAGAGCCTGGGAATCAGACGGGGGGAATCAAAGGCGGGGAATCAGAGCTGGGGAATCAGAGGCAGGGAATCAGAGGCGGGGAATCAGATATGGGGAATCAGAGGCTGGAATTCAGAGGCGGGGAATCAGAGGCATGGAATCAGACACGGGGAATCAGAGGTGGGGAATCAGAGATGGGGAATCGGAGGCGGGGAATCAGAGGCAGGGAATCAGACGCGATGAATCTGAGGCGGGGAATCAGAGCTGGGGAATCAGAGGTGGGGAATCAGAGTTGGGGAATCAGAGGCAGGGAATCGGATGTGCGGAATCAGAGATGGGGAATCAGATGTGGGGAATCAGAGGAATCAGAGATGGGGAATCAGAGGCGGGGAATCAGAGGCAGGAAATCAGACACGGGGATTCAGAGGCTGGGAATCAGACGGGGGGAATCAAAGGCGGGGAATCAGAGCTGGGGAATCAGAGGCAGGGAATCAGAGTTGGGGATTCAGAGACGGGGAATCAGATATGGGGAAACAGAGGCGGGGAATCAGAGGCGGGCAAACAGAGGCGGGGAATTAGATATGGGGAATCAGAGGTGGGGAATCAGAGGTGGTGAATCAGTGATGGGGAATCACAGGCGGGGAATCAGAGGCAGGGAATAGAACGCAGGGAATCAGACGCAGGGAATCAGAGCTGGGGAATCAGAGGCGGGGAATCATAGTTGGGAATCAGAGGCGGGGAATCAGATATGGGGAAACAGAGGCGGGGAATCAGAGGCGGGGAAACAGAGGCGGGGAATCAGATATGGGGAATCGGATGCGGGGAATCAGAGGCGGGGAATCAGAGCTGGGGAATCAGAGGCGGGGAATCAGAGTTGGGGCATCAGAGGTGGGGAATTAGATATAGGGAAACAGAGGCGGGGAATCAGAGGCGGGGAAACAGAGGCGGGGAATCAGATATGGGGAATCAGAGGTGGGGAATCAGAGGCAGGGAATCAGATGTGCGGAATCAGAGATGGGGAATCAGAGGCAGGGAATCAGAATCAGAAGCGGGGAATAAGAGGCCGGGAATCAGAGGCCGGGAATCAGATGCTGGGAATAAGAGGCCGGGAATCAGAGGTGGGGAATCAGAGTCCGGGAATCAGAGATGGGGATTCAGAGGCGTGGAATGAGATATGGAGAATCAGAGGCGGGGAATCAGAGGCCGGGAAACAGAGGTGGGGAATCAGATATGGGGAATCAGAGGTGGCGAATCAAAGGCGGTGAATCAGAGATGGGGAATCAGAGGCGGGGAATCAGAGGCAGGGAATCAGATGCGGGGAATCAGAGGCGGGGAATCAGAGCTGGCGAATCAGAGGCGGGGAATCAGAGGTGGGCAATCAGAGGCGGGGAATCAGATATGGGGAATCAGAGGCGGTGAATCAGAGGCGGGGAAACAGAGGCGGGGAATCAAATATAGGGAATCAGAGGTGGGGAATCAGAGGTTGTGAATCAGAGATGGGGAATCAAGGCGGGGAATCAGAGGCAGGGAATCAGACACGGGGAATCAGAGGCGGGGATTCAGAGCTGGCGAATCAGAGGCGGGGAATCAGAGTTGGGGAATCAGAGGTAGGGAATCAGATATGGGGAATCAGAGGCGGGGAATCAGAGGCGGGGAAACAGAGGCGGGGAATCAGATATGGGGAATCAGAGGTGGGAATCAGGGGCAGGGAATCAGTGGCAGGGAATCAGAGGCGGGGAATCAGAGGCGGGGAATCAGAGGCAGGGAATCAGACACGGGGAATCAGAGGCGGGGAATCAGAGATGGGGAATCAGAGGCGGGGAATCAGAGGCAGGGAATCGGACGCCGGGAATCAGAGTCGGGGAATCAGAGCTGGGGAATCAGAGGCGGGGAATCAGAGTTGGGGAATCAGAGGCGGGGATTCAGATATGGGGAAATAGAGGCGGGGAATCAGATATGGGGAATCAGAGGTGTGGAATCAGAGGTTGGGAATCAGAGGAAGGGAATCAGAGTCGGGGAAACAGAGGCGGGGAATCAGATATGTGGAATCAGAGGTGGCGAATCAAAGGCGGTGAAACAGAGATGGGGAATCAGGGCAGGGAATCAGAGGCAGGGAATCAAACACGGAGAATCAGAGCTGGGCATTCAGAGGCGGGGAATCAGAGTTGGGAATCAGAGGCGGGGAATCAGAGGCGGGGAAACAGAGGCGGGGAATCAGATATGGGGAATCAGAGGTGGGGAATCAGAGGTTGGGAATCAGAGGCAGGGAATCAGAGGCGGGGAATCAGAGGCGGGGAATCAGAGGAAGGGAATCAGATGTTCGGAATCGGAGATGGGGAATCAGAGGCAGGGAATCAGAGACGGGGAATCAGAGGCGGGGAATCAGAGGCCGGGAATCAGATATGGGGAAACTGAGGCGGGGAATCCGAGGCGGGGAAACAGAGGCGGGGAATCAGATATGGGGAATCAGAGGTGGGGAATCAGAGGTTGGGAATCAGAGGCAGGGAATCAGAGGCTTGGAATCAGATGCAGGGAATCAGATGCGGGGCATCAGAGGCGGGGAATCAGAGCTGGGGAATCAGAGGTGGGGAATCAGATTTGGGGAATCAGAGGTGGGGACTTAGATATTGGGAAACAGAGGCGGGGAATCAGAGGCGGGGAAACAGAGGCGGCGAATCAGATATGGGGAATCAGAGGTGGGGAATCAGAGGCAGGGAATCAGATGTGCGGAATCAGAGATGGGGAATCAGAGGCAGGGAATCAGATATGGGGAATCAGAGGTGGGACATCAGAGGTTGTGAATCACAGATGGGGAATCAGAGGCGGGGAATCAGATATGGGGAATCAGAGGCAGGGAATCAGAGGCGGGGAATCAGAGATGGGGAATCAGAGGTGGGGAATCAGAGGCGGTGAATCAGAGATGGGGAATCAGAGGCGGGGAATCAGAGGCAGGAAATCAGACACGGGGATTCAGAGGCTGGGAATCAGACGGGGGGAATCAATGGCGGGGAATCAGAGCTGGGGAATCTGAGGCAGGGAATCAGAGTTGGGGATTCAGAGGCGGGGAATCAGATATGGGGAAACAGAGGCGGGGAATCAGAGGCGGGCAAACAGAGGCGGGGAATTAGATATGGGGAATCAGAGGTAGGGAATCAGAGGTGGTGAATCAGTGATGGGGAATCACAGGCGGCGAATCAGAGGCAGGGAATAGAACGCGGGGAATCAGAGGCAGGGAATCAGAGCTGGGGAATCAGAGGCGGGGAATCATAGTTGGGAATCAGAGGCGGGAATCAGATATGGGGAAACAGAGGCGGGGAATCAGAGGCGGGGAAACAGAGGCGGGGAATCAGATATGGGGAATCGGATGCAGGGAATCAGAGGCGGGGAATCAGAGCTGGGGAATCAGAGGCGGGGAATCAGAGTTGGGGCATCAGAGGTGGGGAATTAGATATAGGGAAACAGAGGCGGGGAATCAGAGGCGGGGAAACAGAGGCGGGGAATCAGATATGGGGAATCAGAGGTGGGGAATCAGAGGCAGGGAATCAGATGTGCGGAATCAGAGATGGGGAATCAGAGGCAGGGAATCAGAAGCGGGGAATCAGAGGCCGGGAATCAGAGGCCGGGAATCAGATGCTGGGAATAAGAGGCCGGGAATCAGAGGCGGGGAATCAGATATGGGGAATCAGAGGTGGCGAATCAAAGGCGGTGAAACAGAGATGGGGAATCAGGGCAGGGAATCAGAGGCAGGGAATCAGAATCAGAAGCGGGGAATAAGAGGCCGGGAATCAGAGGCCGGGAATCAGATGCTGGGAATAAGAGGCCGGGAATCAGAGGTGGGGAATCAGAGTCCGGGAATCAGAGATGGGGATTCAGAGGCGGGGAATGAGATATGGAGAATCAGAGGCGGGGAATCAGAGGCCGGGAAACAGAGGTGGGGAATCAGATATGGGGAATCAGAGGTGGCGAATCAAAGGCGGTGAAACAGAGATGGGGAATCAGGGCAGGGAATCAGAGGCAGGGAATCAAACACGGAGAATCAGAGCTGGGCATTCAGAGGCGGGGAATCAGAGTTGGGAATCAGAGGCGGGGAATCAGAGGCGGGGAAACAGAGGCGGGGAATCAGATATGGGGAATCAGAGGTGGGGAATCAGAGGTTGGGAATCAGAGGCAGGGAATCAGAGGCGGGGAATCAGAGGCGGGGAATCAGAGGAAGGGAATCAGATGTGCGGAATCGGAGATGGGGAATCAGAGGCAGGGAATCAGAGACGGGGAATCAGAGGCGGGGAATCAGAGGCCGGGAATCAGATATGGGGAAACTGAGGCGGGGAATCCGAGGCGGGGAAACAGAGGCGGGGAATCAGATATGGGGAATCAGAGGTGGGGAATCAGAGGTTGGGAATCAGAGGCAGGGAATCAGAGGCTTGGAATCAGATGCAGGGAATCAGATGCGGGGCATCAGAGGCGGGGAATCAGAGCTGGGGAATCAGAGGTGGGGAATCAGATTTGGGGAATCAGAGGTGGGGACTTAGATATTGGGAAACAGAGGCGGGGAATCAGAGGCGGGGAAACAGAGGCGGGGAATCAGATATGGGGAATCAGAGGTGGGGAATCAGAGGCAGGGAATCAGATGTGCGGAATCAGAGATGGGGAATCAGAGGCAGGGAATCAGATATGGGGAATCAGAGGTGGGACATCAGAGGTTGTGAATCACAGATGGGGAATCAGAGGCGGGGAATCAGATATGGGGAATCAGAGGCAGGGAATCAGAGGCGGGGAATCAGAGATGGGGAATCAGAGGTGGGGAATCAGAGGCGGTGAATCAGAGATGGGGAATCAGAGGCGGGGAATCAGAGGCAGGAAATCAGACACGGGGATTCAGAGGCTGGGAATCAGACGGGGGGAATCAATGGCGGGGAATCAGAGCTGGGGAATCTGAGGCAGGGAATCAGAGTTGGGGATTCAGAGGCGGGGAATCAGATATGGGGAAACAGAGGCAGGGAATCAGAGGCGGGCAAACAGAGGCGGGGAATTAGATATGGGGAATCAGAGGTAGGGAATCAGAGGTGGTGAATCAGTGATGGGGAATCACAGGCGGCGAATCAGAGGCAGGGAATAGAACGCGGTGAATCAGAGGCAGGGAATCAGAGCTGGGGAATCAGAGGCGGGGAATCATAGTTGGGAATCAGAGGCGGGAATCAGATATGGGGAAACAGAGGCGGGGAATCAGAGGCGGGGAAACAGAGGCGGGGAATCAGATATGGGGAATCGGATGCAGGGAATCAGAGGCGGGGAATCAGAGCTGGGGAATCAGAGGCGGGGAATCAGAGTTGGGGCATCAGAGGTGGGGAATTAGATATAGGGAAACAGAGGCGGGGAATCAGAGGCGGGGAAACAGAGGCGGGGAATCAGATATGGGGAATCAGAGGTGGGGAATCAGAGGCAGGGAATCAGATGTGCGGAATCAGAGATGGGGAATCAGAGGCAGGGAATCAGAAGCGGGGAATCAGAGGCCGGGAATCAGAGGCCGGGAATCAGATGCTGGGAATAAGAGGCCGGGAATCAGAGGAGGGGAATCAGAGTCCGGGAATCAGAGATGGGGATTCAGAGGCGGGGAATGAGATATGGAGAATCAGAGGCGGGGAATCAGAGGCGGGGAAACAGAGGTGGGGAATCAGATATGGGGAATCAGAGGTGGCGAATCAAAGGCGGTGAATCAGAGATGGGGAATCAGAGGCGGGGAATCAGAGGCAGGGAATCAGATGCGGGGAATCAGAGGCGGGGAATCAGAGCTGGCGAATCAGAGGCTGGGAATCAGAGGTGGGCAATCAGAGGCGGGGAATCAGATATGGGGAATCAGAGGCGGGGAATCAGAGGCGGGGAAACAGAGGCGGGGAATCAAATATAGGGAATCAGAGGTGGGGAATCAGAGGTTGTGAATCAGAGATGGGGAATCAAGGCGGGGAATCAGAGGCAGGGAATCAGACGCGGGGAATCAGAGGCGGGGATTCAGAGCTGGGGAATCAGAGGCGGGGAATCAGAGTTGGGGAATCAGAGGCAGGGAATCAGATATGGGGAATCAGAGGCGGGGAATCAGAGGCCGGGAATCAGATATGGGGAAACAGAGGCGGGGAATCCGAGGCGGGGAAACAGAGGTGGGGAATCAGATATGGGGAATCAGAGGTGGGGAATCAGAGGTTGGGAATCAGAGGCAGGGAATCAGAGGCTTGGAATCAGATGCAGGGTATCAGATGCGGGGAATCAGAGGCGGGGAATCAGAGCTGGGGAATCAGAGGTGGGGAATCAGATTTGGGGAATCAGAGGTGGGGACTTAGATATTGGGAAACAGAGGCGGGGAATCAGAGGCGGGGAAACAGAGGCGGGGAATCAGATATGGGGAATCAGAGGTGGGGAATCAGAGGCAGGGAATCAGATGTGCGGAATCAGAGATGGGGAATCAGAGGCAGGGAATCAGAATCAGAAGAATGGAATCAGAGGCCGGGAATCAGAGGCCGGAATCAGATGCTGGGAATCAGAGGCCTGGAATCAGAGGCGGGGAATCAGAGGCAGGGAATCAGATGCGGGGAATCAGAGGCGGGGAATCAGAGCTGGGGAATCAGAGGCGGGGTATTAGAGTTAGGGAATCAGAGGCGGGGAATCAGATATGGGGAAACAGAGGTGGGGAATCAGAGGCGGGGAAACAGAGGCAGGGAATAAGATATGGGGAATCAGAGGTGGGGCATCAGAGGTTGTGAATCACAGATGGGGAATCAGAGGCGGGGAATCAGAGGCAGGGAATCAGACGCGGGGAATCAGAGGCGGGGATTCAGAACTGGGGAATCAGAAGCGGGGAATCAGAGTTGGGGAATCAGAGGCGGGGAATCAGATATGGGGAATCAGAGGCAGGGAATCGGAGGCGGGGAATCAGAGGCAGGGAATCAGACGCGTGGAATCTGAGGCGGGGAATGAGAGATGGGGAATCAGAGGTGGGGAATCAGAGTTGGGGAATCAGAGGCAGGGAATTGGATGTGCGGAATCAGAGAGGGGGTATCAGAGGTGGGGAATCAGGCGGTGAATCAGAGATGGGGAATCAGAGGTGGGGAATCAGAGGCAGGGAATCAGATGTGCGGAATCAGAGATGGGGAATAAGAGGCAGGGAATCAGAATCAGAAGCGGGGAATCAGAGGCCGGGAATCAGAGGCCGGGAATCAGATGCTGGGAATAAGAGGCCGGGAATCAGAGGTGGGGAATCAGATATGGGGAATCAGAGGTGGCGAATCAAAGGCGGTGAATCTGAGATGGGGAATCAGAGGCGGGTAATCAGAGGCAGGGAATCAGATGCGGGGAATCAGAGGCGGGGAATCAGAGCTGGCGAATCAGAGGCTGGGAATCAGAGGTGGGCAATCAGAGGCGGGGAATCAGATATGGGGAATCAGAGGCGGGGAATCAGAGGCGGGGAAACAGAGGCGGGGAATCAAATATAGGGAATCAGATGTGGGGAATCAGAGGTTGTGAATCAGAGGCAGGGAATCAAGGCGGGGAATCAGAGGCAGGGAATCAGACGCGGGGAATCAGAGGCGGGGATTCAGAGCTGGGGAATCAGAGGCGGGGAATCAGAGTTGGGGAATCAGAGGCAGGGAATCATATATGGGGAATCAGAGGCGGGGAATCAGAGGCGGGGAAACAGAGGCGGGGAATCAGATGTGGGGAATCAGAGGTGGGGAATCAGGGGCAGGGAATCAGAGTTGGGGAATCAGAGGCAGGGAATCATATATGGGGAATCAGAGGCGGGGAATCAGATGCGGGAATCAGAGGCGGGAATCAGATATGGGGAAACAGAGGCGGGGAATCAGAGGCGGTGAAACAGAGGCGGGGAATCAGATATGGGGAATCGGATGCAGGGAATCAGAGGCGGGGAATCAGAGCTGGGGAATCAGAGGCGGGGAATCAGAGTTGGGGCATCAGAGGTGGGGAATTAGATATAGGGAAACAGAGGCGGGGAATCAGAGGCGGGGAAACAGAGGCGGGGAATCAGATATGGGGAATCAGAGGTGGGGAATCAGAGGCAGGGAATCAGATGTGCGGAATCAGAGATGGGGAATAAGAGGCAGGGAATCAGAATCAGAAGCGGGGAATCAGAGGCCGGGAATCAGAGGCCGGGAATCAGATGCTGGGAATAAGAGGCCGGGAATCAGAGGTGGGGAATCAGATATGGGGAATCAGAGGTGGCGAATCAAAGGCGGTGAATCAGAGATGGGGAATCAGAGGCGGGGAATCAGAGGCAGGGAATCAGATGCGGGGAATCAGAGGCGGGGAATCAGAGCTGGCAAATCAGAGGCTGGGAATCAGAGGTGGGCAATCAGAGGCGGGGAATCAGATATGGGGAATCAGAGGCGGGGAATCAGAGGCGGGGAAACAGAGGCGGGGAATCAAATATAGGGAATCAGATGTGGGGAATCAGAGGTTGTGAATCAGAGGCAGGGAATCAAGGCGGGGACTCAGAGGCAGGGAATCAGACGCGGGGATTCAGGCGGGGATTCAGAGCTGGGGAATCAGAGGCGGGGAATCAGAGTTGGGGAATCAGAGGCAGGGAATCATATATGGGGAATCAGAGGCGGGGAATCAGAGGCGGGGAAACAGAGGCGGGGAATCAGATGTGGGGAATCAGAGGTGGGGAATCAGGGGCAGGGAATCAGAGTTGGGGAATCAGAGGCAGGGAAGCATATATGGGGAATCAGAGGCGGGGAATCAGAGGCGGGGAAACAGAGGCGGGGAATCAGATGTGGGGAATCAGAGGCGGGGAATCAGACGCGGGGAATCAAAGGCAGGGAATCAGACACGGGGAATCAGAGGCGGGGAATCAGAGATGGGGAATCAGAGGCGGTGAATCAGAGGCAGGGAATCGGATGCCGGGAATCAGAGTCGGGGAATCAGAGCTGGGGAATCAGAGGCGGGGAATCAGAGTTGGGGAATCAGAGGCGGGGAATCAGATATGGGGAAATAGAGGCGGGGAATCAGATATGGGGAATCAGAGGTGTGGAATCAGAGGTTGGCAATCAGAGGCAGGGAATCAGAGTCGGGGAAACAGAGGCGGGGAATCAGATATGGGGAATCAGAGGTGGCGAATCAAAGGCGGTGAAACAGAGATGGGGAATCAGGGCAGGGAATCAGAGGCAGGGAATCAGAATCAGAAGCGGGGAATAAGAGGCCGGGAATCAGAGGCCGGGAATCAGATGCTGGGAATAAGAGGCCGGGAATCAGAGGTGGGGAATCAGAGTCCGGGAATCAGAGATGGGGATTCAGAGGCGGGGAATGAGATATGGAGAATCAGAGGCGGGGAATCAGAGGCCGGGAAACAGAGGTGGGGAATCAGATATGGGGAATCAGAGGTGGCGAATCAAAGGCGGTGAATCAGAGATGGGGAATCAGAGGCGGGGAATCAGAGGCAGGGAATCAGATGCGGGGAATCAGAGGCGGGGAATCAGAGCTGGCGAATCAGAGGCGGGGAATCAGAGGTGGGCAATCAGAGGCGGGGATTCAGATATGGGGAATCAGAGGCGGGGAATCAGAGGCGGGGAAACAGAGGCGGGGAATCAAATATAGGGAATCAGAGGTGGGGAATCAGAGGTTGTGAATCAGAGATGGGGAATCAAGGCGGGGAATCAGAGGCAGGGAATCAGACACGGGGAATCAGAGGCGGGGATTCAGAGGCGGGGAATCAGAGTTGGGGAATCAGAGGCAGGGAATCAGATATGGGGAGTCAGAGGCGGGGAATCAGAGGCGGGGAAACAGAGGCGGGGAATCAGATATGGGGAATCAGAAGTGGGGAATCAGGGGCAGGGAATCAGTGGCAGGGAATCAGAGGCGGGGAATCAGAGGCGGGGAATCAGAGGCAGGGAATCAGACACGGGGAATCAGAGGCGGGGAATCAGAGATGGGGAATCAGAGGCGGGGAATCAGAGGCAGGGAATCGGACGCCGGGAATCAGAGTCGGGGAATCAGAGCTGGGGAATCAGAGGCGGGGAATCAGAGTTGGGGAATCAGAGGCGGGGATTCAGATATGGGGAAATAGAGGCGGGGAATCAGATATGGGGAATCAGAGGTGTGGAATCAGAGGTTGGGAATCAGAGGAAGGGAATCAGAGTCGGGGAAACAGAGGCGGGGAATCAGATATGTGGAATCAGAGGTGGCGAATCAAAGGCGGTGAAACAGAGATGGGGAATCAGGGCAGGGAATCAGAGGCAGGGAATCAAACACGGAGAATCAGAGCTGGGCATTCAGAGGCGGGGAATCAGAGTTGGGAATCAGAGGCGGGGAATCAGAGGCGGGGAAACAGAGGCGGGGAATCAGATATGGGGAATCAGAGGTGGGGAATCAGAGGTTGGGAATCAGAGGCAGGGAATCAGAGGCGGGGAATCAGAGGCGGGGAATCAGAGGAAGGGAATCAGATGTGCGGAATCGGAGATGGGGAATCAGAGGCAGGGAATCAGAGACGGGGAATCAGAGGCGGGGAATCAGAGGCCGGGAATCAGATATGGGGAAACTGAGGCGGGGAATCCGAGGCGGGGAAACAGAGGCGGGGAATCAGATATGGGGAATCAGAGGTGGGGAATCAGAGGTTGGGAATCAGAGGCAGGGAATCAGAGGCTTGGAATAAGATGCAGGGAATCAGATGCGGGGCATCAGAGGCGGGGAATCAGAGCTGGGGAATCAGAGGTGGGGAATCAGATTTGGGGAATCAGAGGTGGGGACTTAGATATTGGGAAACTGAGGCGGGGAATCAGAGGCGGGGAAACAGAGGCGGGGAATCAGATATGGGGAATCAGAGGTGGGGAATCAGAGGCAGGGAATCAGATGTGCGGAATCAGAGATGGGGAATCAGAGGCAGGGAATCAGATATGGGGAATCAGAGGTGGGACATCAGAGGTTGTGAATCACAGATGGGGAATCAGAGGCGGGGAATCAGATATGGGGAATCAGAGGCAGGGAATCAGAGGCGGGGAATCAGAGATGGGGAATCAGAGGTGGGGAATCAGAGGCGGTGAATCAGAGATGGGGAATCAGAGGCGGGGAATCAGAGGCAGGAAATCAGACACGGGGATTCAGAGGCTGGGAATCAGACGGGGGGAATCAAAGGCGGGGAATCAGAGCTGGGGAATCTGAGGCAGGGAATCAGAGTTGGGGATTCAGAGGCGGGGAATCAGATATGGGGAAACAGAGGCGGGGAATCAGAGGCGGGCAAACAGAGGCGGGGAATTAGATATGGGGAATCAGAGGTAGGGAATCAGAGGTGGTGAATCAGTGATGGGGAATCACAGGCGGGGAATCAGAGGCAGGGAATAGAACGCGGGGAATCAGAGGCAGGGAATCAGAGCTGGGGAATCAGAGGCGGGGAATCATAGTTGGGAATCAGAGGCGGGAATCAGATATGGGGAAACAGAGGCGGGGAATCAGAGGCGGGGAAACAGAGGCGGGGAATCAGATATGGGGAATCGGATGCAGGGAATCAGAGGCGGGGAATCAGAGCTGGGGAATCAGAGGCGGGGAATCAGAGTTGGGGCATCAGAGGTGGGGAATTAGATATAGGGAAACAGAGGCGGGGAATCAGAGGCGGGGAAACAGAGGCGGGGAATCAGATATGGGGAATCAGAGGTGGGGAATCAGAGGCAGGGAATCAGATGTGCGGAATCAGAGATGGGGAATCAGAGGCAGGGAATCAGAAGCGGGGAATCAGAGGCCGGGAATCAGAGGCCGGGAATCAGATGCTGGGAATAAGAGGCCGGGAATCAGAGGAGGGGAATCAGAGTCCGGGAATCAGAGATGGGGATTCAGAGGCGGGGAATGAGATATGGAGAATCAGAGGCGGGGAATCAGAGGCGGGGAAACAGAGGTGGGGAATCAGATATGGGGAATCAGAGGTGGCGAATCAAAGGCGGTGAATCAGAGATGGGGAATCAGAGGCGGGGAATCAGAGGCAGGGAATCAGATGCGGGGAATCAGAGGCGGGGAATCAGAGCTGGTGAATCAGAGGCTGGGAATCAGAGGTGGGCAATCAGAGGCGGGGAATCAGATATGGGGAATCAGAGGCGGGGAATCAGAGGCGGGGAAACAGAGGCGGGGAATCAAATATAGGGAATCAGAGGTGGGGAATCAGAGGTTGTGAATCAGAGATGGGGAATCAAGGCGGGGAATCAGAGGCAGGGAATCAGACGCGGGCAATCAGAGGCGTGGATTCAGAGCTGGGGAATCAGAGGCGGGGAATCAGAGTTGGGGAATCAGAGGCAGGGAATCAGATATGGGGAATCAGAGGCGGGGAATCAGAGGCCGGGAATCAGATATGGGGAAACAGAGGCGGGGAATCCGAGGCGGGGAAACAGAGGCGGGGAATCAGATATGGGGAATCAGAGGTGGGGAATCAGAGGTTGGGAATCAGAGGCAGGGAATCAGAGGCTTGGAATCAGATGCAGGGTATCAGATGCGGGGAATCAGAGGCGGGGAATCAGAGCTGGGGAATCAGAGGTGGGGAATCAGATTTGGGGAATCAGAGGTGGGGACTTAGATATTGGGAAACAGAGGCGGGGAATCAGAGGCGGGGAAACAGAGGCGGGGAATCAGATATGGGGAATCAGAGGTGGGGAATCAGAGGCAGGGAATCAGATGTGCAGAATCAGAGATGGGGAATCAGAGGCAGGGAATCAGAATCAGAAGAATGGAATCAGAGGCCGGGAATCAGAGGCCGGAATCAGATGCTGGGAATCAGAGGCCTGGAATCAGAGGCGGGGAATCAGAGGCAGGGAATCATATGCGGGGAATCAGAGGCGGGGAATCAGAGCTGGGGAATCAGAGGCGGGGTATTAGAGTTAGGGAATCAGAGGCGGGGAATCAGATATGGGGAAACAGAGGTGGGGAATCAGAGGCGGGGAAACAGGGGCAGGGAATCAGATATGGGGAATCAGAGGTGGGGCATCAGAGGTTGTGAATCACAGATGGGGAATCAGATGTGGGGAATCAGAGGCAGGGAATCAGACGCGGGGAATCAGAGGCGGGGATTCAGAACTGGGGAATCAGAAGCGGGGAATCAGAGTTGGGGAATCAGAGGCGGGGAATCAGATATGGGGAATCAGAGGCAGGGAATCGGAGGCGGGGAATCAGAGGCAGGGAATCAGACGCGTGGAATCTGAGGCGGGGAATGAGAGATGGGGAATCAGAGGTGGGGAATCAGAGTTGGGGAATCAGAGGCAGGGAATTGGATGTGCGGAATCAGAGAGGGGGAATCAGAGGTGGGGAATCAGGCGGTGAATCAGAGATGGGGAATCAGAGGCGGGGAATCAGAGGCAGGAAATCAGACACGGGGATTCAGAGGCTGGGAATCAGACGGGGGGAATCAAAGGCGGGGAATCAGAGCTGGGGAATCTGAGGCAGGGAATCAGAGTTGGGGATTCAGAGGCGGGGAATCAGATATGGGGAAACAGAGGCGGGGAATCAGAGGCGGGCAAACAGAGGCGGGGAATTAGATATGGGGAATCAGAGGTAGGAATCAGAGGTGGTGAATCAGTGATGGGGAATCACAGGCGGGGAATCAGAGGCAGGGAATAGAACGCGGGGAATCAGAGGCAGGGAATCAGAGCTGGGGAATCAGAGGAGGGGATTCATAGTTGGGAATCAGAGGCGGGAATCAGATATGGGGAAACAGAGGCGGGGAATCAGAGGCGGTGAAACAGAGGCGGGGAATCAGAGGCAGGGAATCAGATGCGGGGAATCAGAGGCGGGGAATCAGAGCTTGCGAATCAGAGGCTGGGAATCAGAGGTGGGCAATCAGAGGCGGGGAATCAGATATGGGGAATCAGAGGCGGGGAATCAGAGGCGGGGAAACAGAGGCGGGGAATCAAATATAGGGAATCAGAGGTGGGGAATCAGAGGTTGTGAATCAGAGATGGGGAATCAAGGCGGGGAATCAGAGGCAGGGAATCAGACGCGGGGAATCAGAGGCGGGGATTCAGAGCTGGGGAATCAGAGGCGGGGAATCAGAGTTGGGGAATCAGAGGCAGGGAATCAGATATGGGGAATCAGAGGCGGGGAATCAGAGGCCGGGAATCAGATATGGGGAAACAGAGGCGGGGAATCCGAGGCGGGGAAACAGAGGCGGGGAATCAGATATGGGGAATCAGAGGTGGGGAATCAGAGGTTGGGAATCAGAGGCAGGGAATCAGAGGCTTGGAATCAGATGCAGGGTATCAGATGCGGGGAATCAGAGGCGGGGAATCAGAGCTGGGGAATCAGAGGTGGGGAATCAGATTTGGGGAATCAGAGGTGGGGACTTAGATATTGGGAAACAGAGGCGGGGAATCAGAGGCGGGGAAACAGAGGCGGGGAATCAGATATGGGGAATCAGAGGTGGGGAATCAGAGGCAGGGAATCAGATGTGCGGAATCAGAGATGGGGAATCAGAGGCAGGGAATCAGAATCAGAAGAATGGAATCAGAGGCCGGGAATCAGAGGCCAGAATCAGATGCTGGGAATCAGAGGCCTGGAATCAGAGGCGGGGAATCAGAGGCAGGGAATCAGATGCGGGGAATCAGAGGCGGGGAATCAGAGCTGGGGAATCAGAGGCGGGGTATTAGAGTTAGGGAATCAGAGGCGGGGAATCAGATATGGGGAAACAGAGGTGGGGAATCAGAGGCGGGGAAACAGAGGCAGGGAATCAGATATGGGGAATCAGAGGTGGGGCATCAGAGGTTGTGAATCACAGATGGGGAATCAGAGGTGGGGAATCAGAGGCAGGGAATCAGACGCGGGGAATCAGAGGCGGGGATTCAGAACTTGGGAATCAGAAGCGGGGAATCAGAGTTGGGGAATCAGAGGCGGGGAATCAGATATGGGGAATCAGAGGCAGGGAATCGGAGGCGGGGAATCAGAGGCAGGGAATCAGACGCGTGGAATCTGAGGCGGGGAATGAGAGATGGGGAATCAGAGGTGGGGAATCAGAGTTGGGGAATCAGAGGCAGGGAATTGGATGTGCGGAATCAGAGAGGGGGAATCAGAGGTGGGGAATCAGGCGGTGAATCAGAGATGGGGAATCAGAGGCGGGGAATCAGAGGCAGGAAATCAGACACGGGGATTCAGAGGCTGGGAATCAGACGGGGGGAATCAAAGGCGGGGAATCAGAGCTGGGGAATCTGAGGCAGGGAATCAGAGTTGGGGATTCAGAGGCGGGGAATCAGATATGGGGAAACAGAGGCGGGGAATCAGAGGCGGGCAAACAGAGGCGGGGAATTAGATATGGGGAATCAGAGGTAGGGAATCAGAGGTGGTGAATCAGTGATGGGGAATCACAGGCGGCGAATCAGAGGCAGGGAATAGAACGCGGGGAATCAGAGGCAGGGAATCAGAGCTGGGGAATCAGAGGAGGGGATTCATAGTTGGGAATCAGAGGCGGGAATCAGATATGGGGAAACAGAGGCGGGGAATCAGAGGCGGTGAAACAGAGGCGGGGAATCAGATATGGGGAATCGGATGCAGGGAATCAGAGGCGTGGAATCAGAGCTGGGGAATCAGAGGCGGGGAATCAGAGTTGGGGCATCAGAGGTGGGGAATTAGATATAGGGAAACAGAGGCGGGGAATCAGAGGCGGGGAAACAGAGGCGGGGAATCAGATATGGGGAATCAGAGGTGGGGAATCAGAGGCAGGGAATCAGATGTGCGGAATCAGAGATGGGGAATAAGAGGCAGGGAATCAGAATCAGAAGCGGGGAATCAGAGGCCGGGAATCAGAGGCCGGGAATCAGATGCTGGGAATAAGAGGCCGGGAATCAGAGGTGGGGAATCAGATATGGGGAATCAGAGGTGGCGAATCAAAGGCGGTGAATCAGAGATGGGGAATCAGAGGCGGGGAATCAGAGGCAGGGAATCAGATGCGGGGAATCAGAGGCGGGGAATCAGAGCTGGCGAATCAGAGGCTTGGAATCAGAGGTGGGCAATCAGAGGCGGGGAATCAGATATGGGGAATCAGAGGCGGGGAATCAGAGGCGGGGAAACAGAGGCGGGGAATCAAATATAGGGAATCAGATGTGGGGAATCAGAGGTTGTGAATCAGAGGCAGGGAATCAAGGCGGGGAATCAGAGGCAGGGAATCAGACGCGGGGAATCAGAGGCGGGGATTCAGAGCTGGGGAATCAGAGGCGGGGAATCAGAGTTGGGGAATCAGAGGCAGGGAATCATATATGGGGAATCAGAGGCGGGGAATCAGAGGCGGGGAAACAGAGGCGGGGAATCAGATGTGGGGAATCAGAGGTGGGGAATCAGGGGCAGGGAATCAGTGGCAGGGAATCAGAGGCGGGGAATCAGACACGGGGAATCAAAGGCAGGGAATCAGACACGGGGAATCAGAGGCGGGGAATCAGAGATGGGGAATCAGAGGCGGGGAATCAGAGGCAGGGAATCGGATGCCGGGAATCAGAGTCGGGGAATCAGAGCTGGGGAATCAGAGGCGGGGAATCAGAGTTGGGGAATCAGAGGTGGGGAATCAGATATGGGGAAATAGAGGCGGGGAATCAGATATGGGGAATCAGAGGTGTGGAATCAGAGGTTGGCAATCAGAGGCAGGAAATCAGAGTCGGGGAAACAGAGGCGGGGAATCAGATATGGGGAATCAGAGGTGGCGAATCAAAGGCGGTGAAACAGAGATGGGGAATCAGGGCAGGGAATCAGAGGCAGGGAATCAAACACGGGGAATCAGAGCTGGGGAATCAGAGGTGGGGAATCAGAGTTGGGAATCAGAGGCGGGGAATCAGAGGCGGGGAAACAGAGGCGGGGAATCAGATATGGGGAATCAGAGGTGGGGAATCCGAGGTTGGGAATCAGAGGCAGGGAATCAGAGGCGGAAAATCAGAGGCGGGGAATCAGAGGAAGGGAATCAGATGTGCGGAATCGGAGATGGGGAATCAGAGGCAGGGAATCAGAGGCGGGGAATCAGAGGCGGGGAATCAGAGGCCGGGAATCAGATATGGGGAAACAGAGGCGGGGAATCCGAGGCGGGGAATCAGATATGGGGAATCAGAGGTGGGGAATCAGAGGTTGGGAATCAGAGGCAGGGAATCAGAGGCTTGGAATCAGATGCAGGGAATCAGATGCGGGGAATCAGAGGCGGGGAATCAGAGCTGGGGAATCAGAGGTGGGGAATCAGATTTGGGGAATCAGAGGCGGGGACTTAGATATTGGGAAACAGAGGCGGGGAATCAGAGGCGGGGAAACCCAGGCGGGGAATCAAATATGGGGAATCAGAGGTGGGGAATCAGAGGCAAGGAATCAGATGTGCGGAATCAGAGATGGGGAATCAGAGGCAGGGAATCAGAATCAGAAGCAGGGAATCAGAGGCCGGGAATCAGAGGCCGGAATCAGATGCTGGGAATCAGAGGCCTGGAATCAGAGGCGGGGAATCAGAGGCAGGGAATCAGATGCGGGGAATCAGAGGCGGGGAATCAGAGCTGGGGAATCAGAGGCGGGGTATTAGAGTTGGGGAATCAGAGGCGGGGAATCAGATATGGGGAAACAGAGGTGGGTAATCAGAGGCGGGGAAACAGAGGCAGGGAATCAGATATGGGGAATCAGAGGCGGGGAATCAGAGGTGGGGAATCATAGGCAGGGAATCGGATGTGCGGAATCAGAGATGGGGAATCAGAGGCTGGGAATCAGAGGTGGTGAATCAGAGATGGGGAATCAGAGGCGGGGAATCAGAGGCAGGGAATCAGACGTGGGGAATCAGAGGTGGGCAATCAGAGGCGGGGAATCAGATATGGGGAATCAGAGGCGGGGAATCAGAGGCGGGGAAACAGAGGCGGGGAATCAGATATGGGGAATCAGAGGTGGGGCATCAGAGGTTGTGAATCACAGATGGGGAATCAGAGGCGGGGAATCAGAGGCAGGGAATCAGACGCGGGGAATCAGAGGCGGGGATTCAGAGCTGGGGAATCAGAGGCTGGGAATCAGAGTTGGGGAATCAGAGGTGGTGAATCAGATATGGGGAATCAGAGGCAGGGAATCAGAGGCGGGAAAACAGAGGCGGGGAATCAGATATGGGGAATCAGAGGCGGGGAATCAGAGGCAGGGAATCAGACACGGGGAATCAGAGGCGGGGAATCAGAGATGGGGAATCAGAGGCGGGGAATCAGAGGCAGGGAATCGGATGCCGGGAATCAGAGGCGGGAAATCAGAGCTGGGGAATCAGAGGCGGGGAATCAGAGTTGGGGAATCAGAGGCGGCGAAGCAGATATGGGGAAATAGAGGCGGGGAATCAGATATGGGGAATCAGAGGCGGGGAATCAGATATGGGGAATCAGAGGCTGGGAATCAGAGGGGGGGAAACAGAGGCGGGGAATAAGATATGGGGAATCAGAGGTGGGGAATCAGGGGCGGGGAATCAGTGGCAGGGAATCAGAGGCGGGGAATCAGAGGCGGGGAATCAAAGGAAGGGAATCAGACTCGGGGAATCAGAGGTGGGGAATCAGAGATGTGGAATCAGAGGCGGGGAATCACAGGCAGGGAATCAGACGCGGGGAATCAGAGGCGGGGAATCAGAGCTGGGGAATCAGAGGTGGGGAATCAGAGTCGGGGAATCATAGGCAGGGAATCGTTTGTGCGGAATCAGAGATGGGGAATCAGATGTGGGGAATCAGAGGCAGTGAATCAGAGGCGGGGAAACAGAGGCGGGGAATCAAATATAGGGAATCAGAGGTGGGGAATCAGAGGTTGTGAATCAGAGATGGGGAATCAAGGCGGGGAATCAGAGGCAGGGAAACAGACGCGGGGAATCAGAGGCGGGGATTCAGAGCTGGGGAATCAGAGGCGGTGAATCAGAGTTGGGGAATCAGAGGCAGGGAATCAGATATGGGAAATCAGAGGTGGGGAATCAGAGGCGGGGAAACAGAGGCGGGGAATCAGATATGGGGAATCAGAATTGAGGAATCAGGGGCAGGGAATCAGTGGCAGGGAATCAGAGGCGGGGAATCAGAGGCGGGGAATCAGAGGCAGGGAATCAGACACGGGGAATCAGAGGCGGGGAATCAGAGATGGGGAATCAGAGGCGGGGAATCAGAGGCAGGGAATCGGACTCCGGGAATCAGAGTCGGGGAATCAGAGCTGGGGAATCAGAGGCGGGGAATCAGAGTTGGGGAATCAGAGGCGGGGAATCAGATATGGTGAAATAGAGGCGGGGAATCAGATATGGGGAATCAGAGGTGTGGAATCAGAGGTTGGGAATCAGAGGCAGGGAATCAGAGTCGGGGAAACAGAGGCGGGTAATCAGATATGGGGAATCAGAGGTGGCGAATCAAAGGCGGTGAAACAGAGATGGGGAATCAGGGCAGGGAATCAGAGGCAGGGAATCAAACACGGGGAATCAGAGCTGGGGAATCAGAGGCGGGGAATCCGAGTTGGGAATTAGAGGCGGGGAATCAGAGGCGGGGAAACAGAGGCGGGGAATCAGATATGGGGAATCAGAGGTGGGGAATCCGAGGTTGGGAATCAGAGGCAGGTAATCAGAGGCGGGGAATCAGAGGTGGGGAATCAGAGGAAGGGAATCAGATGTGCGGAATCGGAGATGGGGAATCAGAGGCAGGGAATCAGAGGCGGGGAATCAGAGGCGGGGAATCAGAGGCCGGGAATCAGATATGGGGAAACAGAGGCGGGGAATCCGAGGCGGGGAAACAGAGGCGGGGAATCAGATATGGGGAATCAGAGGTGGGGAATCAGAGGTTGGGAATCAGAGGCAGGGAATCAGAGGCTTGGAATCAGATGCAGGGAATCAGATGCGGGGAATCAGAGGCGGGGAATCAGAGCTGGGGAATCAGAGGTGGGGAATCAGATTTGGGGAATCAGAGGCGGGGACTTAGATATTGGGAAACAGAGGCGGGGAATCAGAGGCGGGGAAACCCAGGCGGGGAATCAGATATGGGGAATCAGAGGTGGGGAATCAGAGGCAAGGAATCAGATGTGCAGAATCAGAGATGGGGAATCAGAGGCAGGGAATCAGAATCAGAAGCAGGGAATCAGAGGCCGGGAATTAGAGGCCGGAAGCAGATGCTGGGAATCAGAGGCCTGGAATCAGAGGCGGGGAATCATAGGCAGGGAATCAGATGCGGGGAATCAGAGGCGGGGAATCAGAGCTGGGGAATCAGAGGCGGGGTATTAGAGTTGGGGAATCAGAGGCGGGGAATCAGATATGGGGAAACAGAGGTGGGGAATCAGAGGCGGGGAAACAGAGGCAGGTAATCAGATATGGGGAATCAGAGGCGGGGAATCAGAGGTGGGGAATCATAGGCAGGGAATCGGATGTGCGGAATCAGAGATGGGGAATCAGAGGCTGTGAATCAGAGGTGGTGAATCAGAGATGGGGAATCAGAGGCGGGGAATCAGACTCATGGAATCAGACGCGGGGAATCAGAGGTGGGCAATCAGAGGCGGGGAATCAGATATGGGGAATCAGAGGCGGGGAATCAGAGGCGGGGAAACAGAGGCGGGGAATCAGATATGGGGAATCAGAGGTGTGGCATCAGAGGTTGTGAATCACAGATGGGGAATCAGAGGCGGGGAATCAGAGGCAGGGAATCAGACGCGGGGAATCAGAGGCGGGGATTCAGAGCTGGGGAATCAGAGGCGGGGAATCAGAGTTGGGGAATCAGAGGCGGGGAATCAGATATGGGGAATCAGAGGCAGGGAATCAGAGGCGGGAAAACGGAGGCGGGGAATGAGATATGGGGAATCAGAGGCGTGGAATCAGAGGCAGGGAATCAGACACGGGGAATCAGAGGCGGGGAATCAGAGATGGGGAATCAGAGGCGGGGAATCAGAGGCAGGGAATCGGATGCCGGGAATCAGAGGCGGGAAATCAGTGCTGGGGAATCTGAGGCGGGGAATCAGAGGCAAGGAATCAGATGTGCGGAATCAGAGATGGGGAATCAGAGGCAGGGAATCAGAATCAGAAGCAGGGAATCAGAGGCCGGGAATCAGAGGAGCATCAGAGGAGCATCAGAGGAGCATCAGAGGAGCATCAGAGGAGCATCAGAGGAGCATCAGAGGAGCATCAGAGGATCATCAGAGGAGCATCAGAGGAGCATCAGAGGAGCATCAGAGGAGCATCAGAGGAGCATCAGAGGAACCTCAGAGGAGCATCAGAGGAGTATCAGAGGAGCATCAGATGAGCATCAGAGGAGCATCAGAGGAGCATCAGAGGAGCATCAGAGGAGCATCAGAGGAGCATCAGAGGAGCATCAGAGGAGCATCAGAGGAGCATCACAGGAGCATCAGTGGAGCATCATTGGAGCATCATTGGAGCATCAGAGGAGCATCAGAGGAGCATCAGAGGAGCAACAGAGGAGCATCAGAGGAGCATCAGAGGAGCATCAGAGGAGCATCAGAGGAGCATCAGCGGAGCATCAGAGGAGAATCAGAGGAGCATCAGAGGAGCATCACAGAGGCATCAGAGGAGCATCAGAGGAGCATCAGAGGAGCATCAGAGGAGCATCAGAGGAGCCTCAGAGGAGCATCAGAGGAGTATCAGAGGAGTATCAGATGAGCATCAGAGGAGCATCAGAGGAGCATCAGAGGAGCATCAGAGGAGCATCAGAGTAGCATCAGAGGAGCATCAGAGGTGCATCAGAGGAGCATCAGAGGAGCCTCAGAGGAGCATCAGAGGAGCATCTGAGGAGCATCATTGGAGCATCAGAGGAGCATCAGAGGAGCATCAGAGGAGCAACAGAGGAGCATCAGAGGAGCATCAGAGGAGCATCAGAGGAGCATCAGAGGAGCATCAGAGGTGCATCAGAGGAGCATCTGAGGAGCATCAGAGGAGCATCACAGGAGCATCAGAGGAGCATCAGAGGAGCATCAGAGGAGCATCAGAGGAGCATCAGAGGAGCCTCAGAGGAGCATCAGAGGAGTATCAGAGGAGCATCAGAGGAGCATCAGAGGAGCATCAGAGGAGCATCAGAGGTGCATCAGAGGAGCATCTGAGGAGCATCAGAGGAGCATCATAGGAGCATCAGAGGAGCATCAGAGGTGCATCAGAGGAGCATCTGAGGAGCATCAGTGGAGCATCAGAGGAGCATCAGAGGAGCATCAGAGGTGCATCAGAGGAGCATCGAGCAGGAGCAGGAGCATCAGAGGTGCAGGAGCAGGAGCCGGAGCAGGAGCCGGAGCAGGAGCCGGAGCAGGAGCAGGTGCAGGAGCAGGAGCAGGAGCAGGAGCAGGAGCAGGGGCAGGAGCATGAGCAGGAGCAGGAGCAGGAGCAGGAGCAGGAGCAGGAGCAGGAGCAGGAGCAGGAGCAGGAGCAGGAGCAGGAGCAGGAGCAGGAGCAGGAGCATCAAAGGAGCATCAGAGGAGCATCAGAGGAACATCAGAGGAGCATCAGAGGAGCATCAGAGGAGCATCAGAGGAGCATCAGAGGAGATTCAGAGGAGCATCAGAGGAGCATCAGAGGAGCATCAGTGGAGCATCAGAGGAGGATCAGAGGAGCATCAGCGGAGCATCAGAGGAGAATCAGAGGAGCATCAGAGGAGCATCACAGAGGCATCAGAGGAGCATCAGAGGAGCATCAGAGGAGCATCAGAGGAACATCTAAGGAGCATCAGAGGAGTATCAGAGGAGCATCAGAGGAGCATCAGAGGTGCATCAGAGGAGCATCAGAGGTGCAGGAGCAGGAGCAGCAGCAGGAGCAGGAACAGGAGCAGGAGCAGGAGCAGGAGCAGGAGCAGGAGCAGGAGCAGGAGCAGGAGCAGGAGCAGGAGCAGGAGCAGGAGCAGGAGCAGGAGCATCAGAGGAGCATCTGAGGAGCATCAGAGGAGCATCAGAGGAGCATCAGAGGAGCATCAGAGGAGCATCAGAGGAGGATCAGAGGAGCATCAGAGGAGCATCAGAGGAGCATCAGAGGAGCATCAGAGGAGCATCAGAGGAGCATCAGAGGAGCATCAGAGGAGCATCATAGGAGCATCAGAGGAGCATCAGAGGAGTATCAGAGGAGCATCAGAGGAGGATCAGAGGAGCATCAGAGGAGCATCAGAGGAGCCTCAGAGGAGCATCAGAGGAGCATCAGAGGAGCATCAGAGGAGCATCAGAGGAACATCAGAGGAACAGCAGAGCAGCATCACAGGAGCATCAGAGGAGCATCACAGGAACATCAGAGGAGCATCAGAGGAGCATCAGAGGAGCATCAGAAGAGAATCAGAGGAGCCTCAGAGGTGCCTCAGAGGAGCATCAGAGGAGCATCAGAGGAGCATCAGAGGAGCATCAGAGGAGCATCAGAGGAGCATCAGAGGAGCACCAGAGGAGGATCAGAGGAGCATCAGAGGAGCATCAGAGGAGCATCAGAGGAGGATCACAGGAGCATCAGAGGAGCATCACAGGAGCATCAGAGGAGCATCAGAGGAGCATCAGAGGAGCATCAGAGGAGCATCAGAGGAGCATCAGAGGAGCATCAGAGGCGCCTCAGAGGAGCATCAGAGGAGCATCAGAGGAGCATCAGAGGAGCATCAGAGGAGCATCAGAGGAGGATCAGAGGAGCATCAGAGGAGCATCAGAGGAGCATCAGAGGAGCATCAGAGGAGCATCAGAGGAGCATCAGAGGAGCATCAGAGGAGCATCAGAGTAGCATCAGAGGAGCATCAGAGGAGCATCAGAGGAGCATCAGAGGAGCATCAGAGGAGCATCAGAGGAGGATCAGAGGAGCATAAGAGGAGCATCAGAGGAGCATCAGAGGAGCATCAGAGGAGAATCAGAGGAGCATCAGATGAGCATCAGAGGAGCAGCAGAGGAGCATCAGAGGAGCATCACAGGAGCATCAGAGGAGCATCAGAGGAGCATCAGAGTAGCATCAGAGGTGGATCAGAGGAGCATCAGAGGAGCATCAGAGGAGCATCAGAGGAGCATCAGAGGAGAATCAGAGGAGCATCAGATGAGCATCAGAGGAGCAGCAGAGGAGCATCAGAGGAGCATCACAGGAGCATCAGAGGAGCATCAGAGGAGTATCAGAGGAGCATCAGAGGAGCATCAGAGGAGCATCAGAGGAGCATCAGAGGAGCCTCAGAGGAGCATCAGAGGAGCATTAGAGGAGCATCAGAGGAGCATCAGAGGAGCATCAGAGGAGCATCAGAGGAACATCACAGGAGCATCAGAGGAGCATCAGAGGAGTATCAGACGAGCATCAGAGGAGCATCAGAGGAGCATCAGAGGAGCATCAGAGGAGCCTCAGAGGAGCATCAGAGGAGCATTAGAGGAGCATCAGAGGAGCATCAGAGGAGGATCAGAGGAGCATCAGAGGAGCAGCAGAGGAGCATCAGAGGAGCATCAGAGGAGCATCAGAGGAGAATCAGATCAGCATCAAAGGAGCAGCAGAGGAGCATCAGAGGAGCATCACAGGAGCATCAGAGGAGCATCAGAGGAGCATCAGAGGAGCATCACAGGAGCATCAGAGGAGCATCAGAGAAGCATCAGAGGAGCATCAGAGGAGCATCCGAGGAGCATCAGAGGAGCATCAGAGGAGCATCAGAGGAGCATCAGAGGAGCATCAGAGGAGCATCAGAGGAGCATCAGAGGAGCATTACAGGAGCATCACAGGAGCATCAGAGGAGCATCAGTGGAGCATCAGAGGAGGATCAGAGGATCATCAGAGGAGCATCAGAGGAGCATCAGAGGAGCATCAGCGGAGCATCAGAGGAGAATCAGAGGAGCATCAGAGGAGCATTACAGAGGCATCAGAGGAGCATCAGAGGAGCATCAGAGGAGCATCAGAGGAGCATCTAAGGAGCATCAGAGGAGTATCAGAGGAGCATCAGAGGAGCATCAGAGGTGCATCAGAGGAGCATCAGAGGTGCAGGAGCAGGAGCAGCAGCAGGAGCAGGAGCAGGAGCAGGAGCAGGAACAGGAGCAGGAGCAGGGGCAGGAGCATGAGCAGGAGCAGGAGCAGGAGCAGGAGCAGGAGCAGGAGCAGGAGCAGGAGCAGGAGCAGGAGCAGGAGCAAGAGCAGGAGCAGGAGCATCAAAGGAGCATCAGAGGAGCATCAGAGGAACATCAGAGGAGCATCAGAGGAGCATCAGAGGAGCATCAGAGGAGCATCAGAGGAGCATCAGAGGAGCATCAGAAGAGAATCAGAGGACCATTACAGGAGCATCACAGGAGCATCAGAGGAGCATCAGTGGAGCATCAGAGGAGGATCAGAGGATCATCAGAGGAGCATCAGAGGAGCATCAGAGGAGCATCAGCGGAGCATCAGAGGAGAATCAGAGGAGCATCAGAGGAGCATCACAGAGGCATCAGAGGAGCATCAGAGGAGCATCAGAGGAGCATCAGAGGAGCATCTAAGGAGCATCAGAGGAGTATCAGAGGAGCATCAGAGGAGCATCAGAGGTGCATCAGAGGAGCATCAGAGGTGCAGGAGCAGGAGCAGCAGCAGGAGCAGGAACAGGAGCAGGAGCAGGAGCAGGAGCAGGAGCAGGAGCAGGAGCAGGAGCAGGAGCAGGAGCAGGAGCAGGAGCAGGAGCAGGAGAAGGAGCATCAGAGGAGCATCAGAGGAGCATCAGAGGAGCATCAGAGGAGCATCAGAGGAGCATCAGAGGAGCATCAGAGGAGGATCAGAGGAGCATCAGAGGAGCATCAGAGGAGCATCAGAGGAGCATCAGAGGAGGATCAGAGGAGCATCAGAGGAGCATCAGAGGAGCATCAGAGGAGCATCAGAGGAGCATCAGAGGAGCATCAGAGGAGCATCAGAGGAGCATCAGAGGAGAATCATAGGAGCATCAGAGGAGCATCAGAGGAGCATCAGAGGAGTATCAGAGGAGCATCAGAGGAGGATCAGAGGAGCATCAGAGGAGCATCAGAGGAGCCTCAGAGGAGCATCAGAGGAGCATCAGAGGAGCATCAGAGGAGCATCAGAGGAACATCAGAGGAACAGCAGAGGAGCATCACAGGAGCATCAGAGGAGCATCACAGGAGCATCAGAGGAGCATCAGAGGAGCATCAGAGGAGCATCAGAAGAGAATCAGAGGAGCCTCAGAGGTGCCTCAGAGGAGCATCAGAGGAGCATCAGAGGAGCATCAGAGGAGCATCAGAGGAGCATCAGAGGAGCATCAGAGGAGCATCAGAGGAGGATCAGAGGAGCATCGGAGGAGCATCAGAGGAGCATCAGAGGAGGATCACAGGAGCATCAGAGGAGCATTACAGGAGCATCAGAGGAGCATCAGAGGAGCATCAGAGGAGCATCAGAGGAGCATCAGAGGAGCATCAGAGGAGCATCAGAGGAGCCTCAGAGGAGCATCAGAGGAGCATCAGAGGAGCATCAGAGGAGCATCAGAGGAGCATCAGAGGATCAACAGAGTAGCATCAGAGGAGCATCAGAGGAGGATCAGAGGAGCATAAGAGGAGCATCAGAGGAGCATCAGAGGAGCATCAGAGGAGAATCAGAGGAGCATTAGATGAGCATCAGAGGAGCAGCAGAGGAGCATCAGAGGAGCATCACAGGAGCATCAGAGGAGCATCAGAGGAGCATCAGAGGAGCATCAGAGGAGCATCATAGGAGCATCAGAGGAGCATCAGAGGAGCATCAGAGGAGTATCAGAGGAGCATCAGAGGAGGATCAGAGGAGCATCAGAGGAGCATCAGAGGAGCCTCAGAGGAGCATCAGAGGAGCATCAGAGGAGCATCAGAGGAGCATCAGAGGAACATCAGAGGAACAGCAGAGGAGCATCACAGGAGCATCAGAGGAGCATCACAGGAGCATCAGAGGAGCATCAGAGGAGCATCAGAGGAGCATCAGAAGAGAATCAGAGGAGCCTCAGAGATGCCTCAGAGGAGCATCAGAGGAGCATCAGAGGAGCATCAGAGGAGCATCAGAGGAGCATCAGAGGAGCATCAGAGGAGCATCAGAGGAGGATCAGAGGAGCATCGGAGGAGCATCAGAGGAGCATCAGAGGAGGATCACAGGAGCATCAGAGGAGCATCACAGGAGCATCAGAGGAGCATCAGAGGAGCATCAGAGGAGCATCAGAGGAGAATCAGAGGAGCATCAGAGAAGCATCAGAGGAGCCTCAGAGGAGCATCAGAGGAGCATCAGAGGAGCATCAGAGGAGCTTCAGAGGAGCATCAGAAGAGCATCAGAGGAGCAACAGAGTAGCATCAGAGGAGCATCAGAGGAGGATCAGAGGAGCATAAGAGGAGCATCAGAGGAGCATCAGAGGAGCATCAGAGGAGAATCAGAGGAGCATTAGATGAGCATCAGAGGAGCAGCAGAGGAGCATCAGAGGAGCATCACAGGAGCATCAGAGGAGCATCAGAGGAGCATCAGAGGAGCATCAGAGGTGGATCAGAGGAGCATCAGAGGAGCATCAGAGGAGCATCAGAGGAGCATCAGAGGAGAATCAGAGGAGCATCAGATGAGCATCAGAGGAGCAGCAGAGGAGCATCAGAGGAGCATCACAGGAGCATCAGAGGAGCATCAGAGGAGTATCAGAGGAGCATCAGAGGAGCATCAGAGGAGCATCAGAGGAGCATCAGAGGAGCATCAGAGGAGCCTCAGAGGAGCATCAGAGGAGCATCAGAGGAGCATCAGAGGAGCATCAGAGGAGGATCAGAGGAGCATCAGAGGAGCATCAGAGGAGCATCAGAGGAGCATCAGAGGAGAATCAGATCAGCATCAGAGGAGCAGCAGAGGAGCATCAGAGGAGCATCACAGGAGCATCAGAGGAGCATCAGAGGAGCATCAGAGGAGCATCACAGGAGCATCAGAGGAGCATTAGAGGAGCATCAGAGGAGGATCAGAGGAGCATCAGAGGAGAATCAGAGGAGCATCAGAGGAGGATCACAGGAGCATCAGAGGAGCATCACAGGAGCATCAGAGGAGCATCAGAGGAGCATCAGAGGAGCATCAGAGGAGCATCAGAGGAGCATCAGAGGAGCATCAGAGGAGCCTCAGAGGGGCATCAGAGGAGCATCAGAGGAGCATCAGAGGAGCATCAGAGGAGCAGCAGAGGAGGATCAGAGGAGCATCAGAGGAGCATCAGAGGAGCATCAGAGGAGCATCAGAGGAGCATCAGAGGAGCAACAGAGTAGCATCAGAGGAGCATCAGAGGAGGATCAGAGGAGCATAAGAGGAGCATCAGAGGAGCATCAGAGGAGCATCAGAGGAGCATCAGAGGAGAATCAGAGGAGCATCAGATGAGCATCAGAGGAGCAGCAGAGGAGCATCAGAGGAGCATCACAGGAGCATCAGAGGAGCATCAGAGGAGCATCAGAGGAGCATCAGAGGAGCATCAGAGGAGCATAAGAGGAGCCTCAGAGGAGCATCAGAGGAGCATTAGAGGAGCATCAGAGGAGGATCAGAGGAGCATCAGAGGAGCATCAGAGGAGCATCAGAGGAGCATCAGAGGGGCAGCAGAGAAGGATCAGAGGAGCATCAGAGGAGCGTCAGAGGAGCATCAGAGGAGCATCAGAGGAGCATCAGAGGAGCATCAGAGGAGCATCAGAGGAGCATCAGTGGAGCATCAGAGGAGCATCAGTGGAGCATCAGAGGAGGATCAGAGGAGCATCAGAGGAGCATCAGAGGAGCATCAGAGGAGCATCAGAGGAGCATCAGAGGAGCATCAGAGGAGCAGGAGCAGGAGCAGGAGCAGGAGCAGGAGCAGGAGCAGGAGCAGGAGCAGGAGCATCAGAGGAGCATCAGAGGAGCATCAGAGGAGCATCAGAGGAGCATCAGTGGAGCATCAGAGGAGGATCAGAGGAGCATCAGAGGAGCATCAGAGGAGCATTAGAGGAGCATCAGAGGAGCATCAGAGGAGCATTAGAGGAGCATCAGAGGAGCATCAGAGGAGGATCAGAGGAGCATCAGAGGAGCATCAGAGGAGCATCAGAGGAGCATCAGAGGAGCATCAGAGGAGCATCAGAGGAGCATCAGAGGAGGATCAGAGGAGCATCAGAGGAGCATCAGAGGAGCATCAGAGGAGCATCAGAGGAGCATCAGAGGAGCATCTGAGGAGCATCAGAGGAGTATCAGAGGAGCATCAGAGGAGCATCTGAGGAGCATCAGAGGAGTATCAGAGGAGCATCAGAGGAGCATCAGAGGTGCATCAGAGGAGCATCAGAGGTGCATCAGAGGAGCATCAGAGGAGCATCAGAGGAGCATCAGAGGAGCATCAGAGG
Source organism: Narcine bancroftii (assembly GCF_036971445.1). NCBI lineage: Eukaryota > Metazoa > Chordata > Chondrichthyes > Torpediniformes > Narcinidae > Narcine > Narcine bancroftii. Next base: position 116,994,938 of record NC_091474.1, read on the forward strand.
AGCATCTGAGGAGCATCAGAGGAGTATCAGAGGAGCATCAGAGCAGCATCAGAGGAGCATCAGAGGAGCATCTGAGGAGCATCAGAGGAGTATCAGAGGAGAATCAGAGGAGCATCAGAGGTGCATCAGAGGAGCATCAGAGGTGCAGGAGCAGGAGCAGGAGCAGGAACAGGAGCAGGAGCAGGAGCAGGAGCAGGAGCAGGAGCAGGAGCAGGAGCAGGAGCAGGAGCAGGAGCAGGAGCAGGAGCAGGAGCAGGAGCAGGAGCAGGAGCAGGAGCAGGAGCAGGAGCAGGAGCATCAGAGGAGCATCAGAGGAGCATCAGAGGAGCATCAGAGGAGCATCAGAGGAGCATCAGAGGAGCATCAGAGGAGCATTACAGGAGCAAAACAGGAGCATCAGAGGAGCATCAGTGGAGCATCAGTGGAGCATCAGAGGAGGATCAGAGGATCATCAGAGGAGCATCAGAAGAGCATCAGAGGAGCATCAGCGGAACATCAGAGGAGAATCAGAGGAGCATCAGAGGAGCATTACAGAGGCATCAGAGGAGCATCAGAGGAGCATCAGAGGAGCATCAGAGGAGCATCTAAGGAGCATCAGAGGAGTATCAGAGGAGCATCAGAGGTGCAGGAGCAGGAGCAGCAGCAGGAGCAGGAGCAGGAGCAGGAGCAGGAGCAGGAGCAGGAGCAGGAGCAGGAGCAGGAGCAGGAGCAGGAGCAGGAGCAGGAGCAGGGGCAGGAGCATGAGCAGGAGCAGGAGCAGGAGCAGGAGCAGGAGCAGGAGCAGGAGCAGGAGCAGGAGCAGGAGCAGGAGCAGGAGCAGGAGCAGGAGCAGGAGCAGGAGCATCAAAGGAGCATCAGAGGAGCATCAGAGGAACATCAGAGGAGCATCAGAGGAGCATCAGAGGAGCATCAGAGGAGCATCAGAGGAGCATCAGAGGAGCATCAGAGGAGCATCAGAGGAGAATCAGAGGAGCATTACAGGAGCATCACAGGAGCATCAGAGGAGCATCAGTGGAGCATCAGAGGAGGATCAGAGGATCATCAGAGGAGCATCAGAGGAGCATCAGAGGAGCATCAGCGGAGCATCAGAGGAGAATCAGAGGAGCATCAAAGGAGCATCACAGAGGCATCAGAGGAGCATCAGAGGAGCATCAGAGGAGCATCAGAGGAGCATCTAAGGAGCATCAGAGGAGTATCAGAGGAGCATCAGAGGAGCATCAGAGGTGTATCAGAGGAGCATCAGAGGTGCAGGAGCAGGAGCAGCAGCAGGAGCAGGAACAGGAGCAGGAGCAGGAGCAGGAGCAGGAGCAGGAGCAGGAGCAGGAGCAGGAGCAGGAGCAGGAGCAGGAGCAGGAGCAGGAGCAGGAGCATCAGAGGAGCATCAGAGGAGCATCAGAGGAGCATCAGAGGAGCATCAGAGGAGCATCAGAGGAGCATCAGAGGAGGATCAGAGGAGCATCAGAGGAGCATCAGAGGAGCATCAGAGGAGCATCAGAGGAGCATCAGAGGAGCATCAGAGGAGCATCATAGGAGCATCAGAGGAGCATCAGAGGAGCATCAGAGGAGTATCAGAGGAGCATCAGAGGAGGATCAGAGGAGCATCAGAGGAGCCTCAGAGGAGCATCAGAGGAGCATCAGAGGAGCATCAGAGGAGCATCAGAGGAACATCAGAGGAACAGCAGAGGAGCATCACAGGAGCATCAGAGGAGCATAACAGGAGCATCAGAGGAGCATCAGAGGAGCATCAGAGGAGCATCAGAAGAGAATCAGAGGAGCCACAGAGGTGCCTCAGAGGAGCATCAGAGGAGCATCAGAGGAGCATCAGAGGAGCATCAGAGGAGCATCAGAGGAGCATCAGAGGAGCATCAGAGGAGGATCAGAGGAGCATCAGAGGAGCATCAGAGGAGCATCATAGGAGGATCACAGGAGCATCAGAGGAGCATCACAGGAGCATCAGAGGAGAATCAGAGGAGCATCAGAGGAGGATCAGAGGAGCATAAGAGGAGCATCAGAGGAGCATCAGAGGAGCATCAGAGGAGAATCAGAGGAGCATCAGATGAGCATCAGAGGAGCAGCAGAGGAGCATCAGAGGAGCATCACAGGAGCATCAGAGGAGCATCAGAGGAGCATCAGAGGAGCATCAGAGGTGGATCAGAGGAGCATCAGAGGAGCATCAGAGGAGCATCAGAGGAGCATCAGAGGAGCATCAGATGAGCATCAGAGGAGCAGCAGAGGAGCATCAGAGGAGCATCACAGGAGCATCAGAGGAGCATCAGAGGAGTATCAGAGGAGCTTCAGAGGAGCATCACAGGAGCATCAGAGGAGCATCAGAGGAGCATCAGAGGAGCCTCAGAGGAGCATCAGAGGAGCATCAGAGGAGCATCAGAGGAGCATCAGAGGAGGATCAGAGGAGCATCAGAGGAGCATCAGAGGAGCATCAGAGGAGCATCACAGGAGCATCAGAGGAGCATCAGAGGAGCATCACAGGAGCATCAGAGGAGCATCAGAGGAGCATCAGAGGAGCATCAGAGGAGCATCAGAGGAGAATCAGATCAGCATCAGAGGAGCAGCAGAGGAGCATCAGAGGAGCATCACAGGAGCATCAGAGGAGCATCAGAGGAGCATCACAGGAGCATCAGAGGAGCCTCAGAGGAGCATCAGAGGAGCATCAGAGGATCATCAGAGGAGGATCAGAGGAGCATCAGAGGAGCATCAGAGGAGCATCAGAGGAGCATCAGAGGAGCATCTGAGGAGCATCAGAGGAGTATCAGAGGAGCATCAGAGGAGCATCTGAGGAGCATCAGAGGAGTATCAGAGGAGCATCAGAGGAGCATCAGAGGTGCATCAGAGGAGCATCAGAGGTGCATCAGAGGAGCATCAGAGGAGCATCAGAGGAGCATCAGAGGAGCATCAGAGGAGCATCTGAGGAGCATCAGAGGAGTATCAGAGGAGCATCAGAGCAGCATCAGAGGAGCATCAGAGGAGCATCTGAGGAGCATCAGAGGAGTATCAGAGGAGAATCAGAGGAGCATCAGAGGTGCATCAGAGGAGCATCAGAGGTGCAGGAGCAGGAGCAGGAGCAGGAACAGGAGCAGGAGCAGGAGCAGGAGCAGGAGCAGGAGCAGGAGCAGGAGCAGGAGCAGGAGCAGGAGCAGGAGCAGGAGCAGGAGCAGGAGCAGGAGCAGGAGCAGGAGCAGGAGCAGGAGCAGGAGCATCAGAGGAGCATCAGAGGAGCATCAGAGGAGCATCAGAGGAGCATCAGAGGAGCATCAGAGGAGCATCAGAGGAGCATTACAGGAGCAAAACAGGAGCATCAGAGGAGCATCAGTGGAGCATCAGAGGAGGATCAGAGGATCATCAGAGGAGCATCAGAAGAGCATCAGAGGAGCATCAGCGGAGCATCAGAGGAGAATCAGAGGAGCATCAGAGGAGCATTACAGAGGCATCAGAGGAGCATCAGAGGAGCATCAGAGGAGCATCAGAGGAGCATCTAAGGAGCATCAGAGGAGTATCAGAGGAGCATCAGAGGTGCAGGAGCAGGAGCAGCAGCAGGAGCAGGAGCAGGAGCAGGAGCAGGAGCAGGAGCAGGAGCAGGAGCAGGAGCAGGAGCAGGAGCAGGAGCAGGAGCAGGAGCAGGGGCAGGAGCATGAGCAGGAGCAGGAGCAGGAGCAGGAGCAGGAGCAGGAGCAGGAGCAGGAGCAGGAGCAGGAGCAGGAGCAGGAGCAGGAGCAGGAGCATCAAAGGAGCATCAGAGGAGCATCAGAGGAACATCAGAGGAGCATCAGAGGAGCATCAGAGGAGCATCAGAGGAGCATCAGAGGAGCATCAGAGGAGCATCAGAGGAGCATCAGAGGAGAATCAGAGGAGCATTACAGGAGCATCACAGGAGCATCAGAGGAGCATCAGTGGAGCATCAGAGGAGGATCAGAGGATCATCAGAGGAGCATCAGAGGAGCATCAGAGGAGCATCAGCGGAGCATCAGAGGAGAATCAGAGGAGCATCAAAGGAGCATCACAGAGGCATCAGAGGAGCATCAGAGGAGCATCAGAGGAGCATCAGAGGAGCATCTAAGGAGCATCAGAGGAGTATCAGAGGAGCATCAGAGGAGCATCAGAGGTGTATCAGAGGAGCATCAGAGGTGCAGGAGCAGGAGCAGGAACAGGAGCAGGAGCAGGAGCAGGAGCAGGAGCAGGAGCAGGAGCAGGAGCAGGAACAGGAGCAGGAGCAGGAGCAGGAGCAGGAGCAGGAGCAGGAGCATCAGAGGAGCATCAGAGGAGCATCAGAGGAGCATCAGAGGAGCATCAGAGGAGCATCAGAGGAGCATCAGAGGAGGATCAGAGGAGCATCAGAGGAGCATCAGAGGAGCATCAGAGGAGCATCAGAGGAGCATCAGAGGAGCATCAGAGGAGCATCATAGGAGCATCAGAGGAGCATCAGAGGAGCATCAGAGGAGTATCAGAGGAGCATCAGAGGAGGATCAGAGGAGCATCAGAGGAGCCTCAGAGGAGCATCAGAGGAGCATCAGAGGAGCATCAGAGGAGCATCAGAGGAACATCAGAGGAACAGCAGAGGAGCATCACAGGAGCATCAGAGGAGCATCACAGGAGCATCAGAGGAGCATCAGAGGAGCATCAGAGGAGCATCAGAAGAGAATCAGAGGAGCCTCAGAGGTGCCTCAGAGGAGCATCAGAGGAGCATCAGAGGAGCATCAGAGGAGCATCAGAGGAGCATCAGAGGAGCATCAGAGGAGCATCAGAGGAGGATCAGAGGAGCATCAGAGGAGCATCAGAGGAGCATCATAGGAGGATCACAGGAGCATCAGAGGAGCATCACAGGAGCATCAGAGGAGCATCAGAGGAACATCAGAGGAGCATCAGAGGAGCATCAGAGGAGCATCAGAGGAGCATCAGAGGAGCCTCAGAGGAGCATCAGAGGAGCATCAGAGGAGCATCAGAGGAGCATCAGAGGGGCAGCAGAGAAGGATCAGAGGAGCATCAGAGGAGCATCAGAGGAGCATCAGAGGAGCATCAGAGGAGCATCAGAGGAGCATCAGAGGAGCATCAGAGGAGCATCAGAGTAGCATCAGAGGAGCATCAGAGGAGCATCAGAGGAGCATCAGAGGAGCATCAGAGGAGGATCAGAGGAGCATAAGAGGAGCATCAGAGGAGCATCAGAGGAGCATCAGAGGAGAATCAGAGGAGCATCAGATGAGCATCAGAGGAGCAGCAGAGGAGCATCAGAGGAGCATCACAGGAGCATCAGAGGAGCATCAGAGGAGCATCAGAGGAGCATCAGAGGTGGATCAGAGGAGCATCAGAGGAGCATCAGAGGAGCATCAGAGGAGCATCAGAGGAGCATCAGATGAGCATCAGAGGAGCAGCAGAGGAGCATCAGAGGAGCATCACAGGAGCATCAGAGGAGCATCAGAGGAGTATCAGAGGAGCATCAGAGGAGCATCACAGGAGCATCAGAGGAGCATCAGAGGAGCATCAGAGGAGCCTCAGAGGAGCATCAGAGGAGCATCAGAGGAGCATCAGAGGAGCATCAGAGGAGGATCAGAGGAGCATCAGAGGAGCATCAGAGGAGCATCAGAGGAGCATCAGAGGAGCATCAGAGGAGAATCAGATCAGCATCAGAGGAGCAGCAGAGGAGCATCAGAGGAGCATCACAGGAGCATCAGAGGAGCATCAGAGGAGCATCACAGGAGCATCAGAGGAGCATCAGAGGAGCATCAGAGGAGCATCAGAGGAGCATCAGAGGAGAATCAGATCAGCATCAGAGGAGCAGCAGAGGAGCATCAGAGGAGCATCACAGGAGCATCAGAGGAGCATCAGAGGAGCATCACAGGAGCATCAGAGGAGCCTCAGAGGAGCATCAGAGGAGCATCAGAGGAGCATCAGAGGAGGATCAGAGGAGCATCAGAGGAGCATCAGAGGAGCAGGAGCAGGAGCAGGAGCAGGAGCAGGAGCAGGAGCATCAGAGGTCATCAGAGGAGCATCAGAGGAGCAGGAGCAGGAGCAGGAGCATCAGAGGAGCATCAGAGGAGCATCAGAGGAGCGTCAGAGGAGCATCAGAGGAGCATCAGAGGAGCATCAGAGGAGCATCAGAGGTGCATCAGAGGAGCATCAGAGGAGCATCAGAGGAGCATCTGAGGAGCATCATTGGAGCATCAGAGGAGCATCAGAGGAGCATCAGAGGAGCAACAGAGGAGCATCAGAGGAGCATCAGAGGAGCATCAGAGGAGCATCAGAGGAGCATCAGAGGTGCATCAGAGGAGCATCTGAGGAGCATCAGAGGAGCATCAGAGGAGCATCAGAGGAGCATCAGAGGAGGATCAGAGGAGCATCAGAGGAGCATCAGAGAAGCATCATAGGAGGATCACAGGAGCATCAGAGGAGCATCACAGGAGCATCAGAGGAGCATCAGAGGAACATCAGAGGAGCATCAGAGGAGCATCAGAGGAGCATCAGAGGAGCATCAGAGGAGCCTCAGAGGAGCATCAGAGGAGCATCAGAGGAGCATCAGAGGAGCATCAGAGGGGCAGCAGAGAAGGATCAGAGGAGCATCAGAGGAGCATCAGAGGAGCATCAGAGGAGCATCAGAGGAGCATCAGAGGAGCATCAGAGGAGCATCAGAGGAGCATCAGAGTAGCATCAGAGGAGCATCAGAGGAGCATCAGAGGAGCATCAGAGGAGCATCAGAGGAGGATCAGAGGAGCATAAGAGGAGCATCAGAGGAGCATCAGAGGAGCATCAGAGGAGAATCAGAGGAGCATCAGATGAGCATCAGAGGAGCAGCAGAGGAGCATCAGAGGAGCATCACAGGAGCATCAGAGGAGCATCAGAGGAGCATCAGAGGAGCATCAGAGGTGGATCAGAGGAGCATCAGAGGAGCATCAGAGGAGCATCAGAGGAGCATCAGAGGAGCATCAGATGAGCATCAGAGGAGCAGCAGAGGAGCATCAGAGGAGCATCACAGGAGCATCAGAGGAGCATCAGAGGAGTATCAGAGGAGCTTCAGAGGAGCATCACAGGAGCATCAGAGGAGCATCAGAGGAGCATCAGAGGAGCCTCAGAGGAGCATCAGAGGAGCATCAGAGGAGCATCAGAGGAGCATCAGAGGAGGATCAGAGGAGCATCAGAGGAGCATCAGAGGAGCATCAGAGGAGCATAAGAGGAGCATCAGAGGAGAATCAGATCAGCATCAGAGGAGCAGCAGAGGAGCATCAGAGGAGCATCACAGGAGCATCAGAGGAGCATCAGAGGAGCATCACAGGAGCATCAGAGGAGCATCAGAGGAGCATCAGAGGAGCATCAGAGGAGCAGCAGAGGAGCATCAGAGGAGCATCACAGGAGCATCAGAGGAGCATCAGAGGAGCATCAGAGGAGCATCAGAGGTGGATCAGAGGAGCATCAGAGGAGCATCAGAGGAGCATCAGAGGAGGATCAGAGGAGCATCAGAGGAGCATCAGAGGAGCATCATAGGAGGATCACAGGAGCATCAGAGGAGCATCACAGGAGCATCAGAGGAGCATCAGAGGAACATCAGAGGAGCATCAGAGGAGCATCAGAGGAGCATCAGAGGAGCCTCAGAGGAGCATCAGAGGAGCATCAGAGGAGCATCAGAGGAGCATCAGAGGGGCAGCAGAGAAGGATCAGAGGAGCATCAGAGGAGCATCAGAGGAGCATCAGAGGAGCATCAGAGGAGCATCAGAGGAGCATCAGAGGAGCATCAGAGGAGCATCAGAGTAGCATCAGAGGAGCATCAGAGGAGCATCAGAGGAGCATCAGAGGAGCATCAGAGGAGGATCAGAGGAGCATAAGAGGAGCATCAGAGGAGCATCAGAGGAGCATCAGAGGAGAATCAGAGGAGCATCAGATGAGCATCAGAGGAGCAGCAGAGGAGGATCAGAGGAGCATCACAGGAGCATCAGAGGAGCATCAGAGGAGCATCAGAGGAGCATCAGAGGTGGATCAGAGGAGCATCAGAGGAGCATCAGAGGAGCATCAGAGGAGCATCAGAGGAGCATCAGATGAGCATCAGAGGAGCAGCAGAGGAGCATCAGAGGAGCATCACAGGAGCATCAGAGGAGCATCAGAGGAGTATCAGAGGAGCATCAGAGGAGCATCACAGGAGCATCAGAGGAGCATCAGAGGAGCATCAGAGGAGCCTCAGAGGAGCATCAGAGGAGCATCAGAGGAGCATCAGAGGAGCATCAGAGGAGGATCAGAGGAGCATCAGAGGAACATCAGAGGAGCATCAGAGGAGCATCAGAGGAGCATCAGAGGAGAATCAGATCAGCATCAGAGGAGCAGCAGAGGAGCATCAGAGGAGCATCACAGGAGCATCAGAGGAGCATCAGAGGAGCATCACAGGAGCATCAGAGGAGCATCAGAGGAGCATCAGAGGAGCATCAGAGGAGCAGCAGAGGAGCATCAGAGGAGCATCACAGGAGCATCAGAGGAGCATCAGAGGAGCATCAGAGGAGCATCAGAGGTGGATCAGAGGAGCATCAGAGGAGCATCAGAGGAGCATCAGAGGAGCATCAGAGGTGGATCAGAGGAGCATCAGAGGAGCATCAGAGGAGCATCAGAGGAGAATCAGATCAGCATCAGAGGAGCAGCAGAGGAGCATCAGAGGAGCATCACAGGAGCATCAGAGGAGCATCAGAGGAGCATCACAGGAGCATCAGAGGAGCCTCAGAGGAGCATCAGAGGAGCATCAGAGGAGCATCAGAGGAGGATCAGAGGAGCATCAGAGGAGCATCAGAGGAGCAGGAGCAGGAGCAGGAGCAGGAGCAGGAGCAGGAGCATCAGAGGTCATCAGAGGAGCATCAGAGGAGCAGGAGCAGGAGCAGGAGCATCAGAGGAGCATCAGAGGAGCATCAGAGGAGCGTCAGAGGAGCATCAGAGGAGCATCAGAGGAGCATCAGAGGAGCATCAGAGGTGCATCAGAGGAGCATCAGAGGAGCCTCAGAGGAGCATCAGAGGAGCATCTGAGGAGCATCATTGGAGCATCAGAGGAGCATCAGAGGAGCATCAGAGGAGCAACAGAGGAGCATCAGAGGAGCATCAGAGGAGCATCAGAGGAGCATCAGAGGAGCATCAGAGGTGCATCAGAGGAGCATCTGAGGAGCATCAGAGGAGCATCAGAGGAGCATCAGAGGAGCATCAGAGGAGCATCAGAGGAGCATCAGAGGAGCATCAGAGGAGCCTCAGAGGAGCATCAGAGGAGTATCAGAGGAGCATCAGAGGAGCATCAGAGGTGCATCAGAGGAGCATCTGAGGAGCATCAGAGGAGCATCATAGGAGCATCAGAGGAGCATCAGAGGTGCATCAGAGGAGCATCTGAGAAGCATCAGTGGAGCATCAGAGGAGCATCAGAGGAGCTTCAGAGGTGCATCAGAGGAGCATCGAGCAGGAGCAGGAGCATCAGAGGTGCAGGAGCAGGAGCCGGAGCAGGAGCCGGAGCAGGAGCAGGTGCAGGAGCAGGAGCAGGAGCAGGAGCAGGAGCAGGGGCAGGAGCATGAGCAGGAGCAGGAGCAGGAGCAGGAGCAGGAGCAGGAGCAGGAGCAGGAGCAGGAGCAGGAGCAGGAGCAGGAGCAGGAGCAGGAGCAGGAGCAGGAGCATCAAAGGAGCATCAGAGGAGCATCAGAGGAACATCAGAGGAGCATCAGAGGAGCATCAGAGGAGCATCAGATGAGCATCAGAGGAGATTCAGAGGAGCATCAGAGGAGCATCAGAGGAGCATCAGTGGAGCATCAGAGGAGGATCAGAGGAGCATCAGCGGAGCATCAGAGGAGAATCAGAGGAGCATCAGAGGAGCATCACAGAGGCATCAGAGGAGCATCAGAGGAGCATCAGAGGAGCATCAGAGGAGCATCTAAGGAGCATCAGAGGAGTATCAGAGGAGCATCAGAGGAGCATCAGAGGTGCATCAGAGGAGCATCAGAGGTGCAGGAGCAGGAGCAGCAGCAGGAGCAGGAACAGGAGCAGGAGCAGGAGCAGGAGCAGGAGCAGGAGCAGGAGCAGGAGCAGGAGCAGGAGCAGGAGCATCAGAGGAGCATCAGAGGAGCATCAGAGGAGCATCAGAGGAGCATCAGAGGAGCATCAGAGGAGCATCAGAGGAGGGTCAGAGGAGCATCAGAGGAGCATCAGAGGAGCATCAGAGGAGCATCAGAGGAGCATCAGAGGAGCATCAGAGGAGCATCAGAGGAGCATCATAGGAGCATCAGAGGAGCATCAGAGGAGCATCAGAGGAGTATCAGAGGAGCATCAGAGGAGGATCAGAGGAGCATCAGAGGAGCATCAGAGGAGCCTAAGAGGAGCATCAGAGGAGCATCAGAGGAGCATCAGAGGAGCATCAGAGGAACATCAGAGGAACAGCAGAGCAGCATCACAGGAGCATCAGAGGAGCATCACAGGAGCATCAGAGGAGCATCAGAGGAGCATCAGAGGAGCATCAGAGGAGCACCAGAGGAGGATCAGAGGAGCATCAGAGGAGCATCAGAGGAGCATCAGAGGAGGATCACAGGAGCATCAGAGGAGCATCACAGGAGCATCAGAGGAGCATCAGCGGAGCATCAGAGGAGCATCAGAGGAGCATCAGAGGAGCATCAGAGGAGCATCAGAGGAGCATCAGAGGAGCATCAGAGGAGCATCAGAGGAGCATCAGAGGAGCATCAGAGGAGCAGCAGAGGAGGATCAGAGGAGCATCAGAGGAGCATCAGAGGAGCATCAGAGGAGCATCAGAGGAGCATCAGAGGAGCATCAGAGGAGCATCAGAGGAGCATCAGAGGAGGATCAGAGGAGCATAAGAGGAGCATCAGAGGAGCATCAGAGAAGCATCAGAGGAGAATCAGAGGAGCATCAGATGAGCATCAGAGGAGCAGCAGAGGAGCATCAGAGGAGCATCACAGGAGCATCAGAGGAGCATCAGAGGAGTATCAGATGAGCATCAGAGGAGCATCAGAGGAGCATCAGAGGAGCATCAGAGGAGCATCAGAGGAGCCTCAGAGGAGCATCAGAGGAGCATTAGAGGAGCATCAGAGGAGCATCAGAGGAGGATCAGAGGAGCATCAGAGGAGCATCAGAGGAGCATCAGAGGAGAATCAGATCAGCATCAGAGGAGCAGCAGAGGAGCATCAGAGGAGCATCACAGGAGCATCAGAGGAGCATCAGAGGAGCATCAGAGGAGCATCAGAGGAGCATCAGAGGAGCATCAGAGAAGCATCAGAGGAGCATCAGAGGAGCATCAGAGGAGCATCAGAGGAGCATCAGAGGAGCATCAGAGGAGCATCAGAGGAGCATCAGAGGAGCATCAGAGGAGCATTACAGGAGCATCACAGGAGCATCAGAGGAGCATCAGTGGAGCATCAGAGGAGGATCAGAGGATCATCAGAGGAGCATCAGAGGAGCATCAGAGGAGCATCAGCGGAGCATCAGAGGAGAATCAGAGGAGCATCAGAGGAGCATTACAGAGGCATCAGAGGAGCATCAGAGGAGCATCTAAGGAGCATCAGAGGAGTATCAGAGGAGCATCAGAGGAGCATCAGAGGTGCATCAGAGGAGCATCAGAGGTGCAGGAGCAGGAGCAGCAGCAGGAGCAGCAGCAGGAGCAGGAACAGGAGCAGGAGCAGGAGCAGGAGCAGGAGCAGGAGCAGGAGCAGGAGCAGGAGCAGGAGCAGGAGCAAGGGCAGGAGCATGAGCAGGAGCAGGAGCAGGAGCAGGAGCAGGAGCAGGAGCAGGAGCAGGAGCAGGAGCAGGAGCAGGAGCAGGAGCAAGAGCAGGAGCATCAAAGGAGCATCAGAGGAGCATCAGAGGAACATCAGAGGAGCATCAGAGGAGCATCAGAGGAGCATCAGAGGAGCATCAGAGGAGCATCAGAGGAGCATCAGAGGAGCATCAGAGGAGAATCAGAGGAGCATTACAGGAGCATCACAGTAGCATCAGAGGAGCATCAGTGGAGCATCAGAGGAGGATCAGAGGAGCATCAGAGGAGCATCTAAGGAGCATCAGAGGAGTATCAGAGGAGCATCAGAGGAGCATCAGAGGTGCATCAGAGGAGCATCAGAGGTGCAGGAGCAGGAGCAGCAGCAGGAGCAGGAACAGGAGCAGGAGCAGGAGCAGGAGCAGGAGCAGGAGCAGGAGCAGGAGCAGGTGCAGGAGCAGGAGCAGGAGCAGGAGCAGGAGCAGGAGCATCAGAGGAGCATCAGAGGAGCATCAGAGGAGCATCAGAGGAGCATCAGAGGAGCATCAGAGGAGCATCAGAGGAGGATCAGAGGAGCATCAGAGGAGCATCAGAGGAGCATCAGAGGAGCATCAGAGGAGCATCAGAGGAGCATCAGAGGAGCATCATAGGAGCATCAGAGTAGCATCAGAGGAGCATCAGAGGAGCATCAGAGGAGATTCAGAGGAGCATCAGAGGAGCATCAGAGGAGCATCAGTGGAGCATCAGAGGAGGATCAGAGGAGCATCAGCGGAGCATCAGAGGAGAATCAGAGGAGCATCAGAGGAGCATCACAGAGGCATCAGAGGAGCATCAGAGGAGCATCAGAGGAGCATCAGAGGAGCATCTAAGGAGCATCAGAGGAGTATCAGAGGAGCATCAGAGGAGCATCAGAGGTGCATCAGAGGAGCATCAGAGGTGCAGGAGCAGGAGCAGCAGCAGGAGCAGGAACAGGAGCAGGAGCAGGAGCAGGAGCAGGAGCAGGAGCAGGAGCAGGAGCAGGAGCAGGAGCAGGAGCAGGAGCAGGAGCATCAGAGGAGCATCAGAGGAGCATCAGAGGAGCATCAGAGGAGCATCAGAGGAGCATCAGAGGAGCATCAGAGGAGGGTCAGAGGAGCATCAGAGGAGCATCAGAGGAGCATCAGAGGAGCATCAGAGGAGCATCAGAGGAGCATCAGAGGAGCATCAGAGGAGCATCAGAGGAGTATCAGAGGAGCATCAGAGGAGGATCAGAGGAGCATCAGAGGAGCATCAGAGGAGCCTAAGAGGAGCATCAGAGGAGCATCAGAGGAGCATCAGAGGAGCATCAGAGGAACATCAGAGGAACAGCAGAGCAGCATCACAGGAGCATCAGAGGAGCATCACAGGAGCATCAGAGGAGCATCAGAGGAGCATCAGAGGAGCATCAGAGGAGCACCAGAGGAGGATCAGAGGAGCATCAGAGGAGCATCAGAGGAGCATCAGAGGAGGATCACAGGAGCATCAGAGGAGCATCACAGGAGCATCAGAGGAGCATCAGCGGAGCATCAGAGGAGCATCAGAGGAGCATCAGAGGAGCATCAGAGGAGCATCAGAGGAGCATCAGAGGAGCATCAGAGGAGCATCAGAGGAGCATCAGAGGAGCATCAGAGGAGCAGCAGAGGAGGATCAGAGGAGCATCAGAGGAGCATCAGAGGAGCATCAGAGGAGCATCAGAGGAGCATCAGAGGAGCATCAGAGGAGCATCAGAGGAGCATCAGAGGAGCATCAGAGGAGCATCAGAGGAGGATCAGAGGAGCATAAGAGGAGCATCAGAGGAGCATCAGAGAAGCATCAGAGGAGAATCAGAGGAGCATCAGATGAGCATCAGAGGAGCAGCAGAGGAGCATCAGAGGAGCATCACAGGAGCATCAGAGGAGCATCAGAGGAGCATCAGAGGAGCATCAGAGGTGGATCAGAGGAGCATCAGAGGAGCATCAGATGAGCATCAGAGGAGCAGCAGAGGAGCATCAGAGGAGCATCACAGGAGCATCAGAGGAGCATCAGAGGAGTATCAGAGGAGCATCAGAGGAGCATCAGAGGAGCATCAGAGGAGCATCAGAGGAGCATCAGAGGAGCCTCAGAGGAGCATCAGAGGAGAATTAGAGGAGCATCAGAGGAGCATCAGAGGAGGATCAGAGGAGCATCAGAGGAGCATCAGAGGAGCATCAGAGGAGAATCAGATCAGCATCAGAGGAGCAGCAGAGGAGCATCAGAGGAGCATCACAGGAGCATCAGAGGAGCATCAGAGGAGCATCAGAGGAGCATCACAGGAGCATCAGAGGAGCATCAGAGAAGCATCAGAGGAGCATCAGAGGAGCATCAGAGGAGCATCAGAGGAGCATCAGAGGAGCATCAGAGGAGCATCAGAGGAGCATCAGAGGAGCATTACAGGAGCATCACAGGAGCATCAGAGGAGCATCAGTGGAGCATCAGAGGAGGATCAGAGGATCATCAGAGGAGCATCAGAGGAGCATCAGAGGAGCATCAGCGGAGCATCAGAGGAGAATCAGAGGAGCATCAGAGGAGCATTACAGAGGCATCAGAGGAGCATCAGAGGAGCATCAGAGGAGCATCAGAGGAGCATCTAAGGAGCATCAGAGGAGTATCAGAGGAGCATCAGAGGAGCATCAGAGGTGCATCAGAGGAGCATCAGAGGTGCAGGAGCAGGAGCAGCAGCAGGAGCAGGAACAGGAGCAGGAGCAGGAGCAGGAGCAGGAGCAGGAGCAGGAGCAGGAGCAGGAGCAGGAGCAGGAGCAGGGGCAGGAGCATGAGCAGGAGCAGGAGCAGGAGCAGGAGCAGGAGCAGGAGCAGGAGCAGGAGCAGGAGCAGGAGCAGGAGCAAGAGCAGGAGCATCAAAGGAGCATCAGAGGAGCATCAGAGGAACATCAGAGGAGCATCAGAGGAGCATCAGAGGAGCATCAGAGGAGCATCAGAGGAGCATCAGAGGAGCATCAGAGGAGCATCAGAGGAGAATCAGAGGAGCATTACAGGAGCATCACAGTAGCATCAGAGGAGCATCAGTGGAGCATCAGAGGAGGATCAGAGGAGCATCAGAGGAGCATCTAAGGAGCATCAGAGGAGTATCAGAGGAGCATCAGGGGAGCATCAGAGGTGCATCAGAGGAGCATCAGAGGTGCAGGAGCAGGAGCAGCAGCAGGAGCAGGAACAGGAGCAGGAGCAGGAGCAGGAGCAGGAGCAGGAGCAGGAGCAGGAGCAGGTGCAGGAGCAGGAGCAGGAGCAGGAGCAGGAGCAGGAGCAGGAGCATCAGAGGAGCATCAGAGGAGCATCAGAGGAGCATCAGAGGAGCATCAGAGGAGCATCAGAGGAGCATCAGAGGAGGATCAGAGGAGCATCAGAGGAGCATCAGAGGAGCATCAGAGGAGCATCAGAGGAGCATCAGAGGAGCATCAGAGGAGCATCAGAGGAGCATCATAGGAGCATCAGAGGAGCATCAGAGGAGCATCAGAGGAGTATCAGAGGAGCATCAGAGGAGGATCAGAGGAGCATCAGAGGAGCATCAGAGGAGCCTCAGAGGAGCATCAGAGGAGCATCAGAGGAGCATCAGAGGAGCATCAGAGGAACATCAGAGGAACAGCAGAGGAGCATCACAGGAGCATCAGAGGAGCATCACAGGAGCATCAGAGGAGCATCAGAGGAGCATCAGAGGAGCATCAGAAGAGAATCAGAGGAGCCTCAGAGGTGCCTCAGAGGAGCATCAGAGGAGCATCAGAGGAGCATCAGAGGAGCATCAGAGGAGCATCAGTGGAGCATCAGAGGAGCATCAGAGGAGGATCAGAGGAGCATCAGAGGAGCATCAGAGGAGCATCAGAGGAGGATCACAGGAGCATCAGAGGAGCATCACAGGAGCATCAGAGGAGCATCAGAGGAGCATCAGAGGAGCATCAGAGGAGCATCAGAGGAGCATCAGAGGAGCATCAGAGGAGCAGCAGAGGAGGATCACAGGAGCATCAGAGGAGCATCACAGGAGCATCAGAGGAGCATCAGAGGAGCCTCAGAGGAGCATCAGAGGAGCATCAGAGGAGCATCAGAGGAGCATCAGAGGAGCATCAGAGGAGCATCAGAGGAGCATCAGAGGAGCATCAGAGGAACATCAGAGGAACAGCAGAGGAGCATCACAGGAGCATCAGAGGAGCATCACAGGAGCATCAGAGGGGCATCAGAGGAGCATCAGAGGAGCATCAGAAGAGAATCAGAGGAGCCTCAGAGGTGCCTCAGAGGAGCATCAGAGGAGCATCAGAGGAGCATCAGAGGAGCATCAGAGGAGCATCAGAGGAGCATCAGAGGAGCATCAGAGGAGCATCAGAAGAGAATCAGAGGAGCCTCAGAGGTGCCTCAGAGGAGGATCACAGGAGCATCAGAGGAGCATCACAGGAGCATCAGAGGAGCATCAGAGGAGCATCAGAGGAGCATCAGAGGAGCATCAGAGGAGCATCAGAGGAGCATCAGAGGAGCAGCAGAGGAGGATCACAGGAGCATCAGAGGAGCATCACAGGAGCATCAGAGGAGCATCAGAGGAGCCTCAGAGGAGCATCAGAGGAGCATCAGAGGAGCATCAGAGGAGCATCAGAGGAGCAGCAGAGGAGCATCAGAGGAGCATCAGAGGAGCATCAGAGGAGGATCACAGGAGCATCAGAGGAGCATCACAGGAGCATCAGAGGAGCATCAGAGGAGCATCAGAGGAGCCTCAGAGGAGCCTCAGAGGAGCATCAGAGGAGCATCAGAGGAGCATCAGAGGAGCATCAGAGGAGCAGCAGAGGAGGATCAGAGGAGCATCAGAGGAGCATCAGAGGAGCATCAGAGGAGCATCAGAGGAGCATCAGAGGAGCATCAGAGGAGCATCAGAGGAGCAACAGAGTAGCATCAGAGGAGCATCAGAGGAGGATCAGAGGAGCATAAGAGGAGCATCAGAGGTGCATCAGAGGAGCATCAGAGGAGAATCAGAGGAGCATCAAATGAGCATCAGAGGAGCAGCAGAGGAGCATCAGAGGAGCATCACAGGAGCATCAGAGGAGCATCAGAGGAGCATCAGAGGAGCATCAGAGGTGGATCAGAGGAGCATCAGAGGAGCATCAGAGGAGCATCAGAGGAGCATCAGAGGAGAATCAGAGGAGCATCAGATGAGCATCAGAGGAGCAGCAGAGGAGCATCAGAGGAGCATCACAGGAGCATCAGAGGAGCATCAGAGGAGTATCAGAGGAGCATCAGAGGAGCATCAGAGGAGCATCAGAGGAGCATCAGAGGAGCATCAGAGGAGCCTCAGAGGAGCATCAGAGGAGCATCAGAGGAGCATCAGAGGAGCATCAGAGGAGGATCAGAGGAGCATCAGAGGAGCATCAGAGGAGCATCAGAGGAGCATCAGAGGAGAATCAGATCAGCATCAGAGGAGCAGCAGAGGAGCATCAGAGGAGCATCACAGGAGCATCAGAGGAGCATCAGAGGAGCATCAGAGGAGCATCACAGGAGCATCAGAGGAGCATCAGAGGAGCATCAGAGGAGGATCAGAGGAGCATCAGAGGAGCATCAGAGGAGCATCAGAGGAGGATCACAGGAGCATCAGAGGAGCATCACAGGAGCATCAGAGGAGCATCAGAGGAGCATCAGAGGAGCATCAGAGGAGCATCAGAGGAGCATCAGAGGAGCATCAGAGGAGCCTCAGAGGGGCATCAGAGGAGCATCAGAGGAGCATCAGAGGAGCATCAGAGGAGCAGCAGAGGAGGATCAGAGGAGCATCAGAGGAGCATCAGAGGAGCATCAGAGGAGCATCAGAGGAGCATCAGAGGAGCATCAGAGGAGCATCAGAGGAGCAACAGAGTAGCATCAGAGGAGCATCAGAGGAGGATCAGAGGAGCATAAGAGGAGCATCAGAGGAGCATCAGAGGAGCATCAGAGGAGCATCAGAGGAGAATCAGAGGAGCATCAGAGGAGCATCAGAGGAGCAGCAGAGGAGCATCAGAGGAGCATCACAGGAGCATCAGAGGAGCATCAGAGGAGCATCAGAGGAGCATCAGAGGTGGATCAGAGGAGCAGCAGAGGAGGATCAGAGGAGCATCAGAGGAGCATCAGAGGAGCATCAGAGGAGCATCAGAGGAGCATCAGAGGAGCATCAGAGGAGCATCAGAGGAGCATCAGAGGAGCATCAGAGGAGCATCAGAGGAGAATCAGAGGAGCATTACAGGAGCATCACAGTAGCATCAGAGGAGCATCAGTGGAGCATCAGAGGAGGATCAGAGGAGCATCAGAGGAGCATCTAAGGAGCATCAGAGGAGTATCAGAGGAGCATCAGAGGAGCATCAGAGGTGCATCAGAGGAGCATCAGAGGTGCAGGAGCAGGAGCAGCAGCAGGAGCAGGAACAGGAGCAGGAGCAGGAGCAGGAGCAGGAGCAGGAGCAGGAGCAGGAGCAGGTGCAGGAGCAGGAGCAGGAGCAGGAGCAGGAGCAGGAGCATCAGAGGAGCATCAGAGGAGCATCAGAGGAGCATCAGAGGAGCATCAGAGGAGCATCAGAGGAGGATCAGAGGAGCATCAGAGGAGCATCAGAGGAGCATCAGAGGAGCATCAGAGGAGCATCAGAGGAGCATCAGAGGAGCATCAGAGGAGCATCATAGGAGCATCAGAGGAGCATCAGAGGAGCATCAGAGGAGCATCAGAGGAGATTCAGAGGAGCATCAGAGGAGCATCAGAGGAGCATCAGTGGAGCATCAGAGGAGGATCAGAGGAGCATCAGCGGAGCATCAGAGGAGAATCAGAGGAGCATCAGAGGAGCATCACAGAGGCATCAGAGGAGCATCAGAGGAGCATCAGAGGAGCATCAGAGGAGCATCTAAGGAGCATCAGAGGAGTATCAGAGGAGCATCAGAGGAGCATCAGAGGTGCATCAGAGGAGCATCAGAGGTGCAGGAGCAGGAGCAGCAGCAGGAGCAGGAACAGGAGCAGGAGCAGGAGCAGGAGCAGGAGCAGGAGCAGGAGCAGGAGCAGGAGCAGGAGCAGGAGCAGGAGCAGGAGCATCAGAGGAGCATCAGAGGAGCATCAGAGGAGCATCAGAGGAGCATCAGAGGAGCATCAGAGGAGGGTCAGAGGAGCATCAGAGGAGCATCAGAGGAGCATCAGAGGAGCATCAGAGGAGCATCAGAGGAGCATCAGAGGAGCATCAGAGGAGCATCAGAGGAGTATCAGAGGAGCATCAGAGGAGGATCAGAGGAGCATCAGAGGAGCATCAGAGGAGCCTAAGAGGAGCATCAGAGGAGCATCAGAGGAGCATCAGAGGAGCATCAGAGGAACATCAGAGGAACAGCAGAGCAGCATCACAGGAGCATCAGAGGAGCATCACAGGAGCATCAGAGGAGCATCAGAGGAGCATCAGAGGAGCATCAGAGGAGCACCAGAGGAGGATCAGAGGAGCATCAGAGGAGCATCAGAGGAGCATCAGAGGAGGATCACAGGAGCATCAGAGGAGCATCACAGGAGCATCAGAGGAGCATCAGCGGAGCATCAGAGGAGCATCAGAGGAGCATCAGAGGAGCATCAGAGGAGCATCAGAGGAGCATCAGAGGAGCATCAGAGGAGCATCAGAGGAGCATCAGAGGAGCATCAGAGGAGCAGCAGAGGAGGATCAGAGGAGCATCAGAGGAGCATCAGAGGAGCATCAGAGGAGCATCAGAGGAGCATCAGAGGAGCATCAGAGGAGCATCAGAGGAGCATCAGAGGAGCATCAGAGGAGCATCAGAGGAGGATCAGAGGAGCATAAGAGGAGCATCAGAGGAGCATCAGAGAAGCATCAGAGGAGAATCAGAGGAGCATCAGATGAGCATCAGAGGAGCAGCAGAGGAGCATCAGAGGAGCATCACAGGAGCATCAGAGGAGCATCAGAGGAGCATCAGAGGAGCATCAGAGGTGGATCAGAGGAGCATCAGAGGAGCATCAGATGAGCATCAGAGGAGCAGCAGAGGAGCATCAGAGGAGCATCACAGGAGCATCAGAGGAGCATCAGAGGAGTATCAGAGGAGCATCAGAGGAGCATCAGAGGAGCATCAGAGGAGCATCAGAGGAGCATCAGAGGAGCCTCAGAGGAGCATCAGAGGAGCATTAGAGGAGCATCAGAGGAGCATCAGAGGAGGATCAGAGGAGCATCAGAGGAGCATCAGAGGAGCATCAGAGGAGAATCAGATCAGCATCAGAGGAGCAGCAGAGGAGCATCAGAGGAGCATCACAGGAGCATCAGAGGAGCATCAGAGGAGCATCAGAGGAGCATCACAGGAGCATCAGAGGAGCATCAGAGAAGCATCAGAGGAGCATCAGAGGAGCATCAGAGGAGCATCAGAGGAGCATCAGAGGAGCATCAGAGGAGCATCAGAGGAGCATCAGAGGAGCATTACAGGAGCATCACAGGAGCATCAGAGGAGCATCAGTGGAGCATCAGAGGAGGATCAGAGGATCATCAGAGGAGCATCAGAGGAGCATCAGAGGAGAATCAGCGGAGCATCAGAGGAGAATCAGAGGAGCATCAGAGGAGCATTACAGAGGCATCAGAGGAGCATCAGAGGAGCATCAGAGGAGCATCAGAGGAGCATCTAAGGAGCATCAGAGGAGTATCAGAGGAGCATCAGAGGAGCATCAGAGGTGCATCAGAGGAGCATCAGAGGTGCAGGAGCAGGAGCAGCAGCAGGAGCAGGAACAGGAGCAGGAGCAGGAGCAGGAGCAGGAGCAGGAGCAGGAGCAGGAGCAGGAGCAGGAGCAGGAGCAGGGGCAGGAGCATGAGCAGGAGCAGGAGCAGGAGCAGGAGCAGGAGCAGGAGCAGGAGCAGGAGCAGGAGCAGGAGCAGGAGCAGGAGCAGGAGCAAGAGCAGGAGCATCAAAGGAGCATCAGAGGAGCATCAGAGGAACATCAGAGGAGCATCAGAGGAGCATCAGAGGAGCATCAGAGGAGCATCAGAGGAGCATCAGAGGAGCATCAGAGGAGCATCAGAGGAGAATCAGAGGAGCATTACAGGAGCATCACAGTAGCATCAGAGGAGCATCAGTGGAGCATCAGAGGAGGATCAGAGGAGCATCAGAGGAGCATCTAAGGAGCATCAGAGGAGTATCAGAGGAGCATCAGAGGAGCATCAGAGGTGCATCAGAGGAGCATCAGAGGTGCAGGAGCAGGAGCAGCAGCAGGAGCAGGAACAGGAGCAGGAGCAGGAGCAGGAGCAGGAGCAGGAGCAGGAGCAGGAGCAGGTGCAGGAGCAGGAGCAGGAGCAGGAGCAGGAGCAGGAGCATCAGAGGAGCATCAGAGGAGCATCAGAGGAGCATCAGAGGAGCATCAGAGGAGCATCAGAGGAGCATCAGAGGAGGATCAGAGGAGCATCAGAGGAGCATCAGAGGAGCATCAGAGGAGCATCAGAGGAGCATCAGAGGAGCATCAGAGGAGCATCAGAGGAGCATCATAGGAGCATCAGAGGAGCATCAGAGGAGTATCAGAGGAGCATCAGAGGAGGATCAGAGGAGCATCAGAGGAGCATCAGAGGAGCCTAAGAGGAGCATCAGAGGAGCATCAGAGGAGCATCAGAGGAGCATCAGAGGAACATCAGAGGAACAGCAGAGGAGCATCACAGGAGCATCAGAGGAGCATCACAGGAGCATCAGAGGAGCATCAGAGGAGCATCAGAGGAGCATCAGAAGAGAATCAGAGGAGCCTCAGAGGTGCCTCAGAGGAGCATCAGAGGAGCATCAGAGGAGCATCAGAGGAGCATCAGAGGAGCATCAGAGGAGCATCAGAGGAGCATCAGAGGAGGATCAGAGGAGCATCAGAGGAGCATCAGAGGAGCATCAGAGGAGGATCACAGGAGCATCAGAGGAGCATCACAGGAGCATCAGAGGAGCATCAGAGGAGCATCAGAGGAGCATCAGAGGAGCATCAGAGGAGCATCAGAGGAGCATCAGAGGAGCAGCAGAGGAGGATCACAGGAGCATCAGAGGAGCATCACAGGAGCATCAGAGGAGCATCAGAGGAGCCTCAGAGGAGCATCAGAGGAGCATCAGAGGAGCATCAGAGGAGCATCAGAGGAGCATCAGAGGAGCATCAGAGGAGCATCAGAGGAGCATCAGAGGAACATCAGAGGAACAGCAGAGGAGCATCACAGGAGCATCAGAGGAGCATCACAGGAGCATCAGAGGGGCATCAGAGGAGCATCAGAGGAGCATCAGAAGAGAATCAGAGGAGCCTCAGAGGTGCCTCAGAGGAGCATCAGAGGAGCATCAGAGGAGCATCAGAGGAGCATCAGAGGAGCATCAGAGGAGCATCAGAGGAGCATCAGAAGAGAATCAGAGGAGCCTCAGAGGTGCCTCAGAGGAGGATCACAGGAGCATCAGAGGAGCATCACAGGAGCATCAGAGGAGCATCAGAGGAGCATCAGAGGAGCATCAGAGGAGCATCAGAGGAGCATCAGAGGAGCATCAGAGGAGCAGCAGAGGAGGATCACAGGAGCATCAGAGGAGCATCACAGGAGCATCAGAGGAGCATCAGAGGAGCCTCAGAGGAGCATCAGAGGAGCATCAGAGGAGCATCAGAGGAGCATCAGAGGAGCAGCAGAGGAGCATCAGAGGAGCATCAGAGGAGCATCAGAGGAGGATCACAGGAGCATCAGAGGAGCATCACAGGAGCATCAGAGGAGCATCAGAGGAGCATCAGAGGAGCCTCAGAGGAGCCTCAGAGGAGCATCAGAGGAGCATCAGAGGAGCATCAGAGGAGCATCAGAGGAGCAGCAGAGGAGGATCAGAGGAGCATCAGAGGAGCATCAGAGGAGCATCAGAGGAGCATCAGAGGAGCATCAGAGGAGCATCAGAGGAGCATCAGAGGAGCAACAGAGTAGCATCAGAGGAGCATCAGAGGAGGATCAGAGGAGCATAAGAGGAGCATCAGAGGAGCATCAGAGGAGCATCAGAGGAGAATCAGAGGAGCATCAAATGAGCATCAGAGGAGCAGCAGAGGAGCATCAGAGGAGCATCACAGGAGCATCAGAGGAGCATCAGAGGAGCATCAGAGGAGCATCAGAGGTGGATCAGAGGAGCATCAGAGGAGCATCAGAGGAGCATCAGAGGAGCATCAGAGGAGAATCAGAGGAGCATCAGATGAGCATCAGAGGAGCAGCAGAGGAGCATCAGAGGAGCATCACAGGAGCATCAGAGGAGCATCAGAGGAGTATCAGAGGAGCATCAGAGGAGCATCAGAGGAGCATCAGAGGAGCATCAGAGGAGCATCAGAGGAGCCTCAGAGGAGCATCAGAGGAGCATCAGAGGAGCATCAGAGGAGCATCAGAGGAGGATCAGAGGAGCATCAGAGGAGCATCAGAGGAGCATCAGAGGAGCATCAGAGGAGAATCAGATCAGCATCAGAGGAGCAGCAGAGGAGCATCAGAGGAGCATCACAGGAGCATCAGAGGAGCATCAGAGGAGCATCAGAGGAGCATCACAGGAGCATCAGAGGAGCATCAGAGGAGCATCAGAGGAGGATCAGAGGAGCATCAGAGGAGCATCAGAGGAGCATCAGAGGAGGATCACAGGAGCATCAGAGGAGCATCACAGGAGCATCAGAGGAGCATCAGAGGAGCATCAGAGGAGCATCAGAGGAGCATCAGAGGAGCATCAGAGGAGCATCAGAGGAGCCTCAGAGGGGCATCAGAGGAGCATCAGAGGAGCATCAGAGGAGCATCAGAGGAGCAGCAGAGGAGGATCAGAGGAGCATCAGAGGAGCATCAGAGGAGCATCAGAGGAGCATCAGAGGAGCATCAGAGGAGCATCAGAGGAGCATCAGAGGAGCAACAGAGTAGCATCAGAGGAGCATCAGAGGAGGATCAGAGGAGCATAAGAGGAGCATCAGAGGAGCATCAGAGGAGCATCAGAGGAGCATCAGAGGAGAATCAGAGGAGCATCAGAGGAGCATCAGAGGAGCAGCAGAGGAGCATCAGAGGAGCATCACAGGAGCATCAGAGGAGCATCAGAGGAGCATCAGAGGAGCATCAGAGGTGGATCAGAGGAGCAGCAGAGGAGGATCAGAGGAGCATCAGAGGAGCTTCAGAGGAGCATCAGAGGAGCATCAGAGGAGCATCAGAGGAGCATCAGAGGAGCAACAGAGTAGCATCAGAGGAGCATCAGAGGAGGATCAGAGGAGCATAAGAGGAGCATAAGAGGAGCATCAGAGGAGCATCAGAGGAGCATCAGAGGAGAATCAGAGGAGCATCAGATGAGCATCAGAGGAGCAGCAGAGGAGCATCAGAGGAGCATCACAGGAGCATGAGAGGAGCATCAGAGGAGCATCAGAGGAGCATCAGAGGTGGATCAGAGGAGCATCAGAGGAGCATCAGAGGAGCATCAGAGGAGAATCAGAGGAGCATCAGATGAGCATCAGAGGAGCAGCAGAGGAGCATCAGAGGAGCATCACAGGAGCATCAGAGGAGCATCAGAGGAGTATCAGAGGAGCATCAGAGGAGCATCAGAGGAGCATCAGAGGAGCATCAGAGGAGCATCAGAGGAGCCTCAGAGGAGCATCAGAGGAGCATCAGAGGAGCATCAGAGGAGCATCAGAGGAGGATCACAGGAGCATCAGAGGAGCATCACAGGAGCATCAGAGGAGCATCAGAGGAGCATCAGAGGAGCATCAGAGGAGCATCAGAGGAGCATCAGAGGAGCCTCAGAGGAGCATCAGAGGAGCATCAGAGGAGCATCAGAGGAGCATCAGAGGAGCAGCAGAGGAGGATCAGAGGAGCATCAGAGGAGCATCAGAGGAGCATCAGAGGAGCATCAGAGGAGCATCAGAGGAGCATCAGAGGAGCAGCAGAGGAGGATCAGAGGAGCATCAGAGGAGCATCAGAGGAGCATCAGAGGAGCATCAGAGGAGCATCAGAGGAGCATCAGAGGAGCATCAGAGGAGCATGAGAGGAGCAGCAGAGGAGCATCAGAGGAGCATCAGAGGAGCAGCAGAGGAGCATCAGAGGAGCATCACAGGAGCATCAGAGGAGCATCAGAGGAGCATCAGAGGAGCATCAGAGGTGGATCAGAGGAGCATCAGAGGAGCATCAGAGGAGCATCAGAGGAGAATCAGAGGAGCATCAGATGAGCATCAGAGGAGCAGCAGAGGAGCATCAGAGGAGCATCACAGGAGCATCAGAGGAGCATCAGAGGAGCATCAGAGGAGCATCAGAGGTGGATCAGAGGAGCATCAGAGGAGCATCAGAGGAGCATCAGAGGAGCATCAGAGGAGAATCAGAGGAGCATCAGATGAGCATCAGAGGAGCAGCAGAGGAGCATCAGAGGAGCATCACAGGAGCATCAGAGGAGCATCAGAGGAGTATCAGAGGAGCATCAGAGGAGCATCAGAGGAGCATCAGAGGAGCATCAGAGGAGCATCAGAGGAGCCTCAGAGGAGCATCAGAGGAGCATCAGAGGAGCATCAGAGGAGCATCAGAGGAGCCTCAGAGGTGCCTCAGAGGAGCATCAGAGGAGCATCAGAGGAGCATCAGAGGAGCATCAGAGGAGCATCAGAGGAGCATCAGAGGAGCCTCAGAGGAGCATCAGAGGAGCATCAGAGGAGCATCAGAGGAGCATCAGAGGGGGATCACAGGAGCATCAGAGGAGCATCACAGGAGCATCAGAGGAGCATCAGAGGAGCATCAGAGGAGCATCAGAGGAGCATCAGAGGAGCATCAGAGGAGCATCAGAGGAGCCTCAGAGGAGCATCAGAGGAGCATCAGAGGAGCATCAGAGGAGCATCAGAGGAGCAGCAGAGGAGGATCAGTGGAGCATCAGAGGAGCATCAGAGGAGCATCAGAGGAGCATCAGAGGAGCATCAGAGGAGCATCAGAGGAGCATCAGAGGAGCAACAGAGTAGCATCAGAGGAGCATCAGAGGAGGATCAGAGGAGCATAAGAGGAGCATCAGAGGAGCATCAGAGGAGCATCAGAGGAGAATCAGAGGAGCATCAGATGAGCATCAGAGGAGCAGCAGAGGAGCATCAGAGGAGCATCACAGGAGCATCAGAGGAGCATCAGAGGAGCATCAGAGGAGCATCAGAGGTGGATCAGAGGAGCATCAGAGGAGCATCAGAGGAGCATCAGAGGAGCATCAGAGGAGAATCAGAGGAGCATCAGATGAGCATCAGAGGAGCAGCAGAGGAGCATCAGAGGAGCATCACAGGAGCATCAGAGGAGCATCAGAGGAGTATCAGAGGAGCATCAGAGGAGCATCAGAGGAGCATCAGAGGAGCATGAGAGGAGCATCAGAGGAGCCTCAGAGGAGCATCAGAGGAGCATCAGAGGAGCATCAGAGGAGCATCAGAGGAGGATCAGAGGAGCATCAGAGGAGCATCAGAGGAGCATCAGAGGAGCATCAGAGGAGCATCAGAGGAGAATCAGATCAGCATCAGAGGAGCAGCAGAGGAGCATCAGAGGAGCATCACAGGAGCATCAGAGGAGCATCAGAGGAGCATCAGAGGAGCATCACAGGAGCATCAGAGGAGCATCAGAGGAGCATCAGAGGAGCATCAGAGGAGCATAAGAGGAGCCTCAGAGGAGCATCAGAGGAGCATTAGAGGAGCATCAGAGGAGGATCAGAGGAGCATCAGAGGAGCATCAGAGGAGCAGGAGCAGGAGCAGGAGCAGGAGCAGGAGCATCAGAGGTCATCAGAGGAGCATCAGAGGAGCAGGAGCAGGAGCAGGAGCATCAGAGGAGCATCAGAGGAGCATCAGAGGAGCGTCAGAGGAGCATCAGAGGAGCATCAGAGGAGCATCAGAGGAGCATCAGAGGAGCATCAGAGGAGCATCAGTGGAGCATCAGAGGAGCATCAGTGGAGCATCAGAGGAGGATCAGAGGAGCATCAGAGGAGCATCAGAGGAGCATCAGAGGACCATCAGAGGAGCATCAGAGGAGCATCAGAGGAGCATCAGAGGACCATCAGAGGAGCAGGAGCAGGAGCAGGAGCAGGAGCAGGAGCAGGAGCAGGAGCAGGAGCAGGAGCATCAGAGGAGCATCAGAGGAGCATCAGAGGAGCATCAGAGGAGCATCAGTGGAGCATCAGAGGAGGATCAGAGGAGCATCAGAGGAGCATCAGAGGAGCATTAGAGGAGCATCAGAGGAGCATCAGAGGAGCATCAGAGGAGCATCAGAGGAGCATCAGAGGAGGATCAGAGGAGCATCAGAGGAGCATCAGAGGAGCATCAGAGGAGCATCAGAGGAGCATCAGAGGAGCATCAGAGGAGCATCAGAGGAGGATCAGAGGAGCATCAGAGGAGCATCAGAGGAGCATCAGAGGAGCATCAGAGGAGCATCAGAGGAGCATCTGAGGAGCATCAGAGGAGTATCAGAGGAGCATCAGAGGAGCATCTGAGGAGCATCAGAGGAGTATCAGAAGAGCATCAGAGGAGCATCAGAGGTGCATCAGAGGAGCATCAGAGGTGCATCAGAGGAGCATCAGAGGAGCATCAGAGGAGCATCAGAGGAGCATCAGAGGAGCATCTGAGGAGCATCAGAGGAGTATCAGAGGAGCATCAGAGCAGCATCAGAGGAGCATCAGAGGAGCATCTGAGGAGCATCAGAGGAGTATCAGAGGAGAATCAGAGGAGCATCAGAGGTGCATCAGAGGAGCATCAGAGGTGCAGGAGCAGGAGCAGGAGCTGGAACAGGAGCAGGAGCAGGAGCAGGAGCAGGAGCAGGAGCAGGAGCAGGAGCAGGAGCAGGAGCAGGAGCAGGAGCAGGAGCAGGAGCAGGAGCAGGAGCAGGAGCAGGAGCAGGAGCAGGAGCAGGAGCAGGAGCAGGAGCAGGAGCAGGAGCAGGAGCATCAGAGGAGCATCAGAGGAGCATCAGAGGAGCATCAGAGGAGCATCAGAGGAGCATCAGAGGAGCATCAGAGGAGCATCAGAGGAGCATCAGAGGAGCATCAGAGGAGCATTACAGGAGCATTACAGGAGCATCAGAGGAGCATCAGAGGAGGATCAGAGGAGCATCTAAGGAGCATCAGAGGAGTATCAGAGGAGCATCAGAGGAGCATCAGAGGTGCATCAGAGGAGCATCAGAGGTGCAGGAGCAGGAGCAGAAGCAGGAGCAGGAACAGGAGCAGGAGCAGTAGCAGGAGCAGGAGCAGGAGCAGGAGCAGGAGCAGGAGCAGGAGCAGGAGCAGGAGCAGGGGCAGGAGCATGAGCAGGAGCAGGAGCAGGAGCAGGAGCAGGAGCAGGAGCAGGAGCAGGAGCAGGAGCAGGAGCAGGAGCAGGAGCAGGAGCAGGAGCAGGAGCATCAAAGGAGCATCAGATGAGCATCAGAGGAGCAGCAGAGGAGCATCAGAGGAGCATCACAGGAGCATCAGAGGAGCATCAGAGGAGCATCAGAGGAGCATCAGAGGAGCATCAGAGGAGCATCAGAGGTGCATCAGAGGAGCATCAGAGGAGCATCAGAGGAGCATCAGAGGAGGATCAGAGGAGCATCAGAGGAGGATCACAGGAGCATCAGAGGAGCATCACAGGAGCATCAGAGGATCATCAGAGGAGCATCAGAGGAGCATCAGAGGAGCATCAGAGGAGCATCAGAGGAGCATCAGAGGAGCCTCAGAGGAGCATCAGAGGAGCATCAGAGGAGCATCAGAGGAGCAGCAGAGGAGGATCAGAGGAGCATCAGAGGAGCATCAGAGGAGCATCAGAGGAGCATCAGAGGAGCATCAGAGGAGCATCAGAGGAGCAACAGAGGAGGATCAGAGGAGCATAAGAGGAGCATCAGAGGAGCATCAGAGGAGCATCAGAGGAGAATCAGAGGAGCATCAGATGAGCATCAGAGGAGCAGCAGAGGAGCATCAGAGGAGCATCACAGGAGCATCAGAGGAGCATCAGAGGAGCATCAGAGGAGCATCACAGGAGCATCAGAGGAGCATCAGAGGAGCATCAGAGGAGCATCAGAGGTGGATCAGAGGAGCATCAGAGGAGCATCAGAGGAGCATCAGAGGAGCATCAGAGGAGAATCAGAGGAGCATCAGATGAGCATCAGAGGAGCAGCAGAGGAGCATCAGAGGAGTATCAGAGGAGCATCAGAGGAGCATCAGAGGAGCATCAGAGGAGCATCAGAGGAGCATCAGAGGAGCCTCAGAGGAGCATCAGAGGAGCATCAGAGGAGCATCAGAGGAGCATCAGAGGAGCATCAGAGGAGCATCAGAGGAGAATCAGATCAGCATCAGAGGAGCAGCAGAGGAGCATCAGAGGAGCATCACAGGAGCATCAGAGGAGCATCAGAGGAGCATCAGAGGAGCATCACAGGAGCATCAGAGGAGCATCAGAGGAGCATCAGAGGAGCATCAGAGGAGGATCAGAGGAGCATCAGAGGAGCATCAGAGGAGCATCAGTGGAGCATCAGAGGAGGATCAGAGGAGCATCAGAGGAGCATCAGAGGAGCATCAGAGGACCATCAGAGGAGCATCAGAGGAGCATCAGAGGAGCATCAGAGGAGCATCAGAGGAGCAGGAGCAGGAGCAGGAGCAGGAGCAGGAGCAGGAGCAGGAGCAGGAGCAGGAGCATCAGAGGAGCATCAGAGGAGCATCAGAGGAGCATCAGAGGAGCATCAGTGGAGCATCAGAGGAGGATCAGAGGAGCATCAGAGGAGCATCAGAGGAGCATTAGAGGAGCATCAGAGGAGCATCAGAGGAGCATCAGAGGAGCATCAGAGGAGCATCAGAGGAGGATCAGAGGAGCATCAGAGGAGCATCAGAGGAGCATCAGAGGAGCATCAGAGGAGCATCAGAGGAGCATCAGAGGAGCATCAGAGGAGGATCAGAGGAGCATCAGAGGAGCATCAGAGGAGCATCAGAGGAGCATCAGAGGAGCATCAGAGGAGAATCTGAGGAGCATCAGAGGAGTATCAGAGGAGCATCAGAGGAGCATCTGAGGAGCATCAGAGGAGTATCAGAGGAGCATCAGAGGAGCATCAGAGGTGCATCAGAGGAGCATCAGAGGTGCATCAGAGGAGCATCAGAGGAGCATCAGAGGAGCATCAGAGGAGCATCAGAGGAGCATCTGAGGAGCATCAGAGGAGTATCAGAGGAGCATTAGAGCAGCATCAGAGGAGCATCAGAGGAGCATCTGAGGAGCATCAGAGGAGTATCAGAGGAGAATCAGAGGAGCATCAGAGGTGCATCAGAGGAGCATCAGAGGTGCAGGAGCAGGAGCAGGAGCTGGAACAGGAGCAGGAGCAGGAGCAGGAGCAGGAGCAGGAGCAGGAGCAGGAGCAGGAGCAGGAGCAGGAGCAGGAGCAGGAGCAGGAGCAGGAGCAGGAGCAGGAGCAGGAGCAGGAGCAGGAGCAGGAGCAGGAGCAGGAGCATCAGAGGAGCATCAGAGGAGCATCAGAGGAGCATCAGAGGAGCATCAGAGGAGCATCAGAGGAGCATCAGAGGAGCATTACAGGAGCAAAACAGGAGCGTCAGAGGAGCATCAGTGGAGCATCAGAGGAGGATCAGAGGATCATCAGAGGAGCATCAGAGGAGCATCAGAGGAGCATCAGCGGAGCATCAGAGGAGAATCAGAGGAGCATCAGAGGAGCATTACAGAGGCATCAGAGGAGCATCAGAGGAGCATCAGAGGAGCATCAGAGGAGCATCTAAGGAGCATCAGAGGAGTATCAGAGGAGCATCAGAGGAGCATCAGAGGTGCATCAGAGGAGCATCAGAGGTGCAGGAGCAGGAGCAGCAGCAGGAGCAGGAACAGGAGCAGGAGCAGGAGCAGGAGCAGGAGCAGGAGCAGGAGCAGGAGCAGGAGCAGGAGCAGGAGCAGGAGCAGGAGCAGGAGCAGGAGCAGGGGCAGGAGCATGAGCAGGAGCAGGAGCAGGAGCAGGAGCAGGAGCAGGAGCAGGAGCAGGAGCAGGAGCAGGAGCAGGAGCAGGAGCAGGAGCAGGAGCAGGAGCATCAAAGGAGCATCAGAGGAGCATCAGAGGAACATCAGAGGAGCATCAGAGGAGCATCAGAGGAGCATCAGAGGAGCATCAGAGGAGCATCAGAGGAGAATCAGAGGAGCATTACAGGAGCATCACAGGAGCATCAGAGGAGCATCAGTGGAGCATCAGAGGAGGATCAGAGGATCATCAGAGGAGCATCAGAGGAGCATCAGAGGAGCATCAGAGGAGCATCAGAGGAGCATCAGAGGAGCATCAGAGGAGCATCAGAGGAGCCTCAGAGGAGCATCAGAGGAGCATTAGAGGAGCATCAGAGGAGGATCAGAGGAGCATCAGAGGAGCATCAGAGGAGCATCAGAGGAGCATCAGAGGAGCATCAGAGGAGAATCAGATCAGCATCAGAGGAGCAGCAGAGGAGCATCAGAGGAGCATCACAGGAGCATCAGAGGAGCATCAGAGGAGCATCAGAGGAGCATCACAGGAGCATCAGAGGAGCATCAGAGGAGAATCAGATCAGCATCAGAGGAGCAGCAGAGGAGCATCAGAGGAGCATCACAGGAGCATCAGAGGAGCATCAGAGGAGCATCAGAGGAGCATCACAGGAGCATCAGAGGAGCATCAGAGAAGCATCAGAGGAGCATCAGAGGAGCATCAGAGGAGCATCAGAGGAGCATCAGAGGAGCATCAGAGGAGCATCAGAGGAGCATCAGAGGAGCATTACAGGAGCATCACAGGAGCATCAGAGGAGCATCAGTGGAGCATCAGAGGAGGATCAGAGGATCATCAGAGGAGCATCAGAGGAGCATCAGAGGAGCATCAGCGGAGCATCAGAGGAGAATCAGAGGAGCATCAGAGGAGCATTACAGAGGCATCAGAGGAGCATCAGAGGAGCATCAGAGGAGCATCAGAGGAGCATCTAAGGAGCATCAGAGGAGTATCAGAGGAGCATCAGAGGAGCATCAGAGGTGCATCAGTGGAGCATCAGAGGTGCAGGAGCACGAGCAGCAGCAGGAGCAGGAACAGGAGCAGGAGCAGGAGCAGGAGCAGGAGCAGGAGCAGGAGCAGGAGCAGGAGCAGGAGCAGGAGCAGGGGCAGGAGCATGAGCAGGAGCAGGAGCAGGAGCAGGAACAGGAGCAGGAGCAGGAGCAGGAGCAGGAGCAGGAGCAGGAGCAGGAGCAGGAGCAGGAGCATCAAAGGAGCATCAGAGGAGCATCAGAGGAACATCAGAGGAGCATCAGAGGAGCATCAGAGGAGCATCAGAGGAGCATCAGAGGAGCATCAGAGGAGCATCAGAGGAGCATCAGAGGAGAATCAGAGGAGCATTACAGGAGCATCACAGTAGCATCAGAGGAGCATCAGTGGAGCATCAGAGGAGGATCAGAGGAGCATCAGAGGAGCATCTAAGGAGCATCAGAGGAGTATCAGAGGAGCATCAGAGGAGCATCAGAGGTGCATCAGAGGAGCATCAGAGGTGCAGGAGCAGGAGCAGCAGCAGGAGCAGGAACAGGAGCAGGAGCAGGAGCAGGAGCAGGAGCAGGAGCAGGAGCAGGAGCAGGTGCAGGAGCAGGAGCAGGAGCAGGAGCAGGAGCAGGAGCATCAGAGGAGCATCAGAGGAGCATCAGAGGAGCATCAGAGGAGCATCAGAGGAGCATCAGAGGAGCATCAGAGGAGGATCAGAGGAGCATCAGAGGAGCATCAGAGGAGCATCAGAGGAGCATCAGAGGAGCATCAGAGGAGCATCAGAGGAGCATCAGAGGAGCATCATAGGAGCATCAGAGGAGCATCAGAGGAGCATCAGAGGAGTATCAGAGGAGCATCAGAGGAGGATCAGAGGAGCATCAGAGGAGCATCAGAGGAGCCTCAGAGGAGCATCAGAGGAGCATCAGAGGAGCATCAGAGGAGCATCAGAGGAACATCAGAGGAACAGCAGAGGAGCATGACAGGAGCACCAGAGGAGCATCACAGGAGCATCAGAGGAGCATCAGAGGAGCATCAGAGGAGCATCAGAAGAGAATCAGAGGAGCCTCAGAGGTGCCTCAGAGGAGCATCAGAGGAGCATCAGAGGAGCATCAGAGGAGCATCAGAGGAGCATCAGAGGAGCATCAGAGGAGGATCAGAGGAGCATCAGAGGAGCATCAGAGGAGCATCAGAGGAGGATCACAGGAGCATCAGAGGAGCATCACAGGAGCATCAGAGGAGCATCAGAGGAGCATCAGAGGAGCATCAGAGGAGCATCAGAGGAGCATCAGAGGAGCATCAGAGGAGCAGCAGAGGAGCATCAGAGGAGCATCAGAGGAGGATCAGAGGAGCATCAGAGGAGCATCAGAGGAGCATCAGAGGAGCATCAGAGGAGCATCAGAGGAGCATCTGAGGAGCATCAGAGGAGTATCAGAGGAGCATCAGAGGAGCATCTGAGGAGCATCAGAGGAGTATCAGAAGAGCATCAGAGGAGCATCAGAGGTGCATCAGAGGAGCATCAGAGGTGCATCAGAGGAGCATCAGAGGAGCATCAGAGGAGCATCAGAGGAGCATCAGAGGAGCATCTGAGGAGCATCAGAGGAGTATCAGAGGAGCATCAGAGCAGCATCAGAGGAGCATCAGAGGAGCATCTGAGGAGCATCAGAGGAGTATCAGAGGAGAATCAGAGGAGCATCAGAGGTGCATCAGAGGAGCATCAGAGGTGCAGGAGCAGGAGCAGGAGCTGGAACAGGAGCAGGAGCAGGAGCAGGAGCAGGAGCAGGAGCAGGAGCAGGAGCAGGAGCAGGAGCAGGAGCAGGAGCAGGAGCAGGAGCAGGAGCAGGAGCAGGAGCAGGAGCAGGAGCAGGAGCAGGAGCATCAGAGGAGCATCAGAGGAGCATCAGAGGAGCATCAGAGGAGCATCAGAGGAGCATCAGAGGAGCATCAGAGGAGCATCAGAGGAGCATCAGAGGAGCATCAGAGGAGCATTACAGGAGCATTACAGGAGCATCAGAGGAGCATCAGAGGAGGATCAGAGGAGCATCTAAGGAGCATCAGAGGAGTATCAGAGGAGCATCAGAGGAGCATCAGAGGTGCATCAGAGGAGCATCAGAGGTGCAGGAGCAGGAGCAGAAGCAGGAGCAGGAACAGGAGCAGGAGCAGTAGCAGGAGCAGGAGCAGGAGCAGGAGCAGGAGCAGGAGCAGGAGCAGGAGCAGGAGCAGGGGCAGGAGCATGAGCAGGAGCAGGAGCAGGAGCAGGAGCAGGAGCAGGAGCAGGAGCAGGAGCAGGAGCAGGAGCAGGAGCAGGAGCAGGAGCAGGAGCAGGAGCATCAAAGGAGCATCAGATGAGCATCAGAGGAGCAGCAGAGGAGCATCAGAGGAGCATCACAGGAGCATCAGAGGAGCATCAGAGGAGCATCAGAGGAGCATCAGAGGAGCATCAGAGGAGCATCAGAGGTGCATCAGAGGAGCATCAGAGGAGCATCAGAGGAGCATCAGAGGAGGATCAGAGGAGCATCAGAGGAGGATCACAGGAGCATCAGAGGAGCATCACAGGAGCATCAGAGGATCATCAGAGGAGCATCAGAGGAGCATCAGAGGAGCATCAGAGGAGCATCAGAGGAGCATCAGAGGAGCCTCAGAGGAGCATCAGAGGAGCATCAGAGGAGCATCAGAGGAGCATCAGAGGAGCAGCAGAGGAGGATCAGAGGAGCATCAGAGGAGCATCAGAGGAGCATCAGAGGAGCATCAGAGGAGCATCAGAGGAGCATCAGAGGAGCAACAGAGGAGGATCAGAGGAGCATAAGAGTAGCATCAGAGGAGCATCAGAGGAGCATCAGAGGAGAATCAGAGGAGCATCAGATGAGCATCAGAGGAGCAGCAGAGGAGCATCAGAGGAGCATCACAGGAGCATCAGAGGAGCATCAGAGGAGCATCAGAGGAGCATCACAGGAGCATCAGAGGAGCATCAGAGGAGCATCAGAGGAGCATCAGAGGTGGATCAGAGGAGCATCAGAGGAGCATCAGAGGAGCATCAGAGGAGCATCAGAGGAGAATCAGAGGAGCATCAGATGAGCATCAGAGGAGCAGCAGAGGAGCATCAGAGGAGTATCAGAGGAGCATCAGAGGAGCATCAGAGGAGCATCAGAGGAGCATCAGAGGAGCATCAGAGGAGCCTCAGAGGAGCATCAGAGGAGCATCAGAGGAGCATCAGAGGAGCATCAGAGGAGCATCAGAGGAGCATCAGAGGAGAATCAGATCAGCATCAGAGGAGCAGCAGAGGAGCATCAGAGGAGCATCACAGGAGCATCAGAGGAGCATCAGAGGAGCATCAGAGGAGCATCACAGGAGCATCAGAGGAGCATCAGAGGAGCATCAGAGGAGCATAAGAGGAGCATCAGAGGAGCATAAGAGGAGCCTCAGAGGAGCATCAGAGGAGCATTAGAGGAGCATCAGAGGAGGATCAGAGGAGCATCAGAGGAGCATCAGAGGAGCAGGAGCAGGAGCAGGAGCAGGAGCAGGAGCAGGAGCAGGAGCAGGAGCATCAGAGGTCATCAGAGGAGCATCAGAGGAGCAGGAGCAGGAGCAGGAGCATCAGAGGAGCATCAGAGGAGCATCAGAGGAGCATCAGAGGAGCATCAGAGGAGCATCAGAGGAGCATCAGTGGAGCATCAGAGGAGCATCAGTGGAGCATCAGAGGAGGATCAGAGGAGCATCAGAGGAGCATCAGAGGAGCATCAGAGGACCATCAGAGGAGCATCAGAGGAGCATCAGAGGAGCATCAGAGGAGCATCAGAGGAGCAGGAGCAGGAGCAGGAGCAGGAGCAGGAGCAGGAGCAGGAGCAGGAGCAGGAGCATCAGAGGAGCATCAGAGGAGCATCAGAGGAGCATCAGAGGAGCATCAGTGGAGCATCAGAGGAGGATCAGAGGAGCATCAGAGGAGCATCAGAGGAGCATTAGAGGAGCATCAGAGGAGCATCAGAGGAGCATCAGAGGAGCATCAGAGGAGCATCAGAGGAGGATCAGAGGAGCATCAGAGGAGCATCAGAGGAGCATCAGAGGAGCATCAGAGGAGCATCAGAGGAGCATCAGAGGAGCATCAGAGGAGGATCAGAGGAGCATCTGAGGAGCATCAGAGGAGTATCAGAGGAGCATCAGAGGAGCATCAGAGGTGCATCAGAGGAGCATCAGAGGTGCATCAGAGGAGCATCAGAGGAGCATCAGAGGAGCATCAGAGGAGCATCAGAGGAGCATCTGAGGAGCATCAGAGGAGTATCAGAGGAGCATTAGAGCAGCATCAGAGGAGCATCAGAGGAGCATCTGAGGAGCATCAGAGGAGTATCAGAGGAGAATCAGAGGAGCATCAGAGGTGCATCAGAGGAGCATCAGAGGTGCAGGAGCAGGAGCAGGAGCTGGAACAGGAGCAGGAGCAGGAGCAGGAGCAGGAGCAGGAGCAGGAGCAGGAGCAGGAGCAGGAGCAGGAGCAGGAGCAGGAGCAGGAGCAGGAGCAGGAGCAGGAGCAGGAGCAGGAGCAGGAGCAGGAGCAGGAGCAGGAGCAGGAGCAGGAGCAGGAGCATCAGAGGAGCATCAGAGGAGCATCAGAGGAGCATCAGAGGAGCATCAGAGGAGCATCAGAGGAGCATCAGAGGAGCATCAGAGGAGCATTACAGGAGCAAAACAGGAGCGTCAGAGGAGCATCAGTGGAGCATCAGAGGAGGATCAGAGGATCATCAGAGGAGCATCAGAGGAGCATCAGAGGAGCATCAGCGGAGCATCAGAGGAGAATCAGAGGAGCATCAGAGGAGCATTACAGAGGCATCAGAGGAGCATCAGAGGAGCATCAGAGGAGCATCAGAGGAGCATCTAAGGAGCATCAGAGGAGTATCAGAGGAGCATCAGAGGAGCATCAGAGGTGCATCAGAGGAGCATCAGAGGTGCAGGAGCAGGAGCAGCAGCAGGAGCAGGAACAGGAGCAGGAGCAGGAGCAGGAGCAGGAGCAGGAGCAGGAGCAGGAGCAGGAGCAGGAGCAGGAGCAGGAGCAGGAGCAGGAGCAGGAGCAGGGGCAGGAGCATGAGCAGGAGCAGGAGCAGGAGCAGGAGCAGGAGCAGGAGCAGGAGCAGGAGCAGGAGCAGGAGCAGGAGCAGGAGCAGGAGCAGGAGCAGGAGCATCAAAGGAGCATCAGAGGAGCATCAGAGGAACATCAGAGGAGCATCAGAGGAGCATCAGAGGAGCATCAGAGGAGCATCAGAGGAGCATCAGAGGAGAATCAGAGGAGCATTACAGGAGCATCACAGGAGCATCAGAGGAGCATCAGTGGAGCATCAGAGGAGGATCAGAGGATCATCAGAGGAGCATCAGAGGAGCATCAGAGGAGCATCAGAGGAGCATCAGAGGAGCATCAGAGGAGCATCAGAGGAGCATCAGAGGAGCCTCAGAGGAGCATCAGAGGAGCATTAGAGGAGCATCAGAGGAGGATCAGAGGAGCATCAGAGGAGCATCAGAGGAGCATCAGAGGAGCATCAGAGGAGCATCAGAGGAGAATCAGATCAGCATCAGAGGAGCAGCAGAGGAGCATCAGAGGAGCATCACAGGAGCATCAGAGGAGCATCAGAGGAGCATCAGAGGAGCATCACAGGAGCATCAGAGGAGCATCAGAGGAGAATCAGATCAGCATCAGAGGAGCAGCAGAGGAGCATCAGAGGAGCATCACAGGAGCATCAGAGGAGCATCAGAGGAGCATCAGAGGAGCATCACAGGAGCATCAGAGGAGCATCAGAGAAGCATCAGAGGAGCATCAGAGGAGCATCAGAGGAGCATCAGAGGAGCATCAGAGGAGCATCAGAGGAGCATCAGAGGAGCATCAGAGGAGCATTACAGGAGCATCACAGGAGCATCAGAGGAGCATCAGTGGAGCATCAGAGGAGGATCAGAGGATCATCAGAGGAGCATCAGAGGAGCATCAGAGGAGCATCAGCGGAGCATCAGAGGAGAATCAGAGGAGCATCAGAGGAGCATTACAGAGGCATCAGAGGAGCATCAGAGGAGCATCAGAGGAGCATCAGAGGAGCATCTAAGGAGCATCAGAGGAGTATCAGAGGAGCATCAGAGGAGCATCAGAGGTGCATCAGTGGAGCATCAGAGGTGCAGGAGCACGAGCAGCAGCAGGAGCAGGAACAGGAGCAGGAGCAGGAGCAGGAGCAGGAGCAGGAGCAGGAGCAGGAGCAGGAGCAGGAGCAGGAGCAGGGGCAGGAGCATGAGCAGGAGCAGGAGCAGGAGCAGGAACAGGAGCAGGAGCAGGAGCAGGAGCAGGAGCAGGAGCAGGAGCAGGAGCAGGAGCAGGAGCAGGAGCAGGAGCATCAAAGGAGCATCAGAGGAGCATCAGAGGAACATCAGAGGAGCATCAGAGGAGCATCAGAGGAGCATCAGAGGAGCATCAGAGGAGCATCAGAGGAGCATCAGAGGAGCATCAGAGGAGAATCAGAGGAGCATTACAGGAGCATCACAGTAGCATCAGAGGAGCATCAGTGGAGCATCAGAGGAGGATCAGAGGAGCATCAGAGGAGCATCTAAGGAGCATCAGAGGAGTATCAGAGGAGCATCAGAGGAGCATCAGAGGTGCATCAGAGGAGCATCAGAGGTGCAGGAGCAGGAGCAGCAGCAGGAGCAGGAACAGGAGCAGGAGCAGGAGCAGGAGCAGGAGCAGGAGCAGGAGCAGGAGCAGGTGCAGGAGCAGGAGCAGGAGCAGGAGCAGGAGCAGGAGCATCAGAGGAGCATCAGAGGAGCATCAGAGGAGGATCAGAGGAGCATCAGAGGAGCATCAGAGGAGCATCAGAGGAGCATCAGAGGAGCATCAGAGGAGCATCAGAGGAGCATCAGAGGAGCATCATAGGAGCATCAGAGGAGCATCAGAGGAGCATCAGAGGAGTATCAGAGGAGCATCAGAGGAGGATCAGAGGAGCATCAGAGGAGCATCAGAGGAGCCTCAGAGGAGCATCAGAGGAGCATCAGAGGAGCATCAGAGGAGCATCAGAGGAACATCAGAGGAACAGCAGAGGAGCATGACAGGAGCACCAGAGGAGCATCACAGGAGCATCAGAGGAGCATCAGAGGAGCATCAGAGGAGCATCAGAAGAGAATCAGAGGAGCCTCAGAGGTGCCTCAGAGGAGCATCAGAGGAGCATCAGAGGAGCATCAGAGGAGCATCAGAGGAGCATCAGAGGAGCATCAGAGGAGCATCAGAGGAGGATCAGAGGAGCATCAGAGGAGCATCAGAGGAGCATCAGAGGAGGATCACAGGAGCATCAGAGGAGCATCACAGGAGCATCAGAGGAGCATCAGAGGAGCATCAGAGGAGCATCAGAGGAGCATCAGAGGAGCATCAGAGGAGCATCAGAGGAGCAGCAGAGGAGGATCACAGGAGCATCAGAGGAGCATCACAGGAGCATCAGAGGAGCATCAGAGGAGCCTCAGAGGAGCATCAGAGGAGCATCAGAGGAGCATCAGAGGAGCATCAGAGGAGCAGCAGAGGAGCATCAGAGGAGCATCAGAGGAGCATCAGAGGAGCATCAGAGGAGCATCACAGGAGGATCACAGGAGCATCAGAGGAGCATCACAGGAGCATCAGAGGAGCATCAGAGGAGCCTCAGAGGAGCATCAGAGGAGCATCAGAGGAGCATCAGAGGAGCATCAGAGGAGCAGCAGAGGAGGATCAGAGGAGCATCAGAGGAGCATCAGAGGAGCATCAGAGGAGCATCAGAGGAGTATCAGAGGAGCATCAGAGGAGGATCAGAGGAGCATCAGAGGAGCATCAGAGGAGCCTCAGAGGAGCATCAGAGGAGCATCAGAGGAGCATCAGAGGAGGATCAGAGGAGCATCAGAGGAGCATCAGAGGAGCCTCAGAGGAGCATCAGAGGAGCATCAGAGGAGCATCAGAGGAGCATCAGAGGAACATCAGAGGAACAGCAGAGGAGCATCACAGGAGCATCAGAGGAGCATCACAGGAGCATCAGAGGGGCATCAGAGGAGCATCAGAGGAGCATCAGAAGAGAATCAGAGGAGCCTCAGAGGTGCCTCAGAGGAGCATCAGAGGAGCATCAGAGGAGCATCAGAGGAGCATCAGAGGAGCATCAGAGGAGCATCAGAGGAGCATCAGAGGAGCATCAGAAGAGAATCAGAGGAGCCTCAGAGGTGCCTCAGAGGAGGATCACAGGAGCATCAGAGGAGCATCACAGGAGCATCAGAGGAGCATCAGAGGAGCATCAGAGGAGCATCAGAGGAGCATCAGAAGAGCATCAGAGGAGCATCAGAGGAGCAGCAGAGGAGGATCACAGGAGCATCAGAGGAGCATCACAGGAGCATCAGAGGAGCATCAGAGGAGCCTCAGAGGAGCATCAGAGGAGCATCAGAGGAGCATCAGAGGAGCATCAGAGGAGCAGCAGAGGAGCATCAGAGGAGCATCAGAGGAGCATCAGAGGAGCATCAGAGGAGCATCAGAGGAGGATCACAGGAGCATCAGAGGAGCATCACAGGAGCATCAGAGGAGCATCAGAGGAGCCTCAGAGGAGCATCAGAGGAGCATCAGAGGAGCATCAGAGGAGCATCAGAGGAGCAGCAGAGGAGGATCAGAGGAGCATCAGAGGAGCATCAGAGGAGCATCAGAGGAGCATCAGAGGAGCATCAGAGGAGCATCAGAGGAGCATCAGAGGAGCAACAGAGTAGCATCAGAGGAGCATCAGAGGAGGATCAGAGGAGCATAAGAGGAGCATCAGAGGAGCATCAGAGGAGCATCAGAGGAGAATCAGAGGAGCATCAGATGAGCATCAGAGGAGCAGCAGAGGAGCATCAGAGGAGCATCACAGGAGCATCAGTGGAGCATCAGAGGAGCATCAGAGGAGCATCAGAGGTGGATCAGAGGAGCATCAGAGGAGCATCAGAGGAGCATCAGAGGAGCATCAGAGGATAATCAGAGGAGCATCAGATGAGCATCAGAGGAGCAGCAGAGGAGCATCAAAGGAGCATCACAGGAGCATCAGAGGAGCATCAGAGGAGTATCAGAGGAGCATCAGAGGAGCATCAGAGGAGCATCAGAGGAGCATCAGAGCAGCATCAGAGGAGCCTCAGAGGAGCATCAGAGGAGCATCAGAGGAGCATCAGAGGAGCATCAGAGGAGGATCAGAGGAGCATCAGAGGAGCATCAGAGGAGCATCAGAGGAGCATCAGAGGAGAATCAGATCAGCATCAGAGGAGCAGCAGAGGAGCATCAGAGGAGCATCACAGGAGCATCAGAGGAGAATCAGAGGAGCATCAGAGGAGCATCACAGGAGCATCAGAGGAGCATCAGAGGAGCATCAGAGGAGGATCAGAGGAGCATCAGAGGAGCATCAGAGGAGCATCAGAGGAGGATCACAGGAGCATCAGAGGAGCATCACAGGAGCATCAGAGGAGCATCAGAGGAGCATCAGAGGAGCATCAGAGGAGCATCAGAGGAGCATCAGAGGAGCATCAGAGGAGCCTCAGAGGGGCATCAGAGGAGCATCAGAGGAGCATCAGAGGAGCATCAGAGGAGCAGCAGAGGAGGATCAGAGGAGCATCAGAGGAGCATCAGAGGAGCATCAGAGGAGCATCAGAGGAGCATCAGAGGAGCATCAGAGGAGCATCAGAGGAGCAACAGAGTAGCATCAGAGGAGCATCAGAGGAGGATCAGAGGAGCATAAGAGGAGCATCACAGGAGCATCAGAGGAGCATCAGAGGAGCATCAGAGGAGCATCAGAGGTGGATCAGAGGAGCAGCAGAGGAGGATCAGAGGAGCATCAGAGGAGCATCGGAGGAGCATCAGAGGAGCATCAGAGGAGCATCAGAGGAGCATCAGAGGAGCAACAGAGTAGCATCAGAGGAGCATCAGAGGAGGATCAGAGGAGCATAAGAGGAGCATAAGAGGAGCATCAGAGGAGCATCAGAGGAGCATCAGAGGAGAATCAGAGGAGCATCAGATGAGCATCAGAGGAGCAGCAGAGGAGCATCAGAGGAGCATCACAGGAGCATCAGAGGAGCATCAGAGGAGCATCAGAGGAGCATCAGAGGTGGATCAGAGGAGCATCAGAGGAGCATCAGAGGAGCATCAGAGGAGCATCAGAGGAGAATCAGAGGAGCATCAGATGAGCATCAGAGGAGCAGCAGAGGAGCATCAGAGGAGCATCACAGGAGCATCAGAGGAGCATCAGAGGAGTATCAGAGGAGCATCAGAGGAGCATCAGAGGAGCATCAGAGGAGCATCAGAGGAGCCTCAGAGGAGCATCAGAGGAGCATCAGAGGAGCATCAGAGGAGCATCAGAGGAGGATCACAGGAGCATCAGAGGAGCATCACAGGAGCATCAGAGGAGCATCAGAGGAGCATCAGAGGAGCATCAGAGGAGCATCAGAGGAGCATCAGAGGTGCATCAGAGGAGCCTCAGAGGAGCATCAGAGGAGCATCAGAGGAGCATCAGAGGAGCATCAGAGGAGCAGCAGAGGAGGATCAGAGGAGCATCAGAGGAGCATCAGAGGAGCATCAGAGGAGCATCAGAGGAGATTCAGAGGAGCATCAGAGGAGCAACAGAGTAGCATCAGAGGAGCATCAGAGGAGGATCAGAGGAGCATAAGAGGAGCATCAGAGGAGCATCAGAGGAGCATCAGAGGAGAATCAGAGGAGCATCAGATGAGCATCAGAGGAGCAGCAGAGGAGCATCAGAGGAGCATCACAGGAGCATCAGAGGAGCATCAGAGGAGCATCAGAGGAGCATCAGAGGTAGATCAGAGGAGCATCAGAGGAGCATCAGAGGAGCATCAGAGGAGCATCAGAGGAGAATCAGAGGAGCATCAGATGAGCATCAGAGGAGCAGCAGAGGAGCATCAGAGGAGCATCACAGGAGCATCAGAGGAGCATCAGAGGAGTATCAGAGGAGCATCAGAGGAGCATCAGAGGAGCATCAGAGGAGCATCAGAGGAGGATCACAGGAGCATCAGAGGAGCATCAGAGGAGCATCAGAGGAGCATCAGAGGAGCATCAGAGGAGCATCAGAGGAGCATCAGAGGAGCATCAGAAGAGAATCAGAGGAGCCTCAGAGGTGCCTCAGAGGAGGATCACAGGAGCATCAGAGGAGCATCACAGGAGCATCAGAGGAGCATCAGAGGAGCATCAGAGGAGCATCAGAGGAGCATCAGAGGAGCATCAGAGGAGCAGCAGAGGAGGATCACAGGAGCATCAGAGGAGCATCACAGGAGCATCAGAGGAGCATTAGAGGAGCCTCAGAGGAGCATCAGAGGAGCATCAGAGGAGCATCAGAGGAGCATCAGAGGAGCAGCAGAGGAGCATCAGAGGAGCATCAGAGGAGCATCAGAGGAGCATCAGAGGAGCATCAGAGGAGGATCACAGGAGCATCAGAGGAGCATCACAGGAGCATCAGAGGAGCATCAGAGGAGCCTCAGAGGAGCATCAGAGGAGCATCAGAGGAGCATCAGAGGAGCATCAGAGGAGCAGCAGAGGAGGATCAGAGGAGCATCAGAGGAGCATCAGAGGAGCATCAGAGGAGCATCAGAGGAGCATCAGAGGAGCATCAGAGGAGCATCAGAGGAGCAACAGAGTAGCATCAGAGGAGCATCAGAGGAGGATCAGAGGAGCATAAGAGGAGCATCAGAGGAGCATCAGAGGAGCATCAGAGGAGAATCAGAGGAGCATCAGAGGAGAATCACAGGAGCATCAGAGGAGCATCACAGGAGCATCAGAGGAGCATCAGAGGAGCATCAGAGGAGCATCAGAGGAGCATCAGAGGAGCATCAGAGGAGCATCAGAGGAGCCTCAGAGGGGCATCAGAGGAGCATCAGAGGAGCATCAGAGGAGCATCAGAGGAGCAGCAGAGGAGGATCAGAGGAGCATCAGAGGAGCATCAGAGGAGCATCAGAGGAGCATCAGAGGAGCATCAGAGGAGCATCAGAGGAGCATCAGAGGAGCAACAGAGTAGCATCAGAGGAGCATCAGAGGAGGATCAGAGGAGCATAAGAGGAGCATCAGAGGAGCATCAGAGGAGCATCAGAGGAGCATCAGAGGAGAATCAGAGTAGCATCAGAGGAGCATCAGAGGAGGATCAGAGGAGCATAAGAGGAGCATCAGAGGAGCATCAGAGGAGCATCAGAGGAGAATCAGAGGAGCATCAGATGAGCATCAGAGGAGCAGCAGAGGAGCATCAGAGGAGCAGCAGAGGAGGATCAGAGGAGCATCAGAGGAGCATCAGAGGAGCATCAGAGGAGCATCAGAGGAGCATCAGAGGAGCATCAGAGGAGCATCAGAGGAGCAACAGAGTAGCATCAGAGGAGCATCAGAGGAGGATCAGAGGAGCATAAGAGGAGCATCAGAGGAGCATCAGAGGAGCATCAGAGGAGAATCAGAGGAGCATCAGATGAGCATCAGAGGAGCAGCAGAGGAGCATCAGAGGAGCATCACAGGAGCATCAGAGGAGCATCAGAGGAGCATCAGAGGAGCATCAGAGGTGGATCAGAGGAGCATCAGAGGAGCATCAGAGGAGCATCAGAGGAGCATCAGAGGAGAATCAGAGGAGCATCAGATGAGCATCAGAGGAGCAGCAGAGGAGCATCAGAGGAGCATCACAGGAGCATCAGAGGAGCATCAGAGGAGTATCAGAGGAGCATCAGAGGAGCATCAGAGGAGCATCAGAGGAGCATCAGAGGAGCATCAGAGGAGCATCAGAGGAGCATCAGAGGAGCATCAGAGGAGGATCAGAGGAGCATCAGAGGAGCATCAGAGGAGCATCAGAGGAGCATCAGAGGAGAATCAGATCAGCATCAGAGGAGCAGCAGAGGAGCATCAGAGGAGCATCACAGGAGCATCAGAGGAGCATCAGAGGAGCATCAGAGGAGCATCACAGGAGCATCAGAGGAGCATCAGAGGAGCATCAGAGGAGGATCAGAGGAGCATCAGAGGAGCATCAGAGGAGCATCAGAGGAGGATCACAGGAGCATCAGAGGAGCATCACAGGAGCATCAGAGGAGCATCAGAGGAGCATCAGAGGAGCATCAGAGGAGCATCAGAGGAGCATCAGAGGAGCATCAGAGGAGCCTCAGAGGGGC
The DNA here is from genome assembly GCF_036971445.1 of Narcine bancroftii. Taxonomy (NCBI): domain Eukaryota; kingdom Metazoa; phylum Chordata; class Chondrichthyes; order Torpediniformes; family Narcinidae; genus Narcine; species Narcine bancroftii. The sequence goes on from NC_091474.1 coordinate 117,039,669, forward strand.
ATCAGAGGAGCATCAGAGGAGCATCAGAGGAGCATCAGAGGAGCAGCAGAGGAGGATCAGAGGAGCATCAGAGGAGCATCAGAGGAGCATCAGAGGAGCATCAGAGGAGCATCAGAGGAGCATCAGAGGAGCATCAGAGGAGCAACAGAGTAGCATCAGAGGAGCATCAGAGGAGGATCAGAGGAGCATAAGAGGAGCATCAGAGGAGCATCAGAGGAGCATCAGAGGAGCATCAGAGGAGAATCAGAGGAGCATCAGAGGAGCATCAGAGGAGAAGCAGAGGAGCATCAGAGGAGCATCACAGGAGCATCAGAGGAGCATCAGAGGAGCATCAGAGGAGCATCAGAGGTGGATCAGAGGAGCAGCAGAGGAGGATCAGAGGAGCATCAGAGGAGCATCAGAGGAGCATCAGAGGAGCATCAGAGGAGCATCAGAGGAGCATCAGAGGAGCATCAGAGGAGCAACAGAGTAGCATCAGAGGAGCATCAGAGGAGGATCAGAGGAGCATAAGAGGAGCATAAGAGGAGCATCAGAGGAGCATCAGAGGAGCATCAGAGGAGCATCAGAGGAGCATCAGAGGAGCATCAGAGGAGCATCAGAGGAGCATCAGAGGAGCATCAGAGGAGCCTCAGAGGAGCATCAGAGGAGCATCAGAGGAGCATCAGAGGAGCATCAGAGGAGCAGCAGAGGAGGATCAGAGGAGCATCAGAGGAGCATCAGAGGAGCATCAGAGGAGCATCAGAGGAGCATCTGAGGAGCATCAGAGGAGCATCAGAGGAGCAACAGAGTAGCATCAGAGGAGCATCAGAGGAGGATCAGAGGAGCATAAGAGGAGCATCAGAGGAGCATCAGAGGAGCATCAGAGGAGAATCAGAGGAGCATCAGAGGAGCATCAGATGAGCATCAGAGGAGCAGCAGAGGAGCATCAGAGGAGCATCACAGGAGCATCAGAGGAGCTCAGAGGAGCATCAGAGGTGGATCAGAGGAGCATCAGAGGAGCATCAGAGGAGCATCAGAGGAGCATCAGAGGAGAATCAGAGGAGCATCAGATGAGCATCAGAGGAGCAGCAGAGGAGCATCAGAGGAGCATCACAGGAGCATCAGAGGAGCATCAGAGGAGTATCAGAGGAGCATCAGAGGAGCATCAGAGGAGCATCAGAGGAGCATCAGAGGAGCATCTGAGGAGCCTCAGAGGAGCATCAGAGGAGCATCAGAGGAGCATCAGAGGAGCATCAGAGGAGGATCAGAGGAGCATCAGAGGAGGATCAGAGGAGCATCAGAGGAGCTTCAGAGGAGCATCAGAGGAGCATCAGAGGAGCATCAGAGGAGAATCAGATCAGCATCAGAGGAGCAGCAGAGGAGCATCAGAGGAGCATCACAGGAGCATCAGAGGAGCATCAGAGGAGCATCAGAGGAGCATCAGAGGAGCATCAGAGGAGAATCAGATCAGCATCAGAGGAGCAGCAGAGGAGCATCAGAGGAGCATCACAGGAGCATCAGAGGAGCAACAGAGTAGCATCAGAGGAGCATCAGAGGAGGATCAGAGGAGCATAAGAGGAGCATCAGAGGAGCATCAGAGGAGCATCAGAGGAGAATCAGAGGAGCATCAGATGAGCATCAGAGGAGCAGCAGAGGAGCATCAGAGGAGCATCACAGGAGCATCAGAGGAGCATCAGAGGAGCATCAGAGGAGCATCAGAGGTGGATCAGAGGAGCATCAGAGGAGCATCAGAGGAGCATCAGAGGAGCATCAGAGGAGAATCAGAGGAGCATCAGATGAGCATCAGAGGAGCAGCAGAGGAGCATCAGAGGAGCATCACAGGAGCATCAGAGGAGCATCAGAGGAGTATCAGAGGAGCATCAGAGGAGCATCAGAGGAGCATCAGAGGAGCATCAGAGGAGCATCAGAGGAGCATCAGAGGAGCATCAGAGGAGCATCAGAGGAGGATCAGAGGAGCATCAGAGGAGCATCAGAGGAGCATCAGAGGAGCATCAGAGGAGAATCAGATCAGCATCAGAGGAGCAGCAGAGGAGCATCAGAGGAGCATCACAGGAGCATCAGAGGAGCATCAGAGGAGCATCAGAGGAGCATCACAGGAGCATCAGAGGAGCATCAGAGGAGCATCAGAGGAGGATCAGAGGAGCATCAGAGGAGCATCAGAGGAGCATCAGAGGAGGATCACAGGAGCATCAGAGGAGCATCACAGGAGCATCAGAGGAGCATCAGAGGAGCATCAGAGGAGCATCAGAGGAGAATCAGAGGAGCATCAGAGGAGCATCAGAGGAGCAGCAGAGGAGCATCAGAGGAGCATCACAGGAGCATCAGAGGAGCATCAGAGGAGCATCAGAGGAGCATCAGAGGTGGATCAGAGGAGCAGCAGAGGAGGATCAGAGGAGCATCAGAGGAGCATCAGAGGAGCATCAGAGGAGCATCAGAGGAGCATCAGAGGAGCATCAGAGGAGCATCAGAGGAGCAACAGAGTAGCATCAGAGGAGCATCAGAGGAGGATCAGAGGAGCATAAGAGGAGCATAAGAGGAGCATCAGAGGAGCATCAGAGGAGCATCAGAGGAGCATCAGAGGAGCATCAGAGGAGCATCAGAGGAGCATCAGAGGAGCATCAGAGGAGCATCAGAGGAGCCTCAGAGGAGCATCAGAGGAGCATCAGAGGAGCATCAGAGGAGCATCAGAGGAGCAGCAGAGGAGGATCAGAGGAGCATCAGAGGAGCATCAGAGGAGCATCAGAGGAGCCTCAGAGGGGCATCAGAGGAGCATCAGAGGAGCATCAGAGGAGCATCAGAGGAGCAGCAGAGGAGGATCAGAGGAGCATCAGAGGAGCATCAGAGGAGCATCAGAGGAGCATCAGAGGAGCATCAGAGGAGCATCAGAGGAGCAACAGAGTAGCATCAGAGGAGCATCAGATGAGCATCAGAGGAGCAGCAGAGGAGCATCAGAGGAGCATCACAGGAGCATCAGAGGAGCATCAGAGGAGCATCAGAGGAGCATCAGAGGTGGATCAGAGGAGCATCAGAGGAGCATCAGAGGAGCATCAGAGGAGCATCAGAGGAGAATCAGAGGAGCATCAGATGAGCATCAGAGGAGCAGCAGAGGAGCATCAGAGGAGCATCACAGGAGCATCAGAGGAGCATCAGAGGAGTATCAGAGGAGCATCAGAGGAGCATCAGAGGAGCATCAGAGGAGCATCAGAGGAGCATCAGAGGAGCCTCAGAGGAGCATCAGAGGAGCATCAGAGGAGCATCAGAGGAGCATCAGAGGAGGATCAGAGGAGCATCAGAGGAGGATCAGAGGAGCATCAGAGGAGCATCAGAGGAGCATCAGAGGAGCATCAGAGGAGCATCAGAGGAGAATCAGATCAGCATCAGAGGAGCAGCAGAGGAGCATCAGAGGAGCATCACAGGAGCATCAGAGGAGCATCAGAGGAGCATCAGAGGAGCATCACAGGAGCATCAGAGGAGCATCAGAGGAGCATCAGAGGAGCATCAGAGGAGCATCAGAGGAGCATAAGAGGAGCCTCAGAGGAGCATCAGAGGAGCATCAGAGGAGCATCAGAGGAGGATCAGAGGAGCATCAGAGGAGCATCAGAGGAGCAGGAGCAGGAGCAGGAGCAGGAGCAGGAGCAGGAGCATCAGAGGTCATCAGAGGAGCATCAGAGGAGCAGGAGCAGGAGCAGGAGCATCAGAGGAGCATCAGAGGAGTATCAGAGGAGCATCAGAGGAGCATCAGAGGAGAATCAGATCAGCATCAGAGGAGCAGCAGAGGAGCATCAGAGGAGCATCACAGGAGCATCAGAGGAGCATCAGAGGAGCATCAGAGGAGCATCAGAGGAGCATCAGAGGAGCATCAGAGGAGCATCAGAGGAGCATCAGAGGAGCATCAGAGGAGAATCAGATCAGCATCAGAGGAGCAGCAGAGGAGCATCAGAGGAGCATCAGAGGAGCATCAGAGGAGCATCAGAGGAGCATCAGAGGAGCATCAGAGGAGCATCAGAGGAGCATCAGAGGAGCATCAGAGGAGAATCAGATCAGCATCAGAGGAGCAGCAGAGGAGCATCAGAGGAGCATCACAGGAGCATCAGAGGAGCATCAGAGGAGCATCACAGGAGCATCAGAGGAGCATCAGAGGAGCATCAGAGGAGGATCAGAGGAGCATCAGAGGAGCATCAGAGGAGCATCAGAGGAGGATCACAGGAGCATCAGAGGAGCATCACAGGAGCATCAGAGGAGCATCAGAGGAGCATCAGAGGAGCATCAGAGGAGCATCAGAGGAGCATCAGAGGAGCATCAGAGGAGCCTCAGAGGGGCATCAGAGGAGCATCAGAGGAGCATCAGAGGAGCATCAGAGGAGCAGCAGAGGAGGATCAGAGGAGCATCAGAGGAGCATCAGAGGAGCATCAGAGGAGCATCAGAGGAGCATCAGAGGAGCATCAGAGGAGCATCAGAGGAGCAACAGAGTAGCATCAGAGGAGCATCAGAGGAGGATCAGAGGAGCATAAGAGGAGCATCACAGGAGCATCAGAGGAGCATCAGAGGAGCATCAGAGGAGCATCAGAGGTGGATCAGAGGAGCAGCAGAGGAGGATCAGAGGAGCATCAGAGGAGCATCGGAGGAGCATCAGAGGAGCATCAGAGGAGCATCAGAGGAGCATCAGAGGAGCAACAGAGTAGCATCAGAGGAGCATCAGAGGAGGATCAGAGGAGCATAAGAGGAGCATAAGAGGAGCATCAGAGGAGCATCAGAGGAGCATCAGAGGAGAATCAGAGGAGCATCAGATGAGCATCAGAGGAGCAGCAGAGGAGCATCAGAGGAGCATCACAGGAGCATCAGAGGAGCATCAGAGGAGCATCAGAGGAGCATCAGAGGTGGATCAGAGGAGCATCAGAGGAGCATCAGAGGAGCATCAGAGGAGCATCAGAGGAGAATCAGAGGAGCATCAGATGAGCATCAGAGGAGCAGCAGAGGAGCATCAGAGGAGCATCACAGGAGCATCAGAGGAGCATCAGAGGAGTATCAGAGGAGCATCAGAGGAGCATCAGAGGAGCATCAGAGGAGCATCAGAGGAGCATCAGAGGAGCCTCAGAGGAACATCAGAGGAGCATCAGAGGAGCATCAGAGGAGCATCAGAGGAGGATCACAGGAGCATCAGAGGAGCATCACAGGAGCATCAGAGGAGCATCAGAGGAGCATCAGAGGAGCATCAGAGGAGCATCAGAGGAGCATCAGAGGTGCATCAGAGGAGCCTCAGAGGAGCATCAGAGGAGCATCAGAGGAGCATCAGAGGAGCATCAGAGGAGCAGCAGAGGAGGATCAGAGGAGCATCAGAGGAGCATCAGAGGAGCATCAGAGGAGCATCAGAGGAGATTCAGAGGAGCATCAGAGGAGCAACAGAGTAGCATCAGAGGAGCATCAGAGGAGGATCAGAGGAGCATAAGAGGAGCATCAGAGGAGCATCAGAGGAGCATCAGAGGAGAATCAGAGGAGCATCAGATGAGCATCAGAGGAGCAGCAGAGGAGCATCAGAGGAGCATCACAGGAGCATCAGAGGAGCATCAGAGGAGCATCAGAGGAGCATCAGAGGTAGATCAGAGGAGCATCAGAGGAGCATCAGAGGAGCATCAGAGGAGCATCAGAGGAGAATCAGAGGAGCATCAGATGAGCATCAGAGGAGCAGCAGAGGAGCATCAGAGGAGCATCACAGGAGCATCAGAGGAGCATCAGAGGAGTATCAGAGGAGCATCAGAGGAGCATCAGAGGAGCATCAGAGGAGCATCAGAGGAGGATCACAGGAGCATCAGAGGAGCATCAGAGGAGCATCAGAGGAGCATCAGAGGAGCATCAGAGGAGCATCAGAGGAGCATCAGAGGAGCATCAGAAGAGAATCAGAGGAGCCTCAGAGGTGCCTCAGAGGAGGATCACAGGAGCATCAGAGGAGCATCACAGGAGCATCAGAGGAGCATCAGAGGAGCATCAGAGGAGCATCAGAGGAGCATCAGAGGAGCATCAGAGGAGCAGCAGAGGAGGATCACAGGAGCATCAGAGGAGCATCACAGGAGCATCAGAGGAGCATTAGAGGAGCCTCAGAGGAGCATCAGAGGAGCATCAGAGGAGCATCAGAGGAGCATCAGAGGAGCAGCAGAGGAGCATCAGAGGAGCATCAGAGGAGCATCAGAGGAGCATCAGAGGAGCATCAGAGGAGGATCACAGGAGCATCAGAGGAGCATCACAGGAGCATCAGAGGAGCATCAGAGGAGCCTCAGAGGAGCATCAGAGGAGCATCAGAGGAGCATCAGAGGAGCATCAGAGGAGCAGCAGAGGAGGATCAGAGGAGCATCAGAGGAGCATCAGAGGAGCATCAGAGGAGCATCAGAGGAGCATCAGAGGAGCATCAGAGGAGCATCAGAGGAGCAACAGAGTAGCATCAGAGGAGCATCAGAGGAGGATCAGAGGAGCATAAGAGGAGCATCAGAGGAGCATCAGAGGAGCATCAGAGGAGAATCAGAGGAGCATCAGAGGAGCATCACAGGAGCATCAGAGGAGCATCACAGGAGCATCAGAGGAGCATCAGAGGAGCATCAGAGGAGCATCAGAGGAGCATCAGAGGAGCATCAGAGGAGCATCAGAGGAGCCTCAGAGGGGCATCAGAGGAGCATCAGAGGAGCATCAGAGGAGCATCAGAGGAGCAGCAGAGGAGGATCAGAGGAGCATCAGAGGAGCATCAGAGGAGCATCAGAGGAGCATCAGAGGAGCATCAGAGGAGCATCAGAGGAGCATCAGAGGAGCAACAGAGTAGCATCAGAGGAGCATCAGAGGAGGATCAGAGGAGCATAAGAGGAGCATCAGAGGAGCATCAGAGGAGCATCAGAGGAGCATCAGAGGAGAATCAGAGTAGCATCAGAGGAGCATCAGAGGAGGATCAGAGGAGCATAAGAGGAGCATCAGAGGAGCATCAGAGGAGCATCAGAGGAGAATCAGAGGAGCATCAGATGAGCATCAGAGGAGCAGCAGAGGAGCATCAGAGGAGCAGCAGAGGAGGATCAGAGGAGCATCAGAGGAGCATCAGAGGAGCATCAGAGGAGCATCAGAGGAGCATCAGAGGAGCATCAGAGGAGCATCAGAGGAGCAACAGAGTAGCATCAGAGGAGCATCAGAGGAGGATCAGAGGAGCATAAGAGGAGCATCAGAGGAGCATCAGAGGAGCATCAGAGGAGAATCAGAGGAGCATCAGATGAGCATCAGAGGAGCAGCAGAGGAGCATCAGAGGAGCATCACAGGAGCATCAGAGGAGCATCAGAGGAGCATCAGAGGAGCATCAGAGGTGGATCAGAGGAGCATCAGAGGAGCATCAGAGGAGCATCAGAGGAGCATCAGAGGAGAATCAGAGGAGCATCAGATGAGCATCAGAGGAGCAGCAGAGGAGCATCAGAGGAGCATCACAGGAGCATCAGAGGAGCATCAGAGGAGTATCAGAGGAGCATCAGAGGAGCATCAGAGGAGCATCAGAGGAGCATCAGAGGAGCATCAGAGGAGCATCAGAGGAGCATCAGAGGAGCATCAGAGGAGGATCAGAGGAGCATCAGAGGAGCATCAGAGGAGCATCAGAGGAGCATCAGAGGAGAATCAGATCAGCATCAGAGGAGCAGCAGAGGAGCATCAGAGGAGCATCACAGGAGCATCAGAGGAGCATCAGAGGAGCATCAGAGGAGCATCACAGGAGCATCAGAGGAGCATCAGAGGAGCATCAGAGGAGGATCAGAGGAGCATCAGAGGAGCATCAGAGGAGCATCAGAGGAGGATCACAGGAGCATCAGAGGAGCATCACAGGAGCATCAGAGGAGCATCAGAGGAGCATCAGAGGAGCATCAGAGGAGCATCAGAGGAGCATCAGAGGAGCATCAGAGGAGCCTCAGAGGGGCATCAGAGGAGCATCAGAGGAGCATCAGAGGAGCATCAGAGGAGCAGCAGAGGAGGATCAGAGGAGCATCAGAGGAGCATCAGAGGAGCATCAGAGGAGCATCAGAGGAGCATCAGAGGAGCATCAGAGGAGCATCAGAGGAGCAACAGAGTAGCATCAGAGGAGCATCAGAGGAGGATCAGAGGAGCATAAGAGGAGCATCAGAGGAGCATCAGAGGAGCATCAGAGGAGCATCAGAGGAGAATCAGAGGAGCATCAGAGGAGCATCAGAGGAGAAGCAGAGGAGCATCAGAGGAGCATCACAGGAGCATCAGAGGAGCATCAGAGGAGCATCAGAGGAGCATCAGAGGTGGATCAGAGGAGCAGCAGAGGAGGATCAGAGGAGCATCAGAGGAGCATCAGAGGAGCATCAGAGGAGCATCAGAGGAGCATCAGAGGAGCATCAGAGGAGCAACAGAGTAGCATCGGAGGAGCATCAGAGGAGGATCAGAGGAGCATAAGAGGAGCATAAGAGGAGCATCAGAGGAGCATCAGAGGAGCATCAGAGGAGCATCAGAGGAGCATCAGAGGAGCATCAGAGGAGCATCAGAGGAGCATCAGAGGAGCATCAGAGGAGCCTCAGAGGAGCATCAGAGGAGCATCAGAGGAGCATCAGAGGAGCATCAGAGGAGCAGCAGAGGAGGATCAGAGGAGCATCAGAGGAGCATCAGAGGAGCATCAGAGGAGCATCAGAGGAGCATCTGAGGAGCATCAGAGGAGCATCAGAGGAGCAACAGAGTAGCATCAGAGGAGCATCAGAGGAGGATCAGAGGAGCATAAGAGGAGCATCAGAGGAGCATCAGAGGAGCATCAGAGGAGAATCAGAGGAGCATCAGATGAGCATCAGAGGAGCAGCAGAGGAGCATCAGAGGAGCATCACAGGAGCATCAGAGGAGCATCAGAGGAGCTCAGAGGAGCATCAGAGGTGGATCAGAGGAGCATCAGAGGAGCATCAGAGGAGCATCAGAGGAGCATCAGAGGAGAATCAGAGGAGCATCAGATGAGCATCAGAGGAGCAGCAGAGGAGCATCAGAGGAGCATCACAGGAGCATCAGAGGAGCATCAGAGGAGTATCAGAGGAGCATCAGAGGAGCATCAGAGGAGCATCAGAGGAGCATCAGAGGAGCATCTGAGGAGCCTCAGAGGAGCATCAGAGGAGCATCAGAGGAGCATCAGAGGAGCATCAGAGGAGGATCAGAGGAGCATCAGAGGAGGATCAGAGGAGCATCAGAGGAGCTTCAGAGGAGCATCAGAGGAGCATCAGAGGAGCATCAGAGGAGAATCAGATCAGCATCAGAGGAGCAGCAGAGGAGCATCAGAGGAGCATCACAGGAGCATCAGAGGAGCATCAGAGGAGCATCAGAGGAGCATCAGAGGAGCATCAGAGGAGAATCAGATCAGCATCAGAGGAGCAGCAGAGGAGCATCAGAGGAGCATCACAGGAGCATCAGAGGAGCAACAGAGTAGCATCAGAGGAGCATCAGAGGAGGATCAGAGGAGCATAAGAGGAGCATCAGAGGAGCATCAGAGGAGCATCAGAGGAGAATCAGAGGAGCATCAGATGAGCATCAGAGGAGCAGCAGAGGAGCATCAGAGGAGCATCACAGGAGCATCAGAGGAGCATCAGAGGAGCATCAGAGGAGCATCAGAGGTGGATCAGAGGAGCATCAGAGGAGCATCAGAGGAGCATCAGAGGAGCATCAGAGGAGAATCAGAGGAGCATCAGATGAGCATCAGAGGAGCAGCAGAGGAGCATCAGAGGAGCATCACAGGAGCATCAGAGGAGCATCAGAGGAGTATCAGAGGAGCATCAGAGGAGCATCAGAGGAGCATCAGAGGAGCATCAGAGGAGCATCAGAGGAGCATCAGAGGAGCATCAGAGGAGCATCAGAGGAGGATCAGAGGAGCATCAGAGGAGCATCAGAGGAGCATCAGAGGAGCATCAGAGGAGAATCAGATCAGCATCAGAGGAGCAGCAGAGGAGCATCAGAGGAGCATCACAGGAGCATCAGAGGAGCATCAGAGGAGCATCAGAGGAGCATCACAGGAGCATCAGAGGAGCATCAGAGGAGCATCAGAGGAGGATCAGAGGAGCATCAGAGGAGCATCAGAGGAGCATCAGAGGAGGATCACAGGAGCATCAGAGGAGCATCACAGGAGCATCAGAGGAGCATCAGAGGAGCATCAGAGGAGCATCAGAGGAGCATCAGAGGAGCATCAGAGGAGCATCAGAGGAGCCTCAGAGGGGCATCAGAGGAGCATCAGAGGAGCATCAGAGGAGCATCAGAGGAGCAGCAGAGGAGGATCAGAGGAGCATCAGAGGAGCATCAGAGGAGCATCAGAGGAGCATCAGAGGAGCATCAGAGGAGCATCAGAGGAGCAACAGAGTAGCATCAGAGGAGCATCAGAGGAGGATCAGAGGAGCATAAGAGGAGCATCAGAGGAGCATCAGAGGAGCATCAGAGGAGCATCAGAGGAGAATCAGAGGAGAATCAGAGGAGCATCAGAGGAGCAGCAGAGGAGCATCAGAGGAGCATCACAGGAGCATCAGAGGAGCATCAGAGGAGCATCAGAGGAGCATCAGAGGTGGATCAGAGGAGCAGCAGAGGAGGATCAGAGGAGCATCAGAGGAGCATCAGAGGAGCATCAGAGGAGCATCAGAGGAGCATCAGAGGAGCATCAGAGGAGCATCAGAGGAGCAACAGAGTAGCATCAGAGGAGCATCAGAGGAGGATCAGAGGAGCATAAGAGGAGCATAAGAGGAGCATCAGAGGAGCATCAGAGGAGCATCAGAGGAGCATCAGAGGAGCATCAGAGGAGCATCAGAGGAGCATCAGAGGAGCATCAGAGGAGCATCAGAGGAGCCTCAGAGGAGCATCAGAGGAGCATCAGAGGAGCATCAGAGGAGCATCAGAGGAGCAGCAGAGGAGGATCAGAGGAGCATCAGAGGAGCATCAGAGGAGCATCAGAGGAGCATCAGAGGAGCATCAGAGGAGCATCAGAGGAGCAACAGAGTAGCATCAGAGGAGCATCAGAGGAGGATCAGAGGAGCATAAGAGGAGCATCAGAGGAGCATCAGAGGAGCATCAGAGGAGAATCAGAGGAGCATCAGATGAGCATCAGAGGAGCAGCAGAGGAGCATCAGAGGAGCATCACAGGAGCATCAGAGGAGCATCAGAGGAGCATCAGAGGAGCATCAGAGGTGGATCAGAGGAGCATCAGAGGAGCATCAGAGGAGCATCAGAGGAGCATCAGAGGAGAATCAGAGGAGCATCAGATGAGCATCAGAGGAGCAGCAGAGGAGCATCAGAGGAGCATCACAGGAGCATCAGAGGAGCATCAGAGGAGTATCAGAGGAGCATCAGAGGAGCATCAGAGGAGCATCAGAGGAGCATCAGAGGAGCATCAGAGGAGCCTCAGAGGAGCATCAGAGGAGCATCAGAGGAGCATCAGAGGAGCATCAGAGGAGGATCAGAGGAGCATCAGAGGAGGATCAGAGGAGCATCAGAGGAGCATCAGAGGAGCATCAGAGGAGCATCAGAGGAGCATCAGAGGAGAATCAGATCAGCATCAGAGGAGCAGCAGAGGAGCATCAGAGGAGCATCACAGGAGCATCAGAGGAGCATCAGAGGAGCATCAGAGGAGCATCACAGGAGCATCAGAGGAGCATCAGAGGAGCATCAGAGGAGCATCAGAGGAGCATCAGAGGAGCATAAGAGGAGCCTCAGAGGAGCATCAGAGGAGCATCAGAGGAGCATCAGAGGAGGATCAGAGGAGCATCAGAGGAGCATCAGAGGAGCAGGAGCAGGAGCAGGAGCAGGAGCAGGAGCAGGAGCATCAGAGGTCATCAGAGGAGCATCAGAGGAGCAGGAGCAGGAGCAGGAGCATCAGAGGAGCATCAGAGGAGTATCAGAGGAGCATCAGAGGAGCATCAGAGGAGAATCAGATCAGCATCAGAGGAGCAGCAGAGGAGCATCAGAGGAGCATCACAGGAGCATCAGAGGAGCATCAGAGGAGCATCAGAGGAGCATCAGAGGAGCATCAGAGGAGCATCAGAGGAGCATCAGAGGAGCATCAGAGGAGCATCAGAGGAGAATCAGATCAGCATCAGAGGAGCAGCAGAGGAGCATCAGAGGAGCATCAGAGGAGCATCAGAGGAGCATCAGAGGAGCATCAGAGGAGCATCAGAGGAGCATCAGAGGAGCATCAGAGGAGCATCAGAGGAGCATCAGAGGAGCATAAGAGGAGCCTCAGAGGAGCATCAGAGGAGCATCAGAGGAGCATCAGAGGAGGATCAGAGGAGCATCAGAGGAGCATCAGAGGAGCAGGAGCAGGAGCAGGAGCAGGAGCAGGAGCAGGAGCATCAGAGGTCATCAGAGGAGAATCAGAGGAGCAGGAGCAGGAGCAGGAGCATCAGAGGAGCATCAGAGGAGTATCAGAGGAGCATCAGATGAGCATCAGAGGAGCATCAGAGGAGCATCAGAGGAGGATCAGAGGAGCATCAGAGGAGCATCAGAGGAGCCTCAGAGGAGCCTCAGAGGAGCATCAGAGGAGCATCAGAGGAGCATAAGGGGAGCATCAGAGGAGCATCAGAGGAGCATCAGAGGAGCCTCAGAGGAGCCTCAGAGGAGCCTCAGAGGAGCATCAGAGGACCATCAGAGGAGCATCAGAGGAGCATCAGAGGAGCATCAGAAGAGCATCAGTGGAGCATCAGAGGAGCATCAGAGGAGCATCAGGGGAGCATCAGAGGAGCAACAGAGGAGCATCAGAGGAGCATCAGAGGAGCATCAGAGGAGCATCAGAGGAGCATCAGAGGAGCATCAGAGGAGCATCAGAGGAACATCAGAGGAGCATCAGAGGAGCATCAGAGGAGCATCAGAGGAGCAGGAGCAGGAGCAGGAGCAGGAGCAGGAGCAGGAGCAGGAGCAGGAGCAGGAGCAGGAGTAGGAGCAGGAGTAGGAGCAGGAGCATCAGAGGAGCATCAGATGAGCAGGAGCAGGAGCAGGAGCAGGAGCAGGAGCAGGAGCAGGAGCAGGAGCAGGAGCAGGAGCAGGAGCAGGAGCATCAGAGGATCATAGGAAAAGCATCAGAGGAGCATCAGAGGAGCATCAGAGGAGCATCAGAGGAGCATCAGAGGAGCATCAGAGGAGGATCACAGGAGCATCAGAGGAGCATCACAGGAGCATCAGAGGAGCATCAGAGGAGCCTCAGAGGAGCATCAGAGGAGCATCAGAGGAGCATCAGAGGAGCATCAGAGGAGCAGCAGAGGAGGATCAGAGGAGCATCAGAGGAGCATCAGAGGAGCATCAGAGGAGCATCAGAGGAGCATCAGAGGAGCATCAGAGGAGCATCAGAGGAGCAACAGAGTAGCATCAGAGGAGCATCAGAGGAGGATCAGAGCAGCATAAGAGGAGCATCAGAGGAGCATCAGAGGAGCATCAGAGGAGAATCAGAGGAGCATCAGATGAGCATCAGAGGAGCAGCAGAGGAGCATCAGAGGAGCATCACAGGAGCATCAGAGGAGCATCAGAGGAGCATCAGAGGAGAATCAGAGGAGCATCAGAGGTGGATCAGAGGAGCATCAGAGGAGCATCAGAGGAGCATCAGAGGAGCATCAGAGGAGAATCAGAGGAGCATCAGATGAGCATCAGAGGAGCAGCAGAGGAGCATCAGAGGAGCATCAGAGGAGCATCAGAGGAGCATCAGAGGAGTATCAGAGGAGCATCAGAGGAGCATCAGAGGAGCATCAGAGGAGCATCAGAGGAGCATCAGAGGAGCATCAGAGGAGCATCAGAGGAGGATCAGAGGAGCATCAGAGGAGCATCAGAGGAGCATCAGAGGAGCATCAGAGGAGAATCAGATCAGCATCAGAGGAGCAGCAGAGGAGCATCAGAGGAGCATCACAGGAGCATCAGAGGAGCATCAGAGGAGCATCAGAGGAGCATCACAGGAGCATCACAGGAGCATCAGAGGAGCATCAGAGGAGGATCACAGGAGCATCAGAGGAGCATCAGAGGAGCATCAGAGGAGGATCACAGGAGCATCAGAGGAGCATCACAGGAGCATCAGAGGAGCATCAGAGGAGCATCAGAGGAGCATCAGAGGAGCATCAGAGGAGCATCAGAGGAGCATCAGAGGAGCCTCAGAGGGGCATCAGAGGAGCATCAGAGGAGCATCAGAGGAGCATCAGAGGAGCAGCAGAGGAGGATCAGAGGAGCATCAGAGGAGCATCAGAGGAGCATCAGAGGAGCATCAGAGGAGCAACAGAGTAGCATCAGAGGAACATCAGAGGAGGATCAGAGGAGCATAAGAGGAGCATCAGAGGAGCATCAGAGGAGCATCAGAGGAGCATCAGAGGAGAATCAGAGGAGCATCAGAGGAGCATCAGAGGAGCAGCAGAGGAGCATCAGAGGAGCATCACAGGAGCATCAGAGGAGCATCAGAGGAGCATCAGAGGAGCATCAGAGGTGGATCAGAGGAGCAGCAGAGGAGGATCAGAGGAGAATCAGAGGAGCATCAGAGGAGCATCAGAGGAGCATCAGAGGAGCATCAGAGGAGCATCAGAGGAGCATCAGAGGAGCAACAGAGTAGCATCAGAGGAGCGTCAGAGGAGGATCAGAGGAGCATAAGAGGAGCATAAGAGGAGCATCAGAGGAGCATCAGAGGAGCATCAGAGGAGAATCAGAGGAGCATCAGATGAGCATCAGAGGAGCAGCAGAGGAGCATCAGAGGAGCATCACAGGAGCATCAGAGGAGCATCAGAGGAGCATCAGAGGAGCATCAGAGGTGGATCAGAGGAGCATCAGAGGAGCATCAGAGGAGCATCAGAGGAGCATCAGAGGAGAATCAGAGGAGCATCAGATGAGCATCAGAGGAGCAGCAGAGGAGCATCAGAGGAGCATCACAGGAGCATCAGAAGAGCATCAGAGGAGTATCAGAGGAGCATCAGAGGAGCATCAGAGGAGCATCAGGGGAGCATCAGAGGAGCCTCAGAGGAGCATCAGAGGAGCATCAGAGGAGCATCAGAGGAGCATCAGAGGAGGATCACAGGAGCATCAGAGGAGCATCACAGGAGCATCAGAGGAGCATCAGAGGAGCATCAGAGGAGCATCAGAGGAGCATCAGAGGAGCATCAGAGGAGCATCAGAGGAGCATCAGAGGAGCATCAGAGGAGCATCAGAGGAGCATCAGAGGAGCAGCAGAGGAGGATCAGAGGAGCATCAGAGGAGCATCAGAGGAGCATCAGAGGAGCATCAGAGGAGCATCAGAGGAGCATCAGAGGAGCATCAGAGGAGCAACAGAGTAGCATCAGAGGAGCATCAGAGGAGGATCAGAGGAGCATCAGAGGAGCATCAGAGGAGCATCAGAGGAGCAACAGAGTAGCATCAGAGGAGCATCAGAGGAGGATCAGAGGAGCATAAGAGGAGCATCAGAGGAGCATCAGAGGAGCATCAGAGGAGCATCAGAGGAGAATCAGAGGAGCATCAGAGGAGCATCAGAGGAGCAGCAGAGGAGCATCAGAGGAGCATCACAGGAGCATCAGAGGAGCATCAGAGGAGCATCAGAGGAGCATCAGAGTTGGATCAGAGGAGCAGCAGAGGAGGATCAGATCAGCATCAGAGGAGCAGCAGAGGAGCATCAGAGGAGCATCACAGGAGCATCAGAGGAGCATCAGAGGAGCATCAGAGGAGCATCACAGGAGCATCAGAGGAGCATCAGAGGAGCATCAGAGGAGCATCAGAGGAGCATCAGAGGAGCATAAGAGGAGCCTCAGAGGAGAATCAGAGGAGCATCAGAGGAGCATCAGAGGAGGATCAGAGGAGCATCAGAGGAGCATCAGAGGAGCAGGAGCAGGAGCAGGAGCAGGAGCAGGAGCAGGAGCATCAGAGGTCATCAGAGGAGCATCAGAGGAGCAGGAGCAGGAGCAGGAGCATCAGAGGAGCATCAGAGGAGTATCAGAGGAGCATCAGATGAGCATCAGAGGAGCATCAGAGGAGCATCAGAGGAGGATCAGAGGAGCATCAGAGGAGCATCAGAGGAGCCTCAGAGGAGCCTCAGAGGAGCATCAGAGGAGCATCAGAGGAGCATCAGAGGAGCATCAGAGGAGCATCAGAGGAGCATCAGAGGAGCCTCAGAGGAGCCTCAGAGGAGCCTCAGAGGAGCATCAGAGGACCATCAGAGGAGCATCAGAGGAGCATCAGAGGAGCATCAGAAGAGCATCAGTGGAGCATCAGAGGAGCATCAGAGGAGCATCAGGGGAGCATCAGAGGAGCAACAGAGGAGCATCAGAGGAGCATCAGAGGAGCATCAGAGGAGCATCAGAGGAGCATCAGAGGAGCATCAGAGGAGCATCAGAGGAACATCAGAGGAGCATCAGAGGAGCATCAGAGGAGCATCAGAGGAGCAGGAGCAGGAGCAGGAGCAGGAGCAGGAGCAGGAGCAGGAGCAGGAGCAGGAGCAGGAGCAGGAGCAGGAGCATCGGAGGAGCATCAGATGAGCAGGAGCAGGAGCAGGAGCAGGAGCAGGAGCAGGAGCAGGAGCATCAGAGGATCATAGGAAAAGCATCAGAGGAGCATCAGAGGAGCATCAGAGGAGCATCAGAGGAGCATCAGAGGAGCATCAGAGGAGGATCAGAGGAGCATCAGAGGAGCATCAGAGGAGCATCAGAGGAGCATCAGAGGAGCATCAGAGGAGCTTCAGAGGAGCATCAGAGGAGCTTCAGAGGAGCATCAGAGGAGCATCAGAGGAGCATCAGAGGAGCATCAGAGGAGCATCAGAGGAGGATCAGAGGAGCATCAGAGGAGCATCAGAGGAGCCTCAGAGGAGCATCAGAGGAGCATCAGAGGAGCATCAGAGGAGCATCAGAGGAGCATCAGAGGAGCATCAGACGAGCATCAGAGGAGGATCAGAGGAGCATCAGAGGTGCATCAGAGGAGCCTCAGAGGAGCATCAGAGGAGCAGCAGAGGAGCATCAGAGGAGGATCACAGGAGCATCAGAGGAGCATCACAGGAGCATCAGAGGAGCATCAGAGGAGCATCAGAGGGGCATCAGAGGAGCATCAGAGGAGCATCAGAGGAGCATCAGAGGAGCATCAGAGGAGCCTCAGAGGAGCATCAGAGGAGCATCAGAGGAGCATCAGAGGAGCATCAGAGGAACAGCGAGGAGCATCAGATGAGCATCAGAGGAGCATCACATGAGCATCAGAGGAGCATCAGAGGAGCATCACAGGAGCATCAGAGGAGCATCATTGGAGCATCAGTGGAGCATCAGAGGAACAGCAGAGGAGCATCAGATGAGCATCAGAGGAGCATCACAGGAGCATCAGAGGTGCATCAGAGGAGCATCACAGGAGCATCAGAGGAGCATCATTGGAGCATCAGAGGAGCATCAGAGGAGCATCAGAGGAGCATCAGAGGAGCATCAGAGGAGCATCAGAGGAGGATCAGAGGAGCATCAGAGGAGCATCAGAGGAGCATCAGAGGAGCATCAGAGAAGCATCAGAGGAGCATCAGAGGAGCATCAGAGGAGCATCAGAGGAGGATCAGAGGAGCATCAGAGGAGCATCAGAGGAGCCTCAGATGAGCATCAGAGGAGCATCAGAGGAGCATCAGAGGAGCATCAGAGGAGCAGCAGAGGAGCATCAGAGGAGGATCACAGGAGCATCAGAGGAGCATCACAGGATCATCAGAGGAGCATCAGAGGAGCATCAGAGGAGCATCAGAGGAGCATCAGAGGAGCATCAGAGGAGCCTCAGAGGAGCATCAGAGGAGCATCAGAGGAGCATCAGAAGAGCATCAGAGGAGCATCAGAGGAGCATCAGAGGAGGATCAGAGGAGCATCAGAGGAGCATCAGAGGAGCATTAGAGGAGCATCAGAGGAGCATCAGAGGAGCATCAGAGGAGCATCAGAGGAGCATCAGAGGAGGATCAGAGGAGCATCAGAGGAGCATCAGAGGAGCATCAGAGGAGCATCAGAGGAGCATCAGAGGAGCATCAGAGGAGCATCAGAGGAGGATCAGAGGAGCATCAGAGGAGCATCAGAGGAGCATCAGAGGAGCATCAGAGGAGCATCAGAGGAGCATCTGAGGAGCATCAGAGGAGTATCAGAGGAGCATCAGAGGAGCATCTGAGGAGCATCAGAGGAGTATCAGAGGAGCATCAGAGGAGCATCAGAGGTGCATCAGAGGAGCATCAGAGGTGCATCAGAGGAGCATCAGAGGAGCATCAGAGGAGCATCAGAGGAGCATCAGAGGAGCATCTGAGGAGCATCAGAGGAGTATCAGAGGAGCATCAGAGGAGCATCAGAGGAGCATCAGAGGAGCATCTGAGGAGCATCAGAGGAGTATCAGAGGAGAATCAGAGGAGCATCAGAGGTGCATCAGAGGAGCATCAGAGGTGCAGGAGCAGGAGCAGGAGCAGGAACAGGAGCAGGAGCAGGAGCAGGAGCAGGAGCAGGAGCAGGAGCAGGAGCAGGAGCAGGAGCAGGAGCAGGAGCAGGAGCAGGAGCAGGAGCAGGAGCAGGAGCAGGAGCAGGAGCAGGAGCAGGAGCAGGAGCAGGAGCAGGAGCAGGAGCAGGAGCAGGAGCAGGAGCATCAGAGGAGCATCAGAGGAGCATCAGAGGAGCCTCAGAGGAGCATCAGAGGAGCATCAGAGGAGCATCAGAGGAGCAGCACAGGAGCATCAGAGGAGGATCACAGGAGCATCAGAGGAGCATCAGAGGAGCATCAGAGGAGCATCAGAGGAGCATCAGAGGAGCATCAGAGGAGCATCAGAGGAGCATCAGACGAGCCTCAGAGGAGCCTCAGAGGAGCATCAGAGGAGCATCAGAGGAGCATCAGAGGAGCATCAGAGGAGCATCAGAGGAGCATCAGAGGAGCCTCAGAGGAGCCTCAGAGGAGCCTCAGAGGAGCATCAGAGGACCATCAGAGGAGCATCAGAGGAGCATCAGAGGAGCATCAGAAGAGCATCAGTGGAGCATCAGAGGAGCATCAGAGGAGCATCAGGGGAGCATCTGAGGAGCAACAGAGGAGCATCAGAGGAGCATCAGAGGAGCATCAGAGGAGCATCAGAGGAGCATCAGAGGAGCATCAGAGGAGCATCAGAGGAACATCAGAGGAGCATCAGAGGAGCATCAGAGGAGCATCAGAGGAGCAGGAGCAGGAGCAGGAGCAGGAGCAGGAGCAGGAGCAGGAGCAGGAGCAGGAGCAGGAGCAGGAGCATCAGAGGAGCATCAGATGAGCAGGAGCAGGAGCAGGAGCAGGAGCAGGAGCAGGAGCAGGAGAAGGAGCAGGAGCAGGAGCAGGAGCAGGAGCAGGAGCATCAGAGGATCATAGGAAGATCATCAGAGGAGCATCAGAGGAGCATCAGAGGAGCATCAGAGGAGCATCAGAGGAGCATCAGAGGAGCATCAGACGAGCATCAGAGGAGGATCAGAGGAGCATCAGAGGTGCATCAGAGGTGCCTCAGAGGAGCATCAGAGGAGCAGCAGAGGAGCATCAGAGGAGGATCACAGGAGCATCAGAGGAGCATCACAGGAGCATCAGAGGAGCATCAGAGGAGCATCAGAGGGGCATCAGATGAGCATCAGAGGAGCATCAGAGGAGCATCAGAGGAGCATCAGAGGAGCCTCAGAGGAGCATCAGAGGAGCATCAGAGGAGCATCAGTGGAGCATCAGAGGAACAGCGAGGAGCATCAGATGAGCATCAGAGGAGCATCACAGGAGCATCAGAGGAGCATCAGAGGAGCATCACAGGAGCATCAGAGGAGCATCATTGGAGCATCAGTGGAGCATCAGAGGAACAGCAGAGGAGCATCAGATGAGCATCAGAGGAGCATCACAGGAGCATCAGAGGAGCATCAGAGGAGCATCACAGGAGCATCAGAGGAGCATCATTGGAGCATCAGAGGAGCATCAGAAGAGCATCAGAGGAGCATCAGAGGAGCATCAGAGGAGCATCAGAGGAGGATCAGAGGAGCATCAGAGGAGCATCAGAGGAGCATCAGAGGAGCATCAGAGGAGCATCAGAGGAGCATCAGAGGAGCATCAGAGGAGGATCAGAGGAGCATCAGAGGAGCATCAGAGGAGCCCCAGAGGAGCATCAGAGGAGCATCAGAGGAGCATCAGAGGAGCATCAGAGGAGCAGCAGAGGAGCATCAGAGGAGGATCACAGGAGCATCAGAGGAGCATCACAGGATCATCAGAGGAGCATCAGAGGAGCATCAGAGGAGCATCAGAGGAGCATCAGAGGAGCATCAGAGGAGCCTCAGAGGAGCATCAGAGGAGCATCAGAGGAGCATCAGAAGAGCATCAGAGGAGCATCAGAGGAGCATCAGAGGAGGATCAGAGGAGCATCAGAGGAGCATCAGAGGAGCATCAGAGGAGCATCAGAGGAGCATCAGAGTAGCATCAGAGGAGCATCAGAGGAGCATCAGAGGAGCATCAGAGGAGCATCAGAGGAGCATCAGAGGAGCATCAGAGAGGCATCAGAGGAGCATCAGAGGAGGATCAGAGGAGCATCAAAGGAGCATCAGAGGAGCAGTAGAGGAGCATCAGAGGAGCATCAGAGGAGGATCAGAGGAGCATCAGAGGAGCATCAGAGGAGCATCAGAGGAGCCTGTGCGGAATCGGAGATGGGGAATCAGAGGCAGGGAATCAGAGGCGGGGAATCAGAGGCAGGGAATCAGAATCAGAAGCGGGGAATCAGAGGCCGGGAATCAGAGGCCGGGAATCAGATGCTGGGAATAAGAGGCCGGGAATCAGAGGTGGGGAATCAGAGTCCGGGAATCAGAGATGGGGATTCAGAGGCGGGGAATGAGATATGGAGAATCAGAGGAGGGGAATCAGAGGCCGGGAAACAGAGGTGGGGAATCAGATATGGGGAATCAGAGGTGGCGAATCAAAGGCGGTGAATCAGAGATGGGGAATCAGAGGCGGGGAATCAGAGGCAGGGAATCAGATGCGGGGAATCAGAGGCGGGGAATCAGAGCTGGCGAATCAGAGGCGGGGAATCAGAGTTGGGCAATCAGAGGCGGGGAATCAGATATGGGGAATCAGAGGCGGGGAATCAGAGGCGGGGAAACAGAGGCTGGGAATCAAATATAGGGAATCAGAGGTGGGGAATCAGAGGTTGTGAATCAGAGATGGGGAATCAAGGCGGGGAATCAGAGGCAGGGAATCAGACACGGGGAATCAGAGGCGGGGATTCAGAGCTGGGGAATCAGAGGCGGGGAATCAGAGTTGGGGAATCAGAGGCAGGGAATCAGATATGGGGAATCAGAGGCGGGGAATCAGAGGCGGGGAAACAGAGGCGGGGAATCAGATATGGGGAATCAGAGGTGGGGAATCAGGGGCAGGGAATCAGTGGCAGGGAATCAGAGGCAGGGAATCAGAGGCGGGGAATCAGAGGCAGGGAATCAGACACGGGGAATCAGAGGCGGGGAATCAGAGATGGGGAATCAGAGGCGGGGAATCAGAGGCAGGGAATCGGACGCCGGGAATCAGAGTCGGGGAATCAGAGCTGGGGAATCAGAGGCGGGGAATCAGAGTTGGGGAATCAGAGGCGGGGATTCAGATATGGGGAAATAGAGGCGGCGAATCAGATATGGGGAATCAGAGGTGTGGAATCAGAGGTTGGGAATCAGAGGAAGGGAATCAGAGTTGGGGAAACAGAGGCGGGGAATCAGATATGTGGAATCAGAGGTGGCGAATCAAAGGCGGTGAAACAGAGATGGGGAATCAGGGCAGGGAATCAGAGGCAGGGAATCAAACACGGGGAATCAGAGCTGGGGAATCAGAGGCGGGGAATCAGAGTTGGGAATCAGAGGCGGGGAATCAGAGGCGGGGAAACAGAGGCGGGGAATCAGATATGGGGAATCAGAGGTGGGGAATCAGAGGTTGGGAATAAGAGGCAGGGAATCAGAGGCGGGGAATCAGAGGCGGGGAATCAGAGGCCGGGAATCAGATATGGGGAAACTGAGGCGGGGAATCCGAGGCGGGGAAACAGAGGCGGGGAATCAGATATGGGGAATCAGTGGTGGGGAATCAGAGGCAAGGAATCAGATGTGCGGAATCATAGATGGGGAAACAGAGGCAGGGAATCAGAATCAGAAGCAGGGAATCAGAGGCCGGGAATCAGAGGCCGGAATCAGATGCTGGGAATCAGAGGCCTGGAATCAGAGGCGGGGAATCAGAGGCAGGGAATCAGATGCGGGGAATCAGAGGCGGGGAATCAGAGCTGGGGAATCAGAGGCGGGGTATTAGAGTTGGGGAATCAGAGGAGGGGAATCAGATATGGGGAAACAGAGGTGGGGAATCAGACGCGGGGAAACAGAGGCAGGGAATCAGATATGGGGAATCAGAGGCGGGGAATCAGAGGTGGGGAATCATAGGCAGGGAATCGGATGTGCGGAATCAGAGATGGGGAATCAGAGGCTGGGAATCAGAGGTGGTGAATCAGAGATGGGGAATCAGATATGGGGAATCAGAGGCGGGGAATCAGAGGCGGGGAAACAGAGGCGGGGAATCAGATATGGGGAATCAGAGGTGGGGCATCAGAGGTTGTGAATCACAGATGGGGAATCAGAGGCGGGGAATCAGAGGCAGGGAATCAGACGCGGGGAATCAGAGGCGGGGATTCAGAGCTGGGGAATCAGAGGCTGGGAATCAGAGTTGGGGAATCAGAGGCGGGGAATCAGATATGGGGAATCAGAGGCAAGGAATCAGAGGCGGGAAAACAGAGGCGGGGAATCAGATATGGGGAATCAGAGGCGGGGAATCAGAGGCAGGGTATCAGACGCGGGGAATCAGAGGTGGGCAATCAGAGGCGGGGAATCAGATATGGGGAATCAGAGGCAGGGAATCAGAGGCGGGGAAACAGAGGCGGGGAATCAGATATGGGGAATCAGAGGTGGGGCATCAGAGGTTGTGAATCACAGATGGGGAATCAGAGGAGGGGAATCAGAGGCAGGGAATCAGACGCGGGGAATCAGAGGCGGGGATTCAGAGCTGGGGAATCAGAAGCGGGGAATCAGAGTTGGGGAATCAGATATGGGGAATCAGAGGCAGGGAATCAGAGGCGGGGAATCAGAGGCAGGGAATCAGACGCGGGGAATCTGAGGCGGGGAATCAGAGCTGGGGAATCAGAGGTGGGGAATCAGAGTTGGGGAATCAGAGGCAGGGAATTGGATGTGCGGAATCAGAGATGGGGAATCAGAGGTGGGGAATCAGAGGCGGTGAATCAGAGATGGGGAATCAGAGGCGGGGAATCAGAGGCAGGAAATCAGACACGGGGATTCAGAGGCTGGGAATCAGACGGGGGGAATCAAAGGCGGGGAATCAGAGCTGGGGAATCTGAGGCAGGGAATCAGAGTTGGGGATTCAGAGGCGGGGAATCAGATATGGGGAAACAGAGGCGGGGAATCAGAGGCGGGCAAACAGAGGCGGGGAATTAGATATGGGGAATCAGAGGTAGGGAATCAGAGGTGGTGAATCAGTGATGGGGAATCATAGGCGGGGAATCAGAGGCAGGGAATAGAACGCGGGGAATCAGAGGCAGGGAATCAGAGCTGGGGAATCAGAGGCGGGGAATCATAGTTGGGAATCAGAGGCGGGAATCAGATATGGGGAAACAGAGGCGGGGAATCAGAGGCGGGGAAACAGAGGCGGGGAATCAGATATGGGGAATCGGATGCATGGAATCAGAGGCGGGGAATCAGAGCTGGGGAATCAGAGGCGGGGAATCAGAGTTGGGGCATCAGAGGTGGGGAATTAGATATAGGGAAACAGAGGCGGGGAATCAGAGGCGGGGAAACAGAGGCGGGGAATCAGATATGGGGAATCAGAGGTGGGGAATCAGAGGCAGGGAATCAGATGTGCGGAATCAGAGATGGGGAATCAGAGGCAGGGAATCAGAAGCGGGGAATCAGAGGCCGGGAATCAGAGGCCGGGAATCAGATGCTGGGAATAAGAGGCCGGGAATCAGAGGAGGGGAATCAGAGTCCGGGAATCAGAGATGGGGATTCAGAGGCGGGGAATGAGATATGGAGAATCAGAGGCGGGGAATCAGAGGCGGGGATACAGAGGTGGGGAATCAGATATGGGGAATCAGAGGTGGCGAATCAAAGGCGGTGAATCAGAGATGGGGAATCAGAGGCAGGGAATCAGAGGCAGGGAATCAGATGCGGGGAATCAGAGGCGGGGAATCAGAGCTGACGAATCAGAGGCTGGGAATCAGAGGTGGGCAATCAGAGGCGGGGAATCAGATATGGGGAATCAGAGGCGGGGAATCAGAGGCGGGGAAACAGAGGCGGGGAATCAAATATAGGGAATCAGAGGTGGGGAATCAGAGGTTGTGAATCAGAGATGGGGAATCAAGGCGGGGAATCAGAGGCAGGGAATCAGACGCGGGGAATCAGAGGCGGGGATTCAGAGCTGGGGAATCAGAGGCGGGGAATCAGAGTTGGGGAATCAGAGGCAGGGAATCAGATATGGGGAATCAGAGGCAGGGAATCAGAGGCCGGGAATCAGATATGGGGAAACAGAGGCGGGGAATCCGAGGCGGGGAAACAGAGGCGGGGAAACAGAGGCGGGGAAACAGAGGCGGGGAATCAGATATGGTGAATCAGAGGTGGGGAATTAGAGGCAGGGAAACAGAGGCGGGGAATCAGATATGGTGAATCAGAGGTGGGGAATCAGAGGCAGGGAATCAGATGTGCGGAATCAGAGATGGGGAATCAGAGGCAGGGAATCAGAATCAGAAGCAGGGAATCAGAGGCCGGGAATCAGAGGCCGGAATCAGATGCTGGGAATCAGAGGCCTGGAATCAGAGGCGGGGAATCAGAGGCAGGGAATCAGATGCGGGGAATCAGAGGCGGGGAATCAGAGCTGGGGAATCAGAGGCGGGGTATTAGAGTTGGGGAATCAGAGGCGGGGAATCAGATATGGGGAAACAGAGGTGTGGAATCAGAGGCGAGGAAACAGAGGCAGGGAATCAGATATGGGGAATCAGAGGAGGGGCATCAGAGGTTGTGAATCACAGATGGGGAATCAGAGGCGGGGATTCAGAGCTGGGGAATCAGAAGCGGGGAATCAGAGTTTGGGAATCAGAGGCGGGGAATCAGATATGGGGAATCAGAGGCAGGGAATCAGAGGCGGGGAATCAGAGGCAGGGAATCAGACGCGGGGAATCTGAGGCGGGGAATCAGAGCTGGGGAATCAGAGGTGGGGAATCAGAGTTGGGGAATCAGAGGCAGGGAATTGGATGTGCGGAAACAGAGAGGGGGAATCAGAGGTGGGGAATCAGAGGCGGTGAATCAGAGATGGGGAATCAGAGGTGGGGAATCAGAGGCAGGAAATCAGACACGGGGATTCAGAGGCTGGGAATCAGACGGGGGGAATCAAAGGCGGGGAATCAGAGCTGGGGAATCTGAGGCAGGGAATCAGAGTTGGGGATTCAGAGGCGGGGAATCAGATATGGGGAAACAGAGGCGGGGAATCAGAGGCAGGCAAACAGACGCGGGGAATTAGATATGGGGAATCAGAGGTAGGGAATCAGAGGTGGTGAATCAGTGATGGGGAATCACAGGCGGGGAATCAGAGGCAGGGAATAGAACGCGGGGAATCAGAGGCAGGGAATCAGAGCTGGGGAATCAGAGGAGGGGATTCATAGTTGGGAAACAGAGGCGGGGAATCAGAGGCGGTGAAACAGAGGCGGGGAATCAGATATGGGGAATCGGATGCAGGGAATCAGAGGCGGGGAATCAGAGCTGGGGAATCAGAGGCGGGGAATCAGCGTTGGGGCATCAGAGGTGGGGAATTAGATATAGGGAAACAGAGGCGGGGAATCAGAGGCGGGGAAACAGAGGCGGGGAATCAGATATGGGGAATCAGAGGTGGGGAATCAGAGGCAGGGAATCAGATGTGCGGAATCAGAGATGGGGAATAAGAGGCAGGGAATAAGAATCAGAAGCGGGGAATCAGAGGCCAGGAATCAGAGGCCGGGAATCAGATGCTGGGAATAAGAGGCCGGGAATCAGAGGTGGGGAATCAGATATGGGGAATCAGAGGTGGCGAATCAAAGGCGGTGAATCAGAGATGGGGAATCAGAGGCGGGGAATCAGAGGCAGGGAATCAGATGCGGGGAATCAGAGGCGGGGAATCAGAGCTGGCGAATCAGAGGCTGGGAATCAGAGGTGGGCAATCAGAGGCGGGGAATCAGATATGGGGAATCAGAGGCGGGGAATCAGAGGCGGGGAAACAGAGGCGGGGAATCAAATATAGGGAATCAGAGGTGGGGAATCAGAGGTTGTGAATCAGAGATGGGGAATCAAGGCGGGGAATCAGAGGCAGGGAATCAGACGCGGGGAATCAGAGGCGGGGATTCAGAGCTGGGGAATCAGAGGCGGGGAATCAGAGTTGGGGAATCAGAGGAAGGGAATCAGATATGGGGAATCAGAGGCGGGGAATCAGAGGCGGGGAAACAGAGGCGGGGAATCAGATGTGGGGAATCAGAGGTGGGGAATCAGGGGCAGGGAATCAGTGGCAGGGAATCAGAGGCGGGGAATCAGAGGCGGGGAATCAAAGGCAGGGAATCAGACACGGGGAATCAGAGGCGGGGAATCAGAGATGGGGAATCAGAGGCAGGGAATCGTATGCCGGGAATCAGAGTCGGGGAATCAGAGCTGGGGAATCAGAGGCGGAGAATCAGAGTTGGGGAATCAAAGGCGGGGAATCAGATATGGGGAAATAGAGGCGGGGAATCAGATATGGGGAATCAGAGGTGTGGAATCAGAGGTTGGGAATCAGAGGCAGGGAATCAGAGTCGGGGAAACAGAGGCGGGTAATCAGATATGGGGAATCAGAGGTGGCGAATCAAAGGCGGTGAAACAGAGATGGGGAATCAGGGCAGGGAATCAGAGGCAGGGAATCAAACACGGGGAATCAGAGCTGGGGAATCAGAGGCGGGGAATCAGAGTTGGGAATCAGAGGCGGGGAATCAGAGGCGGGGAAACAGAGGCGGGGAATCAGATATGGGGAATCAGAGGTGGGGAATCCGAGGTTGGGAATCAGAGGCAGGGAATCAGAGGCGGAATATTAGAGGCGGGGAATCAGAGGAAGGGAATCAGATGTGCGGAATCGGAGATGGGGAATCAGAGGCAGGGAATCAGAGGCGGGGAATCAGAGGCGGGGAATCAGAGGCCGGGAATCAGATATGGGGAAACAGAGGCGGGGAATCCGAGGCGGGGAAACAGAGGCGGGGAATCAGATATGGGGAATCAGAGGTGGGGAATCAGAGGTTGGGAATCAGAGGCAGGGAATCAGAGGCTTGGAATCAGATGCAGGGAATCAGATGCGGGGAATCAAAGGCGGGGAATCAGAGCGGGGGAATCAGAGGTGGGGAATCAGATTTGGGGAATCAGAGGCGGGGACTTAGATATTGGGAAACAGAGGCGGGGAATCAGAGGCGGGGAAACCCAGGCGGGGAATCAGATATGGGGAATCAGAGGTGGGGAATCAGAGGCAAGGAATCAGGTGTGCGGAATCATAGATGGGGAAACAGAGGCAGGGAATCAGAATCAGAAGCAGGGAATCAGAGGCCGGGAATCAGAGGCCGGAATCAGATGCTGGGAATCAGAGGCCTGGAATCAGAGGCGGGGAATCAGAGGCAGGGAATCAGATGCGGGGAATCAGAGGCGGGGAATCAGAGCTGGGGAATCAGAGGCGGGGTATTAGAGTTGGGGAATCAGAGGAGGGGAATCAGATATGGGGAAACAGAGGTGGGGAATCAGACGCGGGGAAACAGAGGCAGGGAATCAGATATGGGGAATCAGAGGCGGGGAATCAGAGGTGGGGAATCATAGGCAGGGAATCGGATGTGCGGAATCAGAGATGGGGAATCAGAGGCTGGGAATCAGAGGTGGTGAATCAGAGATGGGGAATCAGATATGGGGAATCAGAGGCGGGGAATCAGAGGCGGGGAAACAGAGGCGGGGAATCAGATATGGGGAATCAGAGGTGGGGCATCAGAGGTTGTGAATCACAGATGGGGAATCAGAGGCGGGGAATCAGAGGCAGGGAATCAGACGCGGGGAATCAGAGGCGGGGATTCAGAGCTGGGGAATCAGAGGCTGGGAATCAGAGTTGGGGAATCAGAGGCGGGGAATCAGATATGGGGAATCAGAGGCAAGGAATCAGAGGCGGGAAAACAGGCGGGGAATCAGATATGGGGAATCAGAGGCAGGGAATCAGAGGCAGGGAATCAGACACGGGGAATCAGAGGCGGGGAATCAGAGATGGGGAATCAGAGGCGGGGAATCAGAGGCAGGGAATCGGATGCCGGGAATCAGAGGCGGGAAATCAGAGCTGGGGAATCAGAGGCGGGGAATCAGAGTTGGGGAATCAGCGGCGGCGAAGCAGATATGGGGAAATAGAGGCGGGGAATCAGATATGGGGAATCAGAGGCGGGGAATCAGATATGGGGAATCAGAGGCTGGGAATCAGAGGGGGGGAAACGGAGGCGGGGAATAAGATATGGGGAATCAGAGGTGGGGAATCAGGGGCGGGGAATCAGTGGCAGGGAATCAGAGGCGGGGAATCAGAGGCGGGGAATCAAAGGAAGGGAATCAGACACGGGGAATCAGAGGTGGGGAATCAGAGATGGGGAATCAGAGGCGGGGAATCACAGGCAGGGAATCAGACGCGGGGAATCAGAGGCGGGGTATCAGAGCTGGGGAATCAGAGGTGGGGAATCAGAGTCGGGGAATCATAGGCAGGGAATCGGTTGTGCGGAATCAGAGATGGGGAATCAGATGTGGGGAATCAGAGGCAGTGAATCAGAGGCGGGGAAACAGAGGCGGGTAATCAAATATAGGGAATCAGAGGTGGGAATCAGAGGTTGTGAATCAGAGATGGGGAATCAAGGCGGGGAATCAGAGGCAGGGAATCAGACGCGGGGAATCAGAGGCGGGGATTCAGAGCTGGGGAATCAGAGGCGGTGAATCAGAGTTGGGGAATCAGAGGCAGGGAATCAGATATGGGGAATGAGAGTTGGCGAATCAGAGGCGGGGAAACAGAGGCGGGGAATCAGATATGGGGAATCAGAATTGGCGAATCAGGGGCAGGGAATCAGTGGCAGGGAAACAGAGGCGGGGAATCAGAGGCGGGGAATCGGAGGCAGGGAATCAGACACGGGGAATCAGAGGCGGGGAATCAGAGATGGGGAATCAGAGGCGGGGAATCAGCGGCAGGGAATCGGACTCCGGGAATCAGAGTCGGGGAATCAGAGCTGGGGAATCAGAGGCGGGGAATCAGAGTTGGGGAATCAGAGGCGGAAATCAGATATGGGGAAATAGAGGCGGGGAATCAGATATGGGGAATCAGAGGTGTGGAATCAGAGGTTGGGAATCAGAGGCAGGGAATCAGAGTCGGGGAAACAGAGGCGGGTAATCAGATATGGGGAATCAGAGGTGGCGAATCAAAGGCGGTGAAACAGAGATGGGGAATCAGGGCAGGGAATCAGAGGCAGGGAATCAAACACGGGGAATCAGAGCTGGGGAATCAGAGGCGGGAAATCAGAGTTGGGAATCAGAGGCGGGGAATCAGAGGCGGGGAAACAGAGGCGGGGAATCAGATATGGGGAATCAGAGGTGGGGAATCCGAGGTTGGGAATCAGAGGCAGGGAATCAGAGGCGGGGAATCAGAGGCGGGGAATCAGAGGAAGGGAATCAGATGTGCGGAATCGGAGATGGGGAATCAGAGGCAGGGAATCAGAGGCGGGGAATCAGAGGCGGGGAATCAGAGGCGGGGAATCAGAGGCGGGGAATCAGATATGGGGAATCAGAGGTGGGGAATCAGAGGTTGGGAATCAGAGGCAGGGAATCAGAGGCTTGGAATCAGACACGGGGAATCAGAGGCGGGGAATCAGAGCTGGGGAATCAGAGGTGGAGAATCAGATTTGGGGAATCAGAGGCGGGGACTTAGAGATTGGGAAACAGAGGCGGGGAATCAGATATGGGGAATCAGAGGTGGGGAATCAGAGGCAAGGAATCAGATGTGCGGAATCATTGATGGGGAATCAGAGGCAGGGAATCAGAATCAGAAGCAGGGAATCAGAGGCCGGGAATTAGAGGCCGGAATCAGATGCTGGGAATCAGAGGCCTGGAATCAGAGGCGGGGAATCAGAGGCAGGGAATCAGATGCGGGGAATCAGAGGCGGGGAATCAGAGCTGGGGAATCAGAGGCGGGGTATTAGAGTTGGGGAATCAGAGGCGGGGAATCAGATATGGGGAAACAGAGGTGGGGAATCAGAGGCGGGGAAACAGAGGCAGGGAATCAGATATGGGGAATCAGAGGCGGGGAATCAGAGGTGGGGAATCATAGGCAGGGAATCGGATGTGCGGAATCAGAGATGGGGAATCAGAGGCTGGGAATCAGAGGTGGTGAATCAGAGATGGGGAATCAGAGGCGGGGAATCAGACGCGGGGAATCAGAGGTGGGCAATCAGAGGCGGGGAATCAGAGGCAGGGAATCAGACGCGGGGAATCAGAGGCGGGGATTCAGAGCTGGGGAATCAGAGGCGGGGAATCAGCGTTGGGGAATCAGAGGCTGGGAATCAGATATGTGGAATCAGAGGCAGGGAATCAGTGGCGGGAAAACATAGGCGGGGAATCAGATATGGGGAATCAGAGGCGGGGAATCAGAGGCAGGGAATCAGACACGGGGAATCAGAGGCGGGGAATCAGAGATGGGGAATCAGAGGCGGGGAATCAGAGGCAGGGAATCGGATGCCGGGAATCAGAGGCGGGAAATCAGAGGCAGGAAATCAGACAGGGATTCAGAGGCTGGGAATCAGACGGGGGGAATCAAAGGCGGGGAATCAGAGCTGGTGAATCAGAGGCAGGGAATCAGAGTTGGGGATTCAGAGGCGGGGAATCAGATATGGGGAAACAGAGGCGGGGAATGAGAGGCGGGCAAGCAGAGGCGGGGAATTAGATATGGGGAATCAGAGGTGGGAAATCAGAGGTGGTGAATCAGAGATGGGGAATCACAGGCGGGGAATCAGAGGCAGCGAATAGAACGCGGGGAATCAGAGGCAGGGAATCAGAGCTGGGGAATCAGAGGCGGGGAATCAGATATGGGGAAACAGAAGCGGGGAATCAGAGGCGGGGAAACAGAGGCGGGGAATCAGACATGGGGAATCGGATGCGGGGAATCAGAGTCGGGGAATCAGAGCTGGGGAATCAGAGGTGGGGCATCAGAGTTGGGGCATCAGAGGTGGGGAATTAGATATGGGGAAACAGAGGCGGGGAATCAGAGGCGGGGAGACAGAGGCGGGGAATCAGATATGGGGAATCAGAGGTGGGGAATCAGAGGCAGGGAATCAGATGTGCGGAATCAGAGATGGGGAATCAGAGGCAGGGAATCAGAATCAGAAGCGGGGAATCAGAGGCCGGGAATCAGAGGCCGCGAATCAGATGCTGGGAATAAGAGGCCGGGAATCAGAGGTGGGGAATCAGAGTCTGGGAATCAGAGATGGGGATTCAGAGGTGGGGAATGAGATATGGAGAATCAGAGGCGGGGAATCAGAGGCGGGGAAACAGAGGTGGGGAATCAGATATGGGGAAATAGAGGCGGGGAATCAGATATGGGGAATCAGAGGTGTGGAATCAGAGGTTGGGAATCAGAGGCAGGGAATCAGAGTCGGGGAAACAGAGGCGGGTAATCAGATATGGGGAATCAGAGGTGGCGAATCAAGGGCGGTGAAACAGAGATGGGGAATCAGGGCAGGGAATCAGAGGCAGGGAATCAAACACGGGGAATCAGAGCTGGGGAATCAGAGGCGGGGAATCAGAGTTGGGAATCAGAGGCGGGGAATCAGAGGCGGGGAAACAGAGGCGGGGAATCAGATATGGGGAATCAGAGGTGGGGAATCCGAGGTTGGGAATCAGAGGCAGGGAATCAGAGGCGGGGAATCAGAGGCGGGGAATCAGAGGAAGGGAATCAGATGTGCGGAATCGGAGATGGGGAATCAGAGGCAGGGAATCAGAGGCGGGGAATCAGAGGCGGGGAATCAGAGGCCGGGAATCAGATATGGGGAAACAGAGGCGGGGAATCCGAGGCGGGGAAACAGAGGCGGGGAATCAGATATGGGGAATCAGAGGTGGGGAATCAGAGGTTGGGAATCAGAGGCAGGGAATCAGAGGCTTGGAATCAGATGCAGGGAATTAGATGCGGGGAATCAGAGGCGGGGAATCAGAGCTGGGGAATCAGAGGTAGGGAATCAGATTTGGGGAATCAGAGGCGGGGACTTAGATATTGGGAAACAGAGGCGGGGAATCAGAGGCGGGGAAACCCAAGTGGGGAATCAGATATGGGGAATCAGAGGTGGGGAATCAGAGGCAAGGAATCAGATGTGCGGAATCAGAGATGGGGAATCAGAGGCAGGGTATCAGAATCAGAAGCAGGGAATCAGAGGCCGGGAATTAGAGGCCGGAATCAGATGCTGGGAATCAGAGGCCTGGAATCAGAGGCGGGGAATCAGAGGCAGGGAATCAGATGCGGGGAATCAGAGGCGGGGAATCAGAGCTGGGGAATCAGAGGCAGGGTATTAGAGTTGGGGAATCAGAGGCGGGGAATCAGATATGGGGAAACAGAGGTGGGGAATCAGAGGCGGGGAAACAGAGGCAGGGAATCAGATATGGGGAATCAGAGGCGGGGAATCAGAGGTGGGGAATCATAGGCAGGGAATCGGATGTGCGGAATCAGAGATGGGGAATCAGAGGCTGGGAATCAGAGGTGGTGAATCAGAGATGGGGAATCAGAGGCGGGGAATCAGAGGCGGGGAATCAGACGCGGGGAATCAGAGGTGGGCAATCAGAGGCGGGGAATCAGATATGGGGAATCAGAGGCGGGGAATCAGAGGCGGGGAAACAGAGGCGGGGAATCAGATATGGGGAATCAGAGGTGGGGCATCAGAGGTTGTGAATCACAGATGGGGAATCAGAGGCGGGGAATCAGAGGCAGGGAATCAGACGCGGGGAATCAGAGGCGGGGATTCAGAGCTGGGGAATCAGAGGCGGGGAATCAGAGTTGGGGAATCAGAGGCGGGGAATCAGATATGGGGAATCAGAGGCAGGGAATCTGAGGCGGGAAAACAGAGGCGGGGAATCAGATATGGGGAATCAGAGGCGGGAAATCAGAGGCAGGGAATCAGACACGGGGAATCAGAGGCGGGGAATCAGATATGGGGAATCAGAGGCGGGGAATTAGATATGGGGAATCAGAGGCTGGGAATCAGAGGGGGGGAAACAGAGGCGGGGAATAAGATATGGGGAATCAGAGGTGGGGAATCAGGGGCGGGGAATCAGTGGCAGGGAATCAGAGGCGGGGAATCAGAGGCGGGGAATCAAAGGAAGGGAATCAGACACGGGGAATCAGAGGTGGGGAATCAGAGACGGGGAATCAGAGGCGGGGAATCACAGGCAGGGAATCAGACGCGGGGAATCAGAGGCGGGGAATCAGAGCTGGGGAATCAGAGGTGGGGAATCAGAGTCGGGGAATCAGAGGAAGGGAATCGGTTGTGCGGAATCAGAGATTGGGAATCAGATGTGGGGAATCAGAGGCAGTGAATCAGAGATGGGGAATCAGAGGCGGGGAATCAGAGGCAGGAAATAAGACAGGGATTCAGAGGCTGGGAATCAGACGGGGGGAATCAAAGGCGGGGAATCAGAGCTGGTGAATCAGAGGCAGGGAATCAGAGGTGGGAAATCAGAGGTGGTGAATCAGAGATGGGGAATCACAGGCGGGGAATCAGAGGCAGCGAATAGAACGCGGGGAATCAGAGGCAGGGAATCAGAGCTGGGGAATCAGAGGCGGGGAATCAGATATGGGGAAACAGAGGCGGGGAATCAGAGGCGGGGAATCAGACATGGGGAATCGGATGTGGGGAATCAGAGGCGGGGAATCAGAGCTGGGGAATCAGAGGTGGGGAATCAGAGTTGGGGCATCAGAGGTGGGGAATTAGATATGGGGAAACAGGCGGGGAATCAGAGGCGGGGAAACAGAGGCGGGGAATCAGATATGGGGAATCAGAGGTGGGGAATCAGAGGCAGGGAATCAGATGTGCGGAATCAGAGATGGGGAATCAGAGGCAGGGAATCAGAATCAGAAGCGGGGAATCAGAGGCCGGGAATCAGATATGGGGAATCAGAGGCGGGGAATCAGAGGCGGGGAATCAGAGGCAGGGAATCAGACACGGGGAATCAGAGGCGGGGAATCAGAATCAGAAGCGGGGAATCAGAGGCCGGGAATCAGACACGGGGAATCAGAGGCGGGGAATCAGAGATGGTGAATCAGAGGCGGGGAATCAGATATGGGGAATCAGAGGTGGGGAATCAGGGGCAGGGAATCAGTGGCAGGGAATCAGAGGCGGGGAATCTGAGCCGGGGAATCAGAGGCAGGGAATCAGACACGGGGAATCAGAGGCGGGGAATCAGAATCAGAAGCGGGGAATCAGAGGCCGGGAATCAGATATGGGGAATCAGAGGCGGGGAATCAGAGGCGGGGAAACAGAGGCGGGGAATCAGATATGGGGAATCAGAGGTGGGGAATCAGGGGCAGGGAATCAGTGGCAGGGAATCAGAGGCGGGGAATCTGAGCCGGGGAATCAGAGGCAGGGAATCAGACACGGGGAATCAGAGGCGGGGAATCAGAGATGGTGAATCAGAGGCGGGGAATCAGAGGCAGGGAATCGGACGCCGGGAATCAGAGGCGGGGAATCAGAGCTGGGGAATCAGAGTCGGGGAATCAGAGTTGGGGAATCAGAGGCGGTGAATCAGATATGGGGAAATAGAGGCGGGGAATCAGATATGGGGAATCAGAGGCGGGGAATCAGAGGCAGGGAATCAGACGCGGGGAATCAGAGGTGGGCAATCAGAGGCGTGGAATCAGATATGGGGAATCAGAGGCGGGGAATCAGAGGCGGGGAATCAGTGGCAGGGAATCAGAGCTGGGGAATCAGAGGTGGGGAATCAGAGCTGGGGAAACAGAGTCGGGGAATCAGATATGGGGAATCAGAGGTGGGGAATCAGGGGCGGGGAATCAGTGGCAGGGAATCAGAGGCCGGGAATAAAAGGCGGGGAATCAGAGCTGGGGAATCAGAGGCGGGGAATCAGAGTTGGGGAATCAGAGGAGGGGAATCAGATACGGGGAAACAGAGGCCGGGAATCAGAGGCAGGGAAACAGAGGCGGGGAATCAGATATGGGGAATCAGAGGTGCGGAATTTGAGGTTGCGAATCAGAGGCGGGGAATCAGAGGCGGGGAATCAGAGGCAGGGAATCGGATGTGCGGAATCAGAGATGGGGAATCAGAGGTGGGGATTCAGAGGTGGTGAATCAGAAAAGGGGAATCAGAGGCTGGGAATCAGAGGCAGGAAATCAGACACGGGGAATCAGAGGCGGGGAATCAGACGGGGGGAATCAAAGGCGGGGAATCAGAGGTGGGGAATCAGAGGCAGGGAATCAGATGTGCGGAATCAGAGATGGGGAATAAGTGGCAGGGAATCAGAATCAGAAGCGGGGAATCAGAGGCCAGGAATCAGAGGCCGGGAATCAGATGCTGGGAATAAGAGGCCGGGAATCAGAGGTGGGGAATCAGATATGGGGAATCAGAGGTGGCGAATCAAAGGCGGTGAATCAGAGATGGGGAATCAGAGGCGGGGAATCAGAGGCAGGGAATCAGATGCGGGGAATCAGAGGCGGGGAATCAGAGCTGGCGAATCAGAGGCTGGGAATCAGAGGTGGGCAATCAGAGGCGGGGAATCAGATATGGGGAATCAGAGGCGGGGAATCAGAGGCGGGGAAACAGAGGCGGGGAATCAAATATAGGGAATCAGAGGTGGGGAATCAGAGGTTGTGAATCAGAGATGGGGAATCAAGGCGGGGAATCAGAGGCAGGGAATCAGACGCGGGGAATCAGAGGCGGGGATTCAGAGCTGGGGAATCAGATGCGGGGAATCAGAGTTGGGGAATCAGAGGCAGGGAATCAGATATGGGGAATCAGAGGCGGGGAATCAGAGGCGGGGAAACAGAGGCGGGGAATCAGATGTGGGGAATCAGAGGTGGGGAATCAGGGGCAGGGAATCAGTGGCAGGGAATCAGAGGCGGGGAATCAGAGGCGGGGAATCAAAGGCAGGGAATCAGACATGGGGAATCAGAGGCGGGGAATCAGAGATGGGGAATCAGAGGCAGGGAATCGTATGCCGGGAATCAGAGTCGGGGAATCAGAGCTGGGGAATCAGAGGCGGGGAATCAGAGTTGGGGAATCAGAGGCGGGGAATCAGATATGGGGAAATAGAGGCGGGGAATCAGATATGGGGAATCAGAGGTGTGGAATCAGAGGTTGGGAATCAGAGGCAAGGAATCAGAGTCGGGGAAACAGAGGCGGGGAATCAGATATGGGGAATCAGAGGTGGCGAATCAAAGGCGGTGAAACAGAGATGGGGAATCAGGGCAGGGAATCAGAGGCAGGGAATCAAACACGGGGAATCAGAGCTGGGGAATCAGAGGCGGGGAATCAGAGTTGGGAATCAGAGGCGGGGAATCAGAGGCGGGGAAACAGAGGCGGGGAATCAGATATTGGGAATCAGAGGTGGGGAATCCGAGGTTGGGAATCAGAGGCAGGGAATCAGAGGCGGAAAATCAGAGGCGGGGAATCTGAGGAATGGAATCAGATGTGCGGAATCGGAGATGGGGAATCAGAGGCATGGAATCAGAGGCGGGGAATAGGAGGCGGGGAATCAGAGGCCGGGAATCACAGGCAGGGAATCAGAGGCTTGGAATCAGATGCAGGGAATCAGATGCGGGGAATCAGAGGCGGGGAATCAGAGCTGGGGAATCAGAGGTGGGGAATCAGATTTGGGGAATCAGAGGTGGGGACTTAGATATTGGGAAACAGAGGCGGGGAATCAGAGGCGGGGAAACCCAGGCGGGGAATCAGATATGGGGAATCAGAGGTGGGGAATCAGAGGCAAGGAATCAGATGTGCGGAATCATAGATGGGGAAACAGAGGCAGGGAATCAGAATCAGAAGCAGGGAATCAGAGGCCGGGAATCAGAGGCCGGAATCAGATGCTGGGAATCAGAGGCCTGGAATCAGAGGCGGGGAATCAGAGGCAGGGAATCAGATGCGGGGAATCAGAGGCGGGGAATCAGAGCTGGGGAATCAGAGGCGGGGTTTTAGAGTTGGGGAATCAGAGGCGGGGAATCAGATATGGGGAAACAGAGGTGGCGAATCAGACGCGGGGAAACAGAGGCAGGGAATCAGATATGGGGAATCAGAGGCGGGGAATCAGAGGTGGGGAATCATAGGCAGGGAATCGGATGTGCGGAATCAGAGATGGGGAATCAGAGGCTGGGAATCAGAGGTGGTGAATCAGAGATGGGGAATCAGAGGCGGGGAATCAGAGGCAGGGAATCAGACGCGGGGAATCAGAGGTGGGCAATCAGAGGCGTGGAATCAGATATGGGGAATCAGAGGCGGGGAATCAGAGGCGGGGAAACAGAGGCGGGGAATCAGATATGGGGAATCAGAGGTGGGGCATCAGAGGTTGTGAATCACAGATGGGGAATCAGAGGTGGGGAATCAGAGGCAGGGAATCAGACGCGGGGAATCAGAGGCGGGGATTCAGAGCTGGGGAATCAGAGGCTGGGAATCAGAGTTGGGGAATCAGAGGCGGGGAATCAGATATGGGGAATCAGAGGCAAGGAATCAGAGGCGGGAAAACAGAGGCGGGGAATCAGATATGGGGAATCAGAGGCGGGGAATCAGAGGCAGGGAATCAGACACGGGGAATCAGAGGCGGGGAATCAGAGATGGGGAATCAGAGGCGGGGAATCAGAGGCAGGGAATCGGATGCCGGGAATCAGAGGCGGGAAATCAGAGCTGGGGAATCAGAGGCGGGGAATCAGAGATGGGGAATCAGAGGCGGCGAAGCAGATATGGGGAAATAGAGGCGGGGAATCAGATATGGGGAATCAGAGGCGGGGAATCAGATATGGGGAATCAGAGGCTGGGAATCAGAGGGGGGGAAACGGAGGCGGGGAATAAGATATGGGGAATCAGAGGTGGGGAATCAGGGGCGGGGAATCAGTGGCAGGGAATCAGAGGCGGGGAATCAGAGGCGGGGAATCAAAGGAAGGGAATCAGACACGGGGAATCAGAGGTGGGGAATCAGAGATGGGGAATCAGAGGCGGGGAATCACAGGCAGGGAATCAGACGCGGGGAATCAGAGGCGGGGAATCAGAGCTGGGGAATCAGAGGTGGGGAATCAGAGTCGGGGAATCATAGGCAGGGAATCGGTTGTGCGGAATCAGAGATGGGGAATCAGATGTGGGGAATCAGAGGCAGTGAATACGAGGCGGGGAAACAGAGGCGGGTAATCAAATATAGGGAATCAGAGGTGGGAATCAGAGGTAGTGAATCAGAGATGGGGAATCAAGGCGGGGAATCAGAGGCAGGGAATCAGACGCGGGGAATCAGAGGCGGGGTTTCAGAGCTGGGGAATCAGAGGCAGTGAATCAGAGTTGGGGAATCAGAGGCAGGGAATCAGATATGGGGAATCAGAGGTGGCGAATCAGAGGCGGGGAAACAGAGGCGGGGAATCAGATATGGGGAATCAGAATTGGGGAATCAGGGGCAGGGAATCAGTGGCAGGGAAACAGAGGCGGGGAATCTGAGGCGGGGAATCAGAGGCAGGGAATCAGACACGGGGAATCAGAGGCGGGGAATCAGAGATGGGGAATCAGAGGCGGGGAATCAGCGGCAGGGAATCGGACTCCGGGAATCAGAGTCGGGGAATCAGAGCTGGGGAATCAGAGGCGGGGAATCAGAGTTGGGGAATCAGAGGCGGAAATCAGATATGGGGAAATAGAGGCGGGGAATCAGATATGGGGAATCAGAGGTGTGGAATCAGAGGTTGGGAATCAGAGGCAGGGAATCAGAGTCGGGGAAACAGAGGCGGGTAATCAGATATGGGGAATCAGAGGTGGCGAATCAAAGGCGGTGAAACAGAGATGGGGAATCAGGGCAGGGAATCAGAGGCAGGGAATCAAACACGGGGAATCAGAGCTGGGGAATCAGAGGCGGGGAATCAGAGTTGGGAATCAGAGGCGGGGAATCAGAGGCGGGGAAACAGAGGTGGGGAATCAGATATGGGGAATCAGAGGTGGGGAATCCGAGGTTGGGAATCAGAGGCAGGGAATCAGAGGCGGGGAATCAGAGGCGGGGAATCAGAGGAAGGGAATCAGATGTGCGGAATCGGAGATGGGGAATCAGAGGCAGGGAATCAGAGGCGGGGAATCAGAGGCGGGGAATCAGAGGCCGGGAATCAGATATGGGGAAACAGAGGCGGGGAATCCGAGGCGGGGAAACAGAGGCGGGGAATCAGATATTGGGAATCAGAGGTGGGGAATCAGAGGTTGGGAATCAGAGGCAGGGAATCAGAGGCTTGGAATCAGATGCAGGGAATCAGATGCGGGGAATCAGAGGCGGGGAATCAGAGCTGGGGAATCAGAGGTGGAGAATCAGATTTGGGGAATCAGAGGCGGGGACTTAGATATTGGGAAACAGAGGCGGGGAATCAGAGGCGGGGAAACCCAGGCGGGGAATCAGATATGGGGAATCAGAGGTGGGGAATCAGAGGCAAGGAATCAGATGTGCGGAATCAGAGATGGGGAATCAGAGGCAGGGAATCAGAATCAGAAGCAGGGAATCAGAGGCCGGGAATTAGAGGCCGGAATCAGATGTTTGGAATCAGAGGCCTGGAATCAGAGGCGGGGAATCAGAGGCAGGGAATCAGATGCGGGGAATCAGAGGCGGGGAATCAGAGCTGGGGAATCAGAGGCGGGGTATTAGAGTTGGGGAATCAGAGGCGGGGAATCAGATATGGGGAAACAGAGGTGGGGAATCAGAGGCGGGGAAACAGAGGCAGGGAATCAGATATGGGGAATCAGAGGCGGGGAATCAGAGGTGGGGAATCATAGGCAGGGAATCGGATGTGTGGAATCAGAGATGGGGAATCAGAGGCTGGGAATCAGAGGTGGTGAATCAGAGATGGGGAATCAGAGGCGGGGAATCAGAGGCGGGGAATCAGACGCGGGGAATCAGAGGTGGGCAATCAGAGGCGGGGAATCAGATATGGGGAATCAGAGGCGGGGAATCAGAGGCGGGGAAACAGAGGCGGGGAATCAGATATGGGGTATCAGAGGTGGGGCATCAGAGGTTGTGAATCACAGATGCGGAATCAGAGGCGGGGAATCAGAGGCAGGGAATCAGACGCGGGGAATCAGAGGCGGGGATTCAGAGCTGGGGAATCAGAGGCGGGGAATCAGAGTTGGGGAATCAGATGCGGGGAATCAGATATGGGGAATCAGAGGCAGGGAATCAGAGGCGGGAAAACAGAGGCGGGGAATCAGATATGGGGAATCAGAGGCGGGGAATCAGAGGCAGGGAATCAGACACGGGGAATCAGAGGCGGGGAATCAGAGATGGGGAATCAGAGGAGGGGAATCAGAGGCAGGGAATCGGATGCCGGGAATCAGAGGCGGGAAATCAGAGGCAGGAAATCAGACAGGGATTCAGAGGCTGGGAATCAGACGGGGGGAATCAAAGGCGGGGAATCAGAGCTGGTGAATCAGAGGCAGGGAATCAGAGTTGGGGATTCAGAGGCGGGGAATCAGATATGGGGAAACAGAGGCGGGGAATGAGAGGCGGGCAAGCAGAGGCGGGGAATTAGATATGGGGAATCAGAGGTGGGAAATCAGAGGTGGTGAATCAGAGATGGGGAATCACAGGCGGGGAATCAGAGGCAGCGAATAGAACGCGGGGAATCAGAGGCAGGGAATCAGAGCTGGGGAATCAGAGGCGGGGAATCAGATATGGGGAAACAGAGGCGGGGAATCAGAGGCGGGGAAACAGAGGCGGGGAATCAGACATGGGGAATCGGATGCGGGGAATCAGAGTCGGGGAATCAGAGCTGGGGAATCAGAGGTGGGGCATCAGAGTTGGGGCATCAGAGGTGGGGAATTAGATATGGGGAAACAGAGGCGGGGAATCAGAGATGGTGAATCAGAGGCGGGGAATCAGAGGCAGGGATTCGGACGCCGGGAATCAGAGGCGGGGAATCAGAGCTGGGGAATCAGAGGCGGGGAATCAGAGGCAGGGAATCGGACGCCGGGAATCAGAGGCGGGGAATCAGAGCTGGGGAATCAGAGGCGGGGAATCAGAGTTGGGGAATCAGACAGGGATTCAGAGGCTGGGAATCAGACGGGGGGAATCAAAGGCGGGGAATCAGAGCTGGTGAATCAGAGGCAGGGAATCAGAGTTGGGGATTCAGAGGCGGGGAATCAGATATGGGGAAATAGAGGCGGGGAATCAGATATGGGGAATCAGAGGTGTGGAATCAGAGGTTGGGAATCAGAGGCAGGGAATCAGAGGCGGGGAAACAGAGGCGGGGAATCAGATATGGGGAATCAGAGGTGGCGAATCAAAGGCGGTGAAACAGAGATGGGGAATCAGGGCAGGGAATGAGAGGCAGGGAATCAGAGCTGGGGAAACAGAGGCGGGGAATCAGATATGGGGAATCAGAGGTGGGGAATCAGGGGCGGGGAATCAGTGGCAGGGAATCAGAGCTGCGAATCAGAGGTGGGGAATCAGAGCTGGGGAAACAGAGGCGGGGAATCAGATATGGGGAATCAGAGGTGGGGAATCAGGGGCGGGGAATCAGTGGCAGGGAATCAGAGGCCGGGAATAAAAGGCGGGGAATCAGAGCTGGGGAATCAGAAGCGGGGAATCAGAGTTGGGGAATCAGAGGAGGGGAATCAGATACGGGGAAACAGAGGCCGGGAATCAGAGGCAGGGAAACAGAGGCAGGGAATCAGATATGGGGAATCAGAGGTGCGGAATTTGAGGTTGCGAATCAGAGGCGGGGAATCAGAGGCGGGGAATCAGAGGCAGGGAATCGGATGTGCGGAATCAGAGATGGGGAATCAGAGGTGGGGATTCAGAGGTGGTGAATCAGAAAAGGGGAATCAGAGGCTGGGAATCAGAGGCAGGGAATCAGACGCAGGGAATCAGAGGCGGGGAATCATAGCTGGCGAATTAGTGGAGGGGAATAAGAGTTGGGGAATCAGAGGCGGGGAATCAGATATGGGAAAACAGAGGCGGGGAATCAGAGGCGGGGAAACAGAGGTAGGGAATCAGATATGGGGAATCATAGGTGGGGAATCAGAGGCAGGGAATCAGATGTGCGGAATCAGAGATGGGGAATCAGAGGCAGGGAATCAGAATCTGAAGCAGGGAATCAGAGGCCGGGAATCAGAGGCCGGAATCAGATGCTGGGAATCAGAGGCCTGGAATCAGAGGCGGGGAATCAGAGGCAGGGAATCTGATGCGGGGAATTAGAGGCGGGGAATCAGAGGCGGGGAATCAGAGCTGGGGAATCAGAGGCAGGGTATTAGAGTTGGGGAATCAGAGGCGGGGAATCAGATATGGGGAAACAGAAGTGGGGAATCAGAGGCGGGGAAACAGAGGCAGGG
Source organism: Narcine bancroftii (assembly GCF_036971445.1). Classification (NCBI taxonomy): domain Eukaryota; kingdom Metazoa; phylum Chordata; class Chondrichthyes; order Torpediniformes; family Narcinidae; genus Narcine; species Narcine bancroftii. Next base: position 117,082,225 of record NC_091474.1, read on the forward strand.
AATCAGATATGGGGAATCAGAGGCGGGAATCAGAGGTGGGGAATCATAGGCAGGGAATCGGATGTGCAGAATCAGAGATGGGGAATCAGAGGCCGGGAATGAGAGGTGGTGAATCAGATATGGGGAATCAGAGGCGGGGAATCAGAGGCAGTGAATCAGATGCGGGGAATCAGAGGTGGGCAATCAGAGGCGGGGAATCAGATATGGGGAATCAGAGGCGGGGAATCAGAGGCGGGGAAACAGAGGCGGGGAATCAGATATGGGGAATCAGAGGTGGGGCATCAGAGGTTGTGAATCACAGATGGGGAATTAGAGGCGGGGAATCAGAGGCAGGGAATCAGACTCGGGGAATCAGAGTCGGGGATTCAGAGCTGGGGAATCAGAAGCGGGGAATCAGAGTTGGGGAATCAGAGGTGGGGAATCAGAGGTGGGGAATCAGATATGGGGAATCAGAGGCAGGGAATCAGAGGCGGGGAATCAGAGGCAGGGAATCAGACGCGGGGAATCTGAGGCGGGGAATCAGAGCTGGGGAATCAGAGGTGGGGAATCAGAGTTGGGGAATCAGAGGCAGGGAATTGGATGTGCGGAATCAGAGATGGGGAATCAGAGGTGGGGAATCAGAGGCGGTGAATCAGAGATGGGGAATCAGAGGCGGGGAATCAGAGGCAGGAAATCAGACACGGGGATTCAGAGGCTGGGAATCAGACGGGGGGAATCAAAGGCGGGGAATCAGAGCTGGGGAATCTGAGGCAGGGAATCAGAGTTGGGGATTCAGAGGCGGGGAATCAGATATGGGGAAACAGAGGCGGGGAATCAGAGGCGGGAAAACAGAGGTGGGGAATTAGATATGGGGAATCAGAGGTGGGGAATCAGAGGTGGTGAATCAGAGATGGGGAATCAGAGGCGGGGAATCAGAGGCAGGGAATCGGACGCCGGGAATCAGAGGCGGGGAATCAGAGCTGGGGAATCAGAGGCGGGGAATCAGAGTTGGTGAATCAGAGGCGGGGAATCAGATATGGGGAAATAGAAGCGTGGAATCAGATATGGGGAATCAGAGGTGTGGAATCAGAGGTTGGGAATCAGAGGCAGGGAATAAGAGGCGGGGAAACAGAGGCGGGGAATCAGATATGGGGAATCAGAGGTGGCGAATCAAATGCGTTGAAACAGAGATGGGGAATCAGGGCAGGGAATCAGAGGCAGGGAATCAGAGCTGGGGAAACAGAGGCGGGGAATCAGATATGGGGAATCAGAGGTGGGGAATCAGGGGCGGGGAATCAGTGGCAGGGAATCAGAGCTGGGGAATCAGAGGTGGGGAATCAGAGCTGGGGAAACAGAGGCGGGGAATCAGATATGGGGAAACAGAGGTAGGGAATCAGAGGTGGTGAATCAGTGATGGGGAATCACAGGCGGGGAATCAGAGGCAGGGAATAGAACGCGGGGAATCAGAGGCAGGGAATCAGAGCTGGGGAATCAGAGGAGGGGATTCATAGTTGGGAATCAGAGGCGGGAATCAGATATGGGGAAACAGAGGCGGGGAATCAGAGGCGGTGAAACAGAGGCGGGGAATCAGATATGGGGAATCGGATGCAGGGAATCAGAGGCGGGGAATCAGAGCTGGGGAATCAGAGGCGGGGAATCAGAGTTGGGGCATCAGAGGTGGGGAATTAGATATAGGGAAACAGAGGCGGGGAATCAGAGGCGGGGAAACAGAGGCGGGGAATCAGATATGGGGAATCAGAGGTGGGGAATCAGAGGCAGGGAATCAGATGTGCGGAATCAGAGATGGGGAATAAGTGGCAGGGAATCAGAATCAGAAGCGGGGAATCAGAGGCCAGGAATCAGAGGCCGGGAATCAGATGCTGGGAATAAGAGGCCGGGAATCAGAGGTGGGGAATCAGATATGGGGAACCAGAGGTGGCGAATCAAAGGCGGTGAATCACAGATGGGGAATCAGAGGCGGGGAATCAGAGGCAGGGAATCAGATGCGGGGAATCAGAGGCGGGGAATCAGAGCTGGCGAATCAGAGGCTGGGAATAAGAGGTGGGCAATCAGAGGCGGGGAATCAGATATGGGGAATCAGAGGCGGGGAATCAGAGGCGGGGAAACAGAGGCGGGGAATCAAATATAGGGAATCAGAGGTGGGGAATCAGAGGTTGTGAATCAGAGATGGGGAATCAAGGCGGGGAATCAGAGGCAGGGAATCAGACGCGGGGAATCAGAGGCGGGGATTCAGAGCTGGTGAATCAGAGGCGGGGAATCAGAGTTGGGGAATCAGAGGCAGGGAATCAGATATGGGGAATCAGAGGCGGGGAATCAGAGGCGGGGAAACAGAGGCGGGGAATCAGATGTGGGGAATCAGAGGTGGGGAATCAGGGGCAGGGAATCAGTGGCAGGGAATCAGAGGCGGGGAATCAGAGGCGGGGAATCAAAGGCAGGGAATCAGACACGGGGAATCAGAGGCGGGGAATCAGTGATGGGGAATCAGAGGCAGGGAATCGTATGCCGGGAATCAGAGTCGGGGAATCAGAGCTGGGGAATCAGAGGCGGGGAATCAGAGTTGGGGAATCAGAGGCGGGGAATCAGATATGGGGAAATAGAGGCGGGGAATCAGATATGGGGAATCAGAGGTGTGGAATCAGAGGTTGGGAATCAGAGGCAGGGAATCAGAGTCGGGGAAACAGAGGCGGGGAATCAGATATGGGGAATCAGAGGTGGCGAATCAAAGGCGGTGAAACAGAGATGGGGAATCAGGGCAGGGAATCAGAGGCAGGGAATCAAACACGGGGAATCAGAGCTGGGGAATCAGAGGCGGGGAATCAGAGTTGGGAATCAGAGGCGGGGAATCAGAGGCGGGGAAACAGAGGCGGGGAATCAGATATGGGGAATCAGAGGTGGGGAATCCGATGTTGGGAATCAGAGGCAGGGAATCAGAGGCGGAAAATCAGAGGCGGGGAATCTGAGGAAGGGAATCAGATGTGCGGAATCGGAGATTGGGAATCAGAAGCAGGGAATCAGAGGCGGGGAATCAGAGGCGGGGAATCAGAGGCCGGGAATCAGATATGGGGAAACAGAGGCGGGGAATCCGAGGTGGGGAAACAGAGGCGGGGAATCAGATATGGGGAATCAGAGGTGGGGAATCAGAGGTTGGGAATCAGAGGCAGGGAATCAGAGGCTTGGAATCAGATGCAGGGAATCAGATGCGGGGAATCAGAGGCGGGGAATCAGAGCTGGGGAATCAGAGGTGGGAAATCAGATTTGGGGAATCAGAGGCGGGGACTTAGATATTGGGAAACAGAGGCGGGGAATCAGAGGCGGGGAAACCCAGGCGGGGAATCAGATATGGGGAATCAGAGGTGGGGAATCAGAGGCAAGGAATCAGATGTGCGGAATCATAGATGGGGAAACAGAGGCAGGGAATTAGAATCAGAAGCAGGGAATCAGAGGCCGGGAATCAGAGGCCGGAATCAGATGCTGGGAATCAGAGGCCTGGAATCAGAGGCAGGGAATCAGATGCGGGGAATCAGAGGCGGGGAATCAGAGCTGGGGAATCAGAGGCGGGGTTTTAGAGTTGGGGAATCAGAGGCGGGGAATCAGATATGGGGAAACAGAGGTGGGGAATCAGACGCGGGGAAACAGAGGCAGGGAATCAGATATGGGGAATCAGAGGCGGGGAATCAGAGGTGGGGAATCATAGGCAGGGAATCGGATGTGCGGAATCAGAGATGGGGAATCAGAGGCTGGGAATCAGAGGTGGTGAATCAGAGATGGGGAATCAGAGGCGGGGAATCAGAGGCAGGGAATCAGACGCGGGGAATCGGAGGTGGGCAATCAGAGGCGTGGAATCAGATATGGGGAATCAGAGGCGGGGAATCAGAGGCGGGGAAACAGAGGCGGGGAATCAGATATGGGGAATCAGAGGTGGGGCATCAGAGGTTGTGAATCACAGATGGGGAATCAGAGGTGGGGAATCAGAGGCAGGGAATCAGACGCGGGGAATCAGAGGCGGGGATTCAGAGCTGGGGAATCAGAGGCTGGGAATCAGAGTTGGGGAATCAGAGGCGGGGAATCAGAGGTGGGGAATCATAGGCAGGGAATCGGATGTGCGGAATCAGAGATGGGGAATCAGAGGCTGGGAATCAGAGGTGGTGAATCAGAGATGGGGAATCAGAGGCGGGGAATCAGAGGCAGGGAATCAGACGCGGGGAATCGGAGGTGGGCAATCAGAGGCGTGGAATCAGATATGGGGAATCAGAGGCGGGGAATCAGAGGCGGGGAAACAGAGGCGGGGAATCATATATGGGGAATCAGAGGTGGGGCATCAGAGGTTGTGAATCACAGATGGGGAATCAGAGGTGGGGAATCAGAGGCAGGGAATCAGACGCGGGGAATCAGAGGCGGGGATTCAGAGCTGGGGAATCAGAGGCTGGGAATCAGAGTTGGGGAATCAGAGGCGGGGAATCAGATATGGGGAATCAGAGGCAAGGAATCAGAGGCGGGAAAACAGAGGCGGGGAATCAGATATGGGGAATCAGAGGCGGGGAATCAGAGGCAGGGAATCAGACACGGGGAATCAGAGGCGGGGAATCAGAGATGGGGAATCAGAGGCGGGGAATCAGGGGCAGGGAATCGGATGCCGGGAATCAGAGGCGGGAAATCAGAGCTGGGGAATCAGAGGCGGGGAATCAGAGTTGGGGAATCAGAGGCGGCGAAGCAGATATGGGGAAATAGAGGCGGGGAATCAGATATGGGGAATCAGAGGCGGGGAATCAGATATGGGGAATCAGAGGCTGGGAATCAGAGGGGGGGAAACGGAGGCGGGGAATAAGATATGGGGAATCAGAGGTGGGGAATCAGGGGCGGGGAATCAGTGGCAGGGAATCAGAGGCGGGGAATCAGAGGCGGGGAATCAAAGGAAGGGAATCAGACACGGGGAATCAGAGGTGGGGAATCAGAGATGGGGAATCAGAGGCGGGGAATCACAGGCAGGGAATCAGACGCGGGGAATCAGAGGCGGGGAATCAGAGCTGGGGAATCAGAGGTGGGGAATCAGAGTCGGGGAATCATAGGCAGGGAATCGGTTGTGCGGAATCAGAGATGGGGAATCAGATGTGGGGAATCAGAGGCAGTGAATCAGAGGCGGGGAAACAGAGGCGGGTAATCAAATATAGGGAATCAGAGGTGGGAATCAGAGGTTGTGAATCAGAGATGGGGAATCAAGGCGGGGAATCAGAGGCAGGGAATCAGACGCGGGGAATCAGAGGCGGGGATTCAGAGCTGGGGAATCAGAGGCAGTGAATCAGAGTTGGGGAATCAGAGGCAGGGAATCAGATATGGGGAATCAGAGGTGGCGAATCAGAGGCGGGGAAACAGAGGCGGGGAATCAGATATGGGGAATCAGAATTGGGGAATCAGGGGCAGGGAATCAGTGGCAGGGAAACAGAGGCGGGGAATCTGAGGCGGGGAATCAGAGGCAGGGAATCAGACACGGGGAATCAGAGGCGGGGAATCAGAGATGGGGAATCAGAGGCGGGGAATCAGCGGCAGGGAATCGGACTCCGGGAATCAGAGTCGGGGAATCAGAGCTGGGGAATCAGAGGCGGGGAATCAGAGTTGGGGAATCAGAGGCGGAAATCAGATATGGGGAATCAGAGGCGGCGAAGCAGATATGGGGAAACAGAGGCGGGTAATCAGATATGGGGAATCAGAGGTGGCGAATCAAAGGCGGTGAAACAGAGATGGGGAATCAGGGCAGGGAATCAGAGGCAGGGAATCAAACACGGGGAATCAGAGCTGGGGAATCAGAGGCGGGGAATCAGAGTTGGGAATCAGAGGCGGGGAATCAGAGGCGGGGAAACAGAAGCGGGGAATCAGATATGGGGAATCAGAGGTGGGGAATCCGAGGTTGGGAATCAGAGGCAGGGAATCAGAGGCGGAAAATCAGAGGCGGGGAATCTGAGGAAGGGAATCAGATGTGCGGAATCGGAGATGGGGAATCAGAGGCATGGAATCAGAGGCGGGGAATCAGAGGCGGGGAATCAGAGGCCGGGAATCAGATATGGGGAAACAGAGGCGGGGAATCCGAGGCGGGGAAACAGAGGCGGGGAATCAGATATGGGGAATCAGAGGTGGGGAATCAGAGGTTGGGAATCAGAGGCAGGGAATCAGAGGCTTGGAATCAGATGCAGGGAATCAGATGCGGGGAATCAGAGGCGGGGAATCAGAGCTGGGGAATCAGAGGTGGGGAATCAGATTTGGGGAATCAGAGGCGGGGACTTAGATATTGGGAAACAGAGGCGGGGAATCAGAGGCGGGGAAACCCAGGCGGGGAATCAGATATGGGGAATCAGAGGTGGGGAATCAGAGGCAAGGAATCAGATGTGCGGAATCATAGATGGGGAAACAGAGGCAGGGAATCAGAATCAGAAGCAGGGAATCAGAGGCCGGGAATCAGAGGCCGGAATCAGATGCTGGGAATCAGAGGCCTGGAATCAGAGGCAGGGAATCAGATGCGGGGAATCAGAGGCGGGGAATCAGAGCTGGGGAATCAGAGGCGGGGTTTTAGAGTTGGGGAATCAGAGGCAGGGAATCAGATATGGGGAATCAGAGGCGGGGAATCAGAGGTGGGGAATCATAGGCAGGGAATCGGATGTGCGGAATCAGAGATGGGGAATCAGAGGCTGGGAATCAGAGGTGGTGAATCAGAGATGGGGAATCAGAGGCTGGGAATCAGAGGCAGGGAATCAGACGCGGGGAATCGGAGGTGGGCAATCAGAGGCGTGGAATCAGATATGGGGAATCAGAGGCGGGGAATCAGAGGCGGGGAAACAGAGGCGGGGAATCAGATATGGGGAATCAGAGGTGGGGCATCAGAGGTTGTGAATCACAGATGGGGAATCAGAGGTGGGGAATCAGAGGCAGGGAATCAGACGCGGGGAATCAGAGGCGGGGATTCAGAGCTGGGGAATAAGAGGCTGGGAATCAGAGTTGGGGAATCAGAGGCGGGGAATCAGATATGGGGAATCAGAGGCAAGGAATCAGAGGCGGGAAAACAGAGGCGGGGAATCAGATATGGGGAATCAGAGGCGGGGAATCAGAGGCAGGGAATCAGACACGGGGAATCAGAGGCGGGGAATCAGAGATGGGGAATCAGAGGCGGGGAATCAGAGGAAGGGAATCGGATGCCGGGAATCAGAGGCGGGAAATCAGAGCTGGGGAATCAGAGGCGGGGAATCAGAGTTGGGGAATCAGAGGCGGCGAAGCAGATATGGGGAAATAGAGGCGGGGAATCAGATATGGGGAATCAGAGGCGGGGAATCAGATATGGGGAATCAGAGGCTGGGAATCAGAGGGGGGGAAACGGAGGCGGGGAATAAGATATGGGGAATCAGAGGTGGGGAATCAGGGGCGGGGAATCAGTGGCAGGGAATCAGAGGCGGGGAATCAGAGGCGGGGAATCAAAGGAAGGGAATCAGACACGGGGAATCAGAGGTGGGGAATCAGAGGCGGGGAATCACAGGCAGGGAATCAGACGCGGGGAATCAGAGGCGGGGAATCAGAGCTGGGGAATCAGAGGTGGGGAATCAGAGTCGGGGAATCATAGGCAGGGAATCGGTTGTGCGGAATCAGAGATGGGGAATCAGATGTGGGGAATCAGAGGCAGTGAATCAGAGGCGGGGAAACAGAGGCGGGTAATCAAATATAGTGAATCAGAGGTGGGAATCAGAGGTTGTGAATCAGAGATGGGGAATCAAGGCGGGGAATCAGAGGCAGGGAATCAGACGCGGGGAATCAGAGGCGGGGATTCAGAGCTGGGGAATCAGAGGCAGTGAATCAGAGTTGGGGAATCAGAGGCAGGGAATCAGATATGGGGAATCAGAGGTGGCGAATCAGAGGCGGGGAAACAGAGGCGGGGAATCAGATATGGGGAATCAGAATTGGGGAATCAGGGGCAGGGAATCAGTGGCAGGGAAACAGAGGCGGGGAATCTGAGGCGGGGAATCAGAGGCAGGGAATCAGACACGGGGAATCAGAGGCGGGGAATCAGAGATGGGGAATCAGAGGCGGGGAATCAGCGGCAGGGAATCGGACTCCGGGAATCAGAGTCGGGGAATCAGAGCTGGGGAATCAGAGGCGGGGAATCAGAGTTGGGGAATCAGAGGCGGAAATCAGATATGGGGAAATAGAGGCGGGGAATCAGATATGGGGAATCAGAGGTGTGGAATCAGAGGTTGGGAATCAGAGGCAGGGAATCAGAGTCGGGGAAACAGAGGCGGGTAATCAGATATGGGGAATCAGAGGTGGCGAATCAAAGGCGGTGAAACAGAGATGGGGAATCAGGGCAGGGAATCAGAGGCAGGGAATCAAACACGGGGAATCAGAGCTGGGGAATCAGAGGCGGGGAATCAGAGTTGGGAATCAGAGGCGGGGAATCAGAGGCGGGGAAACAGAGGTGGGGAATCAGATATGGGGAATCAGAGGTGGGGAATCCGAGGTTGGGAATCAGAGGCAGGGAATCAGAGGCGGAAAATCAGAGGCGGGGAATCTGAGGAAGGGAATCAGATGTGCGGAATCGGAGATGGGGAATCAGAGGCAGGGAATCAGAGGCGGGGAATCAGAGGCGGGGAATCAGAGGCCGGGAATCAGATATGGGGAAACAGAGGCGGGGAATCCGAGGCGGGGAAACAGAGGCGGGGAATCAGATATGGGGAATCAGAAGTGGGGAATCAGAGGTTGGGAATCAGAGGCAGGGAATCAGAGGCTTGGAATCAGATGCAGGGAATCAGATGCGGGGAATCAGAGGCGGGGAATCAGAGCTGGGGAATCAGAGGTGGGGAATCAGATTTGGGGAATCAGAGGCGGGGACTTAGATATTGGGAAACAGAGGCGGGGAATCAGAGGCGGGGAAACCCAGGCGGGGAATCAGATATGGGGAATCAGAGGTGGGGAATCAGAGGCAAGGAATCAGATGTGCGGAATCATAGATGGGGAAACAGAGGCAGGGAATCAGAATCAGAAGCAGGGAATCAGAGGCCGGGAATCAGAGGCCGGAATCAGATGCTGGGAATCAGAGGCCTGGAATCAGAGGCAGGGAATCAGATGCGGGGAATCAGAGGCGGGGAATCAGAGCTGGGGAATCAGAGGCGGGGTTTTAGAGTTGGGGAATCAGAGGCGGGGAATCAGATATGGGGAAACAGAGGTGGGGAATCAGACGCAGGGAAACAGAGGCAGGGAATCAGATATGGGGAATCAGAGGCGGGGAATCAGAGGTGGGGAATCATAGGCAGGGAATCGGATGTGCGGAATCAGGGATGGGGAATCAGAGGCTGGGAATCAGAGGTGGTGAATCAGAGATGGGGAATCAGAGGCGGGGAATCAGAGGCAGGGAATCAGACGCGGGGAATCGGAGGTGGGCAATCAGAGGCGTGGAATCAGATATGGGGAATCAGAGGCGGGGAATCAGAGGCGGGGAAACAGAGGCGGGGAATCAGATATGGGGAATCAGAGGTGGGGCATCAGAGGTTGTGAATCACAGATGGGGAATCAGAGGTGGGGAATCAGAGGCAGGGAATCAGACGCGGGGAATCAGAGGCGGGGATTCAGAGCTGGGGAATCAGAGGCTGGGAATCAGAGTTGGGGAATCAGAGGCGGGGAATCAGATATGGGGAATCAGAGGCAAGGAATCAGAGGCGGGAAAACAGAGGCGGGGAATCAGATATGGGGAATCAGAGGCGGGGAATCAGAGGCAGGGAATCAGACACGGGGAATCAGAGGCGGGGAATCAGAGATGGGGAATCAGAGGCGGGGAATCAGAGGCAGGGAATCGGATGCCGGGAATCAGAGGCGGGAAATCAGAGCTGGGGAATCAGAGGCGGGGAATCAGAGTTGGGGAATCAGAGGCGGCGAAGCAGATATGGGGAAATAGAGGCGGGGAATCAGATATGGGGAATCAGAGGCGGGGAATCAGATATGGGGAATCAGAGGCTGGGAATCAGAGGGGGGGAAACGGAGGCGGGGAATAAGATATGGGGAATCAGAGGTGGGGAATCAGGGGCGGGGAATCAGTGGCAGGGAATCAGAGGCGGGGAATCAGAGGTGGGGAATCAAAGGAAGGGAATCAGACACGGGGAATCAGAGGTGGGGAATCAGAGATGGGGAATCAGAGGCGGGGAATCACAGGCAGGGAATCAGACGCGGGGAATCAGAGGCGGGGAATCAGAGCTGGGGAATCAGAGGTGGGGAATCAGAGTCGGGGAATCATAGGCAGGGAATCGGTTGTGCGGAATCAGAGATGGGGAATCAGATGTGGGGAATCAGAGGCAGTGAATCAGAGGCGGGGAAACAGAGGCGGGTAATCAAATATAGGGAATCAGAGGTGGGAATCAGAGGTTGTGAATCAGAGATGGGGAATCAAGGCGGGGAATCAGAGGCAGGGAATCAGACGCGGGGAATCAGAGGCGGGGATTCAGAGCTGGGGAATCAGAGGCAGTGAATCAGAGTTGGGGAATCAGAGGCAGGGAATCAGATATGGGGAATCAGAGGTGGCGAATCAGAGGCGGGGAAACAGAGGCGGGGAATCAGAGCTGGGGAATCAGAGGCGGGGAATCAGAGTTGGGGAATCAGAGGCGGAAATCAGATATGGGGAAATAGAGGCGGGGAATCAGATATGGGGAATCAGAGGTGTGGAATCAGAGGTTGGGAATCAGAGGCAGGGAATCAGAGTCGGGGAAACAGAGGCGGGTAATCAGATATGGGGAATCAGAGGTGGCGAATCAAAGGCGGTGAAACAGAGATGGGGAATCAGGGCAGGGAATCAGAGGCAGGGAATCAAACACGGGGAATCAGAGCTGGGGAATCAGAGGCGGGGAATCAGAGTTGGGAATCAGAGGCGGGGAATCAGAGGCGGGGAAATAGAGGCGGGGAATCAGATATGGGGAATCAGAGGTGGGGAATCCGAGGTTGGGAATCAGAGGCAGGGAATCAGAGGCGGGGAATCAGAGGCGGGCAATCAGAGGAAGGGAATCAGATGTGCGGAATCGGAGATGGGGAATCAGAGGCAGGGAATCAGAGGCGGGGAATCAGAGGCGGGGAATCAGAGGCCGGGAATCAGATATGGGGAAACAGAGGCGGGGAATCCGAGGCGGGGAAACAGAGGCGGGGAATCAGATATGGGGAATCAGAGGTGGGGAATCAGAGGTTGGGAATCAGAGGCAGGGAATCAGAGGCTTGGAATCAGATGCAGGGAATCAGATGCGGGGAATCAGAGGCGGGGAATCAGAGCTGGGGAATCAGAGGTGGAGAATCAGATTTGGGGAATCAGAGGCGGGGACTTAGATATTGGGAAACAGAGGCGGGGAATCAGAGGCGGGGAAACCCAGGCGGGGAATCAGATATGGGGAATCAGAGGTGGGGAATCAGAGGCAAGGAATCAGATGTGCGGAATCAGAGATGGGGAATCAGAGGCAGGGAATCAGAATCAGAAGCAGGGAATCAGAGGCCGGGAATTAGAGGCCGGAATCAGATGCTGGGAATCAGAGGCCTGGAATCAGAGGCGGGGAATCAGAGGCAGGGAATCAGATGCGGGGAATCAGAGGCGGGGAGTCAGAGCTGGGGAATCAGAGGCGGGGTATTAGAGTTGGGGAATCAGAGGCGGGGAATCAGATATGGGGAAACAGAGGTGGGGAATCAGAGGCGGGGAAACAGAGGCAGGGAATCAGATATGGGGAATCAGAGGCGGGGAATCAGAGGTGGGGAATCATAGGCAGGGAATCGGATGTGTGGAATCAGAGATGGGGAATCAGAGGCTGGGAATCAGAGGTGGTGAATCAGAGATGGGGAATCAGAGGCGGGGAATCAGAGGCGGGGAATCAGACGCGGGGAATCAGAGGTGGGCAATCAGAGGCGGGGAATCAGATATGGGGAATCAGAGGCGGGGAATCAGAGGCGGGGAAACAGAGGCGGGGAATCAGATATGGGGTATCAGAGGTGGGGCATCAGAGGTTGTGAATCACAGATGGGGAATCAGAGGCGGGGAATCAGAGGCAGGGAATCAGACGCGGGGAATCAGAGGCGGGGATTCAGAGCTGGGGAATCAGAGGCGGGGAATCAGAGTTGGGGAATCAGAGGCGGGGAATCAGATATGGGGAATCAGAGGCAGGGAATCAGAGGCGGGAAAACAAAGGCGGGGAATCAGATATGGGGAATCAGAGGCGGGGAATCAGAGGCAGGGAATCAGACACGGGGAATCAGAGGCGGGGAATCAGAGATGGGGAATCAGAGGCGGGGAATCAGAGGCAGGGAATCGGATGCCGGGAATCAGAGGCGGGAAATCAGAGGCAGGAAATCAGACAGGGATTCAGAGGCTGGGAATCAGACGGGGGGAATCAAAGGCGGGGAATCAGAGCTGGTGAATCAGAGGCAGGGAATCAGAGTTGGGGATTCAGAGGCGGGGAATCAGATATGGGGAAACAGAGGCGGGGAATGAGAGGCGGGCAAGCAGAGGTGGGGAATTAGATATGGGGAATCAGAGGTGGGAAATCAGAGGTGGTGAATCAGAGATGGGGAATCACAGGCGGGGAATCAGAGGCAGCGAATAGAACGCGGGGAATCAGAGGCAGGGAATCAGAGCTGGGGAATCAGAGGCGGGGAATCAGATATGGGGAAACAGAGGCGGGGAATCAGAGGCGGGGAAACAGAGGCGGGGAATCAGACATGGGGAATCGGATGCGGGGAATCAGAGTCGGGGAATCAGAGCTGGGGAATCAGAGGTGGGGCATCAGAGTTGGGGCATCAGAGGTGGGGAATTAGATATGGGGAAACAGAGGCGGGGAATCAGAGGCGGGGAAACAGAGGCGGGGAATCAGATATGGGGAATCAGAGGTGGGGAATCAGAGGCATGGAATCAGATGTGCGGAATCAGAGGTGGGGCATCAGAGTTGGGGCATCAGAGGTGGGGAATTAGATATGGGGAAACAGAGGCTGGGAATCAGAGGGGGGGAAACGGAGGCGGGGAATAAGATATGGGGAATCAGAGGTGGGGAATCAGGGGCGGGGAATCAGTGGCAGGGAATCAGAGGCGGGGAATCAGAGGTGGGGAATCAAAGGAAGGGAATCAGACACGGGGAATCAGAGGTGGGGAATCAGAGATGGGGAATCAGAGGCGGGGAATCACAGGCAGGGAATCAGACGCGGGGAATCAGAGGCGGGGAATCAGAGCTGGGGAATCAGAGGTGGGGAATCAGAGTCGGGGAATCATAGGCAGGGAATCGGTTGTGCGGAATCAGAGATGGGGAATCAGATGTGGGGAATCAGAGGCAGTGAATCAGAGGCGGGGAAACAGAGGCGGGTAATCAAATATAGGGAATCAGAGGTGGGAATCAGAGGTTGTGAATCAGAGATGGGGAATCAAGGCGGGGAATCAGAGGCAGGGAATCAGACGCGGGGAATCAGAGGCGGGGATTCAGAGCTGGGGAATCAGAGGCAGTGAATCAGAGTTGGGGAATCAGAGGCAGGGAATCAGATATGGGGAATCAGAGGTGGCGAATCAGAGGCGGGGAAACAGAGGCGGGGAATCAGAGCTGGGGAATCAGAGGCGGGGAATCAGAGTTGGGGAATCAGAGGCGGAAATCAGATATGGGGAAATAGAGGCGGGGAATCAGATATGGGGAATCAGAGGTGTGGAATCAGAGGTTGGGAATCAGAGGCAGGGAATCAGAGTCGGGGAAACAGAGGCGGGTAATCAGATATGGGGAATCAGAGGTGGCGAATCAAAGGCGGTGAAACAGAGATGGGGAATCAGGGCAGGGAATCAGAGGCAGGGAATCAAACACGGGGAATCAGAGCTGGGGAATCAGAGGCGGGGAATCAGAGTTGGGAATCAGAGGCGGGGAATCAGAGGCGGGGAAATAGAGGCGGGGAATCAGATATGGGGAATCAGAGGTGGGGAATCCGAGGTTGGGAATCAGAGGCAGGGAATCAGAGGCGGGGAATCAGAGGCGGGCAATCAGAGGAAGGGAATCAGATGTGCGGAATCGGAGATGGGGAATCAGAGGCAGGGAATCAGAGGCGGGGAATCAGAGGCGGGGAATCAGAGGCCGGGAATCAGATATGGGGAAACAGAGGCGGGGAATCCGAGGCGGGGAAACAGAGGCGGGGAATCAGATATGGGGAATCAGAGGTGGGGAATCAGAGGTTGGGAATCAGAGGCAGGGAATCAGAGGCTTGGAATCAGATGCAGGGAATCAGATGCGGGGAATCAGAGGCGGGGAATCAGAGCTGGGGAATCAGAGGTGGAGAATCAGATTTGGGGAATCAGAGGCGGGGACTTAGATATTGGGAAACAGAGGCGGGGAATCAGAGGCGGGGAAACCCAGGCGGGGAATCAGATATGGGGAATCAGAGGTGGGGAATCAGAGGCAAGGAATCAGATGTGCGGAATCAGAGATGGGGAATCAGAGGCAGGGAATCAGAATCAGAAGCAGGGAATCAGAGGCCGGGAATTAGAGGCCGGAATCAGATGCTGGGAATCAGAGGCCTGGAATCAGAGGCGGGGAATCAGAGGCAGGGAATCAGATGCGGGGAATCAGAGGCGGGGAGTCAGAGCTGGGGAATCAGAGGCGGGGTATTAGAGTTGGGGAATCAGAGGCGGGGAATCAGATATGGGGAAACAGAGGTGGGGAATCAGAGGCGGGGAAACAGAGGCAGGGAATCAGATATGGGGAATCAGAGGCGGGGAATCAGAGGTGGGGAATCATAGGCAGGGAATCGGATGTGTGGAATCAGAGATGGGGAATCAGAGGCTGGGAATCAGAGGTGGTGAATCAGAGATGGGGAATCAGAGGCGGGGAATCAGAGGCGGGGAATCAGACGCGGGGAATCAGAGGTGGGCAATCAGAGGTGGGGAATCAGATATGGGGAATCAGAGGCGGGGAATCAGAGGCGGGGAAACAGAGGCGGGGAATCAGATATGGGGTATCAGAGGTGGGGCATCAGAGGTTGTGAATCACAGATGGGGAATCAGAGGCGGGGAATCAGAGGCAGGGAATCAGACGCGGGGAATCAGAGGCGGGGATTCAGAGCTGGGGAATCAGAGGCGGGGAATCAGAGTTGGGGAATCAGAGGCGGGGAATCAGATATGGGGAATCAGAGGCAGGGAATCAGAGGCGGGAAAACAAAGGCGGGGAATCAGATATGGGGAATCAGAGGCGGGGAATCAGAGGCAGGGAATCAGACACGGGGAATCAGAGGCGGGGAATCAGAGATGGGGAATCAGAGGCGGGGAATCAGAGGCAGGGAATCGGATGCCGGGAATCAGAGGCGGGAAATCAGAGGCAGGAAATCAGACAGGGATTCAGAGGCTGGGAATCAGACGGGGGGAATCAAAGGCGGGGAATCAGAGCTGGTGAATCAGAGGCAGGGAATCAGAGTTGGGGATTCAGAGGCGGGGAATCAGATATGGGGAAACAGAGGCGGGGAATGAGAGGCGGGCAAGCAGAGGTGGGGAATTAGATATGGGGAATCAGAGGTGGGAAATCAGAGGTGGTGAATCAGAGATGGGGAATCACAGGCGGGGAATCAGAGGCAGCGAATAGAACGCGGGGAATCAGAGGCAGGGAATCAGAGCTGGGGAATCAGAGGCGGGGAATCAGATATGGGGAAACAGAGGCGGGGAATCAGAGGCGGGGAAACAGAGGCGGGGAATCAGACATGGGGAATCGGATGCGGGGAATCAGAGTCGGGGAATCAGAGCTGGGGAATCAGAGGTGGGGCATCAGAGTTGGGGCATCAGAGGTGGGGAATTAGATATGGGGAAACAGAGGCGGGGAATCAGAGGCGGGGAAACAGAGGCGGGGAATCAGATATGGGGAATCAGAGGTGGGGAATCAGAGGCATGGAATCAGATGTGCGGAATCAGAGATGGGGAATCAGAGGCAGGGAATCAGAATCAGAAGCGGGGAATCAGAGGCCGGGAATCAGAGGCCGGGAATCAGATGCTGGGAATAAGAGGCCGGGAATCAGAGGTGGGGAATCAGAGTCTGGGAATCAGAGATGGGGATTCAGAGGTGGGGAATGAGATATGGAGAATCAGAGGCGGGGAATCAGAGGCGGGGAAACAGAGGTGGGGAATCAAATATGGGGAAATAGAGGCGGGGAATCAGATATGGGGAATCAGAGGTGTGGAATCAGAGGTTGGGAATCAGAGGCAGGGAATCAGAGTCGGGGAAACAGAGGCGGGTAATCAGATATGGGGAATCAGAGGTGGCGAATCAAGGGCGGTGAAACAGAGATGGGGAATCAGGGCAGGGAATCAGAGGCAGGGAATCAAACACGGGGAATCAGAGCTGGGGAATCAGAGGCGGGGAATCAGAGTTGGGAATCAGAGGCGGGGAATCAGAGGCGGGGAAACAGAGGCGGGGAATCAGATATGGGGAATCAGAGGTGGGGAATCCGAGGTTGGGAATCAGAGGCAGGGAATCAGAGGCGGGGAATCAGAGGCGGGGAATCAGAGGAAGGGAATCAGATGTGCAGAATCGGAGATGGGGAATCAGAGGCAGGGAATCAGAGGCGGGGAATCAGAGGCGGGGAATCAGAGGCCGGGAATCAGATATGGGGAAACAGAGGCGGGGAATCCGAGGCGGGGAAACAGAGGCGGGGAATCAGATATGGGGAATCAGAGGTGGGGAATCAGAGGTTGGGAATCAGAGGCAGGGAATCAGAGGCTTGGAATCAGATGCAGGGAATCAGATGCGGGGAATCAGAGGCGGGGAATCAGAGCTGGGGAATCAGAGATAGGGAATCAGATTTGGGGAATCAGAGGCGGGGACTTAGATATTGGGAAACAGAGGCGGGGAATCAGAGGCGGGGAAACCCAGGCGGGGAATCAGATATGGGGAATCAGAGGTGGGGAATCAGAGGCAAGGAATCAGATGTGCGGAATCAGAGATGGGGAATCAGAGGCAGGGAATCAGAATCAGAAGCAGGGAATCAGAGGCTGGGAATTAGAGGCCGGAATCAGATGCTGGGAATCAGAGGCCTGGAATCAGAGGCGGGGAATCAGAGGCAGGGAATCAGATGCGGGGAATCAGAGGCGGGGAATCAGAGCTGGGGAATCAGAGGCAGGGTATTAGAGTTGGGGAATCAGAGGCGGGGAATCAGATATGGGGAAACAGAGGTGGGGAATCAGAGGCGGGGAAACAGAGGCAGGGAATCAGATATGGGGAATCAGAGGCGGGGAATCAGAGGTGCGGAATCAAACACGGGGAATCAGAGCTGGGGAATCAGAGGCGGGGAATCAGAGTTGGGAATCAGAGGCGGGGAATCAGAGGCCGGGAATCAGATATGGGGAAACAGAGGCGGGGAATCCGAGGCGGGGAAACAGAGGCGGGGAATCAGATATGGGGAATCAGAGGTGGGGAATCAGAGGTTGGGAATCAGAGGCAGGGAATCAGAGGCTTGGAATCAGATGCAGGGAATCAGATGCGGGGAATCAGAGGCGGGGAATCAGAGCTGGGGAATCAGAGGTGGAGAATCAGATTTGGGGAATCAGAGGCGGGGACTTAGATATTGGGAAACAGAGGCGGGGAATCAGAGGCGGGGAAACCCAGGCGGGGAATCAGATATGGGGAATCAGAGGTGGGGAATCAGAGGCAAGGAATCAGATGTGCGGAATCAGAGATGGGGAATCAGAGGCAGGGAATCAGAATCAGAAGCAGGGAATCAGAGGCCGGGAATTAGAGGCCGGAATCAGATGCTGGGAATCAGAGGCCTGGAATCAGAGGCGGGGAATCAGAGGCAGGGAATCAGATGCGGGGAATCAGAGGCGGGGAATCAGAGCTGGGGAATCAGAGGCGGGGTATTAGAGTTGGGGAATCAGAGGCGGGGAATCAGATATGGGGAAACAGAGGTGGGGAATCAGAGGCGGGGAAACAGAGGCAGGGAATCAGATATGGGGAATCAGAGGCGGGGAATCAGAGGTGGGGAATCATAGGCAGGGAATCGGATGTGTGGAATCAGAGATGGGGAATCAGAGGCTGGGAATCAGAGGTGGTGAATCAGAGATGGGGAATCAGAGGCGGGGAATCAGAGGCGGGGAATCAGACGCGGGGAATCAGAGGTGGGCAATCAGAGGTGGGGAATCAGATATGGGGAATCAGAGGCGGGGAATCAGAGGCGGGGAAACAGAGGCGGGGAATCAGATATGGGGTATCAGAGGTGGGGCATCAGAGGTTGTGAATCACAGATGGGGAATCAGAGGCGGGGAATCAGAGGCAGGGAATCAGACGCGGGGAATCAGAGGCGGGGATTCAGAGCTGGGGAATCAGAGGCGGGGAATCAGAGTTGGGGAATCAGAGGCGGGGAATCAGATATGGGGAATCAGAGGCAGGGAATCAGAGGCGGGAAAACAAAGGCGGGGAATCAGATATGGGGAATCAGAGGCGGGGAATCAGAGGCAGGGAATCAGACACGGGGAATCAGAGGCGGGGAATCAGAGATGGGGAATCAGAGGCGGGGAATCAGAGGCAGGGAATCGGATGCCGGGAATCAGAGGCGGGAAATCAGAGGCAGGAAATCAGACAGGGATTCAGAGGCTGGGAATCAGACGGGGGGAATCAAAGGCGGGGAATCAGAGCTGGTGAATCAGAGGCAGGGAATCAGAGTTGGGGATTCAGAGGCGGGGAATCAGATATGGGGAAACAGAGGCGGGGAATGAGAGGCGGGCAAGCAGAGGTGGGGAATTAGATATGGGGAATCAGAGGTGGGAAATCAGAGGTGGTGAATCAGAGATGGGGAATCACAGGCGGGGAATCAGAGGCAGCGAATAGAACGCGGGGAATCAGAGGCAGGGAATCAGAGCTGGGGAATCAGAGGCGGGGAATCAGATATGGGGAAACAGAGGCGGGGAATCAGAGGCGGGGAAACAGAGGCGGGGAATCAGACATGGGGAATCGGATGCGGGGAATCAGAGTCGGGGAATCAGAGCTGGGGAATCAGAGGTGGGGCATCAGAGTTGGGGCATCAGAGGTGGGGAATTAGATATGGGGAAACAGAGGCGGGGAATCAGAGGCGGGGAAACAGAGGCGGGGAATCAGATATGGGGAATCAGAGGTGGGGAATCAGAGGCATGGAATCAGATGTGCGGAATCAGAGATGGGGAATCAGAGGCAGGGAATCAGAATCAGAAGCGGGGAATCAGAGGCCGGGAATCAGAGGCCGGGAATCAGATGCTGGGAATAAGAGGCCGGGAATCAGAGGTGGGGAATCAGAGTCTGGGAATCAGAGATGGGGATTCAGAGGTGGGGAATGAGATATGGAGAATCAGAGGCGGGGAATCAGAGGCGGGGAAACAGAGGTGGGGAATCAAATATGGGGAAATAGAGGCGGGGAATCAGATATGGGGAATCAGAGGTGTGGAATCAGAGGTTGGGAATCAGAGGCAGGGAATCAGAGTCGGGGAAACAGAGGCGGGTAATCAGATATGGGGAATCAGAGGTGGCGAATCAAGGGCGGTGAAACAGAGATGGGGAATCAGGGCAGGGTATCAGAGGCAGGGAATCAAACACGGGGAATCAGAGCTGGGGAATCAGAGGCGGGGAATCAGAGTTGGGAATCAGAGGCGGGGAATCAGAGGCGGGGAAACAGAGGCGGGGAATCAGATATGGGGAATCAGAGGTGGGGAATCCGAGGTTGGGAATCAGAGGCAGGGAATCAGAGGCGGGGAATCAGAGGCGGGGAATCAGAGGAAGGGAATCAGATGTGCAGAATCGGAGATGGGGAATCAGAGGCAGGGAATCAGAGGCGGGGAATCAGAGGCGGGGAATCAGAGGCCGGGAATCAGATATGGGGAAACAGAGGCGGGGAATCCGAGGCGGGGAAACAGAGGCGGGGAATCAGATATGGGGAATCAGAGGTGGGGAATCAGAGGTTGGGAATCAGAGGCAGGGAATCAGAGGCTTGGAATCAGATGCAGGGAATCAGATGCGGGGAATCAGAGGCGGGGAATCAGAGCTGGGGAATCAGAGATAGGGAATCAGATTTGGGGAATCAGAGGCGGGGACTTAGATATTGGGAAACAGAGGCGGGGAATCAGAGGCGGGGAAACCCAGGCGGGGAATCAGATATGGGGAATCAGAGGTGGGGAATCAGAGGCAAGGAATCAGATGTGCGGAATCAGAGATGGGGAATCAGAGGCAGGGAATCAGAATCAGAAGCAGGGAATCAGAGGCTGGGAATTAGAGGCCGGAATCAGATGCTGGGAATCAGAGGCCTGGAATCAGAGGCGGGGAATCAGAGGCAGGGAATCAGATGCGGGGAATCAGAGGCGGGGAATCAGAGCTGGGGAATCAGAGGCAGGGTATTAGAGTTGGGGAATCAGAGGCGGGGAATCAGATATGGGGAAACAGAGGTGGGGAATCAGAGGCGGGGAAACAGAGGCAGGGAATCAGATATGGGGAATCAGAGGCGGGGAATCAGAGGTGCGGAATCAAACACGGGGAATCAGAGCTGGGGAATCAGAGGCGGGGAATCAGAGTTGGGAATCAGAGGCGGGGAATCAGAGGCCGGGAATCAGATATGGGGAAACAGAGGCGGGGAATCCGAGGCGGGGAAACAGAGGCGGGGAATCAGATATGGGGAATCAGAGGTGGGGAATCAGAGGTTGGGAATCAGAGGCAGGGAATCAGAGGCTTGGAATCAGATGCAGGGAATCAGATGCGGGGAATCAGAGGCGGGGAATCAGAGCTGGGGAATCAGAGGTGGAGAATCAGATTTGGGGAATCAGAGGCGGGGACTTAGATATTGGGAAACAGAGGCGGGGAATCAGAGGCGGGGAAACCCAGGCGGGGAATCAGATATGGGGAATCAGAGGTGGGGAATCAGAGGCAAGGAATCAGATGTGCGGAATCAGAGATGGGGAATCAGAGGCAGGGAATCAGAATCAGAAGCAGGGAATCAGAGGCCGGGAATTAGAGGCCGGAATCAGATGCTGGGAATCAGAGGCCTGGAATCAGAGGCGGGGAATCAGAGGCAGGGAATCAGATGCGGGGAATCAGAGGCGGGGAATCAGAGCTGGGGAATCAGAGGCGGGGTATTAGAGTTGGGGAATCAGAGGCGGGGAATCAGATATGGGGAAACAGAGGTGGGGAATCAGAGGCGGGGAAACAGAGGCAGGGAATCAGATATGGGGAATCAGAGGCGGGGAATCAGAGGTGGGGAATCATAGGCTGGGAATCGGATGTGTGGAATCAGAGATGGGGAATCAGAGGCTGGGAATCAGAGGTGGTGAATCAGAGATGGGGAATCAGAGGCGGGGAATCAGAGGCGGGGAATCAGACGCGGGGAATCAGAGGTGGGCAATCAGAGGCGGGGAATCAGATATGGGGAATCAGAGGCGGGGAATCAGAGGCGGGGAAACAGAGGCGGGGAATCAGATATGGGGTATCAGAGGTGGGGCATCAGAGGTTGTGAATCACAGATGGGGAATCAGAGGCGGGGAATCAGAGGCAGGGAATCAGACGCGGGGAATCAGAGGCGGGGATTCAGAGCTGGGGAATCAGAGGCGGGGAATGAGAGTTGGGGAATCAGAGGCGGGGAATCAGATATGGGGAATCAGAGGCAGGGAATCAGAGGCGGGAAAACAAAGGCGGGGAATCAGATATGGGGAATCAGAGGCGGGGAATCAGAGGCAGGGAATCAGACACGTGGAATCAGAGGCGGGGAATCAGAGATGGGGAATCAGAGGCGGGGAATCAGAGGCAGGGAATCGGATGCCGGAAATCAGAGGCGGGAAATCAGAGGCAGGAAATCAGACAGGGATTCAGAGGCTGGGAATCAGACGGGGGGAATCAAAGGCGGGGAATCAGAGCTGGTGAATCAGAGGCAGGGAATCAGAGTTGGGGATTCAGAGGCGGGGAGTCAGATATGGGGAAACAGAGGCGGGGAATGAGAGGCGGGCAAGCAGAGGTGGGGAATTAGATATGGGGAATCAGAGGTGGGAAATCAGAGGTGGTGAATCAGAGATGGGGAATCACAGGCGGGGAATCAGAGGCAGCGAATAGAACGCGGGGAATCAGAGGCAGGGAATCAGAGCTGGGGAATCAGAGGCGGGGAATCAGATATGGGGAAACAGAGGCGGGGAATCAGAGGCGGGGAAACAGAGGCGGGGAATCAGACATGGGGAATCGGATGCGGGGAATCAGAGTCGGGGAATCAGAGCTGGGGAATCAGAGGTGGGGCATCAGAGTTGGGGCATCAGAGGTGGGGAATTAGATATGGGGAAACAGAGGCGGGGAATCAGAGGCGGGGAAACAGAGGCGGGGAATCAGATATGGGGAATCAGAGGTGGGGAATCAGAGGCATGGAATCAGATGTGCGGAATCAGAGATGGGGAATCAGAGGCAGGGAATCAGAATCAGAAGCGGGGAATCAGAGGCCGGGAATCAGAGGCCGGGAATCAGATGCTGGGAATAAGAGGCCGGGAATCAGAGGTGGGGAATCAGAGTCTGGGAATCAGAGATGGGGATTCAGAGGTGGGGAATGAGATATGGAGAATCAGAGGCGGGGAATCAGAGGCGGGGAAACAGAGGTGGGGAATCAAATATGGGGAAATAGAGGCGGGGAATCAGATATGGGGAATCAGAGGTGTGGAATCAGAGGTTGGGAATCAGAGGCAGGGAATCAGAGTCGGGGAAACAGAGGCGGGTAATCAGATATGGGGAATCAGAGGTGGCAAATCAAGGGCGGCGAAACAGAGATGGGGAATCAGGGCAGGGAATCAGAGGCAGGGAATCAAACACGGGGAATCAGAGCTGGGGAATCAGAGGCGGGGAATCAGAGTTGGGAATCAGAGGCGGGGAATCAGAGGCGGGGAAACAGAGGCGGGGAATCAGATATGGGGAATCAGAGGTGGGAAATCCGAGGTTGGGAATCAGAGGCAGGGAATCAGAGGCGGGGAATCAGAGGCGGGGAATCAGAGGAAGGGAATCAGATGTGCGGAATCGGAGATGGGGAATCAGAGGCAGGGAATCAGAGGCGGGGAATCAGAGGCGGGGAATCAGAGGCCGGGAATCAGATATGGGGAAACAGAGGCGGGGAATCCGAGGCGGGGAAACAGAGGCGGGGAATCAGATATGGGGAATCAGAGGTGGGGAATCAGAGGTTGGGAATCAGAGGCAGGGAATCAGAGGCTTGGAATCAGATGCAGGGAATCAGATGCGGGGAATCAGAGGCGGGGAATCGGAGCTGGGGAATCAGAGATAGGGAATCAGATTTGGGGAATCAGAGGCGGGGACTTAGATATTGGGAAACAGAGGCGGGGAATCAGAGGCGGGGAAACCCAGGCGGGGAATCAGATATGGGGAATCAGAGGTGGGGAATCAGAGGCAAGGAATCAGATGTGCGGAATCAGAGATGGGGAATCAGAGGCAGGGAATCAGAATCAGAAGCAGGGAATCAGAGGCTGGGAATTAGAGGCCGGAATCAGATGCTGGGAATCAGAGGCCTGGAATCAGAGGCGGGGAATCAGAGGCAGGGAATCAGATGCGGGGAATCAGAGGCGGGGAATCAGAGCTGGGGAATCAGAGGCAGGGTATTAGAGTTGGGGAATCAGAGGCGGGGAATCAGATATGGGGAAACAGAGGTGGGGAATCAGAGGCGGGGAAACAGAGGCAGGGAATCAGATATGGGGAATCAGAGGCGGGGAATCAGAGGTGGGGAATCAAACACGGGGAATCAGAGCTGGGGAATCAGAGGCGGGGAATCAGAGTTGGGAATCAGAGGCAGGGAATCAGAGGCGGAAAATCAGAGGCGGGGAATCAGAGGAAGGGAATCAGATGTGCGGAATCGGAGATGGGGAATCAGAGGCAGGGAATCAGAGGCGGGTAATCAGAGGCGGGGAATCAGAGGCCGGGAATCAGATATGGGGAAACAGAGGCGGGGAATCCGAGGCGGGGAAACAGAGGCGGGGAATCAGATATGGGGAATCAGAGGTGGGGAATCAGAGGTTGGGAATCAGAGGCAGGGAATCAGAGGCTTGGAATCAGATGCAGGGAATCAGATGCGGGGAATCAGAGGCGGGGAATCAGAGCTGGGGAATCAGAGGTGGGGAATCAGATTTGGGGAATCAGAGGCGGGGACTTAGATATTGGGAAACAGAGGCGGGGAATCAGAGGCGGGGAAACCCAGGCGGGGAATCAGAGGCGGGGAATCAGAGGCAGGGAATCAGACACAGGGAATCAGAGGCGGGGAATCAGAGATGGGGAATCAGAGGCGGGGAATCAGCGGCAGGGAATCGGACTCCGGGAATCAGAGTCGGGGAATCAGAGCTGGGGAATCAGAGGCGGGGAATCAGAGTTGGGGAATCAGAGGCGGAAATCAGATATGGGGAAATAGAGGCGGGGAATCAGATATGGGGAATCAGAGGTGGCGAATCAAAGGCGGTGAAACAGAGATGGGGAATCAGGGCAGGGAATCAGAGGCAGGGAATCAAACACGGGGAATCAGAGCTGGGGAATCAGAGGCGGGGAATCAGAGTTGGGAATCAGAGGCGGGGAATCAGAGGCGGGGAAACAGAGGCGGGGAATCAGATATGGGGAATCAGAAGTGGGGAATCCGAGGTTGGGAATCAGAGGCAGGGAATCAGAGGCGGGGAATCAGAGGCGGGGAATCAGAGGAAGGGAATCAGATGTGCGGAATCGGAGATGGGGAATCAGAGGCAGGGAATCAGAGGCGGGGAATCAGAGGCGGGGAATCAGAGGCCGGGAATCAGATATGGGGAAACAGAGGCGGGGAATCCGAGGCGGGGAAACAGAGGCGGGGAATCAGATATGGGGAATCAGAGGTGGGGAATCAGAGGTTGGGAATCAGAGGCAGGGAATCAGAGGCTTGGAATCAGATGCAGGGAATCAGATGCGGGGAATCAGAGGCGGGGAATCAGAGCTGGGGAATCAGAGGTGGAGAATCAGATTTGGGGAATCAGAGGCGGGGACTTAGATATTGGGAAACAGAGGCGGGGAATCAGAGGCGGGGAAACCCAGGCGGGGAATCAGATATGGGGAATCAGAGGTGGGGAATCAGAGGCAAGGAATCAGATGTGCGGAATCAGAGATGGGGAATCAGAGGCAGGGAATCAGAATCAGAAGCAGGGAATCAGAGGCCGGGAATTAGAGGCCGGAATCAGACGCGGGGAATCGGAGGCGGGGATTCAGAGCTGGGGAATCAGAAGCGTGGAATCAGAGTTGGGGAATCAGAGGCGGGGAATCAGATATGGGGAATCAGAGGCAGGGAATCAGAGGCGGGGAATCAGAGGCAGGGAATCAGACGCGGGGAATCTGAGGCGGGGAATCAGAGCTGGGGAATCAGAGGTGGGGAATCAGAGTTGGGGAATCAGAGGCAGGGAATTGGATGTGCGGAATCAGAGATGGGGAATCAGAGGTGGGGAATCAGAGGCGGTGAATCAGAGATGGGGAATCAGAGGCGGGGAATCAGAGGCAGGAAATCAGACACGGGGATTCAGAGGCTGGGAATCAGACGGGGGGAATCAAAGGCGGGGAAACAGAGCTGGGGAATATGAGGCAGGGAATCAGAGTTGGGGAATCAGAGGTGGGGAATCAGATATGGGGAATCAGAGGCAGGGAATCAGAGGCGGGGAATCAGATATGGGGAAACAGAGGCGGGGAATCAGAGGCGGGAAAACAGAGGCGGGGAATTAGATATGGGGAATCAGAGGTGGGGAATCAGAGGTGGTGAATCAGAGATGGGGAATCAGAGGCGGGGAATCAGAGGCGGGGAATCAGAGCTGGGGAATCAGAGGCGGGGAATCAGAGTTGGGGAATCAGAGGCGGGGAATCAGATATGGGGAAATAGAGGCGGGGAATCACATATGGGGAATCAGAGGTGTGGAATCAGAGGTTGGGAATCAGAGGCAGGGAATCAGAGGCTTGGAATCAGATGCAGGGTATCAGATGCGGGGAATCAGAGGCGGGGAATCAGAGCTGGGGAATCAGAGGTGGGGAATCAGATTTGGGGAATCAGAGGTGGGGACTTAGATATTGGGAAACAGAGGCGGGGAATCAGAGGCGGGGAAACAGAGGCGTGGAATCAGATATGGGGAATCAGAGGTGGGGAATCAGAGGCAGGGAATGAGATGTGCGGAATCAGAGATGGGGAATCAGAGGCAGGGAATCAGAATCAGAAGAAGGGAATCAGAGGCCGGGAATCAGAGGCCGGAATCAGATGCTGGGAATCAGAGGCCTGGAATCAGAGGCGGGGAATCAGAGGCAGGGAATCAGATGCGGGGAATCAGAGGCGGGGAATCAGAGCTGGGGAATCAGAGGCGGCGTATTAGAGTTGGGGAATCAGAGGCGGGGAATCAGATATGGGGAAACAGAGGTGGGGAATCAGAGGCGGGGAAACAGAGGCAGGGAATCAGATATGGGGAATCAGAGGTGGGGCATCAGAGGTTGTGAATCACAGATGGGGAATCAGAGGCGGGGAATCAGAGGCAGGGAATCAGATGCGGGGAATCAGAGGCGGGGATTCAGAGCTGGGGAATCAGAAGCAGGGAATCAGAGTTGGGGAATCAGAGGCGGGGAATCAGATATGGGGAATCAGAGGCAGGGAATCAGAGGCGGGGAATCAGAGGCAGGGAATCAGACGCGGGGAATCTGAGGCGGGGAATCAGAGCTGGGGAATCAGAGGTGGGGAATCAGAGTTGGGGAATCAGAGGCAGGGAATTGGATGTGCGGAATCAGAGAGGGGGAATCAGAGGTGGGGAATCAGAGGCGGTGAATCAGAGATGGGGAATCAGAGGCGGGGAATCAGAGGCAGGAATTCAGACACGGGGATTCAGAGGCTGGGAATCAGACGGGGGGAATCAAAGGCGGGGAATCAGAGCTGGGGAATCTGAGGCAGGGAATCAGAGTTGGGGATTCAGAGGCGGGGAATCAGATATGGGGAAACAGAGGCGGGGAATCAGAGGCGGGCAAACAGAGGCGGGGAATTAGATATGGGGAATCAGAGGTGGGGAATCAGAGGTGGTGAATCAGTGATGGGGAATCACAGGCGGGGAATCAGAGGCAGGGAATAGGACGCGGGGAATCAGAGGCAGGGAATCAGAGCTGGGGAATCAGAGGATGGGATTCATAGTTGGGAATCAGAGGCGGGAATCAGATATGGGGAAACAGAGGCGGGGAATCAGAGGCGGTGAAACAGAGGCGGGGAATCAGATATGGGGAATCGGATGCAGGGAATCAGAGGCGGGGAATCAGAGCTGGGGAATCAGAGGCGGGGAATCAGATATGGGGAATCAGAGGTGGGGAATCAGAGGCAGGGAATCAGATGTGCGGAATCAGAGATGGGGAATAAGAGGCAGGGAATCAGAATCAGAAGCGGGGAATCAGAGGCCGGGAATCAGAGGCCGGGAATCAGATGCTGGGAATATGAGGCCGGGAATCAGAGGTGGGGAATCAGATATGGGGAATCAGAGGTGGCGAATCAAAGGCGGTGAATCAGAGATGGGGAATCAGAGGCGGGGAATCAGAGGCAGGGAATCAGATGCGGGGAATCAGAGGCGGGGAATCAGAGCTGGCGAATCAGAGGCTGGGAATCAGAGGTGGGCAATCAGAGGCGGGGAATCAGATATGGGGAATCAGAGGCGGGGAATCAGAGGCGGGGAAACAGAGGCGGGGAATCAAATATAGGGAATCAGAGGTGGGGAATCAGAGGTTGTGAATCAGAGATGGGGAATCAAGGCGGGGAATCAGAGGCAGGGAATCAGACGCGGGGAATCAGAGGCGGGGATTCAGAGCTGGGGAATCAGAGGCGGGGAATCAGAGTTGGGGAATCAGAGGCAGGGAATCAGATATGGGGAATCAGAGGCGGGGAATCAGAGGCGGGGAAACAGAGGCGGGGAATCAGATGTGGGGAATCAGAGGTGGGGAATCAGGGGCAGGGAATCAGTGGCAGGGAATCAGAGGCGGGGAATCAGAGGCGGGGAATCAAAGGCAGGGAATCAGACACGGGGAATCAGAGGCGGGGAATCAGAGATGGGGAATCAGAGGCGGGGAATCAGAGGCAGGGAATCGGATGCCGGGAATCAGAGTCGGGGAATCAGAGCTGGGGAATCAGAGGCGGGGAATCAGAGTTGGGGAATCCGAGGCGGGGAATCAGATATGGGGAAATAGAGGCGGGGAATCAGATATGGGGAATCAGAGGTGTGGAATCATAGGTTGGGCATCAGAGGCAGGGAATCAGAGTCGGGGAAACAGAGGCGGGGAATCAGATATGGGGAATCAGAGGTGGCGAATCAAAGGCGGTGAAACAGAGATGGGGAATCAGGGCAGGGAATCAGAGGCAGGGAATCAAACACGGGGAATCAGAGCTGGGGAATCAGAGGCGGGGAATCAGAGTTGGGAATCAGAGGCGGGGAATCTGAGGCGGGGAAACAGAGGCGGGGAATCAGATATGGGGAATCAGAGGTGGGGAATCCGAGGTTGGGAATCAGAGGCAGGGAATCAGAGGCGGAAAATCAGAGGCGGGGAATCAGAGGAAGGGAATCAGATGTGCGGAATCGGAGATGGGGAATCAGAGGCAGGGAATCAGAGGCGGGGAATCAGAGGCGGGGAATCAGAGGCCGGGAATCAGATATGGGGAAACAGAGGCGGGGAATCCGAGGCGGGGAAACAGAGGCGGGGAATCAGATATGGGGAATCAGAGGTGGGGAATCAGAGGTTGGGAATCAGAGGCAGGGAATCAGAGGCTTGGAATCAGATGCAGGGAATCAGATGCGGGGAATCAGAGGCGGGGAATCAGAGCTGGGGAATCAGAGGTGGGGAATCAGATTTGGGGAATCAGAGGCGGGGACTTAGATATTGGGAAACAGAGGCGGGGAATCAGAGGCGGGGAAACCCAGGCGGGGATTCAGATATGGGGAATCAGAGGTGGGGAATCAGAGGCAAGGAATCAGATGTGCGGAATCAGAGATGGGGAATCAGAGGCAGGGAATCAGAATCAGAAGCAGGGAATCAGAGGCCGGGAATCAGAGGCCGGAATCAGATGCTGGGAATCAGAGGCCTGGAATCAGAGGCGGGGAATTAGAGGCAGGGAATCAGATGCGGGGAATCAGAGGCGGGGAATCAGAGCTGGGGAATCAGAGGCGGGGTATTAGAGTTGTGGAATCAGAGGCGGGGAATCAGATATGGGGAAACAGAGGTGGGGAATCAGAGGCGGGGAAACAGAGGGAGGGAATCAAATATGGGGAATCAGAGGCGGGGAATCAGAGGTGGGGAATCATAGGCAGGGAATCGGATGTGCGGAATCAGAGATGGGGAATCAGAGGCTGGGAATCAGAGGTGGTGAATCAGAGATGGGGAATCAGAGGCGGGGAATCAGAGGCAGGGAATCAGACGCGGGGAATCAGAGGTGGGTAATCAGAGGCGGGGAATCAGATATGGGGAATCAGAGGCGGGGAATCAGAGGCGGGGAATCAGATATGGGGAATCAGAGGCAGGGAATCAGAGGCGGGGAATCAGATATGGGGAAACAGAGGCGGGGAATCAGAGGCGGGAAAACAGAGGCGGGGAATTAGATATGGGGAATCAGAGGTGGGGAATCAGAGGTGGTGAATCAGAGATGGGGAATCAGAGGCGGGGAATCAGAGCTGGGGAATCAGAGGCGGGGAATCAGAGTTGGGGAATCAGAGTTGGGGAATCAGAGGCGGGTAATCAGAGCTGGGGAATCAGAGGCGGGGAATCAGAGTTGGGGAATCAGAGGCGGGGAATCAGATATGGGGAAATAGAGGCGGGGAATCAGATATGGGGAATCAGAGGTGTGGAATCATAGGTTGGGCATCAGAGGCAGGGAATCAGAGTCGGGGAAACAGAGGCGGGGAATCAGATATGGGGAATCAGAGGTGGCGAATCAAAGGCGGTGAAACAGAGATGGGGAATCAGGGCAGGGAATCAGAGGCAGGGAATCAAACACGGGGAATCAGAGCTGGGGAATCAGAGGCGGGGAATCAGAGTTTGGAATCAGAGGCGGGGAATCTGAGGCGGGGAAACAGAGGCGGGGAATCAGATATGGGGAATCAGAGGTGGGGAATCCGAGGTTGGGAATCAGAGGCAGGGAATCAGAGGCGGAAAATCAGAGGCGGGGAATCAGAGGAAGGGAATCAGATGTGCGGAATCGGAGATGGGGAATCAGAGGCAGGGAATCAGAGGCGGGGAATCAGAGGCGGGGAATCAGAGGCCGGGAATCAGATATGGGGAAACAGAGGCGGGGAATCCGAGGCGGGGAAACAGAGGCGGGGAATCAGATATGGGGAATCAGAGGTGGGGAATCAGAGGTTGGGAATCAGAGGCAGGGAATCAGAGGCTTGGAATCAGATGCAGGGAATCAGATGCGGGGAATCAGAGGCGGGGAATCAGAGCTGGGTAATCAGAGGTGGGGAATCAGATTTGGGGAATCAGAGGCGGGGACTTAGATATTGGGAAACAGAGGCGGGGAATCAGAGGCGGGGAAACCCAGGCGGGGATTCAGATATGGGGAATCAGAGGTGGGGAATCAGAGGCAAGGAATCAGATGTGCGGAATCAGAGATGGGGAATCAGAGGCAGGGAATCAGAATCAGAAGCAGGGAATCAGAGGCCGGGAATCAGAGGCCGGAATCAGATGCTGGGAATCAGAGGCCTGGAATCAGAGGCAGGGAATCAGACGCGGGGAATCAGAGGCGGGGATTCAGAGCTGGGGAATCAGAGGCTGGGAATCAGAGTTGGGGAATCAGAGGCGGGGAATCAGATATGGGGAATCAGAGGCGGGGAGTCAGAGTTGGGGAATCAGAGGCAGGGAATCAGATATGGGGAATCAGAGGCGGGGAATCAGAGGCGGGGAAACAGAGGCGGGGAATCAGATGTGGGGAATCAGAGGTGGGGAATCAGGGGCAGGAAATCAGTGGCAGGGAATCAGAGGCGGGGAATCAGAGGCGGGGAATCAAAGGCAGGGAATCAGACACTGGGAATCAGAGGCGGGGAATCAGAGATGGGGAATCAGAGGCGGGGAATCAGAGGCAGGGAATCGGATGCCGGGAATCAGAGTCGGGGAATCAGAGCTGGGGAATCAGAGGCGGGGAATCAGAGTTGGGGAATCAGAGGTGGGGAATCAGAGGTTGGGAATCAGAGGCAGGGAATCAGAGGCTTGGAATCAGATGCAGGGAATCAGATGCGGGGAATCAGAGGCGGGGAATCAAAGGAAGGGAATCAGACACGGGGAATCAGAGGTGGGGAATCAGAGATGGGGAATCAGAGGCGGGGAATCACAGGCAGGGAATCAGACGCGGGGAATCAGAGGCGGGGAATCAGAGCTGGGGAATCAGAGGTGGGGAATCAGAGTCGGGGAATCATAGGCAGGGAATCGGTTGTGCGGAATCAGAGATGGGGAATCAGATGTGGGGAATCAGAGGCAGTGAATCAGAGGCGGGGAAACAGAGGCGGGGAATCAAATATAGGGAATCAGAGGTGGGGAATCAGAGGTTGTGAATCAGAGATGGGGAATCAAGGCGGGGAATCAGAGGCAGGGAATCAGATGCGGGGAATCAGAGGCGGGGATTCAGAGCTGGGGAATCAGAGGCGGTGAATCAGAGTTGGGGAATCAGAGGCAGGGAATCAGAGGTGGGGAATCAGAGGCGGGGAAACAGAGGCGGGGAATCAGATATGGGGAATCAGAATTGGGGAATCAGGGGCAGGGAATCAGTGGCAGGGAATCAGAGGCGGGGAATCAGAGGCGGGGAATCAGAGGCAGGGAATCAGACACGGGGAATCAGAGGCGGGGAATCAGAGTTGGGGAATCAGAGGCGGGGAATCAGAGGCAGGGAATCGGACTCCGGGAATCAGAGTCGGGGAATCAGATATGGGGAAATAGAGGCGGGGAATCAGATATGGGGAATCAGAGGTGTGGAATCAGAGGTTGGGAATCAGAGGCAGGGAATCAGAGTCGGGGAAACAGAGGTGGGGAATCAGATATGGGGAATCAGAGGTGGCGAATCAAAGGCGGTGAATCAGAGATGGGGAATCAGAGGCGGGGAATCAGACGCAGGGAATCAGATGCGGGGAATCAGAGGCGGGGAATCAGAGCTGGCGAATCAGAGGCGGGGAATCAGAGGTGGGCAATCAGAGGCGGGGAATCAGATATGGGGAATCAGAGGCGGGGAATCAGAGGCGGGGAAACAGAGGCGGGGAATCAAATATAGGTAATCAGAGGTGGGGAATCAGAGGTTGTGAATCAGAGATGGGGAATCAAGGCGGGGAATCAGAGGCAGGGAATCAGACACGGGGAATCAGAGGCGGGGATTCAGAGCTGGGGAATCAGAGGCGGGGAATCAGAGTTGGGGAATCAGAGGCAGGGAATCAGATATGGGGAATCAGAGGCGGGGAATCTGAGGCGGGGAAACAGAGGCGGGGAATCAGATATGGGGAATCAGAGGTGGGGAATCAGGGGCAGGGAATCAGTGGCAGGGAATCAGAGGCGGGGAATCAGAGGCGGGGAATCAGAGGCATGGAATCAGACACGGGGAATTCGAGGCGGGGAATCAGAGATGGGGTATCAGAGGCGGGGAATCAGAGGCAGGGAATCGGACGCCGGGAATCAGAGTCGGGGAATCAGAGGCGGGGATTCAGATATGGGGAAATAGAGGCGGGGAATCAGATATGGGGAATCAGAGGTGTGGAATCAGAGGTTGGGAATCAGAGGAAGGGAATCAGAGTCGGGGAAACAGAGGCGGGGAATCAGATATGTGGGATCAGAGGTGGCGAATCAAAGGCGGTGAAACAGAGATGGGGAATCAGGGCAGGGAATCAGAGGCAGGGAATCAAACACGGGGAATCAGAGCTGGGGAATCAGAGGCGGGGAATCAGAGTTGGGAATCAGAGGCGGGGAATCAGAGGCGGGGAAACAGAGGCGGGGAATCAGATATGGGGAATCAGAGGTGGGGAATCAGAGGTTGGGAATCAGAGGCAGGGAATCAGAGGCGGGGAATCAGAGGCGGGGAATCAGAGGAAGGGAATCAGATGTGCGGAATCGGAGATGGGGAATCAGAGGCAGGGAATCAGAGGCGGGGAATCAGAGGCGGGGAATCAGAGGCCGGGAATTAGATATGGGGAAACTGAGGCGGGGAATCCGAGGCGGGGAAACAGAGGCGGGGAATCAGATATGGGGAATCAGAGGTGGGGAATCAGAGGTTGGGAATCAGAGGCAGGGAATCAGAGGCTTGGAATCAGATGCAGGGAATCAGATGCGGGGCATCAGAGGCGGGGAATCAGAGCTGGGGAATAAGAGGTGGGGAATCAGATTTGGGGAATCAGAGGTGGGGACTTAGATATTGGGAAACAGAGGCGGGGAATCAGAGGCGGGGAAACAGAGGCAGGGAATCAGATATGGGGAATCAGAGGTGGGGAATCAGAGGCAGGGAATCAGATGTGCGGAATCAGAGATGGGGAATCAGAGGCAGGGAATCAGAATCAGAAGCAGGGAATCAGAGGCCGGGAATCAGAGGCCGGAATCAGATGATGGGAATCAGAGGCCTGGAATCAGAGGCGGGGAATCAGAGGCAGGGAATCAGATGCGGGGAATCAGAGGCGGGGAATCAGAGCTGGGGAATCAGAGGCGGGGTATTTGAGTTGGGGAATCAGAGGCGGGGAATCAGATATGGGGAAACAGAGGTAGGGAATCAGAGGCGGGGAATCAGAGGCAGGGAATCGGACTCCGGGAATCAGAGTCGGGGAATCAGAGCTGGGGAATCAGAGGCGGGGAATCAGAGTTGGGGAATCAGAGGCGGGGAATCAGATATGGGGAAATAGAGGCGGGGAATCAGATATGGGGAATCAGAGGTGTGGAATCAGAGGTTGGGAATCAGAGGCAGGGAATCAGAGTCGGGGAAACAGAGGTGGGGAATCAGATATGGGGAATCAGAGGTGGCGAATCAAAGGCGGTGAATCAGAGATGGGGAATCAGAGGCGGGGAATCAGAGGCAGGGAATCAGATGCGGGGAATCAGAGGCGGGGAATCAGAGCTGGCGAATCAGAGGCGGGGAATCAGAGGTGGGCAATCAGAGGCGGGGAATCAGATATGGGGAATCAGAGGCGGGGAATCAGAGGCGGGGAAACAGAGGCGGGGAATCAAATATAGGTAATCAGAGGTGGGGAATCAGAGGTTGTGAATCAGAGATGGGGAATCAAGGCGGGGAATCAGAGGCAGGGAATCAGACATGGGGAATCAGAGGCGGGGATTCAGAGCTGGGGAATCAGAGGCGGGGAATCAGAGTTGGGGAATCAGAGGCAGGGAATCAGATATGGGGAATCAGAGGCGGGGAATCAGAGGCGGGGAAACAGAGGCGGGGAATCAGATATGGGGAATCAGAGGTGGGGAATCAGGGGCAGGGAATCAGTGGCAGGGAATCAGAGGCGGGGAATCAGAGGCGGGGAATCAGAGGCAGGGAATCAGACACGGGGAATTCGAGGCGGGGAATCAGAGATGGGGTATCAGAGGCGGGGAATCAGAGGCAGGGAATCGGACGCCGGGAATCAGAGTCGGGGAATCAGAGGCGGGGATTCAGATATGGGGAAATAGAGGCGGGGAATCAGATATGGGGAATCAGAGGTGTGGAATCAGAGGTTGGGAATCAGAGGAAGGGAATCAGAGTCGGGGAAACAGAGGCGGGGAATCAGATATGTGGAATCAGAGGTGGCGAATCAAAGGCGGTGAAACAGAGATGGGGAATCAGGGCAGGGAATCAGAGGCAGGGAATCAAACACGGGGAATCAGAGCTGGGGAATCAGAGGCGGGGAATCAGAGTTGGGAATCAGAGGCGGGGAATCAGAGGCGGGGAAACAGAGGCGGGGAATCAGATATGGGGAATCAGAGGTGGGGAATCAGAGGTTGGGAATCAGAGGCAGGGAATCAGAGGCGGGGAATCAGAGGCGGGGAATCAGAGGAAGGGAATCAGATGTGCGGAATCGGAGATGGGGAATCAGAGGCAGGGAATCAGAGGCGGGGAATCAGAGGCGGGGAATCAGAGGCCGGGAATTAGATATGGGGAAACTGAGGCGGGGAATCCGAGGCGGGGAAACAGAGGCGGGGAATCAGATATGGGGAATCAGAGGTGGGGAATCAGAGGTTGGGAATCAGAGGCAGGGAATCAGAGGCTTGGAATCAGATGCAGGGAATCAGATGCGGGGCATCAGAGGCGGGGAATCAGAGCTGGGGAATCAGAGGTGGGGAATCAGATTTGGGGAATCAGAGGTGGGGACTTACATATTGGGAAACAGAGGCGGGGAATCAGAGGCGGGGAAACAGAGGCAGGGAATCAGATATGGGGAATCAGAGGTGGGGAATCAGAGGCAGGGAATCAGATGTGCGGAATCAGAGATGGGGAATCAGAGGCAGGGAATCAGAATCAGAAGCAGGGAATCAGAGGCCGGGAATCAGAGGCCGGAATCAGATGATGGGAATCAGAGGCCTGGAATCAGAGGCGGGGAATCAGAGGCAGGGAATCAGATGCGGGGAATCAGAGGCGGGGAATCAGAGCTGGGGAATCAGAGGCGGGGTATTTGAGTTGGGAAATCAGAGGCGGGGAATCAGATATGGGGAAACAGAGGTAGGGAATCAGAGGCGGGGAAACAGAGGCATGGAATCAGATATGGGGAATCAGAGGCGGGGAATCAGAGGTGGGGAAACATAGGCAGGGAATCGGATGTGCGGAATCAGAGATGGGGAATCAGAGGCCGGGAATCAGAGGTGGTGAATCAGAGATGGGGAATCAGAGGCGGGGAATCAGAGGCAGGGTATCAGACGCGGGGAATCAGAGGTGGGCAATCAGAGGCGGGGAATCAGATATGGGGAATCAGAGGCGGGGAATCAGAGGCGGGGAAACAGAGGCGGGGAATCAGATATGGGGAATCAGAGGTGGGGCATCAGAGGTTGTGAATCACAGATGGGGAATCAGAGGCGGGGAATCAGAGGCAGGGAATCAGACGCGGAGAATCAGAGGCGGGGATTCAGAGTTGGGGAATCAGAAGCGGGGAATCAGAGTTGGGGAATCAGAGGCGGGGAATCAGATATGGGGAATCAGAGGCAGGGAATCAGAGGCGGGGAATCAGAGGCAGGGAATCAAACGCGGGGAATCTGAGGCGGGGAATCAGAGCTGGGGAATCAGAGGTGGGGAATCAGAGTTGGGGAATCAGAGGTGTGGAATCAGAGGTTGGGAATCAGAGGCAGGGAATCAGAGTCGGGGAAACAGAGGTGGGGAATCAGATATGGGGAATCAGAGGTGGCGAATCAAAGGCGGTGAATCAGAGATGGGGAATCAGAGGCGGGGAATCAGAGGCAGGGAATCAGATGCGGGGAATCAGAGGCGGGGAATCAGAGCTGGCGAATCAGAGGCGGGGAATCAGAGGTGGGCAATCAGAGGCGGGGAATCAGATATGGGGAATCAGAGGCGGGGAATCAGAGGCGGGGAAACAGAGGCGGGGAATCAAATATAGGTAATCAGAGGTGGGGAATCAGAGGTTGTGAATCAGAGATGGGGAATCAAGGCGGGGAATCAGAGGCAGGGAATCAGACATGGGGAATCAGAGGCGGGGATTCAGAGCTGGGGAATCAGAGGCGGGGAATCAGAGTTGGGGAATCAGAGGCAGGGAATCAGATATGGGGAATCAGAGGCGGGGAATCAGAGGCGGGGAAACAGAGGCGGGGAATCAGATATGGGGAATCAGAGGTGGGGAATCAGGGGCAGGGAATCAGTGGCAGGGAATCAGAGGCGGGGAATCAGAGGCGGGGAATCAGAGGCAGGGAATCAGACACGGGGAATTCGAGGCGGGGAATCAGAGATGGGGTATCAGAGGCGGGGAATCAGAGGCAGGGAATCGGACGCCGGGAATCAGAGTCGGGGAATCAGAGGCGGGGATTCAGATATGGGGAAATAGAGGCGGGGAATCAGATATGGGGAATCAGAGGTGTGGAATCAGAGGTTGGGAATCAGAGGAAGGGAATCAGAGTCGGGGAAACAGAGGCGGGGAATCAGATATGTGGAATCAGAGGTGGCGAATCAAAGGCGGTGAAACAGAGATGGGGAATCAGGGCAGGGAATCAGAGGCAGGGAATCAAACACGGGGAATCAGAGCTGGGGAATCAGAGGCGGGGAATCAGAGTTGGGAATCAGAGGCGGGGAATCAGAGGCGGGGAAACAGAGGCGGGGAATCAGATATGGGGAATCAGAGGTGGGGAATCAGAGGTTGGGAATCAGAGGCAGGGAATCAGAGGCGGGGAATCAGAGGCGGGGAATCAGAGGAAGGGAATCAGATGTGCGGAATCGGAGATGGGGAATCAGAGGCAGGGAATCAGAGGCGGGGAATCAGAGGCGGGGAATCAGAGGCCGGGAATTAGATATGGGGAAACTGAGGCGGGGAATCCGAGGCGGGGAAACAGAGGCGGGGAATCAGATATGGGGAATCAGAGGTGGGGAATCAGAGGTTGGGAATCAGAGGCAGGGAATCAGAGGCTTGGAATCAGATGCAGGGAATCAGATGCGGGGCATCAGAGGCGGGGAATCAGAGCTGGGGAATCAGAGGTGGGGAATCAGATTTGGGGAATCAGAGGTGGGGACTTACATATTGGGAAACAGAGGCGGGGAATCAGAGGCGGGGAAACAGAGGCAGGGAATCAGATATGGGGAATCAGAGGTGGGGAATCAGAGGCAGGGAATCAGATGTGCGGAATCAGAGATGGGGAATCAGAGGCAGGGAATCAGAATCAGAAGCAGGGAATCAGAGGCCGGGAATCAGAGGCCGGAATCAGATGATGGGAATCAGAGGCCTGGAATCAGAGGCGGGGAATCAGAGGCAGGGAATCAGATGCGGGGAATCAGAGGCGGGGAATCAGAGCTGGGGAATCAGAGGCGGGGTATTTGAGTTGGGAAATCAGAGGCGGGGAATCAGATATGGGGAAACAGAGGTAGGGAATCAGAGGCGGGGAAACAGAGGCATGGAATCAGATATGGGGAATCAGAGGCGGGGAATCAGAGGTGGGGAAACATAGGCAGGGAATCGGATGTGCGGAATCAGAGATGGGGAATCAGAGGCCGGGAATCAGAGGTGGTGAATCAGAGATGGGGAATCAGAGGCGGGGAATCAGAGGCAGGGTATCAGACGCGGGGAATCAGAGGTGGGCAATCAGAGGCGGGGAATCAGATATGGGGAATCAGAGGCGGGGAATCAGAGGCGGGGAAACAGAGGCGGGGAATCAGATATGGGGAATCAGAGGTGGGGCATCAGAGGTTGTGAATCACAGATGGGGAATCAGAGGCGGGGAATCAGAGGCAGGGAATCAGACGCGGAGAATCAGAGGCGGGGATTCAGAGTTGGGGAATCAGAAGCGGGGAATCAGAGTTGGGGAATCAGAGGCGGGGAATCAGATATGGGGAATCAGAGGCAGGGAATCAGAGGCGGGGAATCAGAGGCAGGGAATCAAACGCGGGGAATCTGAGGCGGGGAATCAGAGCTGGGGAATCAGAGGTGGGGAATCAGAGTTGGGGAATCAGAGGCAGGGAATTGGATGTGCGGAATCAGAGATGGGGAATCAGAGGTGGGGAATCAGAGGCGGTGAATCAGAGATGGGGAATCAGAGGCGGGGAATCAGAGGCAGGAAATCAGACACGGGGATTCAGAGGCTGGGAATCAGAGGCAGGGAATCAGACGCGGGGAATCTGAGGCGGGGAATCAGAGCTGGGGAATCTGAGGCAGGGAATCAGAGTTGGGGATTCAGAGGCGGGGAATCAGATATGGGGAAACAGAGGCGGGGAATCAGAGGCGGACAAACAGAGGCGGGGAATTAGATATGGCGAATCAGAGGTAGGGAATCAGAGGTGGTGAATCAGTGATGGGGAATCACAGGCGGGGAATCAGAGGCAGGGAATAGAACGCGGGGAATCAGAGGCAGGGAATCAGAGCTGGGGAATCAGAGGCGGGGAATCATAGTTGGGAATCAGAGGCGGGAATCAGATATGGGGAAACAGAGGCGGGGAATCAGAGGCGGGGAAACAGAGGCGGGGAATCAGATATGGGGAATCGGATGCAGGGAATCAGAGGCGGGGAATCAGAGCTGGGGAATCAGAGGCGGGGAATCAGAGTTGTGGCATCAGAGGTGGGGAATTAGATATAGGGAAACAGAGGCGGGGAATCAGAGGCGGGGAAACAGAGGCGGGGAATCAGATATGGGGAATCAGAGGTGGGGAATCAGAGGCAGGGAATCAGATGTGCGGAATCAGAGATGGGGAATCAGAGGCAGGGAATTAGAAGCGGGGAATCAGAGGCCGGGAATCAGAGGCCGGGAATCAGATGCTGGGAATAAGAGGCCGGGAATCAGAGGAGGGGAATCAGAGTCCGGGAATCAGAGATGGGGATTCAGAGGCGGGGAATGAGATATGGAGAATCAGAGGCGGGGAATAAGAGGCGGGGAAACAGAGGTGGGGAATCAGATATGGGGAATCAGATGTGGCGAATCAAAGGCGGTGAATCAGAGATGGGGAATCAGAGGCGGGGAATCAGAGGCAGGGAATCAGATGTGGGGAATCAGAGGTGGGGAATCAGAGGCGGGGAATCAGAGGCGGAGAATCAGAGGCGGGCAATCAGATGCAGGGAATCAGAGGCAGGGAATCAGAGGCGGAGAATCAGAGGCGGGCAATCAGATGCAGGGAATCAGAGGCAGGGAATCAGAGGCAGGGAATCAGAAGCGGGGAATCAGAGGTGGGGAATCAGAGGCGGGGAATCAGAGGCAGGGAATCAGAAGCGGGGAATCAGAGGTGGGGAATCAGAGGCGGGGAATCAGAGGCGGAGAATCAGAGGCGGGCAATCAGATGCAGGGAATCAGAGGCAGGGAATCAGAGGCAGGGAATC
This sequence comes from Narcine bancroftii, assembly GCF_036971445.1. NCBI lineage: Eukaryota > Metazoa > Chordata > Chondrichthyes > Torpediniformes > Narcinidae > Narcine > Narcine bancroftii. The sequence goes on from NC_091474.1 coordinate 117,122,150, forward strand.
AGAGGCATGGAATCTGAGGCAGGGAATCTGAGGTGGGGAATCAGAGGCGGGGAAACAGGTGGGTAAACAGCGGCGGGTAAACATAGGCAGGGAATCAGAGGCGCGGAATCAGAGGCGGGGAATCAGAGGCAGGGAATCAGAGGCGGGGAATCAGAGGAGGGGAATCAGATGCGGGGAATCAGAGGTGGAGAATCAGAGGCGGGGTATCAGAGGAGGGGAATCAGAGGCGGGGAATCAGAGGCGGGGAATCAGAGGCGGGGAATCAGAGGCGTGCAATCAGAGGCGGGGAATCAGAGGTGGGGAATCAGAAGTGTGGAATCAGAGGCAGGGAAACAGAGGCGGGGAATCAGATATGGGGAATCAGAGGTGGGGCATCAGAGGTTGTGAATCACAGATGGGGAATCAGAGGCGGGGAATCAGAGGCGGGGAATCAGACGCGGGGAATCAGAGGCGGGGATTCAGAGCTGGGGAATCAGAGGCGGGGAATCAGAGTTGGGGAATCAGAGGCGGGGAATCAGATATGGGGAATAAGAGGCAGGGAATCAGAGGCGGAAAACAGAGGCGGGGAATCAGATATGGGGAATCAGAGGCGGGGAATCAGAGGCAGGGAATTAGACACGGGGAATCAGAGGCGGGGAATCAGAGATGGGGAATCAGAGGCGGGGAATCAGAGGCAGGGAATCGGATGCCGGGAATCAGAGGCGGGAAATCAGAGCTGGGTAATCAGAGGCGGGGAATCAGAGTTGGGGAATCAGAGGCGGCGAAGCAGATATGGGGAAATAGAGGCGGGGAATCAGATATGGGGAATCAGAGGCGGGGAATCAGATATGGGGAATCAGAGGCTGGGAATCAGAGGGGGGGAAACAGAGGCGGGGAATAAGATATGGGGAATCAGAGGTGGGGAATCAGGGGCGGGGAATCAGTGGCAGGGAATCAGAGGCGGGGAATCAGAGGCGGGGAATCAAAGGAAGGGAATCAAAGGAAGGGAATCAGACACGGGGAATCAGAGGTGGGGAATCACAGGCAGGGAATCAGACGCGGGGAATCAGAGGCGGGGAATCAGAGCTGGGGAATCAGAGGTGGGGAATCAGAGTCGGGGAATCAGAGGCAGGGAATCGGTTGTGCAGAATCAGTGATGGGGAATCAGATGTGGGGAATCAGAGGCAGTGAATCAGAGATGGGGAATCAGAGGCGGGGAATCAGAGGCAGGAAATCAGACAGGGATTCAGAGGCTGGGAATCAGACGGGGGGAATCAAAGGCGGGGAATCAGAGCTGGTGAATCAGAGGCAGGGAATCAGAGTTGGGGATTCAGAGGCGGGGAATCAGATATGGGGAAACAGAGGTGGGGAATGAGAGGCGGGCAAGCAGAGGCGGGGAATTAGATATGGGGAATCAGAGGTGGGAAATCAGACATGGGGAATCGGATGCGGGGAATCAGAGGCGGGGAATCAGAGCTGGGGAATCAGATGTGGGGAATCAGAGTTGGGGCATCAGAGGTGGGGAATTAGATATGGGGAATCAGAGGCGGGGAATCAGAGGCGGGGAAACAGAGGCGGGGAATCAGACATGGGGAATCGGATGCGGGGAATCAGAGGCGGGGAATCAGAGATGGGGAATCAGAGGTGGGGAATCAGAGTTGGGGCATCAGAGGTGGGGAATAAGATATGGGGAAACAGAGGCGGGGAATCAGAGGCGGGGAAACAGAGGCGGGGAATCAGATATGGGGAATCAGAGGTGGGGAATCAGAGGCAGGGAATCAGATGTGCGGAATCAGAGATGGGGAATCAGAGGCAGGGAATCAGAATCAGAAGCGGGGAATCAGAGGCCGGGAATCAGAGGCCGGGAATCAGATGCTGGGAATAAGAGGCCGGGAATCAGAGGTGGGGATTCAGAGTCTGGGAATCAGAGATGGGGATTCAGAGGCGGGGAATGAGATATGGAGAATCAGAGGCGGGGAATCAGAGGCGGGGAAACAGAGGTGGGGAATCAGATATGGGGAATCAGAGGTGGCGAATCAAAGGCAGTGAATCAGAGATGGGGAATCAGAGGCGGGGAATCAGAGGCAGGGAATCAGATGCGGGGATTCAGAGGCGGGGAATCAGAGCTGGCGAATCAGAGGCGGGGAATCAGAGGTGGGCAATCAGAGCCGGGGAATCAGATATGGGGAATCAGAGGCGGGGAAACAGAGGCGGGGAATCAGATATGGGGAATCAGAGGTGGGGAATCAGAGGTTGTGATTCAGAGATGGGGAATCAAGGCGGGGAATCAGAGGGAGGGAATCAGACGCGGGGAATCAGAGGCGGGGATTCAGAGCTGGGGAATCAGAGGCGGGGAATCAGAGTTGGGGAATCAGAGGCAGGGAATCAGATATGGGGAATCAGAGGCGGGGAATCAGAGGCGGGGAAACAGAGGCGGGGAATCAGATATGGGGAATCAGAGGTGGGGAATCAGGGGCAGGGAATCAGTGGCAGGGAATCAGAGGCGGGGAATCTGAGGCGGGGAAACAGAGGTGGGGAATCAGATATGGGGAATCAGAGGTGGCGAATCAAAGGCAGTGAATCAGAGATGGGGAATCAGAGGCGGGGAATCAGAGGCAGGGAATCAGATGCGGGGATTCAGAGGCGGGGAATCAGAGCTGGCGAATCAGAGGCGGGGAATCAGAGGTGGGCAATCAGAGCCGGGGAATCAGATATGGGGAATCAGAGGCGGGGAAACAGAGGCGGGGAATCAGATATGGGGAATCAGAGGTGGGGAATCAGAGGTTGTGAATCAGAGATGGGGAATCAAGGCGGGGAATCAGAGGGAGGGAATCAGACGCCGGGAATCAGAGGCGGGGATTCAGAGCTGGGGAATCAGAGGCGGGGAATCAGAGTTGGGGAATCAGAGGCAGGGAATCAGATATGGGGAATCAGAGGCGGGGAATCAGAGGCGGGGAAACAGAGGCGGGGAATCAGATATGGGGAATCAGAGGTGGGGAATCAGGGGCAGGGAATCAGTGGCAGGGAATCAGAGGCGGGGAATCTGAGCCGGGGAATCAGAGGCAGGCAATCAGACACGGGGAATCAGAGGCGGGGAATCAGAGATGGTGAATCAGAGGCGGGGAATCAGAGGCAGGGAATCGGACGACGGGAATCAGAGGCGGGGAATCAGAGCTGGGGAATCAGAGGCGGGGAATCAGAGTTGGGGAATCAGAGGCGGGGAATCAGATATGGGGAAATAGAGGCGGGGAATCAGATATGGGGAATCAGAGGTGTGGAATCAGAGGTTGGGAATCAGAGGCAGGGAATCAGAGGCGGGGAAACAGAGGCGGGGAATCAGATATGGGGAATCAGAGGTGGCGAATCAAAGGCGGTGAAACAGAGATGGGGAATCAGGGCAGGGAATCAGAGGCAGGGAATCAGAGCTGGGGAAACAGAGGCGGGGAATCAGATATGGGAAATCAGAGGTGGGGAATCAGGGGCGGGGAATCAGTTGCAGGGAATCAGAGCTGGGGAATCAGAGGTGGGGAATCAGAGCTGGGGAAACAGAGGCGGGGAATCAGATATGGGGAATCAGAGGTGGGGAATCAGGGGCGGGGAATCAGTGGCAGGGAATCAGAGGCCGGGAATAAAAGGCGGGGAATCAGAGCTGGGGAATCAGAGGCGGGGAATCAGAGTTGGGGAATCAGAGGAGGGGAATCAGATATGGGGAAACAGAGGCCGGGAATCAGAGGCAGGGAAACAGAGGCGGGGAATCAGATATGGGGAATCAGAGGTGGGGAATTTGAGGTTGCGAATCAGAGGCGGGGAATCAGAGGCGGGGAATCAGAGGCAGGGAATCGGATGTGCTGAATCAGAGATGGGGAATCAGAGGTGGGGATTCAGAGGTGGTGAATCAGAAAATGGGAATCAGAGGCTGGGAATCAGAGGCAGGGAATCAGACGCAGGGAATCAGAGGCGGGGAATCATAGCTGGCGAATTAGAGGAGGGGAATCAGAGTTGGGGAATCAGAGGCGGGGAATCAGATATGGGGAAACAGTCGGGGAATCAGAGGCGGGGAAACAGAGGCGGGGAATCAGATATGGGGAATCAGAGGTGGGGAATCAGAGGCAGGGAATCAGATGTGCGGAATCGGAGATGGGGAATCAGAGGCAGGGAATCAGAATCAGAAGCAGGGAATCAGAGGCCGGGAATCAGAGGCAGGGAATCAGATGCGGGGAATCAGAGGCGGGGAATCAGAGATGGTGAATCAGAGGCGGGGAATCAGAGGCAGGGAATCGGACGACGGGAATCAGAGGCGGGGAATCAGAGCTGGGGAATCAGAGGCGGGGAATCAGAGTTGGGGAATCAGAGGCGGGGAATCAGATATGGGGAAATAGAGGCGGGGAATCAGATATGGGGAATCAGAGGTGTGGAATCAGAGGTTGGGAATCAGAGGCAGGGAATCAGAGGCGGGGAAACAGAGGCGGGGAATCAGATATGGGGAATCAGAGGTGGCGAATCAAAGGCGGTGAAACAGAGATGGGGAATCAGGGCAGGGAATCAGAGGCAGGGAATCAGAGCTGGGGAAACAGAGGCGGGGAATCAGATATGGGAAATCAGAGGTGGGGAATCAGGGGCGGGGAATCAGTTGCAGGGAATCAGAGCTGGGGAATCAGAGGTGGGGAATCAGAGCTGGGGAAACAGAGGCGGGGAATCAGATATGGGGAATCAGAGGTGGGGAATCAGGGGCGGGGAATCAGTGGCAGGGAATCAGAGGCCGGGAATAAAAGGCGGGGAATCAGAGCTGGGGAATCAGAGGCGGGGAATCAGAGTTGGGGAATCAGAGGAGGGGAATCAGATATGGGGAAACAGAGGCCGGGAATCAGAGGCAGGGAAACAGAGGCGGGGAATCAGATATGGGGAATCAGAGGTGGGGAATTTGAGGTTGCGAATCAGAGGCGGGGAATCAGAGGCGGGGAATCAGAGGCAGGGAATCGGATGTGCTGAATCAGAGATGGGGAATCAGAGGTGGGGATTCAGAGGTGGTGAATCAGAAAATGGGAATCAGAGGCTGGGAATCAGAGGCAGGGAATCAGACGCAGGGAATCAGAGGCGGGGAATCATAGCTGGCGAATTAGAGGAGGGGAATCAGAGTTGGGGAATCAGAGGCGGGGAATCAGATATGGGGAAACAGTCGGGGAATCAGAGGCGGGGAAACAGAGGCGGGGAATCAGATATGGGGAATCAGAGGTGGGGAATCAGAGGCAGGGAATCAGATGTGCGGAATCGGAGATGGGGAATCAGAGGCAGGGAATCAGAATCAGAAGCAGGGAATCAGAGGCCGGGAATCAGAGGCAGGGAATCAGATGCGGGGAATCAGAGGCGGGGAATCAGATATGGGGAATCAGACACGGGGAATCAGAGGCGGGGAATCAGAGATGGGGAATCAGAGGCGGGGAATCAGAGGCAGGGAATCGGACGCCGGGAATCAGAGTCGGGGAATCAGAGCTGGGGAATCAGAGGCGGGGAATCAGAGTTGGGGAATCAGAGGCGGGGATTCAGATATGGGGAAATAGAGGCGGGGAATCAGATATGGGGAATCAGAGGTGTGGAATCAGAGGTTGGGAATCAGAGGAAGGGAATCAGAGTCGGGGAAACAGAGGCGGGGAATCAGATATGTGGAATCAGAGGTGGCGAATCAAAGGCGGTGAAACAGAGATGGGGAATCAGGGCAGGGAATCAGAGGCAGGGATTCAAACACGGGGAATCAGAGCTGGGGAATCAGAGGCGGGGAATCAGAGTTGGGAATCAGAGGCGGGGAATCAGAGGCGGGGAAACAGAGGCGGGGAATCAGAGGTGGGGAATCAGAGGTTGGGAATCAGAGGCAGGGAATCAGAGGCGGGGAATCAGAGGCGGGGAATCAGAGGAAGGGAATCAGATGTGCGGAATCGGAGATGGGGAATCAGAGGCAGGGAATCAGAGGCGGGGAATCAGAGGCGGGGAATCAGAGGCCGGGAATCGGAGGCCGGGAATCAGATATGGGGAAACTGAGGCGGGGAATCCGAGGCGCGGAAACAGAGGCGGGGAATCAGATATGGGGAATCAGAGGTGGGGAATCAGAGGTTGGGAATCAGAGGCAGGGAATCAGAGGCTTGGAATCAGATGCAGGGAATCAGATGCGGGGCATCAGAGGCGGGGAATCAGAGCTGGGGAATCAGAGGTGGGGAATCAGATTTGGGGAATCAGAGGTGGGGACTTAGATATTGGGAAACAGAGGCGGGGAATCAGAGGCGGGGAAACAGAGGCGGGGAATCAGATATGGGGAATCAGAGGTGGGGAATCAGAGGCAGGGAATCAGATGTGCGGAATCAGAGATGGGGAATCAGAGGCAGGGAATCAGAATCAGAAGCAGGGAATCAGAGGCCGGGAATCAGAGGCCGGAATCAGATGATGGGAATCAGAGGCCTGGAATCAGAGGCGGGGAATCAGAGGCAGGGAATCAGATGCGGGGAATCAGAGGCGGGGAATCAGAGCTGGGGAATCAGAGGCGGGGTATTAGAGTTGGGGAATCAGAGGCGGGGAATCAGATATGGGGAAACAGAGGTAGGGAATCAGAGGCGGGGAAACAGAGGCAGGGAATCAGATATGGGGAATCAGAGGCGGGGAATCAGAGGTGGGGAAACATAGGCAGGGAATCGGATGTGCGGAATCAGAGATGGGGAAGCAGAGGCCGGGAATCAGAGGTGGTGAATCAGAGATGGGGAATCAGAGGCGGGGAATCAGAGGCAGGGTATCAGACGCGGGGAATCAGAGGTGGGCAATCAGAGGCGGGGAATCAGATATGGGGAATCAGAGGCGGGGAATCAGAGGCGGGGAAACAGAGGCGGGGAATCAGATATGGGGAATCAGAGGTGGGGCATCAGAGGTTGTGAATCACAGATGGGGAATCAGAGGCGGGGAATCAGAGGCAGGGAATCAGACGCGGGGAATCAGAGGCGGGGATTCAGAGCTGGGGAATCAGAGGCGGGGAATCAGAGTTGGGGAATCAGAGGCGGGGAATCAGATATGGGGAATCAGAGGCAGGGAATCAGAGGCGGGGAATCAGAAGCAGGGAATCAGACGCGGGGAATCTGAGGCTGGGAATCAGAGCTGGGGAATCAGAGGTGGGGAATCAGAGGCAGGGAATCAGATATGGGGATTCAGAGGCAGGGAATCAGAGGCGGGGAATCAGAGGCAGGGAATCAGACGCGGGGAATCTGAGGCGGGGAATCAGAGCTGGGGAATCAGAGGTGGTGAATCAGAGTTGGGGAATCAGAGGCAGGGAATTGGATGTGCGGAATCAGAGAGGGGGAATCAGAGGTGGGGAATCAGAGGCGGTGAATCAGAGATGGGGAATCAGAGGCGGGGAATCAGAGGCAGGAAATCAGACACGGGAATTCAGAGGCTGGGAATCAGACGGGGGGAATAAAAGGCGGGGAATCAGAGCTGGGGAATCTGAGGAAGGGAATCAGAGTTGGGGATTCAGAGGCGGGGAATCAGATATGGGGGAACAGAGGCGGGGAATCAGAGGCGGGCAAACAGAGGCGGGGAATTAGATATGGGGAATCAGAGGTAGGGAATCAGAGGTGGTGAATCAGTGATGGGGAATCACAGGCGGGGAATCAGAGGCAGGGAATAGGACGCGGGGAATCAGAGGCAGGGAATCAGAGCTGGGGAATCAGAGGAGGGGATTCATAGTTGGGAATCAGAGGCGGGAATTAGATATGGGGAAACAGAGGCGGGGAATCAGAGGCGGTGAAACAGAGGCGGGGAATCAGATATGGGGAATCGGATGCAGGGAATCAGAGGCGGGGAATCAGAGCTGGGGAATCAGAGGCGGGGAATCAGAGTTGGGGCATCAGAGGTGGGGAATTAGATATAGGGAAACAGAGGCGGGGAATCAGAGGCGGGGAAACAGAGGCGGGGAATCAGATATGGGGAATCAGAGGTGGGGAATCAGAGGCAGGGAATCAGATGTGCAGAATCAGAGATGGGGAATAAGAGGCAGGGAATCAGAATCAGAAGCGGGGAATCAGAGGACGGGAATCAGAGGCCGGGAATCAGATGCTGGGAATAAGAGGCCGGGAATCAGAGGTGGGGAATCAGATATGGGGAATCAGAGGTGGCGAATCAAAGGCGGTGAATCAGAGATGGGGAATCAGAGGCGGGGAATCAGAGGCAGGGAATCAGATGCGGGGAATCAGAGGCGGGGAATCAGAGCTGGCGAATCAGAGGCTGGGAATCAGAGGTGGGCAATCAGAGGCGGGGAATCAGATATGGGGAATCAGAGGAGGGGAATCAGAGGCGGGGAAACAGAGGCGGGGAATCAAATATAGGGAATCAGAGGTGGGGAATCAGAGGTTGTGAATCAGAGATGGGGAATCAAGGCGGGGAATCAGAGGCAGGGAATCAGACGCGGGGAATCAGAGGCGGGGTTTCAGAGCTGGGGAATCAGAGGCGGGGAATCAGAGTTGGGGAATCAGAGGCAGGGAATCAGATATGGGGAATCAGAGGCGGGGAATCAGAGGCGGGGAAACAGAGGCGGGGAATCAGATGTGGGGAATCAGAGGTGGGGAATCAGGGGCAGGGAATCAGTGGCAGGGAATCAGAGGCGGGGAATCAGAGGCGGGGAATCAAAGGCAGGGAATCAGACACGGGGAATCAGAGGCGGGGAATCAGAGATGGGGAATCAGAGGCGGGGAATCAGAGGCAGGGAATCGGATGCCGGGAATCAGAGTCGGGGAATCAGAGCTGGGGAATCAGAGGCGGGGAATCAGAGTTGGGGAATCAGAGGCGGGGAATCAGATATGGGGAAATAGAGGCGGGGAATCAGATATGGGGAATCAGAGGTGTGGAATCAGAGGTTGGGAATCAGAGGCAGGGAATCAGAGTCGGGGAAACAGAGGCGGGGAATCAGATATGGGGAATCAGAGGTGGCGAATCAAAGGCGGTGAAACAGAGATGGGGAATCAGGGCAGGGAATCAGAGGCAGGGAATCAAACACGTGGAATCAGAGCTGGGGAATCAGAGGCGGGGAATCAGAGTTGGGAATCAGAGGCGGGGAATCTGAGGCGGGGAATCAGAGGCGGGGAATCAGATATGGGGAATCAGAGGAAGGGAATCAGATGTGCGGAATCGGAGATGGGGAATCAGAGGCAGGGAATCAGAGGCGGGGAATCAGAGGCGGGGAATCAGAGGCCGGGAATCAGATATGGGGAAACAGAGGCGGGGAATCCGAGGCGGGGAAACAGAGGCGGGGAATCAGATATGGGGAATCAGAGGTGGGGAATCAGAGGTTGGGAATCAGAGGCAGGGAATCAGAGGCTTGGAATCAGATGCAGGGAATCAGATGCGGGGAATCAGAGGCGGGGAATTAGAGCTGGGGAATCAGAGGTGGGGAATCAGATTTGGGGAATCAGAGGCGGGGACTTAGATATTGGGAAACAGAGGCGGGGAATCAGAGGCGGGGAAACCCAGGCGGGGAATCAGATATGGGTTATCAGAGGTGGGGAATCAGAGGTAAGGAATCAGATGTGCGGAATCAGAGATGGGGAATCTGAGGCAGGGAATCAGAATCAGAAGCAGGGAATCAGAGGCCGGGAATCAGAGGCCGGAATCAGATGCTGGGAATCAGAGGCCTGGAATCAGAGGCGGGGAATCAGAGGCAGGGAATCAGATGCGGGGAATCAGAGGCGGGGAATCAGAGCTGGGGAATCAGAGGCGGGGTATTAGAGTTGGGGAATCAGAGGCGGGGAATCAGATATGGGGAAACAGAGGTGGGGAATCAGAGGCGGGGAAACAGAGGCAGGGAATCAGATATGGGGAATCAGAGGCGGGGAATCAGAGGTGGAGAATCATAGGCAGGGAATCGGATGTGCGGAATCAGAGATGGGGAATCAGAGGCTGGGAATCAGAGGTGGTGAATCAGAGATGGGGAATCAGAGGCGGGGAATCAGAGGCAGGGAATCAGACGCGGGGAATCAGAGGTGGGCAATCAGAGGCGGGGAATCAGATATGGGGAATCAGAGGCGGGGAATCAGAGGCGGGGAAACAGAGGCGGGGAATCAGATATGGGGAATCAGAGGTGGGGCATCATAGGTTGTGAATCACAGATGGGGAATCAGAGGCGGGGAATCAGAGGCAGGGAATCAGACGCGGGGAATCAGAGGCGGGGATTCAGAGCTGGGGAATCAGAGGCTGGGAATCAGAGTTGGGGAATCAGAGGCGGGGAATCAGATATGGGGAATCAGAGGCAGGGAATCAGAGGCGGGAAAACAGAGGCGGGGTATCAGATATGGGGAATCAGAGGCGGGGAATCAGAGGCAGGGAATCAGACACGGGGAATCAGAGGCGGGGAATCAGAGATGGGGAATCAGAGGCGGGGAATCAGAGGCAGGGAATCGGATGCCGGGAATCAGAGGCGGGAAATCAGAGCTGGGGAATCAGAGGCGGGGAATCAGAGTTGGGGAATCAGAGGCGGCGAAGCAGATATGGGGAAATAGAGGCGGGGAATCAGATATGGGGAATCAGAGGCGGGGTATCAGACATGGGGAATCAGAGGCTGGGAATCAGAGGGGGGGAAACAGAAGCGGGGAATAAGATATGGGGAATCAGAGGTGGGGAATCAGGGGCGGGGAATCAGTGGCAGGGAATCAGAGGCGGGGAATCAGAGGTGGGGAATCAAAGGAAGGGAATCAGACACGGGGAATCAGAGGTGGGGAATCAGAGATGGGGAATCAGAGGCGGGGAATCACAGGCAGGGAATCAGACGCGGGGAATCAGAGGCGGGGAATCAGAGCTGGGGAATCAGAGGTGGGGAATCAGAGTCGGGGAATCATAGGCAGGGAATCGGTTGTGCGGAATCAGAGATGGGGAATCAGATGTGGGGAATCAGAGGCAGTGAATCAGACGCGGGGAAACAGAGGCTGGGAATCAAATATAGGGAATCAGAGGTGAGCAATCAGAGGTTGTGAATCAGAGATGGGGAATCAAGGCGGGGAATCAGAGGCAGGGAATCAGACGCGGGGAATCAGAGGCGGGGATTCAGAACTGGGGAATCAGAGGCGGTGAATCAGAGTTGGGGAATCAGAGGCAGGGAATCAGATATGGGGAATCAGAGGTGGGGAATCAGAGGCGGGGAAACAGAGGCGGGGAATCAGATATGGGGAATCAGAATTGGGGAATCAGGGGCAGGGAATCAGTGGCAGGGAATCAGAGGCGGGGAATCAGAGGCGGGGAATCAGAGGCAGGGAATCAGACACGGGGAATCAGAGGCGGGGAATCAGAGATGGGGAATCAGAGGCGGGGAATCAGAGGCAGGGAATCGGACTCCGGGTATCAGAGTCGGGGAATCAGAGCTGGGGAATCAGAGGCGGGGAATCAGAGTTGGGGAATCAGAGGCGGGGAATCAGATATGGGGAAATAGAGGCGGGGAATCAGATATGGGGAATCAGAGGTGTGGAATCAGAGGTTGGGAATCAGAGGCAGGGAATCAGAGTCGGGGAAACAGAGGCGGGTAATCAGATATGGGGAATCAGAGGTGGCGAATCAAAGGCGGTGAAACAGAGATGGGGAATCAGGGCAGGGAATCAGAGGCAGGGAGTCAAACACAGGGAATCAGAGCTGGGGAATCAGAGGCGGGGAATCAGAGTTGGGAATCAGAGGCGGGGAATCAGAGGCGGGGAAACAGAGGCGGGGAATCAGATATGGGGAATCAGAGGTGGGGAATCCGAGGTTGGGAATCAGAGGCAGGGAATCAGAGGCGGGGAATCAGAGGCGGGGAATCAGAGGAAGGGAATCAGATGTGCGGAATCGGAGATGGGGAATCAGAGGCAGGGAATCAGAGGCGGGGAATCAGATGCTGGGAATAAGAGGCCGGGAATCAGAGGTGGGGAATCAGATATGGGGAATCAGAGGTGGCGAATCAAAGGCGGTGAATCAGAGATGGGGAATCAGAGGCGGGGAATCAGAGGCAGGGAATCAGATGCGGGGAATCAGAGGCGGGGAATCAGAGCTGGCGAATCAGAGGCTGGGAATCAGAGGTGGGCAATCAGAGGCGGGGAATCAGATATGGGGTATCAGAGGCGGGGAATCAGAGGCGGGGAAACAGAGGCGGGGAATCAAATATAGGGAATCAGAGGTGGGGAATCAGAGGTTGTGAATCAGAGATGGGGAATCAAGGCGGGGAATCAGAGGCAGGGAATCAGACGCGGGGAATCAGAGGCGGGGATTCAGAGCTGGGGAATCAGAGGCGGGGAATCAGAGTTGGGGAATCAGAGGCAGGGAATCAGATATGGGGAATCAGAGGCGGGGAATCAGAGGCGGGGAATCAGAGGCGGTGAATCAAAGGCAGGGAATCAGACACGGGGAATCAGAGGCGGGGAATCAGAGATGGCGAATCAGAGGCGGGGAATCAGAGGCAGGGAATCGGATGCCGGGAATCAGAGTCGGGGAATCAGAGCTGGGGAATCAGAGGCGGGGAATCAGAGCTGGGGAATCAGAGGCGGGGAATCAGAGGCGGGGAATCAGATGTGCGTAATCAGAGATGGGGAATAAGAGGCAGGGAATCAGAATCAGAAGCGGGGAATCAGAGGCCGGGAATCAGAGGCCGGGAATCAGATGCTGGGAATAAGAGGCCGGGAATCAGAGGTGGGGAATCAGATATGGGGAATCAGAGGTGGCGAATCAAAGGCGGTGAATCAGAGATGGGGAATCAGAGGCGGGGAATCAGAGGCAGGGAATCAGATGCGGGGAATCAGAGGCGGGGAATCAGAGCTGGCGAATCAGAGGCTGGGAATCAGAGGTGGGCAATCAGAGGCGGGGAATCAGATATGGGGAATCAGAGGCGGGGAATCAGAGGCGGGGAAACAGAGATGGGGAATCAAGGCGGGGAATCAGAGGCAGGGAATCAGACGCGGGGAATCAGAGGCGGGGATTCAGAGCTGGGGAATCAGAGGCGGGGAATCAGAGTTGGGGAATCAGAGGCAGGGAATCAGATATGGGGAATCAGAGGCGGGGAATCAGAGGCGGGGAAACAGAGGCGGGGAATCAGATGTGGGGAATCAGAGGTGGGGAATCAGGGGCAGGAAATCAGTGGCAGGGAATCAGAGGCGGGGAATCAGAGGCGGGGAATCAAAGGCAGGGAATCAGACACGGGGAATCAGAGGCGGGGAATCAGAGATGGGGAATCAGAGGCGGGGAATCAGAGGCAGGGAATCGGATGCCGGGAATCAGAGTCGGGGAATCAGAGCTGGGGAATCAGAGGCGGGGAATCAGAGTTGGGGAATCAGAGGCGGGGAATCAGATATGGGGAAATAGAGGCGGGGAATCAGATATGGGGAATCAGAGGTGTGGAATCAGAGGTTGGGAATCAGAGGCAGGGAATCAGAGTCGGGGAAACAGAGGCGGGGAATCAGATATGGGGAATCAGAGGTGGCGAATCAAAGGCGGTGAAACAGAGATGGGGAATCAGGGCAGGGAATCAGAGGCAGGGAATCAAACACGGGGAATCAGAGCTGGGGAATCAGAGGCGGGGAATCAGAGTTGGGAATCAGAGGCGGGGAATCAGAGGCGGGGATACAGAGGCAGGGAATCAGATATGTGGAATCAGAGGCAGGGAATCAGAATCAGAAGAAGGGAATCAGTGGCCGGGAATCAGAGGCCGGAATCAGATGCTGGGAATCAGAGGCCTGGAATCAGAGGCGGGGAATCATAGGCAGGGAATCAGATGCGGGGAATCAGAGGCGGGGAATCAGAGCTGGGGAATCAGAGGCGGGGTATTAGAGTTGGGGAATCAGAGGCGGGGAATCAGATATGGGGAAACAGAGGTGGGGAATCAGAGGCGGGGAAACAGAGGCAGGGAATCAGATGTGGGGAATCAGAGGTGGGGCATCAGAGGTTGTGAATCACAGATGGGGAATCAGAGGCGGGGAATCAGAGGCAGGGAATCAGACGCGGGGAATCAGAGGCGGGGATTCAGAGCTGGGGAATCAGAAGCGGGGAATCAGAGTTGGGGAATCAGAGGCGGGGAATCAGATATGGGGAATCAGAGGCAGGGAATCAGAGGCGGGGAATCAGAGGCAGGGAATCAGACGCGGGGAATCTGAGGCGGGGAATCAGAGCTGGGGAATCAGAGGTGGGGAATCAGAGTTGGGGAATCAGAGGCAGGGAATTGGATGTGCGGAATCAGAGAGGGGGAATCAGAGGTGGGGAATCAGAGGCGGTGAATCAGAGATGGGGAATCAGAGGCGGGGAATCAGAGGCAGGAAATCAGACACGGGGATTCAGAGGCTGGGAATCAGACGGGGGGAATCAAAGGCGGGGAATCAGAGCTGGGGAATCTGAGGCAGGGAATCAGAGTTGGGGATTCAGAGGCGGGGAATCAGATATGGGGAAACAGAGGCGCGGAATCAGAGGCGGGCAAACAGAGGCGGGGAATTAGATATGGGGAATCAGAGGTAGGGAATCAGAGGTGGTGAATCAGTGATGGGGAATCACAGGCGGGGAATCAGAGGCAGGGAATAGGACGCGGGGAATCAGAGGCAGGGAATCAGAGCTGGGGAATCAGAGGAGGGGATTCATTGTTGGGAATCAGAGGCGGGAATCAGATATGGGGAAACAGAGGCGGGGAATCAGAGGCGGTGAAACAGAGGCGGGGAATCAGATATGGGGAATCGGATGCAGGGAATCAGAGGCGGGGAATCAGAGCTGGGGAATCAGAGGCGGGGAATCAGAGTTGGGGCATCAGAGGTGGGGAATTAGATATAGGGAAATAGATGCGGGGAATCAGAGGCGGGGAAACAGAGGCGGGGAATCAGATATGGGGAATCAGAGGTGGGGAATCAGAGGCAGGGAATCAGATGTGCGGAATCAGAGATGGGGAATAAGAGGCAGGGAATCAGAATCAGAAGCGGGGAATCAGAGGCCGGGAATCAGAGGCCGGGAATCAGATGCTGGGAATAAGAGGCCGGGAATCAGAGGTGGGGAATCAGATATGGGGAATCAGAGGTGGCGAATCAAAGGCGGTGAATCAGAGATGGGGAATCAGAGGCGGGGAATCAGAGGCAGGGAATCAGATGCGGGGAATCAGAGGCGGGGAATCAGAGCTGGCGAATCAGAGGCTGGGAATCAGAGGTGGGCAATCAGATGCGGGGAATCAGATATGGGGAATCAGAGGCGGGGAATCAGAGGCGGGAAAACAGAGGCGGGGAATCAAATATAGGGAATCAGAGGTGGGGAATCATAGGTTGTGAATCAGAGATGGGGAATCAAGGCGGGGAATCAGAGGCAGGGAATCAGACGCGGGGAATCAGAGGCGGGGATTCAGAGCTGGGGAATCAGAGGCGGGGAATCAGAGTTGGGGAATCAGAGGCAGGGAATCAGATATGGGGAATCAGAGGCGGGGAATCAGAGGCGGGGAAACAGAGGCGGGGAATCAGATGTGGGAATCAGAGGTGGGGAATCAGGGGCAGGGAATCAGTGGCAGGGAATCAGAGGCGGGGAATCAGAGGCGGGGAATCAAAGGCAGGGAATCAGACACGGGGAATCAGAGGCGGGGAATCAGAGATGGGGAATCAGAGGCGGGGAATCAGAGGCAGGGAATCGGATGCCGGGAATCAGAGTCGGGAAATCAGAGCTGGGGAATCAGAGGCGGGGAATCAGAGTTGGGGAATCAGAGGCGGGGAATCAGATATGGGGAAATAGAGGCGGGGAATCAGATATGGGGAATCAGAGGTGTGGAATCATAGGTTGGGCATCAGAGGCAGGGAATCAGAGTCGGGAAAACAGAGGCGGAGAATCAGATATGGGGAATCAGAGGTGGCGAATCAAAGGCGGTGAAACAGAGATGGGGAATCAGGGCAGGGAATCTGAGGCAGGGAATCAAACACGGGGAATCAGAGCTGGGGAATCAGAGGCGGGGAATCAGAGTTGGGAATCAGAGGCGGGGAATCTGAGGCGGGGAAACAGAGGCGGGGAATCAGATATGGGGAATCAGAGGTGGGGAATCCGAGGTTGGGAATCAGAGGCAGGGAATCAGAGGCGGAAAATCAGAGGCGGGGAATCAGAGGAAGGGAATCAGATGTGCGGAATCGGAGATGGGGAATCAGAGGCAGGGAATCAGAGGCGGGGAATCAGAGGCGGGGAATCAGAGGCCGGGAATCAGATGTGGGGAAACAGAGGCGGGGAATCCGAGGCGGGGAAACAGAGGCGGGGAATCAGATATGGGGAATCAGAGGTGGGGAATCAGAGGTTGGGAATCAGAGGCAGGGAATCAGAGGCTTGGAATCAGATGCAGGGAATCAGATGCGGGGAATCAGAGGCGGGGAATCAGAGCTGGGGAATCAGAGGTGGGGAATCAGATTTGGGGAATCAGAGGCGGGGACTTAGATATTGGGAAGCAGAGGCGGGGAATCAGAGGCGGGGAAACCCAGGCGGGGATTCAGATATGGGGAATCAGAGGTGGGGAATCAGAGGCAAGGAATCAGATGTGCGGAATCAGAGATGGGGAATCAGAGGCAGGGAATCAGAATCAGAAGCAGGGAATCAGAGGCCGGGAATCAGAGGCCGGAATCAGATGCTGGGAATCAGAGGCCTGGAATCAGAGGCGGGGAATCAGAGGCAGGGAATCAGATGCGGGGAATCAGAGGCGGGGAATCAGAGCTGGGGAATCAGAGGCGGGGTATTAGAGTTGGGGAATCAGAGGCGGGGAATCAGATATGGGGAAACAGAGGTGGGGAATCAGAGGCGGGGAAACAGAGGGAGGGAATCAAATATGGGGAATCAGAGGCGGGGAATCAGAGGTGGGGAATCATAGGCAGGGAATCGGATGTGCGGAATCAGAGATGGGGAATCAGAGGCTGGGAATCAGAGGTGGTGAATCAGAGATGGGGAATCAGAGGCGGGGAATCAGAGGCAGGGAATCAGACGCGGGGAATCAGAGGTGGGCAATCAGAGGCGGGGAATCAGATATGGGGAATCAGAGGCGGGGAATCAGAGGCGGGGAAACAGAGGCGGGGAATCAGATATGGGGAATCAGAGGTGGGGCATCAGAGGTTGTGAATCACAGATGGGGAATCAGAGGCGGGGAATCAGAGGCAGGGAATCAGACGCGGAGAATCAGAGGCGGGGATTCAGAGCTGGGGAATCAGAGGCTGGGAATCAGAGTTGGGGAATCAGAGGCGGGGAATCAGATATGGGGAATCAGAGGCGGGGAATCAGAGTTGGGGAATCAGAGGCAGGGAATCAGATATGGGGAATCAGAGGCGGGGAATCAGAGGCGGGGAAACAGAGGCGGGGAATCAGATGTGGGGAATCAGAGGTGGGGAATCAGGGGCAGGAAATCAGTGGCAGGGAATCAGAGGCGGGGAATCAGAGGCGGGGAATCAAAGGCAGGGAATCAGACACGGGGAATCAGAGGCGGGGAATCAGAGGCGGCGAAGCAGATAGGGGGAAATAGAGGCGGGGAATCTGATATGGGGAATCAGAGGCGGGGAATCAGATATGGGGAATCAGAGGCTGGGAATCAGAGGGGGGGAAACAGAGGCGGGGAATAAGATATGGGGAATCAGAGGTGGGGAATCAGGGGCGGGGAATCAGTGGCAGGGAATCAGAGGCGGGGAATCAGAGGCGGTGAATCAAAGGAAGGGAATCAGACACGGGGAATCAGAGGTGGGGAATCAGAGATCGGGAATCAGAGGCGGGGAATCACAGGCAGCGAATCAGACGCGGGGAATCAGAGGCGGGGAATCAGAGCTGGGGAATCAGAGGTGGGGAATCAGAGTCGGGGAATCATAGGCAGGGAATCGGTTGTGCGGAATCAGAGATTGGGAATCAGATGTGGGGAATCAGAGGCAGTGAATCAGAGGCGGGGAAACAGAGGCGGGGAATCAAATATAGGGAATCAGAGGTGGGGAATCAGAGGTTGTGAATCAGAGATGGGGAATCAAGGCGGGGAATCAGAGGCAGGGAATCAGACGCGGGGAATCAGAGGCGGGGATTCAGAGCTGGGGAATCAGAGGCGGTGAATCAGAGTTGGGGAATCAGAGGCAGGGAATCAGATATGGGGAATCAGAGGTGGGGAATCAGAGGCGGGGAAACAGAGGCGGGGAATCAGATATGGGGAATCAGAATTGGGGAATCAGGGGCAGGGAATCAGTGGCAGGAAATCAGAGGCGGGGAATCAGAGGCGGGGAATCAGAGGCAGGGAATCAGACACGGGGAATCAGAGGCGGGGAATCAGAGATGGAAAATCAGAGGCGGGGAATCAGAGGCAGGGAATCGGACTCCGGGAATCAGAGTCGGGGAATCAGAGCTGGGGAATCAGAGGCGGGGAATCAGAGTTGGGGAATCAGAGGCGGGGAATCAGATATGGGGAAATAGAGGCGGGGAATCAGATATGGGGAATCAGAGGTGTGGAATCAGAGGTTGGGAATCAGAGGCAGGGAATCAGAGTCGGGGAAACAGAGGCGTGTAATCAGATATGGGGAATCAGAGGTGGCGAATCAAAGGCGGTGAAACAGAGATGGGTAATCAGGGCAGGGAATCAGAGGCAGGGAATCAAACACGGGGAATCAGAACTGGGGAATCAGAGGCGGGGAATCAGAGTTGGGAATCAGAGGCGGGGAATCAGAGGCGGGGAAACAGAGGCGGGGAATCAGATATGGGGAATCAGAGGTGGGGAATCCGAGGTTGGGAATCAGAGGCAGGGAATCAGAGGCGGGGAATCAGAGGCGGGGAATCAGAGGAAGGGAATCAGATGTGCGGAATCGGAGATGGGGAATCAGAGGCAGGGAATCAGAGGCGGGGAATCAGAGGCGGGGAATCAGAGGCCGGGAATCAGATATGGGGAAACAGAGGCGGGGAATCCGAGGCGGGGAAATAGAGGCGGGGAATCAGATATGGGGAATCAGAGGTGGGGAATCAGAGGTTGGGAATCAGAGGCAGGGAATCAGAGGCTTGGAATCAGATGCAGGGAATCAGATGCGGGAAATCAGAGGCGGGGAATCAGAGCTGGGGAATCAGAGGTGGGGAATCAGATTTGGGGAATCAGAGGCGGGGACTTAGATATTGGGAAACAGAGGCGGGGAATCAGAGGCGGGGAAACCCAGGCGGGGAATCAGATATGGGGAATCAGAGGTGGGGAATCAGAGGCAAGGAATCAGATGTGCGGAATCAGAGATGGGGAATCAGAGGCAGGGAATCAGAATCAGAAGCAGGGAATCAGAGGCCGGGAATTAGAGGCCGGAATCAGATGCTGGGAATCAGAGGCCTGGAATCAGAGGCGGGGATTCAGAGGCAGGGAATCAGATGCGGGGAATCAGAGGCGGGGAATCAGAGCTGGGGAATCAGAGGCGGGGTATTAGAGTTGGGGAATCAGAGGCGGGGAATCAGATATGGGGAAACAGAGGTGGGGAATCAGAGGCGGGGAATCAGAGGCGGGGAATCAGAGGCGGGCAATCAGATGCAGGGAATCAGAGGCAGGGAATCAGAGGCAGGGAACCAGACGCAGGGAATCAAATGAAGGGAATCTGATGCAGGGAATCTGAGGCAGGGAATCTGAGGCAGGGAATCTGTGGTGGGGAATCAGAGGCGGGAAAACAGGCGGTTAAACAGAGGCGGGTAAACATAGGCGGGGATTCAGAGGCGTGGATTCAGAGGCGGGAAATCAGAGGCGGGGAAAGATATGTGGGGAAAAGTAGGCCAGGAAAGTTGAGCGGAAAGGGAGGCATTGAATCAGAGGCGGGGAATCAGAGGCAGGGAATCAGAAGCGGGGAATCAGAGGTGGGGAATCAGAGGCGGGGAATCAGAGGCGGAGAATCAGAGGCGGGCAATCAGATGCAGGGAATCAGAGGCAGGGAATCAGAGGCAGGGAATCAGAGGCATGGAATCTGAGGCAGGGAATCTGAGGTGGGGAATCAGAGGCGGGGAAACAGGTGGGTAAACAGAGGCGGGTAAACATAGGCGGGGAATCAGAGGCGCGGAATCAGAGGCGGGGAATCAGAGGCAGGGAATCAGAGGCGGGGAATCAGAGGCGGGGAAGCAGATGCGGGGAATCAGAGGTGGGGAATCAGAGGCGGGGTATCAGAGTAGGGGAATCAGAGGCGGGGAATCAGAGGCGGGGAATCAGAGGCGTGCAATCAGAGGCGGGGAATCAGAGGTGGGGAATCAGAAGTGTGGAATCAGAGGCGGGGAAACAGAGGCGGGGAATCAGATATGGGGAATCAGAGGTGGGGCATCAGAGGTTGTGAATCACAGATGGGGAATCAGAGGCGGGGAATCAGAGGCAGGGAATCAGACGCGGGGAATCAGAGGCGGGGATTCAGAGCTGGGAAATCAGAGGCGGGGAATCAGAGTTGGGGAATCAGAGGCGGGGAATCAGATATGGGGAATCAGAGGCAGGGAATCAGAGGCGGGAAAACAGAGGCGGGGAATCAGATATGGGGAATCAGAGGCGGGGAATCAGAGGCAGGGAATTAGACACGGGGAATCAGAGGCGGGGAATCAGAGATGGGGAATCAGAGGCGGGGAATCAGAGGCAGGGAATCGGATGCCGGGAATCAGAGGCGGGAAATCAGAGCTGGGTAATCAGAGGCGGGGAATCAGAGTTGGGGAATCAGAGGCGGCGAAGCAGATATGGGGAAATAGAGGCGGGGAATCAGATATGGGGAATCAGAGGCGGGGAATCAGATATGGGGAATCAGAGGCTGGGAATCAGAGGGGGGGAAACAGAGGCGGGGAATAAGATATGGGGAATCAGAGGTGGGGAATCAGGGGCGGGGAATCAGTGGCAGGGAATCAGAGGCGGAGAATCAGAGGCGGGGAATCAAAGGAAGGGAATCAGACACGGGGAATCAGAGGTGGGGAATCAGAGATGGGGAATCAGAGGCGGGGAATCACAGGCAGGGAATCAGACGCGGGGAATCAGAGGCGGGGAATCAGAGCTGGGGAATCAGAGGTGGGGAATCAGAGTCGGGGAATCAGAGGCAGGGAATCGGTTGTGCGGAATCAGAGATGGGGAATCAGATGTGGGGAATCAGAGGCAGTGAATCAGAGATGGGGAATCAGAGGCGGGGAATCAGAGGCAGGAAATTAGACAGGGATTCAGAGGCTGGGAATCAGACGGGGGGAATCAAAGGCGGGGAATCAGAGCTGGTGAATCAGAGGCAGGAAATCAGAGTTGGGGATTCAGAGGCGGGGAATCAGATATGGGGAAACAGAGGCGGGGAATGAGAGGCGGGCAAGCAGAGGCGGGGAATTAGATATGGGGAATCAGAGGTGGGAAATCAGACATGGGGAATCGGATGCGGGGAATCAGAGGCTGGGAATCAGAGCTGGGGAATCAGACGTGGGGAATCAGAGTTGGGGCATCAGAGGTGGGGAATTAGATATGGGAAACAGAGGCGGGGAATCAGAGGCGGGGAAACAGAGGCGGGGAATCAGATATGGGGAATCAGAGGTGGGGCATCAGAGGTTGTGAATCACAGATGGGGAATCAGAGGCGGGGAATCAGAGGCAGGGAATCAGACGCGGGGATTCAGAGGCGGGGATTCAGAGCTGGGGAATCAGAGGCTGGGAATCAGAGTTGGGGAATCAGAGGCGGGGAATCAGATATGGGGAATCAGAGGCAGGGAATCAGAGGCGGGAAAACAGAGGCGGGGAATCAGATATGGGGAATCAGAGGCGGGGAATCAGAGGCAGGGAATCAGACACGGGGAATCAGAGGCGGGGAATCAGAGATGGGGAATCAGAGGCGGGGAATCAGAGGCAGGGAATCGGATGCCGGGAATCAGAGGCGGGAAATCAGAGCTGGGGAATCAGAGGCGGGGAATCAGAGTTGGGGAATCAGAGGCGGCGAAGCAGATATGGGGAAATAGAGGCGGGGAATCAGATATGGGGAATCAGAGGCGGGGAATCAGATATGGGGAATCAGAGGCTGGGAATCAGAGGGGGGGAAACAGAGGCGGGGAATAAGATATGGGGAATCAGAGGTGGGGAATCAGGGGCGGGGAATCAGTGGCAGGGAATCAGAGGCGGGGAATCAGAGGCGGGGAATCAAAGGAAGGGAATCAGACACGGGGAATCAGAGGTGGGGAATCAGAGATCGGGAATCAGAGGCGGGGAATCACAGGCAGGGAATCAGACGCGGGGAATCAGAGGCGGGGAATCAGAGCTGGGAAATCAGAGGTGGGGAATCAGAGTCGGGGAATCATAGGCAGGGAATCGGTTGTGCGGAATCAGAGATGGGGAATCAGATGTGGGGAATCAGAGGCAGTGAATCAGAGGCGGGGAAACAGAGGCGGGGAATCAAATATAGGGAATCAGAGGTGGGGAATCAGAGGTTGTGAATCAGAGATGGGGAATCAAGGCGGGGAATCAGAGGCAGGGAATCAGACGCGGGGAATCAGAGGCGGGGATTCAGAGCTGGGGAATCAGAGGCGGTGAATCAGAGTTGGGGAATCAGAGGCAGGGAATCAGATATGGGGAATCAGAGGTGGGGAATCAGAGGCGGGGAAACAGAGGCGGGGAATCAGATATGGGGAATCAGAATTGGGGAATCAGGGGCAGGGAATCAGTGGCAGGGAATCAGAGGCGGGGAATCAGAGGCGGGGAATCAGAGGCAGGGAATCAGACACGGGGAATCAGAGGCGGGGAATCAGAGAAGGGGAATCAGAGGCGGGGAATCAGAGGCAGGGAATCGGACTCCGGGAATCAGAGTCGGGGAATCAGAGCTGGGGAATCAGAGGCGGGGAATCAGAGTTGGGGAATCAGAGGCGGGGAATCAGATATGGGGAAATAGAGGCGGGGAATCAGATATGGGGAATCAGAGGTGTGGAATCAGAGGTTGGGAATCAGAGGCAGGGAATCAGAGTTGGGGAAACAGAGGCGGGTAATCAGATATGGGGAATCAGAGGTGGCGAATCAAAGGCGGTGAAACAGAGATGGGGAATCTGGGCAGGGAATCAGAGGCAGGGAATCAAACACGGGGAATCAGAACTGGGGAATCAGAGGCGGGGAATCAGAGTTGGGAATCAGAGGCGGGGAATCAGAGGCGGGGATACAGAGGCGGGGCATCAGATATGGGGAATCAGAGGTGGGGAATCCGAGGTTGGGAATCAGAGGCAGGGAATCAGAGGCGGGGAATCAGAGGCGGGGAATCAGAGGAAGGGAATCAGATGTGCGGAATCGGAGATGGGGAATCAGAGGCAGGGAATCAGAGGCGGGGAATCAGAGGCGGGGAATCAGAGGCCGGGAATCAGATATGGGGAAACAGAGGCGGGGAATCCGAGGCGGGGAAACAGAGGCGGGGAATCAGATATGGGGAATCAGAGGTGGGGAATCAGAGGTTGGGAATCAGAGGCAGGGAATCAGAGGCTTGGAATCAGATGCAGGGAATCAGATGCGGGGAATCAG
The DNA here is from genome assembly GCF_036971445.1 of Narcine bancroftii. NCBI lineage: Eukaryota > Metazoa > Chordata > Chondrichthyes > Torpediniformes > Narcinidae > Narcine > Narcine bancroftii. The sequence goes on from NC_091474.1 coordinate 117,145,559, forward strand.
AGGCGGGGAATCAGAGCTGGGGAATCAGAGGTGGGGAATCAGATTTGGGGAATCAGAGGCGGGGACTTAGATATTGGGAAACAGAGGCGGGGAATCAGAGGCGGGGAAACCCAGGCGGGGAATCAGATATGGGGAATCAGAGGTGGGGAATCAGAGGCAAGGAATCAGATGTGCGGAATCAGAGATGGGGAATCAGAGGCAGGGAATCAGAATCAGAAGCAGGGAATCAGAGGCCGGGAATTAGAGGCCGGAATCAGATGCTGGGAATCAGAGGCCTGGAATCAGAGGTGGGGATTCAGAGGCAGGGAATCAGATGCGGGGAATCAGAGGCGGGGAATCAGAGCTGGGGAATCAGAGGCGGGGTATTAGAGTTGGGGAATCAGAGGCGGGGAATCAGATATGGGGAAACAGAGGTGGGGAATCAGAGGCGGGGAAACAGAGGCAGGGAATCAGATATGGGGAATCAGAGGCGGGGAATCAGAGGTGGGGAATCAGAGGCGGGGAATCAGAGGCGGGGAATCAGAGGCGGGGAATCAGAAGTGGGGAATCAGAGGTGGGGAATCAGAGGCGGGGAATCAGAGGCGGGGAATCAGAGGCGGGCAATCAGATGCAGGGAATCAGAGGCAGGGAATCAGAGGCAGGGAACCAGACGCAGGGAATCAAATGAAGGGAATCTGATGCAGGGAATCTGAGGCAGGGAATCTGAGGCAGGGAATCTGTGGTGGGGAATCAGAGGCGGGAAAACAGGCGGTTAAACAGAGGCGGGTAAACATAGGCGGGGATTCAGAGGCGTGGATTCAGAGGCGGGAAATCAGAGGCGGGGAAAGATATGTGGGGAAAAGTAGGCCAGGAAAGTTGAGCGGAAAGGGAGGCATTGAATCAGAGGCGGGGAATCAGAGGCAGGGAATCAGAAGCGGGGAATCAGAGGTGGGGAATCAGAGGCGGGGAATCAGAGGCGGAGAATCAGAGGCGGGCAATCAGATGCAGGGAATCAGAGGCAGGGAATCAGAGGCAGGGAATCAGAGTCATGGAATCTGAGGCAGGGAATCTGAGGTGGGGAATCAGAGGCGGGGAAACAGGTGGGTAAACAGAGGCGGGTAAACATAGGCGGGGAATCAGAGGCGCGGAATCAGAGGCGGGGAATCAGAGGCAGGGAATCAGAGGCGGGGAATCAGAGGCGGGGAATCAGATGCGGGGAATCAGAGGTGGGGAATCAGAGGCGGGGTATCAGAGTAGGGGAATCAGAGGCGGGGAATCAGAGGCGGGGAATCAGAGGCGGGGAATCAGAGGCGTGCAATCAGAGGCGGGGAATCAGAGGTGGGGAATCAGAAGTGTGGAATCAGAGGCGGGGAAACAGAGGCGGGGAATCAGATATGGGGAATCAGAGGTGGGGCATCAGAGGTTGTGAATCACAGATGGGGAATCAGAGGCGGGGAATCAGAGGCAGGGAATCAGACGCTGGGAATCAGAGGCGGGGATTCAGAGCTGGGAAATCAGAGGCGGGGAATCAGAGTTGGGGAATCAGAGGCGGGGAATCAGATATGGGGAATCAGAGGCAGGGAATCAGAGGCGGGAAAACAGAGGCGGGGAATCAGATATGGGGAATCAGAGGCGGGGAATCAGAGGCAGTGAATCAGAGATGGGGAATCAGAGGCGGGGAATCAGAGGCAGGAAATTAGACAGGGATTCAGAGGCTGGGAATCAGACGGGGGGAATCAAAGGCGGGGATTCAGAGCTGGTGAATCAGAGGCAGGGAATCAGAGTTGGGGATTCAGAGGCGGGGAATCAGATATGGGGAAAGAGAGGCGGGGAATGAGAGGCGGGCAAGCAGAGGCGGGGAATTAGATATGGGGAATCAGAGGTGGGAAATCAGACATGGGGAATCGGATGCGGGGAATCAGAGGCTGGGAATCAGAGCTGGGGAATCAGATGTGGGGAATCAGAGTTGGGGCATCAGAGGTGGGGAATTAGATATGGGAAACAGAGGCGGGGAATCAGAGGCGGGGAAACAGAGGCGGGGAATCAGATATGGGGAATCAGAGGTGGGGCATCAGAGGTTGTGAATCACAGATGGGGAATCAGAGGCGGGGAATCAGAGGCAGGGAATCAGACGCGGGGAATCAGAGGCGGGGATTCAGAGCTGGGGAATCAGAGGCTGGGAATCAGAGTTGGGCAATCAGAGGCGCGGAATCAGATATGGGGAATCAGAGGCAGGGAATCAGAGGCGGGAAAACAGAGGCGGCGAAGCAGATATGGGGAAATAGAGGGGGGAATCAGATATGGGGAATCAGAGGCGGGGAATCAGATATGGGGAATCAGAGGCTGGGAATCAGAGGGGGGGAAACAGAGGCGGGGAATAAGATATGGGGAATCAGAGGTGGGGAATCAGGGGCGGGGAATCAGTGGCAGGGAATCAGAGGCGGGGAATCAGAGGCGGGGAATCAAAGGAAGGGAATCAGACACGGGGAATCAGAGGTGGGGAATCAGAGATCGGGAATCAGAGGCGGGGAATCACAGGCAGGGAATCAGACGCGGGGAATCAGAGGCGGGGAATCAGAGCTGGGGAATCAGAGGTGGGGAATCAGAGTCGGGGAATCATAGGCAGGGAATCGGTTGTGCGGAAGCAGAGATGGGGAATCAGATGTGGGGAATCAGAGGCAGTGAATCAGAGGCGGGGAAACAGAGGCGGGGAATCAAATATAGGGAATCAGAGGTGGGGAATCAGAGGTTGTGAATCAGAGATGGGGAATCAAGGCGGGGAATCAGAGGCAGGGAATCAGACGCGGGGAATCAGAGGCGGGGATTCAGAGCTGGGGAATCAGAGGCGGTGAATCAGAGTTGGGGAATCAGAGGCAGGGAATCAGATATGGGGAATCAGAGGTGGGGAATCAGAGGCGGGGAAACAGAGGCGGGGAATCAGATATGGGGAATCAGAATTGGGGAATCAGGGGCAGGGAATCAGTGGCAGGGAATCAGAGGCGGGGAATCAGAGGCGGGGAATCAGAGGCAGGGAATCAGACACGGGGAATCAGAGGCGGGGAATCAGAGATGGGGAATCAGAGGCGGGGAATCAGAGGAAGGGAATCGGACTCCGGGAATCAGAGTCGGGGAATCAGAGCTGGGGAATCAGAGGCGGGGAATCAGAGTTGGGGAATCAGAGGCGGGGAATCAGATATGGGGAAATAGAGGCGGGGAATCAGATATGGGGAATCAGAGGTGTGGAATCAGAGGTTGGGAATCAGAGGCAGGGAATCAGAGTCGGGGAAACAGAGGCGGGTAATCAGATATGGGGAATCAGAGGTGGCGAATCAAAGGCGGTGAAACAGAGATGGGGAATCAGGGCAGGGAATCAGAGGCAGGGAATCAAACACGGGGAATCAGAACTGGGGAATCAGAGGCGGGGAATCAGAGTTGGGAATCAGAGGCGGGGAATCAGAGGCGGGGAAACAGAGGCGGGGAATCAGATATGGGGAATCAGAGGTGGGGAATCCGAGGTTGGGAATCAGAGGCAGGGAATCAGAGGCGGGGAATCAGAGGCGGGGAATCAGAGGAAGGGAATCAGATGTGCGGAATCGGAGATGGGGAATCAGAGGCAGGGAATCAGAGGCGGGGAATCAGAGGCGGGGAATCAGAGGCCGGGAATCAGATATGGGGAAACAGAGGCGGGGAATCCGAGGCGGGGAAACAGAGGCGGGGAATCAGATATGGGGAATCAGAGGTGGGGAATCAGAGGTTGGGAATCAGAGGCAGGGAATCAGAGGCTTGGAATCAGATGCAGGGAATCAGATGCGGGGAATCAGAGGCGGGGAATCAGAGCTGGGGAATCAGAGGTGGGGAATCAGATTTGGGGAATCAGAGGCGGGGACTTAGATATTGGGAAACAGAGGCGGGGAATCAGAGGCGGGGAAACCCAGGCGGGGAATCAGATATGGGGAATCAGAGGTGGGGAATCAGAGGCAAGGAATCAGATGTGCGGAATCAGAGATGGGGAATCAGAGGCAGGGAATCAGAATCAGAAGCAGGGAATCAGAGGCCGGGAATTAGAGGCCGGAATCAGATGCTGGGAATCAGAGGCCTGGAATCAGAGGCGGGGATTCAGAGGCAGGGAATCAGATGCGGGGAATCAGAGGCGGGGAATCAGAGCTGGGGAATCAGAGGCGGGGTATTAGAGTTGGGGAATCAGAGGCGGGGAATCAGATATGGGGAAACAGAGGTGGGGAATCAGAGGCGGGGAAACAGAGGCAGGGAATCAGATATGGGGAATCAGAGGCGGGGAATCAGAGGTGGGGAATCAGAGGCGGGGAATCAGAGGCGGGGAATCAGAGGCGGGGAATCAGAAGTGGGGAATCAGAGGTGGGGAATCAGAGGCGGGGAATCAGAGGCGGGGAATCAGAGGCGGGCAATCAGATGCAGGGAATCAGAGGCAGGGAATCAGAGGCAGGGAACCAGACGCAGGGAATCAAATGAAGGGAATCTGATGCAGGGAATCTGAGGCAGGGAATCTGAGGCAGGGAATCTGTGGTGGGGAATCAGAGGCGGGAATACAGGCGGTTAAACAGAGGCGGGTAAACATAGGCGGGGATTAGAGGCGTGGATTCAGAGGCGGGAAATCAGAGGCGGGGAAAGATATGTGGGGAAAAGTAGGCCAGGAAAGTTGAGCGGAAAGGGAGGCATTGAATCAGAGGCGGGGAATCAGAGGCAGGGAATCAGAAGCGGGGAATCAGAGGTGGGGAATCAGAGGCGGGGAATCAGAGGCGGAGAATCAGAGGCGGGCAATCAGATGCAGGGAATCAGAGGCCGGGAATCAGATGCTGGGAATAAGAGGCCGGGAATCAGAGGTGGGGAATCAGATATGGGGAATCAGAGGTGGCGAATCAAAGGCGGTGAATCAGAGATGGGGAATCAGAGGCGGGGAATCAGAGGCAGGGAATCAGATGCGGGGAATCAGAGGCGGGGAATCAGAGCTGGCGAATCAGAGGCTGGGAATCAGAGGTGGGCAATCAGATGCGGGGAATCAGATATGGGGAATCAGAGGCGGGGAATCAGAGGCGGGAAAACAGAGGCGGGGAATCAAATATAGGGAATCAGAGGTGGGGAATCATAGGTTGTGAATCAGAGATGGGGAATCAAGGCGGGGAATCAGAGGCAGGGAATCAGACGCGGGGAATCAGAGGCGGGGATTCAGAGCTGGGGAATCAGAGGCGGGGAATCAGAGTTGGGGAATCAGAGGCAGGGAATCAGATATGGGGAATCAGAGGCGGGGAATCAGAGGCGGGGAAACAGAGGCGGGGAATCAGATGTGGGAATCAGAGGTGGGGAATCAGGGGCAGGGAATCAGTGGCAGGGAATCAGAGGCGGGGAATCAGAGGCGGGGAATCAAAGGCAGGGAATCAGACACGGGGAATCAGAGGCGGGGAATCAGAGATGGGGAATCAGAGGCGGGGAATCAGAGGCAGGGAATCGGATGCCGGGAATCAGAGTCGGGAAATCAGAGCTGGGGAATCAGAGGCGGGGAATCAGAGTTGGGGAATCAGAGGCGGGGAATCAGATATGGGGAAATAGAGGCGGGGAATCAGATATGGGGAATCAGAGGTGTGGAATCATAGGTTGGGCATCAGAGGCAGGGAATCAGAGTCGGGAAAACAGAGGCGGAGAATCAGATATGGGGAATCAGAGGTGGCGAATCAAAGGCGGTGAAACAGAGATGGGGAATCAGGGCAGGGAATCTGAGGCAGGGAATCAAACACGGGGAATCAGAGCTGGGGAATCAGAGGCGGGGAATCAGAGTTGGGAATCAGAGGCGGGGAATCTGAGGCGGGGAAACAGAGGCGGGGAATCAGATATGGGGAATCAGAGGTGGGGAATCCGAGGTTGGGAATCAGAGGCAGGGAATCAGAGGCGGAAAATCAGAGGCGGGGAATCAGAGGAAGGGAATCAGATGTGCGGAATCGGAGATGGGGAATCAGAGGCAGGGAATCAGAGGCGGGGAATCAGAGGCGGGGAATCAGAGGCCGGGAATCAGATGTGGGGAAACAGAGGCGGGGAATCCGAGGCGGGGAAACAGAGGCGGGGAATCAGATATGGGGAATCAGAGGTGGGGAATCAGAGGTTGGGAATCAGAGGCAGGGAATCAGAGGCTTGGAATCAGATGCAGGGAATCAGATGCGGGGAATCAGAGGCGGGGAATCAGAGCTGGGGAATCAGAGGTGGGGAATCAGATTTGGGGAATCAGAGGCGGGGACTTAGATATTGGGAAGCAGAGGCGGGGAATCAGAGGCGGGGAAACCCAGGCGGGGATTCAGATATGGGGAATCAGAGGTGGGGAATCAGAGGCAAGGAATCAGATGTGCGGAATCAGAGATGGGGAATCAGAGGCAGGGAATCAGAATCAGAAGCAGGGAATCAGAGGCCGGGAATCAGAGGCCGGAATCAGATGCTGGGAATCAGAGGCCTGGAATCAGAGGCGGGGAATCAGAGGCAGGGAATCAGATGCGGGGAATCAGAGGCGGGGAATCAGAGCTGGGGAATCAGAGGCGGGGTATTAGAGTTGGGGAATCAGAGGCGGGGAATCAGATATGGGGAAACAGAGGTGGGGAATCAGAGGCGGGGAAACAGAGGGAGGGAATCAAATATGGGGAATCAGAGGCGGGGAATCAGAGGTGGGGAATCATAGGCAGGGAATCGGATGTGCGGAATCAGAGATGGGGAATCAGAGGCTGGGAATCAGAGGTGGTGAATCAGAGATGGGGAATCAGAGGCGGGGAATCAGAGGCAGGGAATCAGACGCGGGGAATCAGAGGTGGGCAATCAGAGGCGGGGAATCAGATATGGGGAATCAGAGGCGGGGAATCAGAGGCGGGGAAACAGAGGCGGGGAATCAGATATGGGGAATCAGAGGTGGGGCATCAGAGGTTGTGAATCACAGATGGGGAATCAGAGGCGGGGAATCAGATGCAGGGAATCAGACGCGGAGAATCAGAGGCGGGGATTCAGAGCTGGGGAATCAGAGGCTGGGAATCAGAGTTGGGGAATCAGAGGCGGGGAATCAGATATGGGGAATCAGAGGCGGGGAATCAGAGTTGGGGAATCAGAGGCAGGGAATCAGATATGGGGAATCAGAGGCGGGGAATCAGAGGCGGGGAAACAGAGGCGGGGAATCAGATGTGGGGAATCAGAGGTGGGGAATCAGGGGCAGGAAATCAGTGGCAGGGAATCAGAGGCGGGGAATCAGAGGCGGGGAATCAAAGGCAGGGAATCAGACACGGGGAATCAGAGGCGGGGAATCAGAGGCGGCGAAGCAGATAGGGGGAAATAGAGGCGGGGAATCTGATATGGGGAATCAGAGGCGGGGAATCAGATATGGGGAATCAGAGGCTGGGAATCAGAGGGGGGGAAACAGAGGCGGGGAATAAGATATGGGGAATCAGAGGTGGGGAATCAGGGGCGGGGAATCAGTGGCAGGGAATCAGAGGCGGGGAATCAGAGGCGGTGAATCAAAGGAAGGGAATCAGACACGGGGAATCAGAGGTGGGGAATCAGAGATCGGGAATCAGAGGCGGGGAATCACAGGCAGCGAATCAGACGCGGGGAATCAGAGGCGGGGAATCAGAGCTGGGGAATCAGAGGTGGGGAATCAGAGTCGGGGAATCATAGGCAGGGAATCGGTTGTGCGGAATCAGAGATTGGGAATCAGATGTGGGGAATCAGAGGCAGTGAATCAGAGGCGGGGAAACAGAGGCGGGGAATCAAATATAGGGAATCAGAGGTGGGGAATCAGAGGTTGTGAATCAGAGATGGGGAATCAAGGCGGGGAATCAGAGGCAGGGAATCAGACGCGGGGAATCAGAGGCGGGGATTCAGAGCTGGGGAATCAGAGGCGGTGAATCAGAGTTGGGGAATCAGAGGCAGGGAATCAGATATGGGGAATCAGAGGTGGGGAATCAGAGGCGGGGAAACAGAGGCGGGGAATCAGATATGGGGAATCAGAATTGGGGAATCAGGGGCAGGGAATCAGTGGCAGGAAATCAGAGGCGGGGAATCAGAGGCGGGGAATCAGAGGCAGGGAATCAGACACGGGGAATCAGAGGCGGGGAATCAGAGATGGAAAATCAGAGGCGGGGAATCAGAGGCAGGGAATCGGACTCCGGGAATCAGAGTCGGGGAATCAGAGCTGGGGAATCAGAGGCGGGGAATCAGAGTTGGGGAATCAGAGGCGGGGAATCAGATATGGGGAAATAGAGGCGGGGAATCAGATATGGGGAATCAGAGGTGTGGAATCAGAGGTTGGGAATCAGAGGCAGGGAATCAGAGTCGGGGAAACAGAGGCGTGTAATCAGATATGGGGAATCAGAGGTGGCGAATCAAAGGCGGTGAAACAGAGATGGGGAATCAGGGCAGGGAATCAGAGGCAGGGAATCAAACACGGGGAATCAGAACTGGGGAATCAGAGGCGGGGAATCAGAGTTGGGAATCAGAGGCGGGGAATCAGAGGCGGGGAAACAGAGGCGGGGAATCAGATATGGGGAATCAGAGGTGGGGAATCCGAGGTTGGGAATCAGAGGCAGGGAATCAGAGGCGGGGAATCAGAGGCGGGGAATCAGAGGAAGGGAATCAGATGTGCGGAATCGGAGATGGGGAATCAGAGGCAGGGAATCAGAGGCGGGGAATCAGAGGCGGGGAATCAGAGGCCGGGAATCAGATATGGGGAAACAGAGGCGGGGAATCCGAGGCGGGGAAATAGAGGCGGGGAATCAGATATGGGGAATCAGAGGTGGGGAATCAGAGGTTGGGAATCAGAGGCAGGGAATCAGAGGCTTGGAATCAGATGCAGGGAATCAGATGCGGGAAATCAGAGGCGGGGAATCAGAGCTGGGGAATCAGAGGTGGGGAATCAGATTTGGGGAATCAGAGGCGGGGACTTAGATATTGGGAAACAGAGGCGGGGAATCAGAGGCGGGGAAACCCAGGCGGGGAATCAGATATGGGGAATCAGAGGTGGGGAATCAGAGGCAAGGAATCAGATGTGCGGAATCAGAGATGGGGAATCAGAGGCAGGGAATCAGAATCAGAAGCAGGGAATCAGAGGCCGGGAATTAGAGGCCGGAATCAGATGCTGGGAATCAGAGGCCTGGAATCAGAGGCGGGGATTCAGAGGCAGGGAATCAGATGCGGGGAATCAGAGGCGGGGAATCAGAGCTGGGGAATCAGAGGCGGGGTATTAGAGTTGGGGAATCAGAGGCGGGGAATCAGATATGGGGAAACAGAGGTGGGGAATCAGAGGCGGGGAATCAGAGGCGGGGAATCAGAGGCGGGCAATCAGATGCAGGGAATCAGAGGCAGGGAATCAGAGGCAGGGAACCAGACGCAGGGAATCAAATGAAGGGAATCTGATGCAGGGAATCTGAGGCAGGGAATCTGAGGCAGGGAATCTGTGGTGGGGAATCAGAGGCGGGAAAACAGGCGGTTAAACAGAGGCGGGTAAACATAGGCGGGGATTCAGAGGCGTGGATTCAGAGGCGGGAAATCAGAGGCGGGGAAAGATATGTGGGGAAAAGTAGGCCAGGAAAGTTGAGCGGAAAGGGAGGCATTGAATCAGAGGCGGGGAATCAGAGGCAGGGAATCAGAAGCGGGGAATCAGAGGTGGGGAATCAGAGGCGGGGAATCAGAGGCGGAGAATCAGAGGCGGGCAATCAGATGCAGGGAATCAGAGGCAGGGAATCAGAGGCAGGGAATCAGAGGCATGGAATCTGAGGCAGGGAATCTGAGGTGGGGAATCAGAGGCGGGGAAACAGGTGGGTAAACAGAGGCGGGTAAACATAGGCGGGGAATCAGAGGCGCGGAATCAGAGGCGGGGAATCAGAGGCAGGGAATCAGAGGCGGGGAATCAGAGGCGGGGAAGCAGATGCGGGGAATCAGAGGTGGGGAATCAGAGGCGGGGTATCAGAGTAGGGGAATCAGAGGCGGGGAATCAGAGGCGGGGAATCAGAGGCGTGCAATCAGAGGCGGGGAATCAGAGGTGGGGAATCAGAAGTGTGGAATCAGAGGCGGGGAAACAGAGGCTGGGAATCAGATATGGGGAATCAGAGGTGGGGCATCAGAGGTTGTGAATCACAGATGGGGAATCAGAGGCGGGGAATCAGAGGCAGGGAATCAGACGCGGGGAATCAGAGGCGGGGATTCAGAGCTGGGAAATCAGAGGCGGGGAATCAGAGTTGGGGAATCAGAGGCGGGGAATCAGATATGGGGAATCAGAGGCAGGGAATCAGAGGCGGGAAAACAGAGGCGGGGAATCAGATATGGGGAATCAGAGGCGGGGAATCAGAGGCAGGGAATTAGACACGGGGAATCAGAGGCGGGGAATCAGAGATGGGGAATCAGAGGCGGGGAATCAGAGGCAGGGAATCGGATGCCGGGAATCAGAGGCGGGAAATCAGAGCTGGGTAATCAGAGGCGGGGAATCAGAGTTGGGGAATCAGAGGCGGCGAAGCAGATATGGGGAAATAGAGGCGGGGAATCAGATATGGGGAATCAGAGGCGGGGAATCAGATATGGGGAATCAGAGGCTGGGAATCAGAGGGGGGGAAACAGAGGCGGGGAATAAGATATGGGGAATCAGAGGTGGGGAATCAGGGGCGGGGAATCAGTGGCAGGGAATCAGAGGCGGAGAATCAGAGGCGGGGAATCAAAGGAAGGGAATCAGACACGGGGAATCAGAGGTGGGGAATCAGAGATGGGGAATCAGAGGCGGGGAATCACAGGCAGGGAATCAGACGCGGGGAATCAGAGGCGGGGAATCAGAGCTGGGGAATCAGAGGTGGGGAATCAGAGTCGGGGAATCAGAGGCAGGGAATCGGTTGTGCGGAATCAGAGATGGGGAATCAGATGTGGGGAATCAGAGGCAGTGAATCAGAGATGGGGAATCAGAGGCGGGGAATCAGAGGCAGGAAATTAGACAGGGATTCAGAGGCTGGGAATCAGACGGGGGGAATCAAAGGCGGGGAATCAGAGCTGGTGAATCAGAGGCAGGAAATCAGAGTTGGGGATTCAGAGGCGGGGAATCAGATATGGGGAAACAGAGGCGGGGAATGAGAGGCGGGCAAGCAGAGGCGGGGAATTAGATATGGGGAATCAGAGGTGGGAAATCAGACATGGGGAATCGGATGCGGGGAATCAGAGGCTGGGAATCAGAGCTGGGGAATCAGACGTGGGGAATCAGAGTTGGGGCATCAGAGGTGGGGAATTAGATATGGGAAACAGAGGCGGGGAATCAGAGGCGGGGAAACAGAGGCGGGGAATCAGATATGGGGAATCAGAGGTGGGGCATCAGAGGTTGTGAATCACAGATGGGGAATCAGAGGCGGGGAATCAGAGGCAGGGAATCAGACGCGGGGATTCAGAGGCGGGGATTCAGAGCTGGGGAATCAGAGGCTGGGAATCAGAGTTGGGGAATCAGAGGCGGGGAATCAGATATGGGGAATCAGAGGCAGGGAATCAGAGGCGGGAAAACAGAGGCGGGGAATCAGATATGGGGAATCAGAGGCGGGGAATCAGAGGCAGGGAATCAGACACGGGGAATCAGAGGCGGGGAATCAGAGATGGGGAATCAGAGGCGGGGAATCAGAGGCAGGGAATCGGATGCCGGGAATCAGAGGCGGGAAATCAGAGCTGGGGAATCAGAGGCGGGGAATCAGAGTTGGGGAATCAGAGGCGGCGAAGCAGATATGGGGAAATAGAGGCGGGGAATCAGATATGGGGAATCAGAGGCGGGGAATCAGATATGGGGAATCAGAGGCTGGGAATCAGAGGGGGGGAAACAGAGGCGGGGAATAAGATATGGGGAATCAGAGGTGGGGAATCAGGGGCGGGGAATCAGTGGCAGGGAATCAGAGGCGGGGAATCAGAGGCGGGGAATCAAAGGAAGGGAATCAGACACGGGGAATCAGAGGTGGGGAATCAGAGATCGGGAATCAGAGGCGGGGAATCACAGGCAGGGAATCAGACGCGGGGAATCAGAGGCGGGGAATCAGAGCTGGGAAATCAGAGGTGGGGAATCAGAGTCGGGGAATCATAGGCAGGGAATCGGTTGTGCGGAATCAGAGATGGGGAATCAGATGTGGGGAATCAGAGGCAGTGAATCAGAGGCGGGGAAACAGAGGCGGGGAATCAAATATAGGGAATCAGAGGTGGGGAATCAGAGGTTGTGAATCAGAGATGGGGAATCAAGGCGGGGAATCAGAGGCAGGGAATCAGACGCGGGGAATCAGAGGCGGGGATTCAGAGCTGGGGAATCAGAGGCGGTGAATCAGAGTTGGGGAATCAGAGGCAGGGAATCAGATATGGGGAATCAGAGGTGGGGAATCAGAGGCGGGGAAACAGAGGCGGGGAATCAGATATGGGGAATCAGAATTGGGGAATCAGGGGCAGGGAATCAGTGGCAGGGAATCAGAGGCGGGGAATCAGAGGCGGGGAATCAGAGGCAGGGAATCAGACACGGGGAATCAGAGGCGGGGAATCAGAGAAGGGGAATCAGAGGCGGGGAATCAGAGGCAGGGAATCGGACTCCGGGAATCAGAGTCGGGGAATCAGAGCTGGGGAATCAGAGGCGGGGAATCAGAGTTGGGGAATCAGAGGCGGGGAATCAGATATGGGGAAATAGAGGCGGGGAATCAGATATGGGGAATCAGAGGTGTGGAATCAGAGGTTGGGAATCAGAGGCAGGGAATCAGAGTTGGGGAAACAGAGGCGGGTAATCAGATATGGGGAATCAGAGGTGGCGAATCAAAGGCGGTGAAACAGAGATGGGGAATCTGGGCAGGGAATCAGAGGCAGGGAATCAAACACGGGGAATCAGAACTGGGGAATCAGAGGCGGGGAATCAGAGTTGGGAATCAGAGGCGGGGAATCAGAGGCGGGGATACAGAGGCGGGGCATCAGATATGGGGAATCAGAGGTGGGGAATCCGAGGTTGGGAATCAGAGGCAGGGAATCAGAGGCGGGGAATCAGAGGCGGGGAATCAGAGGAAGGGAATCAGATGTGCGGAATCGGAGATGGGGAATCAGAGGCAGGGAATCAGAGGCGGGGAATCAGAGGCGGGGAATCAGAGGCCGGGAATCAGATATGGGGAAACAGAGGCGGGGAATCCGAGGCGGGGAAACAGAGGCGGGGAATCAGATATGGGGAATCAGAGGTGGGGAATCAGAGGTTGGGAATCAGAGGCAGGGAATCAGAGGCTTGGAATCAGATGCAGGGAATCAGATGCGGGGAATCAGAGGCGGGGAATCAGAGCTGGGGAATCAGAGGTGGGGAATCAGATTTGGGGAATCAGAGGCGGGGACTTAGATATTGGGAAACAGAGGCGGGGAATCAGAGGCGGGGAAACCCAGGCGGGGAATCAGATATGGGGAATCAGAGGTGGGGAATCAGAGGCAAGGAATCAGATGTGCGGAATCAGAGATGGGGAATCAGAGGCAGGGAATCAGAATCAGAAGCAGGGAATCAGAGGCCGGGAATTAGAGGCCGGAATCAGATGCTGGGAATCAGAGGCCTGGAATCAGAGGTGGGGATTCAGAGGCAGGGAATCAGATGCGGGGAATCAGAGGCGGGGAATCAGAGCTGGGGAATCAGAGGCGGGGTATTAGAGTTGGGGAATCAGAGGCGGGGAATCAGATATGGGGAAACAGAGGTGGGGAATCAGAGGCGGGGAAACAGAGGCAGGGAATCAGATATGGGGAATCAGAGGCGGGGAATCAGAGGTGGGGAATCAGAGGCGGGGAATCAGAGGCGGGGAATCAGAGGCGGGGAATCAGAAGTGGGGAATCAGAGGTGGGGAATCAGAGGCGGGGAATCAGAGGCGGGGAATCAGAGGCGGGCAATCAGATGCAGGGAATCAGAGGCAGGGAATCAGAGGCAGGGAACCAGACGCAGGGAATCAAATGAAGGGAATCTGATGCAGGGAATCTGAGGCAGGGAATCTGAGGCAGGGAATCTGTGGTGGGGAATCAGAGGCGGGAAAACAGGCGGTTAAACAGAGGCGGGTAAACATAGGCGGGGATTCAGAGGCGTGGATTCAGAGGCGGGAAATCAGAGGCGGGGAAAGATATGTGGGGAAAAGTAGGCCAGGAAAGTTGAGCGGAAAGGGAGGCATTGAATCAGAGGCGGGGAATCAGAGGCAGGGAATCAGAAGCGGGGAATCAGAGGTGGGGAATCAGAGGCGGGGAATCAGAGGCGGAGAATCAGAGGCGGGCAATCAGATGCAGGGAATCAGAGGCAGGGAATCAGAGGCAGGGAATCAGAGTCATGGAATCTGAGGCAGGGAATCTGAGGTGGGGAATCAGAGGCGGGGAAACAGGTGGGTAAACAGAGGCGGGTAAACATAGGCGGGGAATCAGAGGCGCGGAATCAGAGGCGGGGAATCAGAGGCAGGGAATCAGAGGCGGGGAATCAGAGGCGGGGAATCAGATGCGGGGAATCAGAGGTGGGGAATCAGAGGCGGGGTATCAGAGTAGGGGAATCAGAGGCGGGGAATCAGAGGCGGGGAATCAGAGGCGGGGAATCAGAGGCGTGCAATCAGAGGCGGGGAATCAGAGGTGGGGAATCAGAAGTGTGGAATCAGAGGCGGGGAAACAGAGGCGGGGAATCAGATATGGGGAATCAGAGGTGGGGCATCAGAGGTTGTGAATCACAGATGGGGAATCAGAGGCGGGGAATCAGAGGCAGGGAATCAGACGCTGGGAATCAGAGGCGGGGATTCAGAGCTGGGAAATCAGAGGCGGGGAATCAGAGTTGGGGAATCAGAGGCGGGGAATCAGATATGGGGAATCAGAGGCAGGGAATCAGAGGCGGGAAAACAGAGGCGGGGAATCAGATATGGGGAATCAGAGGCGGGGAATCAGAGGCAGTGAATCAGAGATGGGGAATCAGAGGCGGGGAATCAGAGGCAGGAAATTAGACAGGGATTCAGAGGCTGGGAATCAGACGGGGGGAATCAAAGGCGGGGATTCAGAGCTGGTGAATCAGAGGCAGGGAATCAGAGTTGGGGATTCAGAGGCGGGGAATCAGATATGGGGAAAGAGAGGCGGGGAATGAGAGGCGGGCAAGCAGAGGCGGGGAATTAGATATGGGGAATCAGAGGTGGGAAATCAGACATGGGGAATCGGATGCGGGGAATCAGAGGCTGGGAATCAGAGCTGGGGAATCAGATGTGGGGAATCAGAGTTGGGGCATCAGAGGTGGGGAATTAGATATGGGAAACAGAGGCGGGGAATCAGAGGCGGGGAAACAGAGGCGGGGAATCAGATATGGGGAATCAGAGGTGGGGCATCAGAGGTTGTGAATCACAGATGGGGAATCAGAGGCGGGGAATCAGAGGCAGGGAATCAGACGCGGGGAATCAGAGGCGGGGATTCAGAGCTGGGGAATCAGAGGCTGGGAATCAGAGTTGGGCAATCAGAGGCGCGGAATCAGATATGGGGAATCAGAGGCAGGGAATCAGAGGCGGGAAAACAGAGGCGGCGAAGCAGATATGGGGAAATAGAGGCGGGGAATCAGATATGGGGAATCAGAGGCGGGGAATCAGATATGGGGAATCAGAGGCTGGGAATCAGAGGGTGGGAAACAGAGGCGGGGAATAAGATATGGGGAATCAGAGGTGGGGAATCAGGGGCGGGGAATCAGTGGCAGGGAATCAGAGGCGGGGAATCAGAGGCGGGGAATCAAAGGAAGGGAATCAGACACGGGGAATCAGAGGTGGGGAATCAGAGATCGGGAATCAGAGGCGGGGAATCACAGGCAGGGAATCAGACGCGGGGAATCAGAGGCGGGGAATCAGAGCTGGGGAATCAGAGGTGGGGAATCAGAGTCGGGGAATCATAGGCAGGGAATCGGTTGTGCGGAAGCAGAGATGGGGAATCAGATGTGGGGAATCAGAGGCAGTGAATCAGAGGCGGGGAAACAGAGGCGGGGAATCAAATATAGGGAATCAGAGGTGGGGAATCAGAGGTTGTGAATCAGAGATGGGGAATCAAGGCGGGGAATCAGAGGCAGGGAATCAGACGCGGGGAATCAGAGGCGGGGATTCAGAGCTGGGGAATCAGAGGCGGTGAATCAGAGTTGGGGAATCAGAGGCAGGGAATCAGATATGGGGAATCAGAGGTGGGGAATCAGAGGCGGGGAAACAGAGGCGGGGAATCAGATATGGGGAATCAGAATTGGGGAATCAGGGGCAGGGAATCAGTGGCAGGGAATCAGAGGCGGGGAATCAGAGGCGGGGAATCAGAGGCAGGGAATCAGACACGGGGAATCAGAGGCGGGGAATCAGAGATGGGGAATCAGAGGCGGGGAATCAGAGGAAGGGAATCGGACTCCGGGAATCAGAGTCGGGGAATCAGAGCTGGGGAATCAGAGGCGGGGAATCAGAGTTGGGGAATCAGAGGCGGGGAATCAGATATGGGGAAATAGAGGCGGGGAATCAGATATGGGGAATCAGAGGTGTGGAATCAGAGGTTGGGAATCAGAGGCAGGGAATCAGAGTCGGGGAAACAGAGGCGGGTAATCAGATATGGGGAATCAGAGGTGGCGAATCAAAGGCGGTGAAACAGAGATGGGGAATCAGGGCAGGGAATCAGAGGCAGGGAATCAAACACGGGGAATCAGAACTGGGGAATCAGAGGCGGGGAATCAGAGTTGGGAATCAGAGGCGGGGAATCAGAGGCGGGGAAACAGAGGCGGGGAATCAGATATGGGGAATCAGAGGTGGGGAATCCGAGGTTGGGAATCAGAGGCAGGGAATCAGAGGCGGGGAATCAGAGGCGGGGAATCAGAGGAAGGGAATCAGATGTGCGGAATCGGAGATGGGGAATCAGAGGCAGGGAATCAGAGGCGGGGAATCAGAGGCGGGGAATCAGAGGCCGGGAATCAGATATGGGGAAACAGAGGCGGGGAATCCGAGGCGGGGAAACAGAGGCGGGGAATCAGATATGGGGAATCAGAGGTGGGGAATCAGAGGTTGGGAATCAGAGGCAGGGAATCAGAGGCTTGGAATCAGATGCAGGGAATCAGATGCGGGGAATCAGAGGCGGGGAATCAGAGCTGGGGAATCAGAGGTGGGGAATCAGATTTGGGGAATCAGAGGCGGGGACTTAGATATTGGGAAACAGAGGCGGGGAATCAGAGGCGGGGAAACCCAGGCGGGGAATCAGATATGGGGAATCAGAGGTGGGGAATCAGAGGCAAGGAATCAGATGTGCGGAATCAGAGATGGGGAATCAGAGGCAGGGAATCAGAATCAGAAGCAGGGAATCAGAGGCCGGGAATTAGAGGCCGGAATCAGATGCTGGGAATCAGAGGCCTGGAATCAGAGGCGGGGATTCAGAGGCAGGGAATCAGATGCGGGGAATCAGAGGCGGGGAATCAGAGCTGGGGAATCAGAGGCGGGGTATTAGAGTTGGGGAATCAGAGGCGGGGAATCAGATATGGGGAAACAGAGGTGGGGAATCAGAGGCGGGGAAACAGAGGCAGGGAATCAGATATGGGGAATCAGAGGCGGGGAATCAGAGGTGGGGAATCAGAGGCGGGGAATCAGAGGCGGGGAATCAGAGGCGGGGAATCAGAAGTGGGGAATCAGAGGTGGGGAATCAGAGGCGGGGAATCAGAGGCGGGGAATCAGAGGCGGGCAATCAGATGCAGGGAATCAGAGGCAGGGAATCAGAGGCAGGGAACCAGACGCAGGGAATCAAATGAAGGGAATCTGATGCAGGGAATCTGAGGCAGGGAATCTGAGGCAGGGAATCTGTGGTGGGGAATCAGAGGCGGGAATACAGGCGGTTAAACAGAGGCGGGTAAACATAGGCGGGGATTCAGAGGCGTGGATTCAGAGGCGGGAAATCAGAGGCGGGGAAAGATATGTGGGGAAAAGTAGGCCAGGAAAGTTGAGCGGAAAGGGAGGCATTGAATCAGAGGCGGGGAATCAGAGGCAGGGAATCAGAAGCGGGGAATCAGAGGTGGGGAATCAGAGGCGGGGAATCAGAGGCGGAGAATCAGAGGCGGGCAATCAGATGCAGGGAATCAGAGGCAGGGAATCAGAGGCAGGGAATCAGAGGCATGGAATCTGAGGCAGGGAATCTGAGGTGGGGAATCAGAGGCGGGGAAACAGGTGGGTAAACAGAGGCGGGTAAACATAGGCGGGGAATCAGAGGCACGGAATCAGAGGCGGGGAATCAGAGGCAGGGAATCAGAGGCGGGGAATCAGAGGCGGGGAATCAGATGCGGGGAATCAGAGGTGGGGAATCAGAGGCGGGGTATCAGAGTAGGGGAATCAGAGGCGGGGAATCAGAGGCGGGGAATCAGAGGCGGGGAATCAGAGGCGTGCAATCAGAGGCGGGGAATCAGAGGTGGGGAATCAGAAGTGTGGAATCAGAGGCGGGGAAACAGAGGCGGGGAATCAGATATGGGGAATCAGAGGTGGGGCATCAGAGGTTGTGAATCACAGATGGGGAATCAGAGGCGGGGAATCAGAGGCAGGGAATCAGACGCGGGGAATCAGAGGCGGGGATTCAGAGCTGGGAAATCAGAGTTGGGGAATCAGAGGCGGGGAATCAGATATGGGGAATCAGAGGCAGGGAATCAGAGGCGGGAAAACAGAGGCGGGGAATCAGATATGGGGAATCAGATGCGGGGAATCAGAGGCAGGGAATTAGACACGGGGAATCAGAGGCGGGGAATCAGAGATGGGGAATCAGAGGCGGGGAATCAGAGGCAGGGAATCGGATGCCGGGAATCAGAGGCGGGAAATCAGAGCTGGGTAATCAGAGGCGGGGAATCAGAGTTGGGGAATCAGAGGCGGCGAAGCAGATATGGGGAAATAGAGGCGGGGAATCAGATATGGGGAATCAGAGGCGGGGAATCAGATATGGGGAATCAGAGGCTGGGAATCAGAGGGGGGGAAACAGAGGCGGGGAATAAGATATGGGGAATCAGAGGTGGGGAATCAGGGGCGGGGAATCAGTGGCAGGGAATCAGAGGCGGAGAATCAGAGGCGGGGAATCAAAGGAAGGGAATCAGACACGGGGAATCAGAGGTGGGGAATCAGAGATGGGGAATCAGAGGCGGGGAATCACAGGCAGGGAATCAGACGCGGGGAATCAGAGGCGGGGAATCAGAGCTGGGGAATCAGAGGTGGGGAATCAGAGTCGGGGAATCAGAGGCAGGGAATCGGTTGTGCGGAATCAGAGATGGGGAATCAGATGTGGGGAATCAGAGGCAGTGAATCAGAGATGGGGAATCAGAGGCGGGGAATCAGAGGCAGGAAATTAGACAGGGATTCAGAGGCTGGGAATCAGACGGGGGGAATCAAAGGCGGGGAATCAGAGCTGGTGAATCAGAGGCAGGGAATCAGAGTTGGGGATTCAGAGGCGGGGAATCAGATATGGGGTAACAGAGGCGGGGAATGAGAGGCGGGCAAGCAGAGGCGGGGAATTAGGTGTGGGGAATCAGAGGTGGGAAATCAGACATGGGGAATCGAATGCGGGGAATCAGAGGCTGGGAATCAGAGCTGGGGAATCAGATGTGGGGAATCAGAGTTGGGGCATCAGAGGTGGGGAATTAGATATGGGAAACAGAGGCGAGGAATCAGAGGCGGGGAAACAGAGGCGGGGAATCAGATATGGGGAAACAGAGGCGGGGAATCAGAGGCGGGGAAACAGAGGCGGGGAATCAGACATGGGGAATCGGATGCGGGGAATCAGAGGCGGGGAATCAGAGCTGGGGAATCAGAGGTGGGGAATCAGAGTTGGGGCATCAGAGGTGGGGAATTAGATATGGGGAAACAGAGGTGGGGAATCAGAGGCGGGGAAACAGAGGCGGGGAATCAGATATGGGGAATCAGAGGTGGGGAATCAGAGGCAGGGAATCAGATGTGCGGAATCAGAGATGGGGAATCAGAGGCAGGGAATCAGAATCAGAAGCGGGGAATCAGAGGCCGGGAATCAGAGGCCGGGAATCAGATGCTGGGAATAAGAGGCCGGGAATCAGAGGTGGGGATTCAGAGTCTGGGAATCAGAGATGGGGATTCAGAGGCGGGGAATGAGATATGGAGAATCAGAGGCGGGGAATCAGAGGTGGGGAAACAGAGGTGGGGAATCAGATATGGGGAATCAGAGGTGGCGAATCAAAGGCGGTGAATCAGAGATGGGGAATAAGAGGCGGGGAATCAGAGGCAGGGAATCAGATGCGGGGATTCAGAGGCGGGGAATCAGAGCTGGCGAATCAGAGGTGGGGAATCAGAGGTGGGCAATCAGAGCCGGGGAATCAGATATGGGGAATCAGAGGCGGGGAAACAGAGGCAGGGAATCAGATATGGGGAATCAGAGGTGGGGAATCAGAGGTTGTGAATCAGAGATGGGGAATCAAGGCGGGGAAACAGAGAGAGGGAATCAGACGCGGGGAATCAGAGGCGGGGATTCAGAGCTGGGGAATCAGAGGCGGGGAATCAGAGTTGGGGAATCAGAGGCAGGGAATCAGATATGGGGAATCAGAGGCGGGGAATCAGAGGCGGGGAAACAGAGGCGGGGAATCAGATATGGGGAATCAGAGGTGGGGAATCAGGGGCAGGGAATCAGTGGCAGGGAATCAGAGGTGGGGAATCTGAGCCGGGGAATCAGAGGCAGGGAATCAGACACGGGGAATCAGAGGCGGGGAATCAGAGATGGTGAATCAGAGGCGGGGAATCAGAGGCAGGGAATCAGACACGGGGAATCAGAGGCGGGGAATCAGAGATGGTGAATCAGAGGCGGGGAATCAGAGGCAGGGAATCGGACGCCGGGAATCAGAGGCGGGGAATCAGAGCTGGGGAATCAGAGGCGGGGAATCAGAGTCGGGGAATCAGAGGCGGGGAATCAGATATGGGGAAATAGAGGCGGGGAATCAGATATGGGGAATCAGAGGTGTGGAATCAGAGGTTGGGAATCAGAGGCAGGGAATCAGAGGCGGGGAAACAGAGGCGGGGAATCAGATATGGGGAATCAGAGGTGGCGAATCAAAGGCGGTGAAACAGAGATGGGGAATCAGGGCAGGGAATCAGAGGCAGGGAATCAGAGCTGGGGAAACAGAGGCGGGGAATCAGATATGGGGAATCAGAGGTGGGGAATCAGGGGCGGGGAATCAGTTGCAGGGAATCAGAGCTGGGGAATCAGAGGTGGGGAATCAGAGCTGGGGAAACAGAGGCGGGGAATCAGATATGGGGAATCAGAGGTGGGGAATCAGGGGCGGGGAATAGTGGCAGGGAATCAGAGGCCGGGAATAAAAGGCGGGGAATCAGAGCTGGGGAATCAGAGGCGGGGAATCAGAGTTGGGGAATCAGAGGAGGGGAATCAGATATGGGGAAACAGAGGCCGGGAATCAGAGGCAGGGAAACAGAGGCGGGGAATCAGATATGGGGAATCAGAGGTGGGGAATTTGAGGTTGCGAATCAGAGGCGGGGAATCAGAGGCGGGGAATCAGAGGCAGGGAATCGGATGTGCGGAATCAGAGATGGGGAATCAGAGGTGGGGATTCGGAGGTGGTGAATCAGAAAAGGGGAATCAGAGGCTGGGAATCAGAGGCAGGGAATCAGACGCAGGGAATCAGAGGCGGGGAATCATAGCTGGCGAATTAGAGGAGGGGAATCAGAGTTGGGGAATCAGAGGCGGGGAATCAGATATGGGGAAACAGTCGGGGAATCAGAGGTGGGGAAACAGAGGCGGGGAATCAGATATGGGGAATCAGAGGTGGGGAATCAGAGGCAGGGAATCAGATGTGCGGAATCAGAGATGGGGAATCAGAGGCAGGGAATCAGAATCAGAAGCAGGGAATCAGAGGCCGGGAATCAGAGGCCGGAATCAGATGCTGGGAATCAGATGCCTGGAATCAGAGGCAGGGAATCAGAGGCAGGGAATCTGATGCGGGGAATCAGAGGCGGGGAATCAGAGCTGGGGAATCATAGGCAGGGTATTAGAGTTGGGGAATCAGAGGCGGGGAATCAGATATGGGGAAACAGAGGTGGGGAATCAGAGGCGGGGAAACAGAGGCAGGGAATCAGATATGGGGAATCAGAGGCGGGAATCAGAGGTGGGGAATCATAGGCAGGGAATCGGATGTGCGGAATCAGAGATGGGGAATCAGAGGCCGGGAATGAGAGGTGGTGAATCAGATATGGGGAATCAGAGGCGGGGAATCAGAGGCAGTGAATCAGACGCGGGGAATCAGAGGTGGGCAATCAGAGGCGGGGAATCAGATATGGGGAATCAGAGGTGGGGAATCAGAGGCGGGGAAACAGAGGCGGGTAATCAGATATGGGGAATCAGAGGTGGGGCATCAGAGGTTGTGAATCACAGATGGGGAATTAGAGGCGGGGAATCAGAGGCAGGGAATCAGACTCGGGGAATCAGAGTCGGGGATTCAGACCTGGGGAATCAGAAGCGGGGAATCAGAGTTGGGGAATCAGAGGCGGGGAATCAGATATGGGGAATCAGAGGCAGGGAATCAGAGGCGGGGAATCAGAGGCAGGGAATCAGACGCGGGGAATCTGAGGCGGGGAATCAGAGCTGGGGAATCAGAGGTGGGGAATCAGAGTTGGGGAATCAGAGGCAGGGAATTAGATGTGCGGAATCAGAGATGGGGAATCAGAGGTGGGGAATCAGAGGCGGTGAATCAGAGATGGGGAATCAGAGGCGGGGAATCAGAGGCAGGAAATCAGACACGGGGATTCAGAGGCTGGGAATCAGACGGGGGGAATCAAAGGCGGGGAATCAGAGCTGGGGAATCTGAGGCAGGGAATCAGAGTTGGGGATTCAGAGGCGGGGAATCAGATATGGGGAAACAGAGGCGGGGAATCAGAGGCGGGAAAACAGAGGCGTGGAATTAGATATGGGGAATCAGAGGTGGGGAATCAGAGGTGGTGAATCAGAGATGGGGAATCAGAGGCGGGGAATCAGAGGCAGGGAATCGGACGCCGGGAATCAGAGGCGGGGAATCAGAGCTGGGGAATCAGAGTCGGGGAATCAGAGGTGGTGAATCAGAGATGGGGAATCAGAGGCGGGGAATCAGAGGCAGGGAATCGGACGCCGGGAATCAGAGGCGGGGAATCAGAGCTGGGGAAACAGAGGCGGGGAATCAGATATGGGGAATCAGAGGTGGGGAATCAGGGGCGGGGAATCAGTGGCAGGGAATCAGAGGCCGGGAATAAAAGGCGGGAAATCAGAGCTGGGGAAACAGAGGCCGGGAATCAGAGGCAGGGTAACAGAGGCGGGGAATCAGATATGGGGAATCAGAGGTGGGGAATTAGAATTTGCGAATCAGAGGCGGGGAAACAGAGGCGGGGAATCAAATATAGGGAATCAGAGGTGGGGAATCAGAGGTTGTGAATCAGAGATGTGGAATCAAGGCGGGGAATCAGATATGGGGAATCAGAGGCGGGGAAACAGAGGCGGGGAATCAGATATGGGGAATCAGAGGTGGGGAATCAGAGGTTGTGAATCAGAGATGGGGAATCAAGGCGGGGAAACAGAGGGAGGGAATCAGACGCGGGGAATCAGAGGCGGGGATTCAGAGCTGGGGAATCAGAGGCGGGGAATCAGAGTTGGGGAATCAGAGGCAGGGAATCAGATATGGGGAATCAGAGGCGGGGAATCAGAGGCGGGGAAACAGAGGCGGGGAATCAGATATGGGGAATCAGAGGTGGGGAATCAGGGGCTGGGAATCAGTGGCAGGGAATCAGAGGCGGGGAATCTGAGCCGGGGAATCAGAGGCAGGGAATCAGACACGGGGAATCAGAGGCGGGGAATCAGAGATGGTGAATCAGAGGCGGGGAATCAGAGACAGGGAATCGGACGCCGGGAATCAGAGGCGGGGAATCAGAGCTGGGGAATCAGAGGCGGGGAATCAGAGTCGGGGAATCAGAGGCGGGGAATCAGATATGGGGAAATAGAGGCGGGGAATCAGATATGGGGAATCAGAGGTGTGGAATCAGAGGTTGGGAATCAGAGGCAGGGAATCAGAGGCGGGGAAACAGAGGCGGGGAATCAGATATGGGGAATCAGAGGTGGCGAATCAAAGGCGGTGAAACAGAGATGGGGAATCAGGGCAGGGAATCAGAGGCAGGGAATCAGAGCTGGGGAAACAGAGGCGGGGAATCAGATATGGGGAATCAGAGGTGGGGAATCAGGGGCGGGGAATCAGTTGCAGGGAATCAGAGCTGGGGAATCAGAGGTGGGGATTCAGAGCTGGGGAAACAGAGGCGGGGAATCAGATATGGGGAATCAGAGGTGGGGAATCAGGGGCGGGGAATAGTGGCAGGGAATCAGAGGCCGGGAATAAAAGGCGGGGAATCAGAGCTGGGGAATCAGAGGCGGGGAATCAGAGTTGGGGAATCAGAGGAGGGGAATCAGATATGGGGAAACAGAGGCCGGGAATCAGAGGCAGGGAAACAGAGGCGGGGAATCAGATATGGGGAATCAGAGGTGGGGAATTTGAGGTTGCGAATCAGAGGCGGGGAATCAGAGGCCGGGAATCAGAGGCAGGGAATCGGATGTGCGGAATCAGATATGGGGAATCAGAGGTGGGGCATCAGAGGTTGTGAATCACAGATGGGGAATTAGAGGCGGGGAATCAGAGGCAGGGAATCAGACTCGGGGAATCAGAGTCGGGGATTCAGAGCTGGGGAATCAGAAGCGGGGAATCAGAGTTGGGGAATCAGAGGCGGGGAATCAGATATGGGGAATCAGAGGCAGGGAATCAGAGGCGGGGAATCAGAGGCAGGGAATCAGACGCGGGGAATCTGAGGCGGGGAATCAGAGCTGGGGAATCAGAGGTGGGGAATCAGAGTTGGGGAATCAGAGGCAGGGAATTAGATGTGCGGAATCAGAGATGGGGAATCAGAGGTGGGGAATCAGAGGCGGTGAATCAGAGATGGGGAATCAGAGGCGGGGAATCAGAGGCAGGAAATCAGACACGGGGATTCAGAGGCTGGGAATCAGACGGGGGGAATCAAAGGCGGGGAATCAGAGCTGGGGAATCTGAGGCAGGGAATCAGAGTTGGGGATTCAGAGGCGGGGAATCAGATATGGGGAAACAGAGGCGGGGAATCAGAGGCGGGAAAACAGAGGCGTGGAATTAGATATGGGGAATCAGAGGTGGGGAATCAGAGGTGGTGAATCAGAGATGGGGAATCAGAGGCGGGGAATCAGAGGCAGGGAATCGGACGCCGGGAATCAGAGGCGGGGAATCAGAGCTGGGGAATCAGAGTCGGGGAATCAGAGGTGGTGAATCAGAGATGGGGAATCAGAGGCGGGGAATCAGAGGCAGGGAATCGGACGCCGGGAATCAGAGGCGGGGAATCAGAGCTGGGGAAACAGAGGCGGGGAATCAGATATGGGGAATCAGAGGTGGGGAATCAGGGGCGGGGAATCAGTGGCAGGGAATCAGAGGCCGGGAATAAAAGGCGGGAAATCAGAGCTGGGGAAACAGAGGCCGGGAATCAGAGGCAGGGTAACAGAGGCGGGGAATCAGATATGGGGAATCAGAGGTGGGGAATTAGAATTTGCGAATCAGAGGCGGGGAAACAGAGGCGGGGAATCAAATATAGGGAATCAGAGGTGGGGAATCAGAGGTTGTGAATCAGAGATGTGGAATCAAGGCGGGGAATCAGATATGGGGAATCAGAGGCGGGAAAACAGAGGCGGGGAATCAGATATGGGGAATCAGAGGTGGGGAATCAGAGGTTGTGAATCAGAGATGGGGAATCAAGGCGGGGAAACAGAGGGAGGGAATCAGACGCGGGGAATCAGAGGCGGGGATTCAGAGCTGGGGAATCAGAGGCGGGGAATCAGAGTTGGGGAATCAGAGGCAGGGAATCAGATATGGGGAATCAGAGGCGGGGAATCAGAGGCGGGGAAACAGAGGCGGGGAATCAGATATGGGGAATCAGAGGTGGGGAATCAGGGGCTGGGAATCAGTGGCAGGGAATCAGAGGCGGGGAATCTGAGCCGGGGAATCAGAGGCAGGGAATCAGACACGGGGAATCAGAGGCGGGGAATCAGAGATGGTGAATCAGAGGCGGGGAATCAGAGGCAGGGAATCGGACGCCGGGAATCAGAGGCGGGGAATCAGAGCTGGGGAATCAGAGGCGGGGAATCAGAGTCGGGGAATCAGAGGCGGGGAATCAGATATGGGGAAATAGAGGCGGGGAATCAGATATGGGGAATCAGAGGTGTGGAATCAGAGGTTGGGAATCAGAGGCAGGGAATCAGAGGCGGGGAAACAGAGGCGGGGAATCAGATATGGGGAATCAGAGGTGGCGAATCAAAGGCGGTGAAACAGAGATGGGGAATCAGGGCAGGGAATCAGAGGCAGGGAATCAGAGCTGGGGAAACAGAGGCGGGGAATCAGATATGGGGAATCAGAGGTGGGGAATCAGGGGCGGGGAATCAGTTGCAGGGAATCAGAGCTGGGGAATCAGAGGTGGGGATTCAGAGCTGGGGAAACAGAGGCGGGGAATCAGATATGGGGAATCAGAGGTGGGGAATCAGGGGCGGGGAATAGTGGCAGGGAATCAGAGGCCGGGAATAAAAGGCGGGGAATCAGAGCTGGGGAATCAGAGGCGGGGAATCAGAGTTGGGGAATCAGAGGAGGGGAATCAGATATGGGGAAACAGAGGCCGGGAATCAGAGGCAGGGAAACAGAGGCGGGGAATCAGATATGGGGAATCAGAGGTGGGGAATTTGAGGTTGCGAATCAGAGGCGGGGAATCAGAGGCGGGGAATCAGAGGCAGGGAATCGGATGTGCGGAATCAGAGATGGGGAATCAGAGGTGGGGATTCAGAGGTGGTGAATCAGAAAAGGGGAATCAGAGGCTGGGAATCAGAGGCAGGGAATCAGACGCAGGGAATCAGGGGCGGGGAATCATAGCTGGCGAATTAGAGGAGGGGAATCAGAGTTGGGGAATCAGAGGCGGGGAATCAGATATGGGGAAACAGTCGGGGAATCAGAGGCGGGGAAACAGAGGCAGGGAATCAGATATGGGGAATCAGATGTGGGGAATCAGAGGCAGGGAATCAGATGTGCGGAATCAGAGATGGGGAATCAGAGGCAGGGAATCAGAATCAGAAGCAGGGAATCAGAGGCCGGGAATCAGAGGCCGGAATCAGATGCTGTGAATCAGAGGCCTGGAATCAGAGGCAGGGAATCAGAGGCAGGGAATCTGATGCGGGGAATCAGAGGCGGGGAATCAGAGCTGGGGAATCATAGGCAGGGTATTAGAGTTGGGGAATCAGAGGCGGGGAATCAGATATGGGGAAACAGAGGTGGGGAATCAGAGGCGGGGAAACAGAGGCAGGGAATCAGATATGGGGAATCAGAGGCGGGAATCAGAGGTGGGGAATCATAGGCAGGGAGTCGGATGTGCGGAATCAGAGATGGGGAATCAGAGGCCGGGAATCAGAGGTGGTGAATCAGATATGGGGAATCAGAGGCGGGGAATCAGAGGCAGTGAATCAGTCGCGGGGAATCAGAGGTGGGCAATCAGAGGCGGGGAATCAGATATGGGGAATCAGAGGCGGGGAATCAGAGGCGGGGAAACAGAGGCGGGGAATCAGATATGGGGAATCAGAGGTGGGGCATCAGAGGTTGTGAATCACAGATGGGGAATTAGAGGCGGGGAATCAGAGGCAGGGAATCAGACTCGGGGAATCAGAGTCGGGGATTCAGAGCTGGGGAATCAGAGCGGGGAATCAGAGTTGGGGAATCAGAGGCGGGGAATCAGATATGGGGAATCAGAGGCAGGGAATCAGAGGCGGGGAATCAGAGGCAGGGAATCAGACGCGGGGAATCTGAGGCGGGGAATCAGAGCTGGGGAATCAGAGGTGGGGAATCAGAGTTGGGGAATCAGAGGCAGGGAATTAGATGTGCGGAATCAGAGATGGGGAATCAGAGGTGGGGAATCAGAGGCGGTGAATCAGAGATGGGGAATCAGAGGCGGGGAATCAGAGGCAGGAAATCAGACACGGGGATTCAGAGGCTGGGAATAAGACGGGGGGAATCAAAGGCGGGGAATCAGAGCTGGGGAATCTGAGGCAGGGAATCAGAGTTGGGGATTCAGAGGCGGGGAATCAGATATGGGGAAACAGAGGCGGGGAATCAGAGGCGGGAAAACAGAGGCGGGGAATTAGATATGGGGAATCAGAGGTGGGGAATCAGAGGTGGTGAATCAGAGATGGGGAATCAGAGGCGGGGAATCAGAGGCAGGGAATCGGACGCCGGGAATCAGAGGCGGGGAATCAGAGCTGGGGAATCAGAGGCGGGGAATCAGAGGTGGTGAATCAGAGATGGGGAATCAGAGGCGGGGAATCAGAGGCAGGGAATCGGACGCCGGGAATCAGAGGCGGTGAATCAGAGCTGGGGAAACAGAGGCGGGGAATCAGATATGGGGAATCAGAGGTGGGGAATCAGGGGCGGGGAATCAGTGGCAGGGAATCAGAGGCCGGGAATAAAAGGCGGGAAATCAGAGCTGGGGAATCAGAGGCGGGGAATCAGAGTTGGGGAATCAGAGGAGGGGAATCAGATATGGGGAAACAGAGGCCGGGAATCAGAGGCAGGGTAACAGAGGCGGGGAATCAGATATGGGGAATCAGAGGTGGGGAATTAGAGGTTGCGAATCAGAGGCGGGGAAACAGAGGCGGGGAATCAAATATAGGGAATCAGAGGTGGGGAATCGGAGGTTGTGAATCAGAGATGGGGAATCAAGGCGGGGAATCAGAGGCAGGGAATCAGACGCGGGGAATCAGAGGCGGGGATTCAGAGCTGGGGAATCAGAGGCGGTGAATCAGAGTTGGAGAATCAGAGGCAGGGAATCAGATATGGGGAATCAGAGGCGTGGAATCAGAGGCGGGGAAACAGAGGCGGGGAATCAGATATGGGGAATCAGAATTGGGGAATCAGGGGCAGGGAATCAGTGGCAGGGAATCAGAGGCGTGGAATCAGAGGCGGGGAATCAGAGGCAGGGAATCAGACACGGGAAATCGGAGGCGGGGAATCAGAGATGGGGAATCAGAGGCGGGGAATCAGAGGCAGGGAATCGGACTCCGGGAATCAGAGTTGGGGAATCAGAGCTGGGGAATCAGAGGCGGGGAATCAGAGTTGGGGAATCAGAGGCGGGGAATCAGATATGGGGAAATAGAGGCGGGGAATCAGATATGGGGAATCAGAGGTGTGGAATCAGAGGTTGGGAATCAGAGGCAGGGAATCAGAGTCGGGGAAACAGAGGCGGGGAATCAGATATGGGGAATCAGAGGTGGCGAATCAAAGGCGGTGAAACAGAGATGGGGAATCAGGGCAGGGAATCAGAGGCAGGGAATCAAACACGGGGAATCAGAGCTGGGGAATCAGAGGCGGGGAATCAGAGTTGGGAATCAGAGGCGGGGAATCAGAGGCGGGGAAACAGAGGCGGGGAATCAGATATGGGGAATCAGAGGTGGGGAATCCGAGGTTGGGAATCAGAGGCAGGGAATCAGAGGCGGGGAATCAGAGGCGGGGAATCAGAGGAAGGGAATCAGATGTGCGGAATCGGAGATGGGGAATCAGAGGCAGGGAATCAGAGGCGGGGAATCAGAGGCGGGGAATCAGAGGCCGGGAATCAGATATGGGAAAACAGAGGCTGGGAATCCGAGGCGGGGAAACAGAGGCGGGGAATCAGATATGGGGAATCAGAGTTGGGGAATCAGAGGTTGGGAATCAGAGGCAGGGAATCAGAGGCTTGGAATCAGATGCAGGGAATCAGATGCGGGGAATCAGAGGCGGGGAATCAGAGCTGGGGAATCAGAGGTGGGGAATCAGATTTGGGGAATCAGAGGCGGGGACTTAGATATTGGGAAACAGAGGCGGGGAATGAGAGGCGGGGAAACCCAGGCGGGGAATCAGATATGGGGAATCAGAGGTGGGGAATCAGAGGCAAGGAATCAGATGTGCGGAATAAGAGATGGGGAATCAGAGGCAGGGAATCAGAATCAGAAGCAGGGAATCAGAGGCCGGGAATCAGAGGCCGGAATCAGATGCTGGGAATCAGATGCCTGGAATCAGAGGCAGGGAATCAGAGGCAGGGAATCAGATGCGGGGAATCAGAGGCGGGGAATCAGAGCTGGGGAATCAGAGGTGGGGTATTAGAGTTGGGGAATCAGAGGCGGGGAATCAGATATGGGGAAACAGAGGTGGGGAATCAGAGGCGGGGAAACAGAGGCAGGGAATCAGATATGGGAAATCAGAGGTGGGGAATCAGAGATGGGGAATCAGAGGCGGTGAATCAGAGATGGGGAATCAGAGGCGGGGAATCAGAGGCAGGAAATCAGACACGGGGATTCAGAGGCTGGGAATCAGATGGGGGGAATCAAAGGCGGGGAATCAGAGCTGGGGAATCAGAGGCAGGGAATCAGAGGCGGGGAATCAGATATGGGGAATCAGAGGCTGGGATTCAGAGGCGGGGAATCAGAGGCAGGGAATCAGACATGTGGAATCAGAGGTGGGGAATCAGAGATGGGGAATCAGAGGCGGGGAATCAGAGGCAGGGAATCAGACGCGGGGAATCTGAGGCGGGGAATCAGAGCTGGGGAATCAGAGGTGGGGAATCAGAGTTGGGGAATCAGAGGCAGGGAATCGGATGTGCGGAATCAGAGATGGGGAATCAGATGTGGGGAATCAGAGGAATCAGAGATGGGGAATCAGAGGCGGGGAATCAGAGGCAGGAAATCAGACACGGGGATTCAGAGGCTGGGAATCAGACGGGGGGAATCAAAGGCGGGGAATCAGAGCTGGGGAATCAGAGGCAGGGAATCAGAGTTGGGGATTCAGAGACGGGGAATCAGATATGGGGAAACAGAGGCGGGGAATCAGAGGCGGGCAAACAGAGGCGGGGAATTAGATATGGGGAATCAGAGGTGGGGAATCAGAGGTGGTGAATCAGTGATGGGGAATCACAGGCGGGGAATCAGAGGCAGGGAATAGAACGCAGGGAATCAGACGCAGGGAATCAGAGCTGGGGAATCAGAGGCGGGGAATCATAGTTGGGAATCAGAGGCGGGGAATCAGATATGGGGAAACAGAGGCGGGGAATCAGAGGCGGGGAAACAGAGGCGGGGAATCAGATATGGGGAATCGGATGCGGGGAATCAGAGGCGGGGAATCAGAGCTGGGGAATCAGAGGCGGGGAATCAGAGTTGGGGCATCAGAGGTGGGGAATTAGATATAGGGAAACAGAGGCGGGGAATCAGAGGCGGGGAAACAGAGGCGGGGAATCAGATATGGGGAATCAGAGGTGGGGAATCAGAGGCAGGGAATCAGATGTGCGGAATCAGAGATGGGGAATCAGAGGCAGGGAATCAGAATCAGAAGCGGGGAATCAGAGGCCGGGAATCAGAGGCCGGGAATCAGATGCTGGGAATAAGAGGCCGGGAATCAGAGGTGGGGAATCAGAGTCCGGGAATCAGAGATGGGGATTCAGAGGCGGGGAATGAGATATAGAGAATCAGAGGCGGGGAATCAGAGGCCGGGAAACAGAGGTGGGGAATCAGATATGGGGAATCAGAGGTGGCGAATCAAAGGCGGTGAATCAGAGATGGGGAATCAGAGGCGGGGAATCAGAGGCAGGGAATCAGATGCGGGGAATCAGAGGCGGGGAATCAGAGCTGGCGAATCAGAGGCGGGGAATCAGAGGTGGGCAATCAGAGGCGGGGAATCAGATATGGGGAATCAGAGGCGGGGAATCAGAGGCGGGGAAACAGAGGCGGGGAATCAAATATAGGGAATCAGAGGTGGGGAATCAGAGGTTGTGAATCAGAGATGGGGAATCAAGGCGGGGAATCAGAGGCAGGGAATCAGACACGGGGAATCAGAGGCGGGGATTCAGAGCTGGGGAATCAGAGGCGGGGAATAAGAGTTGGGGAATCAGAGGCAGGGAATCAGATATGGGGAATCAGAGGCGGGGAATCAGAGGCGGGGAAACAGAGGCGGGGAATCAGATATGGGGAATCCAAGGCGGGGAATCAGAGGCAGGGAATAAGACGCGGGGAATCAGAGGCGGTGATTCAGAGCTGGGGAATCAGAGGCGGGGAATCAGTGTTGGGGAATCAGAGGCAGGGAATCAGATATGGGGAATCAGAGGCGGGGAATCAGAGGCCGGGAATCAGATATGGGGAAACAGAGGCGGGGAATCTGAGGCGGGGAAACAGAGGCGGGGAATCAGATATGGGGAATCAGAGGTGGGGAATCAGAGGCGGGGAATCAGAGGCGGGGAATCAGAGGAAGGGAATCAGATGTGCAGAATCGGAGATGGGGAATCAGAGGAAGGGAATCAGAGTCGGGGAAACAGAGGCGGGGAATCAGATATGTGGAATCAGAGGTGGCGAATCAAAGGCGGTGAAACAGAGATGGGGAATCAGGGCAGGGAATCAGAGGCAGGGAATCAAACACGGGGAATCAGAGCTGGGGAATCAGAGGCGGGGAATCAGAGTTGGGAATCAGAGGCGGGGAATCAGAGGCGGGGAAACAGAGGCGGGGAATCAGATATGGGGAATCAGAGGTGGGGAATCAGAGGTTGGGAATCAGAGGCAGGGAATCAGAGGCGGGGAATCAGAGGCGGGGAATCAGAGGAAGGGAATCAGATGTGCAGAATCGGAGATGGGGAATTAGAGGCAGGGAATCAGAGGCGGGGAATCAGAGGCGGGGAATCAGAGGCCGGGAATCAGATATGGGGAATCAGAGGTGGGGAATCAGAGGTTGGGAATCAGAGGCAGGGAATCAGAGGCTTGGAATCAGATGCAGGGAATCAGATGAGGGGCATCAGAGGCGGGGAATCAGAGCTGGGGAATCAGAGGTGGGGAATCAGATTTGGGGAATCAGAGGTGGGGACTTAGATATTGGGAAACAGAGGCGGGGAATCAGAGGCGGGGAAACAGAGGTGGGGAATCAGATATGGGGAATCAGAGGTGGGGAATCAGAGGCAGGGAATCAGATGTGCGGAATCAGAGATAGGGAATCAGAGGCAGGGAATCAGAATGAGAAGCAGGGAATCAGAGGCCGGGAATCAGAGGCCGGAATCAGATGATGGGAATCAGAGGCCTGGAATCAGAGGCGGGGAATCAGAGGCAGGGAATCAGATGCGGGGAATCAGAGGCGGGGAATCAGAGCTGGGGAATCAGAGGCGGGGTATTAGAGTTGGGGAATCAGAGGCGGGGAATCAGATATGGGGAAACAGAGGTAGGGAATCAGAGGCGGGGAAACAGAGGCAGGGAATCAGATATGGGGAATCAGAGGCGGGGAATCTGAGGTGGGGAAACATAGGCAGGGAATCGGATGTGCGGAATCAGAGATGGGGAATCAGAGGCCGGGAATCAGAGGTGGTGAATCAGAGATGGGGAATCAGAGGCGGGGAATCAGAGGCAGGGTATCAGACGCGGGGAATCAGAGGTGGGCAATCAGAGGCGGGGAATCAGATATGGGTAATCAGAGGCAGGGAATCAGAGGCGGGGAAACAGAGGCGGGGAATCAGATATGGGGAATCAGAGGTGGGGCATCAGAGGTTGTGAATCACAGATGGGGAATAAGAGGCGGGGAATCAGAGGCAGGGAATCAGACGCGGGGAATCAGAGGCGGGGATTCAGAGCTGGGGAATCAGAAGCGGGGAATCAGAGTTGGGGAATCAGAGGCGGGGAATCAGATATGGGGAACCAGAGGCAGGGAATCAGAGGCGGGGAATCAGAGGCAGGGAATCAGACGCGGGGAATCTGAGGCGGGGAATCAGAGCTGGGGAATCAGAGGTGGGGAATCAGAGTTGGGGAATCAGAGGCAGGGAATTGGATGTGCGGAATCAGAGATGGGGAATCAGAGGCGGGGAATCAGAGGCAGGAAATCAGACACGGGGATTCAGAGGCTGGGAATCAGACGGGGGGAATCAAAGGCGGGGAATCAGAGCTGGGGAATCTGAGGCAGGGAATCAGAGTTGGGGATTCAGAGGCGGGGAATCAGATATGGGGAAACAGAGGCGGGGAATCAGAGGCGGGCAAACAGAGGCGGGGAATTAGATATGGGGAATCAGAGGTAGGGAATCAGAGGTGGTGAATCAGTGATGGGGAATCACAGGCGGGGAATCAGAGGCAGGGAATAGAACGCGGGGAATCAGAGGCAGGGAATCAGAGCTGGGGAATCAGAGGCGGGGAATCATAGTTGGGAATCAGAGGCGGGAATCAGATATGGGGAAACAGAGGCGGGGAATCAGAGGCGGGGAAACAGAGGCGGGGAATCAGATATGGGGAATCGGATGCAGGGAATCAGAGGCGGGGAATCAGAGCTGGGGAATCAGAGGCGGGGAATCAGAGTTGGGGCATCAGAGGTGGGGAATTAGATATACGGAAACAGAGGCGGGGAATCAGAGGCGGGGAAACAGAGGCGGGGAATCAGATATTGGGAATCAGAGGTGGGGAATCAGAGGCAGGGAATCAGATGTGCGGAATCAGAGATGGGGAATCAGAGGCAGGGAATCAGAAGCGGGGAATCAGAGGCCGGGAATCAGAGGCCGGGAATCAGATGCTGGGAATAAGAGGCCGGGAATCAGAGGAGGGGAATCAGAGTCCGGGAATCAGAGATGGGGATTCAGAGGCGGGGAATGAGATATAGAGAATCAGAGGCGGGGAATCAGAGGCCGGGAAACAGAGGTGGGGAATCAGATATGGGAAATCAGAGGTGGCGAATCAAAGGCGGTGAATCAGAGATGGGGAATCAGAGGCGGGGAATCAGAGGCAGGGAATCAGATGCGGGGAATCAGAGGCGGGGAATCAGAGCTGGCGAATCAGAGGCGGGGAATCAGAGGTGGGCAATCAGAGGCGGGGAATCAGATATGGGGAATCAGAGGCGGGGAATCAGAGGCGGGGAAACAGAGGCGGGGAATCAAATATAGGGAATCAGAGGTGGGGAATCAGAGGTTGTGAATCAGAGATGGGGAATCAAGGCGGGGAATCAGAGGCAGGGAATCAGACACGGGGAATCAGAGGCGGGGATTCAGAGCTGGGGAATCAGAGGCGGGGAATAAGAGTTGGGGAATCAGAGGCAGGGAATCAGATATGGGGAATCAGAGGCGGGGAATCAGAGGCGGGGAAACAGAGGCGGGGAATCAGATATGGGGAATCCAAGGCGGGGAATCAGAGGCAGGGAATAAGACG
The DNA here is from genome assembly GCF_036971445.1 of Narcine bancroftii. Classification (NCBI taxonomy): domain Eukaryota; kingdom Metazoa; phylum Chordata; class Chondrichthyes; order Torpediniformes; family Narcinidae; genus Narcine; species Narcine bancroftii. The sequence continues at coordinate 117,180,785 of NC_091474.1, forward strand.
CGGGGAATCAGAGGCGGTGATTCAGAGCTGGGGAATCAGAGGCGGGGAATCAGTGTTGGGGAATCAGAGGCAGGGAATCAGATATGGGGAATCAGAGGCGGGGAATCAGAGGCCGGGAATCAGATATGGGGAAACAGAGGCGGGGAATCTGAGGCGGGGAAACAGAGGCGGGGAATCAGATATGGGGAATCAGAGGTGGGGAATCAGAGGCGGGGAATCAGAGGCGGGGAATCAGAGGAAGGGAATCAGATGTGCAGAATCGGAGATGGGGAATCAGAGGAAGGGAATCAGAGTCGGGGAAACAGAGGCGGGGAATCAGATATGTGGAATCAGAGGTGGCGAATCAAAGGCGGTGAAACAGAGATGGGGAATCAGGGCAGGGAATCAGAGGCAGGGAATCAAACACGGGGAATCAGAGCTGGGGAATCAGAGGCGGGGAATCAGAGTTGGGAATCAGAGGCGGGGAATCAGAGGCGGGGAAACAGAGGCGGGGAATCAGATATGGGGAATCAGAGGTGGGGAATCAGAGGTTGGGAATCAGAGGCAGGGAATCAGAGGCGGGGAATCAGAGGCGGGGAATCAGAGGAAGGGAATCAGATGTGCAGAATCGGAGATGGGGAATTAGAGGCAGGGAATCAGAGGCGGGGAATCAGAGGCGGGGAATCAGAGGCCGGGAATCAGATATGGGGAATCAGAGGTGGGGAATCAGAGGTTGGGAATCAGAGGCAGGGAATCAGAGGCTTGGAATCAGATGCAGGGAATCAGATGAGGGGCATCAGAGGCGGGGAATCAGAGCTGGGGAATCAGAGGTGGGGAATCAGATTTGGGGAATCAGAGGTGGGGACTTAGATATTGGGAAACAGAGGCGGGGAATCAGAGGCGGGGAAACAGAGGTGGGGAATCAGATATGGGGAATCAGAGGTGGGGAATCAGAGGCAGGGAATCAGATGTGCGGAATCAGAGATAGGGAATCAGAGGCAGGGAATCAGAATGAGAAGCAGGGAATCAGAGGCCGGGAATCAGAGGCCGGAATCAGATGATGGGAATCAGAGGCCTGGAATCAGAGGCGGGGAATCAGAGGCAGGGAATCAGATGCGGGGAATCAGAGGCGGGGAATCAGAGCTGGGGAATCAGAGGCGGGGTATTAGAGTTGGGGAATCAGAGGCGGGGAATCAGATATGGGGAAACAGAGGTAGGGAATCAGAGGCGGGGAAACAGAGGCAGGGAATCAGATATGGGGAATCAGAGGCGGGGAATCTGAGGTGGGGAAACATAGGCAGGGAATCGGATGTGCGGAATCAGAGATGGGGAATCAGAGGCCGGGAATCAGAGGTGGTGAATCAGAGATGGGGAATCAGAGGCGGGGAATCAGAGGCAGGGTATCAGACGCGGGGAATCAGAGGTGGGCAATCAGAGGCGGGGAATCAGATATGGGTAATCAGAGGCAGGGAATCAGAGGCGGGGAAACAGAGGCGGGGAATCAGATATGGGGAATCAGAGGTGGGGCATCAGAGGTTGTGAATCACAGATGGGGAATAAGAGGCGGGGAATCAGAGGCAGGGAATCAGATGCGGGGAATCAGAGGCGGGGATTCAGAGCTGGGGAATCAGAAGCGGGGAATCAGAGTTGGGGAATCAGAGGCGGGGAATCAGATATGGGGAACCAGAGGCAGGGAATCAGAGGCGGGGAATCAGAGGCAGGGAATCAGACGCGGGGAATCTGAGGCGGGGAATCAGAGCTGGGGAATCAGAGGTGGGGAATCAGAGTTGGGGAATCAGAGGCAGGGAATTGGATGTGCGGAATCAGAGATGGGGAATCAGAGGCGGGGAATCAGAGGCAGGAAATCAGACACGGGGATTCAGAGGCTGGGAATCAGACGGGGGGAATCAAAGGCGGGGAATCAGAGCTGGGGAATCTGAGGCAGGGAATCAGAGTTGGGGATTCAGAGGCGGGGAATCAGATATGGGGAAACAGAGGCGGGGAATCAGAGGCGGGCAAACAGAGGCGGGGAATTAGATATGGGGAATCAGAGGTAGGGAATCAGAGGTGGTGAATCAGTGATGGGGAATCACAGGCGGGGAATCAGAGGCAGGGAATAGAACGCGGGGAATCAGAGGCAGGGAATCAGAGCTGGGGAATCAGAGGCGGGGAATCATAGTTGGGAATCAGAGGCGGGAATCAGATATGGGGAAACAGAGGCGGGGAATCAGAGGCGGGGAAACAGAGGCGGGGAATCAGATATGGGGAATCGGATGCAGGGAATCAGAGGCGGGGAATCAGAGCTGGGGAATCAGAGGCGGGGAATCAGAGTTGGGGCATCAGAGGTGGGGAATTAGATATACGGAAACAGAGGCGGGGAATCAGAGGCGGGGAAACAGAGGCGGGGAATCAGATATTGGGAATCAGAGGTGGGGAATCAGAGGCAGGGAATCAGATGTGCGGAATCAGAGATGGGGAATCAGAGGCAGGGAATCAGAAGCGGGGAATCAGAGGCCGGGAATCAGAGGCCGGGAATCAGATGCTGGGAATAAGAGGCCGGGAATCAGAGGAGGGGAATCAGAGTCCGGGAATCAGAGATGGGGATTCAGAGGCGGGGAATGAGATATGGAGAATCAGAGGCGGGGAATCAGAGGCGGGGAAACAGAGGTGGGGAATCAGATATGGGGAATCAGAGGTGGCGAATCAAAGGCAGTGAATCAGAGATGGGGAATCAGAGGCAGGGAATCAGAGGCAGGGAATCAGATGCGGGGAATCAGAGGCGGGGAATCAGAGCTGGCGAATCAGAGGCTGGGAATCAGAGGTGGGCAATCAGAGGCGGGGAATCAGATATGGGGAATCAGAGGCGGGGAATCAGAGGCGGGGAATCAAATATAGGGAATCAGAGGTGGGGAATCAGAGGTTGTGAATCAGAGATGTGGAATCAAGTCGGGGAATCAGATATGGGGAATCAGAGGCGGGGAAACAGAGGCGGGGAATCAGATATGGGGAATCAGAGGTGGGGAATCAGAGGTTGTGAATCAGAGATGGGGAATCAAGGCGGGGAAACAGAGGGAGGGAATCAGACGCGGGGAATCAGAGGCGGGGTTTCAGAGCTGGGGAATCAGAGGCGGGGAATCAGAGTTGGGGAATCAGAGGCAGGGAATCAGATATGGGGAATCTGAGCCGGGGAATCAGAGGCAGGGAATCAGACACGGGGAATCAGAGGCGGGGAATCAGAGATGGTGAATCAGAGGCGGGGAATCAGAGGCAGGGAATCGGACGCCGGGAATCAGAGGCGGGGAATCAGAGCTGGGGAATCAGAGGCGGGGAATCAGAGTCGGGGAATCAGAGGCGGGGAATCAGATATGGGGAAATAGAGGCGGGGAATCAGATATGGGGAATCAGAGGTGTGGAATCAGACGTTGGGAATCAGAGGCAGGGAATCAGAGGCGGGGAAACAGAGGCGGGGAATCAGATATGGGGAATCAGAGGTGGCGAATCAAAGGCGATGAAACAGAGATGGGGAATCAGGGCAGGGAATCAGAGGCAGGGAATCAGAGCTGGGGAAACAGAGGCGGGGAATCAGATATGGGGAATCAGAGGTGGGGAATCAGGGGCGGGGAATCAGTTGCAGGGAATCAGAGCTGGGGAATCAGAGGTGGGGATTCAGAGCTGGGGAAACAGAGGCGGGGAATCAGATATGGGGAATCAGAGGTGGGGAATCAGGGGCGGGGAATAGTGGCAGGGAATCAGAGGCCGGGAATAAAAGGCGGGGAATCAGAGCTGGGGAATCAGAGGCGGGGAATCAGAGTTGGGGAATCAGAGGAGGGGAATCAGATATGGGGAAACTGAGGCCGGGAATCAGAGGCAGGGAAACAGAGGCGGGGAATCAGATATGGGGAATCAGAGGTGGGGAATTTGAGGTTGCGAATCAGAGGCGGGGAATCAGAGGCGGGGAATCAGAGGCAGGGAATCGGATGTGCGGAATCAGAGATGGGGAATCAGAGGTGGGGATTCAGAGGTGGTGAATCAGAAAAGGGGAATCAGAGGCTGGGAATCAGAGGCAGGGAATCAGACGCAGGGAATCAGAGGCGGGGAATCATAGCTGGCGAATTAGAGGAGGGGAATCAGAGTTGGGGGATCAGAGGCGGGGAATCAGATATGGGGAAACAGTCGGGGAATCAGAGGCGGGGAAACAGAGGCAGGGAATCAGATATGGGGAATCAGATGTGGGGAATCAGAGGCAGGGAATCAGATGTGCGGAATCAGAGATGGGGAATCAGAGGCAGGGAATCAGAATCAGAAGCAGGGAATCAGAGGCCGGGAATCAGAGGCCGGAATCAGATGCTGTGAATCAGAGGCCTGGAATCAGAGGCAGGGAATCAGAGGCAGGGAATCTGATGCGGGGAATCAGAGGCGGGGAATCAGAGCTGGGGAATCATAGGCAGGGTATTAGAGTTGGGGAATCAGAGGCGGGGAATCAGATATGGGGAAACAGAGGTGGGGAATCAGAGGCGGGGAAACAGAGGCAGGGAATCAGATATGGGGAATCAGAGGCGGGAATCAGAGGTGGGGAATCATAGGCAGGGAATCGGATGTGCGGAATCAGAGATGGGGAATCAGAGGCCGGGAATCAGAGGTGGTGAATCAGATATGGGGAATCAGAGGCGGGGAATCAGAGGCAGTGAATCAGTCGCGGGGAATCAGAGGTGGGCAATCAGAGGCGGGGAATCAGATATGGGGAATCAGAGGCGGGGAATCAGATATGGGGAATCAGAGGCGGGGAATCAGAGGTGGGGAAACAGAGGCGGGGAATCAGATATGGGGAATCAGAGGTGGGGCATCAGAGGTTGTGAATCACAGATGGGGAATTAGAGGCGGGGAATCAGAGGCAGGGAATCAGACTCGGGGAATCAGAGTCGGGGATTCAGAGCTGGGGAATCAGAGCGGGGAATCAGAGTTGGGGAATCAGAGGCGGGGAATCAGATATGGGGAATCAGAGGCAGGGAATCAGAGGCGGGGAATCAGAGGCAGGGAATCAGACGCGGGGAATCTGAGGCGGGGAATCAGAGCTGGGGAATCAGAGGTGGGGAATCAGAGTTGGGGAATCAGAGGCAGGGAATTAGATGTGCGGAATCAGAGATGGGGAATCAGAGGTGGGGAATCAGAGGCGGTGAATCAGAGATGGGGAATCAGAGGCGGGGAATCAGAGGCAGGAAATCAGACACGGGGATTCAGAGGCTGGGAATCAGACGGGGGGAATCAAAGGCGGGGAATCAGAGCTGGGGAATCTGAGGCAGGGAATCAGAGTTGGGGATTCAGAGGCGGGGAATCAGATATGGGGAAACAGAGGCGGGGAATCAGAGGCGGGAAAACAGAGGCGGGGAATTAGATATGGGGAATCAGAGGTGGGGAATCAGAGGTGGTGAATCAGAGATGGGGAATCAGAGGCGGGGAATCAGAGGCAGGGAATCGGACGCCGGGAATCAGAGGCGGGGAATCAGAGCTGGGGAATCAGAGGCGGGGAATCAGAGGTGGTGAATCAGAGATGGGGAATCAGAGGCGGGGAATCAGAGGCAGGGAATCGGACGCCGGGAATCAGAGGCGGTGAATCAGAGCTGGGGAAACAGAGGCGGGGAATCAGATATAGGGAATCAGAGGTGGGGAATCAGAGGTTGTGAATCAGAGATGTGGAATCAAGGCGGGGAATCAGATATGGGGAATCAGAGGCGGGGAAACAGAGGCGGGGAATCAGATATGGGGAATCAGAGGTGGGGAATCAGAGGTTGTGAATCAGAGATGGGGAATCAAGGCGGGGAAACAGAGGGAGGGAATCAGACGCGGGGAATCAGAGGCGGGGTTTCAGAGCTGGGGAATCAGAGGCGGGGAATCAGAGTTGGGGAATCAGAGGCAGGGAATCAGATATGGGGAATCAGAGGCGGGGAATCAGAGGCGGGGAAACAGAGGCGGGGAATCAGATATGGGGAATCAGAGGTGGGGAATCAGGGGCTGGGAATCAGTGGCAGGGAATCAGAGGCGGGGAATCTGAGCCGGGGAATCAGAGGCAGGGAATCAGACACGGGGAATCAGAGGCGGGGAATCAGAGATGGTGAATCAGAGGCGGGGAATCAGAGGCAGTGAATCGGACGCCGGGAATCAGAGGCGGGGAATCAGAGCTGGGGAATCAGAGGCGGGGAATCAGAGTCGGGGAATCAGAGGCGGGGAATCAGATATGGGGAAATAGAGGCGGGGAATCAGATATGGGGAATCAGAGGTGTGGAATCAGACGTTGGGAATCAGAGGCAGGGAATCAGAGGCGGGGAAACAGAGGCGGGGAATCAGATATGGGGAATCAGAGGTGGCGAATCAAAGGCGATGAAACAGAGATGGGGAATCAGGGCAGGGAATCAGAGGCAGGGAATCAGAGCTGGGGAAACAGAGGCGGGGAATCAGATATGGGGAATCAGAGGTGGGGAATCAGGGGCGGGGAATCAGTTGCAGGGAATCAGAGCTGGGGAATCAGAGGTGGGGATTCAGAGCTGGGGAAACAGAGGCGGGGAATCAGATATGGGGAATCAGAGGTGGGGAATCAGGGGCGGGGAATAGTGGCAGGGAATCAGAGGCCGGGAATAAAAGGCGGGGAATCAGAGCTGGGGAATCAGAGGCGGGGAATCAGAGTTGGGGAATCAGAGGAGGGGAATCAGATATGGGGAAACAGAGGCCGGGAATCAGAGGCAGGGAAACAGAGGCGGGGAATCAGATATGGGGAATCAGAGGTGGGGAATTTGAGGTTGCGAATCAGAGGCGGGGAATCAGAGGCGGGGAATCAGAGGCAGGGAATCGGATGTGCGGAATCAGAGATGGGGAATCAGAGGTGGGGATTCAGAGGTGGTGAATCAGAAAAGGGGAATCAGAGGCTGGGAATCAGAGGCAGGGAATCAGACGCAGGGAATCAGAGGCGGGGAATCATAGCTGGCGAATTAGAGGAGGGGAATCAGAGTTGGGGAATCAGAGGCGGGGAATCAGATATGGGGAAACAGTCGGGGAATCAGAGGCGGGGAAACAGAGGCAGGGAATCAGATATGGGGAATCAGATGTGGGGAATCAGAGGCAGGGAATCAGATGTGCGGAATCAGAGATGGGGAATCAGAGGCAGGGAATCAGAATCAGACGCAGGGAATCAGAGGCCGGGAATCAGAGGCCGGAATCAGATGCTGTGAATCAGAGGCCTGGAATCAGAGGCAGGGAATCAGAGGCAGGGAATCTGATGCGGGGAATCAGAGGCGGGGAATCAGAGCTGGGGAATCATAGGCAGGGTATTAGAGTTGGGGAATCAGAGGCGGGGAATCAGATATGGGGAAACAGAGGTGGGGAATCAGAGGCGGGGAAACAGAGGCAGGGGATCAGATATGGGGAATCAGAGGCGGGAATCAGAGGTGGGGAATCATAGGCAGGGAATCGGATGTGCGGAATCAGAGATGGGGAATCAGAGGCCGGGAATCAGAGGTGGTGAATCAGATATGGGGAATCAGAGGCGGGGAATCAGAGGCAGTGAATCAGTCGCGGGGAATCAGAGGTGGGCAATCAGAGGCGGGGAATCAGATATGGGGAATCAGAGGCGGGGAATCAGAGGCGGGGAAACAGAGGCGGGGAATCAGATATGGGGAATCAGAGGTGGGGCATCAGAGGTTGTGAATCACAGATGGGGAATTAGAGGCGGGGAATCAGAGGCAGGGAATCAGACTCGGGGAATCAGAGTCGGGGATTCAGAGCTGGGGAATCAGAGCGGGGAATCAGAGTTGGGGAATCAGAGGCGGGGAATCAGATATGGGGAATCAGAGGCATGGAATCAGAGGCGGGGAATCAGAGGCAGGGAATCAGACGCGGGGAATCTGAGGCGGGGAATCAGAGCTGGGGAATCAGAGGTGGGGAATCAGAGTTGGGGAATCAGAGGCAGGGAATTAGATGTGCGGAATCAGAGATGGGGAATCAGAGGTGGGGAATCAGAGGCGGTGAATCAGAGATGGGGAATCAGAGGCGGGGAATCAGAGGCAGGAAATCAGACACGGGGATTCAGAGGCTGGGAATCAGACGGGGGGAATCAAAGGCGGGGAATCAGAGCTGGGGAATCTGAGGCAGGGAATCAGAGTTGGGGATTCAGAGGCGGGGAATCAGATATGGGGAAACATAGGCGGGGAATCAGAGGCGGGAAAACAGAGGAGGGGAATTAGATATGGGGAATCAGAGGTGGGGAATCAGAGGTGGTGAATCAGAGATGGGGAATCAGAGGCGGGGAATCAGAGGCAGGGAATCGGACGCCGGGAATCAGAGGCGGGGAATCAGAGCTGGGGAATCAGAGGCGGGGAATCAGAGGTGGTGAATCAGAGATGGGGAATCAGAGGCGGGGAATCAGAGGCAGGGAATCGGACGCCGGGAATCAGAGGCGGTGAATCAGAGCTGGGGAAACAGAGGCGGGGAATCAGATATGGGGAATCAGAGGTGGGGAATCAGGGGCGGGGAATCAGTGGCAGGGAATCAGAGGCCGGGAATAAAAGGCGGGAAATCAGAGGTGGGGAATCAGAGGCGGGGAATCAGAGTTGGGGAATCAGAGGAGGGGAATCAGATATGGGGAAACAGAGGCCGGGAATCAGAGGCAGGGTAACAGAGGCGGGGAATCAGATATGGGGAATCAGAGGTGGGGAATTAGAGGTTGCGAATCAGAGGCGGGGAAACAGAGGCGGGGAATCAAATATAGGGAATCAGAGGTGGGGAATCAGAGGTTGTGAATCAGAGATGGGGAATCAAGGCGGGGAATCAGAGGCAGGGAATCAGACGCGGGGAATCAGAGGCGGGGATTCAGAGCTGGGGAATCAGAGGCGGTGAATCAGAGTTGGGGAATCAGAGGCAGGGAATCAGATATGGGGAATCAGAGGCGTGGAATCAGAGGCGGGGAAACAGAGGCGGGGAATCAGATATGGGGAATCAGAATTGGGGAATCAGGGGCAGGGAATCAGTGGCAGGGAATCAGAGGCGTGGAATCAGAGGCGGGGAATCAGAGGCAGGGAATCAGACACGGGGAATCGGAGGCGGGGAATCAGAGATGGGGAATCAGAGGCGGGGAATCAGAGGCAGGGAATCGGACTCCGGGAATCAGAGTTGGGGAATCAGAGCTGGGGAATCAGAGGCGGGGAATCAGAGTTGGGGAATCAGAGGCGGGGAATCAGATATGGGGAAATAGAGGCGGGGAATCAGATATGGGGAATCAGAGGTGTGGAATCAGAGGTTGGGAATCAGAGGCAGGGAATCAGAGTCGGGGAAACAGAGGCGGGGAATCAGATATGGGGAATCAGAGGCGGGGAATCAGATATGGGGAATCAGAGGTGGGGAATCAGGGGCTGGGAATCAGTGGCAGGGAATCAGAGGCGGGGAATCTGAGCCGGGGAATCAGAGGCAGGGAATCAGACACGGGGAATCAGAGGCGGGGAATCAGAGATGGTGAATCAGAGGCGGGGAATCAGAGGCAGGGAATCGGACGCCGGGAATCAGAGGCGGGGAATCAGAGCTGGGGAATCAGAGGCGGGGAATCAGAGTCGGGGAATCAGAGGCGGGGAATCAGATATGGGGAAATAGAGGCGGGGAATCAGATATGGGGAATCAGAGGTGTGGAATCAGACGTTGGGAATCAGAGGCAGGGAATCAGAGGCGGGGAAACAGAGGCGGGGAATCAGATATGGGGAATCAGAGGTGGCGAATCAAAGGCGATGAAACAGAGATGGGGAATCAGGGCAGGGAATCAGAGGCAGGGAATCAGAGCTGGGGAAACAGAGGCGGGGAATCAGATATGGGGAATCAGAGGTGGGGAATCAGGGGCGGGGAATCAGTTGCAGGGAATCAGAGCTGGGGAATCAGAGGTGGGGATTCAGAGCTGGGGAAACAGAGGCGGGGAATCAGATATGGGGAATCAGAGGTGGGGAATCAGGGGCGGGGAATAGTGGCAGGGAATCAGAGGCCGGGAATAAAAGGCGGGGAATCAGAGCTGGGGAATCAGAGGCGGGGAATCAGAGTTGGGGAATCAGAGGAGGGGAATCAGATATGGGGAAACAGAGGCCGGGAATCAGAGGCAGGGAAACAGAGGCGGGGAATCAGATATGGGGAATCAGAGGTGGGGAATTTGAAGTTGCGAATCAGAGGCGGGGAATCAGAGGCGGGGAATCAGAGGCAGGGAATCGGATGTGCGGAATCAGAGATGGGGAATCAGAGGTGGGGATTCAGAGGTGGTGAATCAGAAAAGGGGAATCAGAGGCTGGGAATCAGAGGCAGGGAATCAGACGCAGGGAATCAGAGGCGGGGAATCATAGCTGGCGAATTAGAGGAGGGGAATCAGAGTTGGGGAATCAGAGGCGGGGAATCAGATATGGGGAAACAGTCGGGGAATCAGAGGCGGGGAAACAGAGGCAGGGAATCAGATATGGGGAATCAGATGTGGGGAATCAGAGGCAGGGAATCAGATGTGCGGAATCAGAGATGGGGAATCAGAGGCAGGGAATCAGAATCAGAAGCAGGGAATCAGAGGCCGGGAATCAGAGGCCGGAATCAGATGCTGTGAATCAGAGGCCTGGAATCAGAGGCAGGGAATCAGAGGCAGGGAATCTGATGCGGGGAATCAGAGGCGGGGAATCAGAGCTGGGGAATCATAGGCAGGGTATTAGAGTTGGGGAATCAGAGGCGGGGAATCAGATATGGGGAAACAGAGGTGGGGAATCAGAGGCGGGGAAACAGAGGCAGGGAATCAGATATGGGGAATCAGAGGCGGGAATCAGAGGTGGGGAATCATAGGCAGGGAATCGGATGTGCGGAATCAGAGATGGGGAATCAGAGGCCGGGAATCAGAGGTGGTGAATCAGATATGGGGAATCAGAGGCGGGGAATCAGAGGCAGTGAATCAGTCGCGGGGAATCAGAGGTGGGCAATCAGAGGCGGGGAATCAGATATGGGGAATCAGAGGCGGGGAATCAGAGGCGGGGAAACAGAGGCGGGGAATCAGATATGGGGAATCAGAGGTGGGGCATCAGAGGTTGTGAATCACAGATGGGGAATTAGAGGCGGGGAATCAGAGGCAGGGAATCAGACTCGGGGAATCAGAGTCGGGGATTCAGAGCTGGGGAATCAGAGCGGGGAATCAGAGTTGGGGAATCAGAGGCGGGGAATCAGATATGGGGAATCAGAGGCAGGGAATCAGAGGCGGGGAATCAGAGGCAGGGAATCAGACGCGGGGAATCTGAGGCGGGGAATCAGAGCTGGGGAATCAGAGGTGGGGAATCAGAGTTGGGGAATCAGAGGCAGGGAATTAGATGTGCGGAATCAGAGATGGGGAATCAGAGGTGGGGAATCAGAGGCGGTGAATCAGAGATGGGGAATCAGAGGCGGGGAATCAGAGGCAGGAAATCAGACACGGGGATTCAGAGGCTGGGAATCGGACGCCGGGAATCAGAGGCGGGGAATCAGAGCTGGGGAATCAGAGGCGGGGAATCAGAGGTGGTGAATCAGAGATGGGGAATCAGAGGCGGGGAATCAGAGGCAGGGAATCGGACGCCGGGAATCAGAGGCGGTGAATCAGAGCTGGGGAAACAGAGGCGGGGAATCAGATATGGGGAATCAGAGGTGGGGAATCAGGGGCGGGGAATCAGTGGCAGGGAATCAGAGGCCGGGAATAAAAGGCGGGAAATCAGAGCTGGGGAATCAGAGGCGGGGAATCAGAGTTGGGGAATCAGAGGAGGGGAATCAGATATGGGGAAACAGAGGCCGGGAATCAGAGGCAGGGTAACAGAGGCGGGGAATCAGATATGGGGAATCAGAGGTGGGGAATTAGAGGTTGCGAATCAGAGGCGGGGAAACAGAGGCGGGGAATCAAATATAGGGAATCAGAGGTGGGGAATCAGAGGTTGTGAATCAGAGATGGGGAATCAAGGCGGGGAATCAGAGGCAGGGAATCAGACGCGGGGAATCAGAGGCGGGGATTCAGAGCTGGGGAATCAGAGGCGGTGAATCAGAGTTGGGGAATCAGAGGCAGGGAATCAGATATGGGGAATCAGAGGCGTGGAATCAGAGGCGGGGAAACAGAGGCGGGGAATCAGATATGGGGAATCAGAATTGGGGAATCAGGGGCAGGGAATCAGTGGCAGGGAATCAGAGGCGTGGAATCAGAGGCGGGGAATCAGAGGCAGGGAATCAGACACGGGGAATCGGAGGCGGGGAATCAGAGATGGGGAATCAGAGGCGGGGAATCAGAGGCAGGGAATCGGACTCCGGGAATCAGAGTTGGGGAATCAGAGCTGGGGAATCAGAGGCGGGGAATCAGAGTTGGGGAATCAGAGGCGGGTAATCAGATATGGGGAAATAGAGGCGGGGAATCAGATATGGGGAATCAGAGGTGTGGAATCAGAGGTTGGGAATCAGAGGCAGGGAATCAGAGTCGGGGAAACAGAGGCGGGGAATCAGATATGGGGAATCAGAGGTGGCGAATCAAAGGCGGTGAAACAGAGATGGGGAATCAGGGCAGGGAATCAGAGGCAGGGAATCAAACACGGGGAATCAGAGCTGGGGAATCAGAGGCGGGGAATCAGAGTTGGGAATCAGAGGCGGGGAATCAGAGGCGGGGAAACAGAGGCGGGGAATCAGATATGGGGAATCAGAGGTGGGGAATCCGAGGTTGGGAATCAGAGGCAGGGAATCAGAGGAAGGGAATCAGATGTGCGGAATCGGAGATGGGGAATCAGAGGCAGGGAATCAGAGGCGGGGAATCAGAGGCGGGGAATCAGATATGGGAAAACAGAGGCTGGGAATCCGAGGCGGGGAAACAGAGGCGGGGAATCAGATATGGGGAATCAGAGTTGGGGAATCAGAGGTTGGGAATCAGAGGCAGGGAATCAGAGGCTTGGAATCAGATGCAGGGAATCAGATGCGGGGAATCAGAGGCGGGGAATCAGAGCTGGGGAATCAGAGGTGGGGAATCAGATTTGGGGAATCAGAGGCGGGGACTTAGATATTGGGAAACAGAGGCGGGGAATGAGAGGCGGGGAAACCCAGGCGGGGAATCAGATATGGGGAATCAGAAGTGGGGAATCAGAGGCAAGGAATCAGATGTGCGGAATAAGAGATGGGGAATCAGAGGCAGGGAATCAGAATCAGAAGCAGGGAATCAGAGGCCGGGAATCAGAGGCCGGAATCAGATGCTGGGAATCAGATGCCTGGAATCAGAGGCGGGGAATCAGAGGCAGGGAATCAGATGCGGGGAATCAGAGGCGGGGAATCAGAGCTGGGGAATCAGAGGTGGGGTATTAGAGTTGGGGAATCAGAGGCGGGGAATCAGATATGGGGAAACAGAGGTGGGGAATCAGAGGCGGGGAAACAGAGGCAGGGAATCAGATATGGGAAATCAGAGGTGGGGAATCAGAGATGGGGAATCAGAGGCGGTGAATCAGAGATGGGGAATCAGAGGCGGGGAATCAGAGGCAGGAAATCAGACACGGGGATTCAGAGGCTGGGAATCAGACGGGGGGAATCAAAGGCGGGGAATCAGAGCTGGGGAATCAGAGGCAGGGAATCAGAGGCGGGGAATCAGATATGGGGAATCAGAGGCTGGGATTCAGAGGCGGGGAATCAGAGGCAGGGAATCAGACATGTGGAATCAGAGGTGGGGAATCAGAGATGGGGAATCAGAGGCGGGGAATCAGAGGCAGGGAATCAGACGCGGGGAATCTGAGGCGGGGAATCAGAGCTGGGGAATCAGAGGTGGGGAATCAGAGTTGGGGAATCAGAGGCAGGGAATCGGATGTGCGGAATCAGAGATGGGGAATCAGATGTGGGGAATCAGAGGAATCAGAGATGGGGAATCAGAGGCGGGGAATCAGAGGCAGGAAATCAGACACGGGGATTCAGAGGCTGGGAATCAGACGGGGGGAATCAAAGGCGGGGAATCAGAGCTGGGGAATCAGAGGCAGGGAATCAGAGTTGGGGATTCAGAGACGGGGAATCAGATATGGGGAAACAGAGGCGGGGAATCGGAGGCGGGCAAACAGAGGCGGGGAATTAGATATGGGGAATCAGAGGTGGGGAATCAGAGGTGGTGAATCAGTGATGGGGAATCACAGGCGGGGAATCAGAGGCAGGGAATAGAACGCAGGGAATCAGACGCAGGGAATCAGAGCTGGGGAATCAGAGGCGGGGAATCATAGTTGGGAATCAGAGGCGGGGAATCAGATATGGGGAAACAGAGGCGGGGAATCAGAGGCGGGGAAACAGAGGCGGGGAATCAGATATGGGGAATCGGATGCGGGGAATCAGAGGCGGGGAATCAGAGGCGGGGAATCAGATATGGGGAATCAGAGGTGGGGCATCAGAGGTTGTGAATCACAGATGGGGAATTAGAGGCGGGGAATCAGAGGCAGGGAATCAGATATGGGGAAACAGAGGTGGGGAATCAGAGGCGGGGAAACAGAGGCAGGGGATCAGATATGGGGAATCAGAGGCGGGAATCAGAGGTGGGGAATCATAGGCAGGGAATCGGATGTGCGGAATCAGAGATGGGGAATCAGAGGCCGGGAATCAGAGGTGGTGAATCAGATATGGGGAATCAGAGGCGGGGAATCAGAGGCAGTGAATCAGTCGCGGGGAATCAGAGGTGGGCAATCAGAGGCGGGGAATCAGATATGGGGAATCAGAGGCGGGGAATCAGAGGCGGGGAAACAGAGGCGGGGAATCAGATATGGGGAATCAGAGGTGGGGCATCAGAGGTTGTGAATCACAGATGGGGAATTAGAGGCGGGGAATCAGAGGCAGGGAATCAGACTCGGGGAATCAGAGTCGGGGATTCAGAGCTGGGGAATCAGAGCGGGGAATCAGAGTTGGGGAATCAGAGGCGGGGAATCAGATATGGGGAATCAGAGGCAGGGAATCAGAGGCGGGGAATCAGAGGCAGGGAATCAGACGTGGGGAATCTGAGGCGGGGAATCAGAGCTGGGGAATCAGAGGTGGGGAATCAGAGTTGGGGAATCAGAGGCAGGGAATTAGATGTGCGGAATCAGAGATGGGGAATCAGAGGTGGGGAATCAGAGGCGGTGAATCAGAGATGGGGAATCAGAGGCGGGGAATCAGAGGCAGGAAATCAGACACGGGGATTCAGAGGCTGGGAATCAGACGGGGGGAATCAAAGGCGGGGAATCAGAGCTGGGGAATCTGAGGCAGGGAATCAGAGTTGGGGATTCAGAGGCGGGGAATCAGATATGGGGAAACAGAGGCGGGGAATCAGAGGCGGGAAAACAGAGGCGGGGAATTAGATATGGGGAATCAGAGGTGGGGAATCAGAGGTGGTGAATCAGAGATGGGGAATCAGAGGCGGGGAATCAGAGGCAGGGAATCGGACGCCGGGAATCAGAGGCGGGGAATCAGAGCTGGGGAATCAGAGGCGGGGAATCAGAGGTGGTGAATCAGAGATGGGGAATCAGAGGCGGGGAATCAGAGGCAGGGAATCGGACGCCGGGAATCAGAGGCGGTGAATCAGAGCTGGGGAAACAGAGGCGGGGAATCAGATATGGGGAATCAGAGGTGGGGAATCAGGGGCGGGGAATCAGTGGCAGGGAATCAGAGGCCGGGAATAAAAGGCGGGAAATCAGAGCTGGGGAATCAGAGGCGGGGAATCAGAGTTGGGGAATCAGAGGAGGGGAATCAGATATGGGGAAACAGAGGCCGGGAATCAGAGGCAGGGTAACAGAGGCGGGGAATCAGATATGGGGAATCAGAGGTGGGGAATTAGAGGTTGCGAATCAGAGGCGGGGAAACAGAGGCGGGGAATCAAATATAGGGAATCAGAGGTGGGGAATCAGAGGTTGTGAATCAGAGATGGGGAATCAAGGCGGGGAATCAGAGGCAGGGAATCAGACGCGGGGAATCAGAGGCGGGGATTCAGAGCTGGGGAATCAGAGGCGGTGAATCAGAGTTGGGGAATCAGAGGCAGGGAATCAGATATGGGGAATCAGAGGCGTGGAATCAGAGGCGGGGAAACAGAGGCGGGGAATCAGATATGGGGAATCAGAATTGGGGAATCAGGGGCAGGGAATCAGTGGCAGGGAATCAGAGGCGTGGAATAAGAGGCGGGGAATCAGAGGCAGGGAATCAGACACGGGGAATCGGAGGCGGGGAATCAGAGATGGGGAATCAGAGGCGGGGAATCAGAGGCAGGGAATCGGACTCCGGGAATCAGAGTTGGGGAATCAGAGCTGGGGAATCAGAGGCGGGGAATCAGAGTTGGGGAATCAGAGGCGGGGAATCAGATATGGGGAAATAGAGGCGGGGAATCAGATATGGGGAATCAGAGGTGTGGAATCAGAGGTTGGGAATCAGAGGCAGGGAATCAGAGTCGGGGAAACAGAGGCGGGGAATCAGATATGGGGAATCAGAGGCGGGGAATCAGATATGGGGAATCAGAGGTGGGGAATCAGGGGCTGGGAATCAGTGGCAGGGAATCAGAGGCGGGGAATCTGAGCCGGGGAATCAGAGGCAGGGAATCAGACACGGGGAATCAGAGGCGGGGAATCAGAGATGGTGAATCAGAGGCGGGGAATCAGAGGCAGGGAATCGGACGCCGGGAATCAGAGGCGGGGAATCAGAGCTGGGGAATCAGAGGCGGGGAATCAGAGTCGGGGAATCAGAGGCGGGGAATCAGATATGGGGAAATAGAGGCGGGGAATCAGATATGGGGAATCAGAGGTGTGGAATCAGACGTTGGGAATCAGAGGCAGGGAATCAGAGGCGGGGAAACAGAGGCGGGGAATCAGATATGGGGAATCAGAGGTGGCGAATCAAAGGCGATGAAACAGAGATGGGGAATCAGGGCAGGGAATCAGAGGCAGGGAATCAGAGCTGGGGAAACAGAGGCGGGGAATCAGATATGGGGAATCAGAGGTGGGGAATCAGGGGCGGGGAATCAGTTGCAGGGAATCAGAGCTGGGGAATCAGAGGTGGGGATTCAGAGCTGGGGAAACAGAGGCGGGGAATCAGATATGGGGAATCAGAGGTGGGGAATCAGGGGCGGGGAATAGTGGCAGGGAATCAGAGGCCGGGAATAAAAGGCGGGGAATCAGAGCTGGGGAATCAGAGGCGGGGAATCAGAGTTGGGGAATCAGAGGAGGGGAATCAGATATGGGGAAACAGAGGCCGGGAATCAGAGGCAGGGAAACAGAGGCGGGGAATCAGATATGGGGAATCAGAGGTGGGGAATTTGAAGTTGCGAATCAGAGGCGGGGAATCAGAGGCGGGGAATCAGAGGCAGGGAATCGGATGTGCGGAATCAGAGATGGGGAATCAGAGGTGGGGATTCAGAGGTGGTGAATCAGAAAAGGGGAATCAGAGGCTGGGAATCAGAGGCAGGGAATCAGACGCAGGGAATCAGAGGCGGGGAATCATAGCTGGCGAATTAGAGGAGGGGAATCAGAGTTGGGGAATCAGAGGCGGGGAATCAGATATGGGGAAACAGTCGGGGAATCAGAGGCGGGGAAACAGAGGCAGGGAATCAGATATGGGGAATCAGATGTGGGGAATCAGAGGCAGGGAATCAGATGTGCGGAATCAGAGATGGGGAATCAGAGGCAGGGAATCAGAATCAGAAGCAGGGAATCAGAGGCCGGGAATCAGAGGCCGGAATCAGATGCTGTGAATCAGAGGCCTGGAATCAGAGGCAGGGAATCAGAGGCAGGGAATCTGATGCGGGGAATCAGAGGCGGGGAATCAGAGCTGGGGAATCATAGGCAGGGTATTAGAGTTGGGGAATCAGAGGCGGGGAATCAGATATGGGGAAACAGAGGTGGGGAATCAGAGGCGGGGAAACAGAGGCAGGGAATCAGATATGGGGAATCAGAGGCGGGAATCAGAGGTGGGGAATCATAGGCAGGGAATCGGATGTGCGGAATCAGAGATGGGGAATCAGAGGCCGGGAATCAGAGGTGGTGAATCAGATATGGGGAATCAGAGGCGGGGAATCAGAGGCAGTGAATCAGTCGCGGGGAATCAGAGGTGGGCAATCAGAGGCGGGGAATCAGATATGGGGAATCAGAGGCGGGGAATCAGAGGCGGGGAAACAGAGGCGGGGAATCAGATATGGGGAATCAGAGGTGGGGCATCAGAGGTTGTGAATCACAGATGGGGAATTAGAGGCGGGGAATCAGAGGCAGGGAATCAGACTCGGGGAATCAGAGTCGGGGATTCAGAGCTGGGGAATCAGAGCGGGGAATCAGAGTTGGGGAATCAGAGGCGGGGAATCAGATATGGGGAATCAGAGGCAGGGAATCAGAGGCGGGGAATCAGAGGCAGGGAATCAGACGCGGGGAATCTGAGGCGGGGAATCAGAGCTGGGGAATCAGAGGTGGGGAATCAGAGTTGGGGAATCAGAGGCAGGGAATTAGATGTGCGGAATCAGAGATGGGGAATCAGAGGCGGGGAATCAGAGGCGGTGAATCAGAGATGGGGAATCAGAGGCGGGGAATCAGAGGCAGGAAATCAGACACGGGGATTCAGAGGCTGGGAATCGGACGCCGGGAATCAGAGGCGGGGAATCAGAGCTGGGGAATCAGAGGCGGGGAATCAGAGGTGGTGAATCAGAGATGGGGAATCAGAGGCGGGGAATCAGAGGCAGGGAATCGGACGCCGGGAATCAGAGGCGGTGAATCAGAGCTGGGGAAACAGAGGCGGGGAATCAGATATGGGGAATCAGAGGTGGGGAATCAGGGGCGGGGAATCAGTGGCAGGGAATCAGAGGCCGGGAATAAAAGGCGGGAAATCAGAGCTGGGGAATCAGAGGCGGGGAATCAGAGTTGGGGAATCAGAGGATGGGAATCAGATATGGGGAAACAGAGGCCGGGAATCAGAGGCAGGGTAACAGAGGCGGGGAATCAGATATGGGGAATCAGAGGTGGGGAATTAGAGGTTGCGAATCAGAGGCGGGGAAACAGAGGCGGGGAATCAAATATAGGGAATCAGAGGTGGGGAATCAGAGGTTGTGAATCAGAGATGGGGAATCAAGGCGGGGAATCAGAGGCAGGGAATCAGACGCGGGGAATCAGAGGCGGGGATTCAGAGCTGGGGAATCAGAGGCGGTGAATCAGAGTTGGGGAATCAGAGGCAGGGAATCAGATATGGGGAATCAGAGGCGTGGAATCAGAGGCGGGGAAACAGAGGCGGGGAATCAGATATGGGGAATCAGAATTGGGGAATCAGGGGCAGGGAATCAGTGGCAGGGAATCAGAGGCGTGGAATCAGAGGCGGGGAATCAGAGGCAGGGAATCAGACACGGGGAATCGGAGGCGGGGAATCAGAGATGGGGAATCAGAGGCGGGGAATCAGAGGCAGGGAATCGGACTCCGGGAATCAGAGTTGGGGAATCAGAGCTGGGGAATCAGAGGCGGGGAATCAGAGTTGGGGAATCAGAGGCGGGGAATCAGATATGGGGAAATAGAGGCGGGGAATCAGATATGGGGAATCAGAGGTGTGGAATCAGAGGTTGGGAATCAGAGGCAGGGAATCAGAGTCGGGGAAACAGAGGCGGGGAATCAGATATGGGGAATCAGAGGTGGCGAATCAAAGGCGGTGAAACAGAGATGGGGAATCAGGGCAGGGAATCAGAGGCAGGGAATCAAACACGGGGAATCAGAGCTGGGGAATCAGAGGCGGGGAATCAGAGTTGGGAATCAGAGGCGGGGAATCAGAGGCGGGGAAACAGAGGCGGGGAATCAGATATGGGGAATCAGAGGTGGGGAATCCGAGGTTGGGAATCAGAGGCAGGGAATCAGAGGCGGGGAATCAGAGGCGGGGAATCAGAGGAAGGGAATCAGATGTGCGGAATCGGAGATGGGGAATCAGAGGCAGGGAATCAGAGGCGGGGAATCAGAGGCGGGGAATCAGAGGCCGGGAATCAGATATGGGAAAACAGAGGCTGGGAATCCGAGGCGGGGAAACAGAGGCGGGGAATCAGATATGGGGAATCAGAGTTGGGGAATCAGAGGTTGGGAATCAGAGGCAGGGAATCAGAGGCTTGGAATCAGATGCAGGGAATCAGATGCGGGGAATCAGAGGCGGGGAATCAGAGCTGGGGAATCAGAGGTGGGGAATCAGATTTGGGGAATCAGAGGCGGGGACTTAGATATTGGGAAACAGAGGCGGGGAATGAGAGGCGGGGAAACCCAGGCGGGGAATCAGATATGGGGAATCAGAGGTGGGGAATCAGAGGCAAGGAATCAGATGTGCGGAATAAGAGATGGGGAATCAGAGGCAGGGAATCAGAATCAGAAGCAGGGAATCAGAGGCCGGGAATCAGCGGCCGGAATCAGATGCTGGGAATCAGATGCCTGGAATCAGAGGCGGGGAATCAGAGGCAGGGAATCAGATGCGGGGAATCAGAGGCGGGGAATCAGAGCTGGGGAATCAGAGGTGGGGTATTAGAGTTGGGGAATCAGAGGCGGGGAATCAGATATGGGGAAACAGAGGTGGGGAATCAGAGGCGGGGAAACAGAGGCAGGGAATCAGATATGGGAAATCAGAGGTGGGGAATCAGAGATGGGGAATCAGAGGCGGTGAATCAGAGATGGGGAATCAGAGGCGGGGAATCAGAGGCAGGAAATCAGACACGGGGATTCAGAGGCTGGGAATCAGACGGGGGGAATCAAAGGCGGGGAATCAGAGCTGGGGAATCAGAGGCAGGGAATCAGAGGCGGGGAATCAGATATGGGGAATCAGAGGCTGGGATTCAGAGGCGGGGAATCAGAGGCAGGGAATCAGACATGTGGAATCAGAGGTGGGGAATCAGAGATGGGGAATCAGAGGCGGGGAATCAGAGGCAGGGAATCAGACGCGGGGAATCTGAGGCGGGGAATCAGAGCTGGGGAATCAGAGGCGGGGAATCAGAGTTGGGGAATCAGAGGCAGGGAATCGGATGTGCGGAATCAGAGATGGGGAATCAGATGTGGGGAATCAGAGGAATCAGAGATGGGGAATCAGAGGCGGGGAATCTGAGGCAGGAAATCAGACACGGGGATTCAGAGGCTGGGAATCAGACGGGGGGAATCAAAGGCGGGGAATCAGAGCTGGGGAATCAGAGGCAGGGAATCAGAGTTGAGGATTCAGAGACGGGGAATCAGATATGGGGAAACAGAGGCGGGGAATCAGAGGCGGGCAAACAGAGGCGGGGAATTAGATATGGGGAATCAGAGGTGGGGAATCAGAGGTGGTGAATCAGTGATGGGGAATCACAGGCGGGGAATCAGAGGCAGGGAATAGAACGCAGGGAATCAGACGCAGGGAATCAGAGCTGGGGAATCAGAGGCGGGGAATCATAGTTGGGAATCAGAGGCGGGGAATCAGATATGGGGAAACAGAGGCGGGGAATCAGAGGCGGGGAAACAGAGGCGGGGAATCAGATATGGGGAATCGGATGCGGGGAATCAGAGGCGGGGAATCAGAGCTGGGGAATCAGAGGCGGGGAATCAGAGTTGGGGCATCAGAGGTGGGGAATTAGATATAGGGAAACAGAGGCGGGGAATCAGAGGCGGGGAAACAGAGGCGGGGAATCAGATATGGGGAATCAGAGGTGGGGAATCAGAGGCAGGGAATCAGATGTGCGGAATCAGAGATGGGGAATCAGAGGCAGGGAATCAGAATCAGAAGCGGGGAATCAGAGGCCGGGAATCAGAGGCCGGGAATCAGATGCTGGGAATAAGAGGCCGGGAATCAGAGGTGGGGAATCAGAGTCCGGGAATCAGAGATGGGGATTCAGAGGCGGGGAATGAGATATAGAGAATCAGAGGCGGGGAATCAGAGGCCGGGAAACAGAGGTGGGGAATCAGATATGGGGAATCAGAGGTGGCGAATCAAAGGCGGTGAATCAGAGATGGGGAATCAGAGGCGGGGAATCAGAGGCAGGGAATCAGATGCGGGGAATCAGAGGCGGGGAATCAGAGCTGGCGAATCAGAGGCGGGGAATCAGAGGTGGGCAATCAGAGGCGGGGAATCAGATATGGGGAATCAGAGGCGGGGAATCAGAGGCGGGGAAACAGAGGCGGGGAATCAAATATAGGGAATCAGAGGTGGGGAATCAGAGGTTGTGAATCAGAGATGGGGAATCAAGGCGGGGAATCAGAGGCAGGGAATCAGACACGGGGAATCAGAGGCGGGGATTCAGAGCTGGGGAATCAGAGGCGGGGAATCAGAGTTGGGGAATCAGAGGCAGGGAATCAGATATGAGGAATCAGAGGCGGGGAATCAGAGGCGGGGAAACAGAGGCGGGGAATCAGATATGGGGAATCCAAGTCGGGGAATCAGAGGCAGGGAATAAGACGCGGGGAATCAGAGGCGGTGATTCAGAGCTGGGGAATCAGAGGCGGGGAATCAGTGTTGGGGAATCAGAGGCAGGGAATCAGATATGGGGAATCAGAGGCGGGGAATCAGAGGCCGGGAATCAGATATGGGGAAACAGAGGCGGGGAATCCGAGGTGGGGAAACAGAGGCGGGGAATCAGAGGAAGGGAATCAGATGTGCAGAATCGGAGATGGGGAATCAGAGGAAGGGAATCAGAGTCGGGGAAACAGAGGCGGGGAATCAGATATGTGGAATCAGAGGTGGCGAATCAAAGGCGGTGAAACAGAGATGGGGAATCAGGGCAGGGAATCAGAGGCAGGGAATCAAACACGGGGAATCAGAGCTGGGGAATCAGAGGCGGGGAATCAGAGTTGGGAATCAGAGGCGGGGAATCAGAGGCGGGGAAACAGAGGCGGGGAATCAGATATGGGGAATCAGAGGTGGGGAATCAGAGGTTGGGAATCAGAGGCAGGGAATCAGAGGCGGGGAATCAGAGGCGGGGAATCAGAGGAAGGGAATCAGATGTGCAGAATCGGAGATGGGGAATCAGAGGCATGGAATCAGAGGCGGGGAATCAGAGGCCGGGAATCAGAGGCCGGGAATCAGATATGGGGAAACTGAGGCGGGGAATCCGAGGCGGGGAAACAGAGGCGGGGAATCAGATATGGGGAATCAGAGGTGGGGAATCAGAGGTTGGGAATCAGAGGCAGGGAATCAGAGGCTTGGAATCAGATGCAGGGAATCAGATGAGGGGCATCAGAGGCGGGGAATCAGAGCTGGGGAATCAGAGGTGGGGAATCAGATTTGGGGAATCAGAGGTGGGGACTTAGATATTGGGAAACAGAGGCGGGGAATCAGAGGCGGGGAAACAGAGGTGGGGAATCAGATATGGGGAATCAGAGGTGGGGAATCAGAGGCAGGGAATCAGATGTGCGGAATCAGAGATAGGGAATCAGAGGCAGGGAATCAGAATGAGAAGCAGGGAATCAGATTTGGGGAATCAGAGGTGGGGACTTAGATATTGGGAAACAGAGGCGGGGAATCAGAGGCGGGGAAACAGAGGTGGGGAATCAGATATGGGGAATCAGAGGTGGGGAATCAGAGGCAGGGAATCAGATGTGCGGAATCAGAGATAGGGAATCAGAGGCAGGGAATCAGAATGAGAAGCAGGGAATCAGAGGCCGGGAATCAGAGGCCGGAATCAGATGATGGGAATCAGAGGCCTGGAATCAGAGGCGGGGAATCAGAGGCAGGGAATCAGATGCGGGGAATCAGAGGCGGGGAATCAGAGCTGGGGAATCAGAGGCGGGGTATTAGAGTTGGGGAATCAGAGGCGGGGATTCAGATATGGGGAAACAGAGGTAGGGAATCAGAGTCGGGGAAACAGAGGCAGGGAATCAGATATGGGGAATCAGAGGCAGGGAATCAGAGGTGGCAAACATAGGCAGGGAATCGGATGTGCGGAATCAGAGATGGGGAATCAGAGGCCGGGAATCAGAGGTGGTGAATCAGAGATGGGGAATCAGAGGCGGGGAATCAGAGGCAGGGTATCAGACGCGGGGAATCAGAGGTGGGCAATCAGAGGCGGGGAATCAGATATGGGTAATCAGAGGCAGGGAATCAGAGGCGGGGAAACAGAGGCAGGGAATCAGATATGGGGAATCAGAGGTGGGGCATCAGAGGTTGTGAATCACAGATGGGGAATAAGAGGCGGGGAATCAGAGGCAGGGAATCAGACGCGGGGAATCAGAGGCGGGGATTCAGAGCTGGGGAATCAGAAGCGGGGAATCAGAGTTGGGGAATCAGAGGCGGGGAATCAGATATGGGGAACCAGAGGCAGGGAATCAGAGGCGGGGAATCAGAGGCAGGGAATCAGACGCGGGGAATCTGAGGCGGGGAATCAGAGCTGGGGAATCAGAGGTGGGGAATCAGAGTTGGGGAATCAGAGGCAGGGAATTGGATGTGCGGAATCAGAGATGGGGAATCAGAGGTGGGGAATCAGAGGCGGTGAATCAGAGATGGGGAATCAGAGGCGGGGAATCAGAGGCAGGAAATCAGACACGGGGATTCAGAGGCTGGGAATCAGACGGGGGGAATCAAAGGCGGGGAATCAGAGCTGGGGAATCTGAGGCAGGGAATCAGAGTTGGGGATTCAGAGGCGGGGAATCAGATATGGGGAAACAGAGGCGGGGAATCAGAGGCGGGCAAACAGAGGCGGGGAATTAGATATGGGGAATCAGAGGTAGGGAATCAGAGGTGGTGAATCAGTGATGGGGAATCACAGGCGGGGAATCAGAGGCAGGGAATAGAACGCGGGGAATCAGAGGCAGGGAATCAGAGCTGGGGAATCAGAGGCGGGGAATCATAGTTGGGAATCAGAGGCGGGAATCAGATATGGGGAAACAGAGGCGGGGAATCAGAGGCGGGGAAACAGAGGCGGGGCATCAGATATGGGGAATCGGATGCAGGGAATCAGGGGCGGGGAATCAGAGCTGGGGAATCAGAGGCGGGGAATCAGAGTTGGGGCATCAGAGGTGGGGAATTAGATATACGGAAACAGAGGCGGGGAATCAGAGGCGGGGAAACAGAGGCGGGGAATCAGATATTGGGAATCAGAGGTGGGGAATCAGAGGCAGGGAATCAGATGTGCGGAATCAGAGATGGGGAATCAGAGGCAGGGAATCAGAAGCGGGGAATCAGAGGCCGGGAATCAGAGGCCGGGAATCAGATGCTGGGAATAAGAGGCCGGGAATCAGAGGAGGGGAATCAGAGTCCGGGAATCAGAGATGGGGATTCAGAGGCGGGGAATGAGATATGGAGAATCAGAGGCGGGGAATCAGAGGCGGGGAAACAGAGGTGGGGAATCAGATATGGGGAATCAGAGGTGGCGAATCAAAGGCAGTGAATCAGAGATGGGGAATCAGAGGCAGGGAATCAGAGGCAGGGAATCAGATGCGGGGAATCAGAGGCGGGGAATCAGAGCTGGCGAATCAGAGGCTGGGAATCAGAGGTGGGCAAACAGAGGCGGGGAATCAGATATGGGGAATCAGAGGCGGGGAATCAGAGGCGGGGAAACAGAGGCGGGGAATCAAATATAGGGAATCAGAGGTGGAGAATCAGAGGTTGTGAATCAGAGATGGGGAATCAAGGCGGGGAATCAGAGGCAGGGAATAAGACGCGGGGAATCAGAGGCGGTGATTCAGAGCTGGGGAATCAGAGGCGGGGAATCAGAGTTGGGGAATCAGAGGCAGGGAATCAGATATGGGGAATCAGAGGCGGGGAATCAGAGGCCGGGAATCAGATATGGGGAAACAGAGGCGGGGAATCCGAGGCGGGGAAACAGAGGCGGGGAATCAGATATGGGGAATCAGAGGTGGGGAATCAGAGGTTTGGAATCAGAGGCAGGGAATCAGAGGCTTGGAATCAGATGCAGGGTATCAGATGCGGGGAATCAGAGGCGGGGAATCAGAGCTGGGGAATCAGAGGTGGGGAATCAGATTTGGGGAGTCAGAGGTGGGGACTTAGATATTGGGAAACAGAGGCGGGGAATCAGAGGCGGGGAAACAGAGGCGGGGAATCAGATATGGTGAATCAGAGGTGGGGAATCAGAGGCAGGGAATCAGATGTGCGGAATCAGAGATGGGGAATCAGAGGAAGGGAATCAGAATCAGAAGCAGGGAATCAGAGGCCGGGAATCAGAGGCCGGAATCAGATGCTGGGAATCAGAGGCCTGGAATCAGAGGCGGGGAATCAGAGGCAGGGAATCAGATGCGGGGAATCAGAGGCGGGGAATCAGAGCTGGGGAATCAGAGGCGGGGTATTAGAGTTGGGGAATCAGAGGCGGGGAATCAGATATGGGGAAACAGAGGTGGGGAATCAGAGGCGGGGAAACAGAGGCAGGGAATCAGATATGGGGAATCAGAGGTGGGGCATCAGAGGTTGTGAATCACAGATGGGGAATCAGAGGCGGGGAATCAGAGGCAGGGAATCAGACACGGGGAATCAGAGGCGGGGATTCAGAGCTGGGGAATCAGAAGCGGGGAATCAGAGTTGGGGAATCAGAGGCGGGGAATCAGATATGGGGAATCAGAGGCAGGGAATCAGAGGCGGGGAATCAGAGGCAGGGAATCAGACGCGGGGAATCTGAGGCGGGGAATCAGAGCTGGGGAATCGGAGGTGGGGAATCAGAGTTGGGGAATCAGAGGCAGGGAATTGGATGTGCGGAATCAGAGAGGGGGAATCAGAGGTGGGGAATCAGAGGCGGTGAATCAGAGATGGGGAATCAGAGGCGGGGAATCAGAGGCAGGAAATCAGACTCGGGGATTCAGAGGCTGGGAATCAGACGGGGGAATCAAAGGCGGGGAATCAGAGCTGGGGAATCTGAGGCAGGGAATCAGAGTTGGGGATTCAGAGGCGGGGAATCAGATATGGGGAAACAGAGGCGGGGAATCAGAGGCGGGCAAACAGAGGCGGGGAATTAGATATGGGGAATCAGAGGTAGGGAATCAGAGGTGGTGAATCAGTGATGGGGAATCACAGGCGGGGAATCAGAGGCAGGGAATAGAACGCGGGGAATCAGAGGCGGGGAATCAGAGTTGGGGCATCAGAGGTGGGGAATTAGATATAGGGAAACAGAGGCGGGGAATCAGAGGCGGGGAAACAGAGGCGGGGAATCAGATATGGGGAATCAGAGGTGGGGAATCAGAGCCAGGGAATCAGATGTGCGGAATCAGAGATGGGGAATAAGAGGCAGGGAATCAGAATCAGAAGCGGGGAATCAGAGGCCAGGAATCAGAGGCCGGGAATCAGATGCTGGGAATAAGAGGCCGGGAATCAGAGGTGGGGAATCAGATATGGGGAATCAGAGGCGGGGAATCAGAGGCAGGGAATCAGATGCGGGGAATCAGAGGCGGGGAATCAGAGCTGGCGAATCAGAGGCTGGGAATCAGAGGTGGGCAATCAGTGGCGGGGAATCAGATATGGGGAATCAGAGGCGGGGAATCAGAGGCGGGGAAACAGAGGTGGGGAATCAAATATAGGGAATCAGAGGTGGGGAATCAGAGGTTGTGAATCAGAGATGGGGAATCAAGGCGGGGAATCAGAGGCAGGGAATCAGACGCGGGGAATCAGAGGCGGGGATTCAGAGCTGGGGAATCAGAGGCGGGGAATCAGAGTTGGGGAATCAGAGGCAGGGAATCAGATATGGGGAATCAGAGGCGGGGAATCAGAGGCGGGGAAACAGAGGCGGGGAATCAGATGTGGGGAATCAGAGGTGGGGAATCAGGGGCAGGGAATCAGTGGCAGGGAATCAGAGGCGGGGAATCAGAGGCGGGGAATCAAAGGCAGGGAATCAGACACGGGGAATCAGAGGCGGGGAATCAGAGATGGGGAATCAGAGGCAGGGAATCGTATGCCGGGAATCAGAGTCAGGGAATCAGAGCTGGGGAATCAGAGGCGGGGAATCAGAGTTGGGGAATC
This sequence comes from Narcine bancroftii, assembly GCF_036971445.1. Lineage (NCBI taxonomy): Eukaryota > Metazoa > Chordata > Chondrichthyes > Torpediniformes > Narcinidae > Narcine > Narcine bancroftii. The sequence goes on from NC_091474.1 coordinate 117,208,640, forward strand.
AGAGGCGGGGAATCAGATATGGGGAAATAGAGGCGGGGAATCAGATATGGGGAATCAGAGGTGTGGAATCAGAGGTTGGGAATCAGAGGCAGGGAATCAGAGTCGGGGAAACAGAGGCGGGGAATCAGATATGGGGAATCAGAGGTGGCGAATCAAAGGCGGTGAAACAGAGATGGGGAATCAGGGCAGGGAATCAGAGGCAGGGAATCAAACACGGGGAATCAGAGCTGGGGAATCAGAGGCGGGGAATCAGAGTTGGGAATCAGAGGCGGGGAATCAGAGGCGGGGAAACAGAGGCGGGGAATCAGATATGGGGAATCAGAGGTGGGGAATCCGAGGTTGGGAATCAGAGGCAGGGAATCAGAGGCGGAAAATCAGAGGCGGGGAATCAGAGGAAGGGAATCAGATGTGCGGAATCGGAGATGGGGAATCAGAGGCAGGGAATCAGAGGCGGGGAATCAGAGGCGGGGAATCAGAGGCCGGGAATCAGATATGGGGAAACAGAGGCGGGGAATCCGAGGCGGGGAAACAGAGGCGGGGAATCAGATATGGGGAATCAGAGGTGGGGAATCAGAGGTTGGGAATCAGAGGCAGGGAATCAGAGGCTTGGAATCAGATGCAGGGAATCAGATGCGGGGAATCAGAGGCGGGGAATCAGAGCTGGGGAATCAGAGGTGGGGAATCAGATTTGGGGAATCAGAGGCGGGGACTTAGATATTGGGAAACAGAGGCGGGGAATCAGAGGCGGGGAAACCCAGGCGGCGAATCAGATATGGGGAATCAGAGGTGGGGAATCAGAGGCAAGGAATCAGATGTGCGGAATCAGAGATGGGGAATCAGAGGCAGGGAATCAGAATCAGAAGCAGGGAATCAGAGGCCGGGAATCAGAGGCCGGAATCAGATGCTGGGAATCAGAGGCCTGGAATCAGAGGCGGGGAATCAGAGGCAGGGAATCAGATGCGGGGAATCAGAGGCGGGGAATCAGAGCTGGGGAATCAGATGCGGGGTATTAGAGTTGGGGAATCAGAGGCGGGGAATCAGATATGGGGAAACAGAGGTGGGGAATCAGAGGCGGGGAAACAGAGGCAGGGAATCAGATATGGGGAATCAGAGGCGGGGAATCAGAGGTGGGGAATCATAGGCAGGGAATCGGATGTGCGGAATCAGAGATGGGGAATCAGAGGCTGGGAATCAGAGGTGGTGAATCAGAGATGGGGAATCAGAGGCGGGGAATCAGAGGCAGGGAATCAGACGCGGGGAATCAGAGGTGGGCAATCAGAGGCGGGGAATCAGATATGGGGAATCAGAGGCGGGGAATCAGAGGCGGGGAAACAGAGGTGGGGAATCAGATATGGGGAATCAGAGGTGGGGCATCAGAGGTTGTGAATCACAGATGGGGAATCAGAGGCGGGGAATCAGAGGCAGGGAATCAGACGCGGGGAATCAGAGGCGGGGTATCAGAGCTGGGGAATCAGAGGCTGGGAATCAGAGTTGGGGAATCAGAGGCGGGGAATCAGATATGGGGAATCAGAGGCAGGGAATCAGAGGCGGGAAAACAGAGGCGGGGAATCAGATATGGGGAATCAGAGGCGGGGAATCAGAGGCGGGGAATCAGAGATGGGGAATCAGAGGCGGGGAATCAGAGGCAGGGAATCGGATGCCGGGAATCAGAGGCGGGAAATCAGAGCTGGGGAATCAGAGGCGGGGAATCAGAGTTGGGGAATCAGAGGCGGCGAAGCAGATATGGGGAAATAGAGGCGGGAATCAGATATGGGGAATCAGAGGCTGGGAATCAGGGGCAGGGAATCAGTGGCAGGGAATCAGAGGCGGGGAATCAGAGGCGGGGAATCACAGGCAGGGAATCAGACGCGGGGAATCAGAGGCGGGGAATCAGAGCTGGGGAATCAGAGGTGGGGAATCAGAGTCGGGGAATCATAGGCAGGGAATCGGTTGTGCGGAATCAGAGATGGGGAATCAGATGTGGGGAATCAGAGGCAGTGAATCAGAGGCGGGGAAACAGAGGCGGGGAATCAAATATAGGGAATCAGAGGTGGGGAATCAGAGGTTGAGAATCAGAGATGGGGAATCAAGGCGGGGAATCAGAGGCAGGGAATCAGACGCGGGGAATCAGAGGCGGGGATTCAGAGCTGGGGAATCAGAGGCGGTGAATCAGAGTTGGGGAATCAGAGGCAGGGAATCAGATATGGGGAATCAGAGGTGGCGAATCAGAGGCGGGGAAACAGATGCGGGGAATCAGATATGGGGAATCAGAATTGGGGAATCAGGGGCAGGGAATCAGTGGCAGGGAATCAGAGGCGGGGAATCAGAGGCGGGGAATCAGAGGCAGGGAATCAGACACGAGGAATCATAGGCGGGGAATCAGAGATGGGGAATCAGAGGCGGGGAATCAGAGGCAGGGAATCGGACTCCGGGAATCAGAGTCGGGGAATCAGAGCTGGGGAATCAGAGGCGGGGAATCAGAGTTGGGGAATCAGAGGCGGGGAATCAGATATGGGGAAATAGAGGCGGGGAATCAGATATGGGGAATCAGAGGTGTGGAATCAGAGGTTGGGAATCAGAGGCAGGGAATCAGAGTCGGGGAAACAGAGGTGGGTAATCAGATATGGGGAATCAGAGGTGGCGAATCAAAGGCGGTGAAACAGAGATGGGGAATCAGGGCAGGGAATCAGAGGCAGGGAATCAAACACGGGGAATCAGAGCTGGGGAATCAGAGGCGGGGAATCAGAGTTGGGAATCAGAGGCGGGGAATCAGAGGCGGGGAAACAGAGGCGAGGAATCAGATATGGGGAATCAGAGGGGGGGAATCCGAGGTTGGGAATCAGAGGCAGGGAATCAGAGGCGGGGAATCAGAGGCGGGGAATCAGAGGAAGGGAATCAGATGTGCGGAATCGGAGATGGGGAATCAGAGGCAGGGAATCAGAGGCGGGGAATCAGAGGCGGGGAATCAGATGCCGGGAATCAGATATGGGGAAACAGAGGCGGGGAATCCGAGGCGGGGAAACAGAGGCGGGGAATCAGATATGGGGAATCAGAGGTGGGGAATCAGAGGTTGGGAATCAGAGGCAGGGAATCAGAGGCTTGGAATCAGATGCAGGGAATCAGATGCGGGGAATCAGAGGCGGGGAATCAGAGCTGGGGAATCAGAGGTGGGGAATCAGATTTGGGGAATCAGAGGCGGGGACTTAGATATTGGGAAACAGAGGCGGGGAATCAGAGGCGGGGAAACCCAGGCGGGGAATCAGATATGGGGAATCAGAGGTGGGGAATCAGAGGCAAGGAATCAGATGTGCGGAATCAGAGATGGGGAATCAGAGGCAGGGAATCAGATGCGGGGAATCAGAGGCGGGGAATCAGAGCTGGGGAATCAGAGGCGGGGTATTAGAGTTGGGGAATCAGAGGCGGGGAATCAGATATGGGGAAACAGAGGTAGGGAATCAGAGGCGGGGAAACAGAGGCAGGGAATCAGATATGGGGAATCAGAGGCGGGGAATCAGAGGTGGGGAAACATAGGCAGGGAATCGGATGTGCGGAATCAGAGATGGGGAATCAGAGGCCGGGAATCAGAGGTGGTGAATCAGAGATGGGGAATCAGAGGTGGGGAATCAGAGGCAGGGTATCAGACGCGGGGAATCAGAGGTGGGCAATCAGAGGCGGGGAATCAGATATGGGTAATCAGAGGCAGGGAATCAGAGGCGGGGAAACAGAGGCGGGGAATCAGATATGGGGAATCAGAGGTGGGGCATCAGAGGTTGTGAATCACAGATGGGGAATAAGAGGCGGGGAATCAGAGGCAGGGAATCAGACGCGGGGAATCAGAGGCGGGGATTCAGAGCTGGGGAATCAGAAGCGGGGAATCATAGTTGGGGAATCAGAGGCGGGGAATCAGATATGGGGAACCAGAGGCAGGGAATCAGAGGCGGGGAATCAGAGGCAGGGAATTGGATGTGCGGAATCAGAGATGGGGAATCAGAGGTGGGGAATCAGAGGCGGTGAATCAGAGATGGGGAATCAGAGGCGGGGAATCAGAGGCAGGAAATCAGACACGGGGATTCAGAGGCTGGGAATCAGACGGGGGGAATCAAAGGCGGGGAATCAGAGCTGGGGAATCTGAGGCAGGGAATCAGAGTTGGGGATTCAGAGGCGGGGAATCAGATATGGGGAAACAGAGGCGGGGAATCAGAGGCGGGCAAACAGAGGCGGGGAATTAGGTATGGGGAATCAGAGGTAGGGAATCAGAGGTGGTGAATCAGTGATGGGGAATCACAGGCGGGGAATCAGAGGCAGGGAATAGAACGCGGGGAATCAGAGGCAGGGAATCAGAGCTGGGGAATCAGAGGCGGGGAATCATAGTTGGGAATCAGAGGCGGGAATCAGATATGGGGAAACAGAGGCGGGGAATCAGAGGCGGGGAAACAGAGGCGGGGAATCAGATATGGGGAATCGGATGCAGGGAATCAGAGGCGGGGAATCAGAGCTGGGGAATCAGAGGCGGGGAATTAGATATACGGAAACAGAGGCGGGGAATCAGAGGCGGGGAAACAGAGGCGGGGAATCAGATATTGGGAATCAGAGGTGGGGAATCAGAGGCAGGGAATCAGATGTGCGGAATCAGAGATGGGGAATCAGAGGCAGGGAATCAGAAGCGGGGAATCAGAGGCCGGGAATCAGAGGCCGGGAATCAGATGCTGGGAATAAGAGGCCGGGAATCAGAGGAGGGGAATCAGAGTCCGGGAATCAGAGATGGGGATTCAGAGGCGGGGAATGAGATATGGAGAATCAGAGGCGGGGAATCAGAGGCGGGGAAACAGAGGTGGGGAATCAGATATGGGGAATCAGAGGTGGCGAATCAAAGGCAGTGAATCAGAGATGGGGAATCAGAGGCAGGGAATCAGAGGCAGGGAATCAGATGCGGGGAATCAGAGGCGGGGAATCAGAGCTGGCGAATCAGAGGCTGGGAATCAGAGGTGGGCAATCAGAGGCGGGGAATCAGATATGGGGAATCAGAGGCGGGGAATCAGAGGCGGGGAAACAGAGGCGGGGAATCAAATATAGGGAATCAGAGGTGGAGAATCAGAGGTTGTGAATCAGAGATGGGGAATCAAGGCGGGGAATCAGAGGCAGGGAATAAGACGCGGGGAATCAGAGGCGGTGATTCAGAGCTGGGGAATCAGAGGCGGGGAATCAGAGTTGGGGAATCAGAGGCAGGGAATCAGATATGGGGAATCAGAGGCGGAGAATCAGAGGCCGGGAATCAGATATGGGGAAACAGAGGCGGGGAATCCGAGGCGGGGAAACAGAGGCGGGGAATCAGATATGGGGAATCAGAGGTGGGGAATCAGAGGTTTGGAATCAGAGGCAGGGAATCAGAGGCTTGGAATCAGATGCAGGGTATCAGATGCGGGGAATCAGAGGCGGGGAATCAGAGCTGGGGAATCAGAGGTGGGGAATCAGATTTGGGGAGTCAGAGGTGGGGACTTAGATATTGGGAAACAGAGGCGGGGAATCAGAGGCGGGGAAACAGAGGCGGGGAATCAGATATGGTGAATCAGAGGTGGGGAATCAGAGGCAGGGAATCAGATGTGCGGAATCAGAGATGGGGAATCAGAGGAAGGGAATCAGAATCAGAAGCAGGGAATCAGAGGCCGGGAATCAGAGGCCGGAATCAGATGCTGGGAATCAGAGGCCTGGAATCAGAGGCGGGGAATCAGAGGCAGGGAATCAGATGCGGGGAATCAGAGGCGGGGAATCAGAGCTGGGGAATCAGAGGCGGGGTATTAGAGTTGGGGAATCAGAGGCGGGGAATCAGATATGGGGAAACAGAGGTGGGGAATCAGAGGCGGGGAAACAGAGGCAGGGAATCAGATATGGGGAATCAGAGGTGGGGCATCAGAGGTTGTGAATCACAGATGGGGAATCAGAGGCGGGGAATCAGAGGCAGGGAATCAGACACGGGGAATCAGAGGCGGGGATTCAGAGCTGGGGAATCAGAAGCGGGGAATCAGAGTTGGGGAATCAGAGGCGGGGAATCAGATATGGGGAATCAGAGGCAGGGAATCAGAGGCGGGGAATCAGAGGCAGGGAATCAGACGCGGGGAATCTGAGGCGGGGAATCAGAGCTGGGGAATCGGAGGTGGGGAATCAGAGGCAGGAAATCAGACTCGGGGATTCAGAGGCTGGGAATCAGACGGGGGAATCAAAGGCGGGGAATCAGAGCTGGGGAATCTGAGGCAGGGAATCAGAGTTGGGGATTCAGAGGCGGGGAATCAGATATGGGGAAACAGAGGCGGGGAATCAGAGGCGGGCAAACAGAGGCGGGGAATTAGATATGGGGAATCAGAGGTAGGGAATCAGAGGTGGTGAATCAGTGATGGGGAATCACAGGCGGGGAATCAGAGGCAGGGAATAGAACGCGGGGAATCAGAGGCGGGGAATCAGAGTTGGGGCATCAGAGGTGGGGAATTAGATATAGGGAAACAGAGGCGGGGAATCAGAGGCGGGGAAACAGAGGCGGGGAATCAGATATGGGGAATCAGAGGTGGGGAATCAGAGCCAGGGAATCAGATGTGCGGAATCAGAGATGGGGAATAAGAGGCAGGGAATCAGAATCAGAAGCGGGGAATCAGAGGCCAGGAATCAGAGGCCGGGAATCAGATGCTGGGAATAAGAGGCCGGGAATCAGAGGTGGGGAATCAGATATGGGGAATCAGAGGTGGCGAATCAAAGGCGGTGAATCAGAGATGGGGAATCAGAGGCGGGGAATCAGAGGCAGGGAATCAGATGCGGGGAATCAGAGGCGGGGAATCAGAGCTGGCGAATCAGAGGCTGGGAATCAGAGGTGGGCAATCAGTGGCGGGGAATCAGATATGGGGAATCAGAGGCGGGGAATCAGAGGCGGGGAAACAGAGGTGGGGAATCAAATATAGGGAATCAGAGGTGGGGAATCAGAGGTTGTGAATCAGAGATGGGGAATCAAGGCGGGGAATCAGAGGCAGGGAATCAGACGCGGGGAATCAGAGGCGGGGATTCAGAGCTGGGGAATCAGAGGCGGGGAATCAGAGTTGGGGAATCAGAGGCAGGGAATCAGATATGGGGAATCAGAGGCGGGGAATCAGAGGCGGGGAAACAGAGGCGGGGAATCAGATGTGGGGAATCAGAGGTGGGGAATCAGGGGCAGGGAATCAGTGGCAGGGAATCAGAGGCGGGGAATCAGAGGCGGGGAATCAAAGGCAGGGAATCAGACACGGGGAATCAGAGGCGGGGAATCAGAGATGGGGAATCAGAGGCAGGGAATCGTATGCCGGGAATCAGAGTCAGGGAATCAGAGCTGGGGAATCAGAGGCGGGGAATCAGAGTTGGGGAATCAGAGGCGGGGAATCAGATATGGGGAAATAGAGGCGGGGAATCAGATATGGGGAATCAGAGGTGTGGAATCAGAGGTTGGGAATCAGAGGCAGGGAATCAGAGTCGGGGAAACAGAGGCGGGGAATCAGATATGGGGAATCAGAGGTGGCGAATCAAAGGCGGTGAAACAGAGATGGGGAATCAGGGCAGGGAATCAGAGGCAGGGAATCAAACACGGGGAATCAGAGCTGGGGAATCAGAGGCGGGGAATCAGAGTTGGGAATCAGAGGCGGGGAATCAGAGGCGGGGAAACAGAGGCGGGGAATCAGATATGGGGAATCAGAGGTGGGGAATCCGAGGTTGGGAATCAGAGGCAGGGAATCAGAGGCGGAAAATCAGAGGCGGGGAATCAGAGGAAGGGAATCAGATGTGCGGAATCGGAGATGGGGAATCAGAGGCAGGGAATCAGAGGCGGGGAATCAGAGGCGGGGAATCAGAGGCCGGGAATCAGATATGGGGAAACAGAGGCGGGGAATCCGAGGCGGGGAAACAGAGGCGGGGAATCAGATATGGGGAATCAGAGGTGGGGAATCAGAGGTTGGGAATCAGAGGCAGGGAATCAGAGGCTTGGAATCAGATGCAGGGAATCAGATGCGGGGAATCAGAGGCGGGGAATCAGAGCTGGGGAATCAGAGGTGGGGAATCAGATTTGGGGAATCAGAGGCGGGGACTTAGATATTGGGAAACAGAGGCGGGGAATCAGAGGCGGGGAAACCCAGGCGGCGAATCAGATATGGGGAATCAGAGGTGGGGAATCAGAGGCAAGGAATCAGATGTGCGGAATCAGAGATGGGGAATCAGAGGCAGGGAATCAGAATCAGAAGCAGGGAATCAGAGGCCGGGAATCAGAGGCCGGAATCAGATGCTGGGAATCAGAGGCCTGGAATCAGAGGCGGGGAATCAGAGGCAGGGAATCAGATGCGGGGAATCAGAGGCGGGGAATCAGAGCTGGGGAATCAGAGGCGGGGTATTAGAGTTGGGGAATCAGAGGCGGGGAATCAGATATGGGGAAACAGAGGTGGGGAATCAGAGGCGGGGAAACAGAGGCAGGGAATCAGATATGGGGAATCAGAGGCGGGGAATCAGAGGTGGGGAATCATAGGCAGGGAATCGGATGTGCGGAATCAGAGATGGGGAATCAGAGGCTGGGAATCAGAGGTGGTGAATCAGAGATGGGGAATCAGAGGCGGGGAATCAGAGGCAGGGAATCAGACGCGGGGAATCAGAGGTGGGCAATCAGAGTTGTGAATCAGAGGCGGGGAAACAGAGGTGGGGAATCAGATATGGGGAATCAGAGGTGGGGCATCAGAGGTTGTGAATCACAGATGGGGAATCAGAGGCGGGGAATCAGAGGCAGGGAATCAGACGCGGGGAATCAGAGGCGGGGTATCAGAGCTGGGGAATCAGAGGCTGGGAATCAGAGTTGGGGAATCAGAGGCGGGGAATCAGATATGGGGAATCAGAGGCAGGGAATCAGAGGCGGGAAAACAGAGGCGGGGAATCAGATATGGGGAATCAGAGGCGGGGAATCAGAGGCGGGGAATCAGAGATGGGGAATCAGAGGCGGGGAATCAGAGGCAGGGAATCGGATGCCGGGAATCAGAGGCGGGAAATCAGAGCTGGGGAATCAGAGGCGGGGAATCAGAGTTGGGGAATCAGAGGCGGCGAAGCAGATATGGGGAAATAGAGGCGGGAATCAGATATGGGGAATCAGAGGCTGGGAATCAGGGGCAGGGAATCAGTGGCAGGGAATCAGAGGCGGGGAATCAGAGGCGGGGAATCACAGGCAGGGAATCAGACGCGGGGAATCAGAGGCGGGGAATCAGAGCTGGGGAATCAGAGGTGGGGAATCAGAGTCGGGGAATCATAGGCAGGGAATCGGTTGTGCGGAATCAGAGATGGGGAATCAGATGTGGGGAATCAGAGGCAGTGAATCAGAGGCGGGGAAACAGAGGCGGGGAATCAAATATAGGGAATCAGAGGTGGGGAATCAGAGGTTGAGAATCAAAGATGGGGAATCAAGGCGGGGAATCAGAGGCAGGGAATCAGACGCGGGGAATCAGAGGCGGGGATTCAGAGCTGGGGAATCAGAGGCGGTGAATCAGAGTTGGGGAATCAGAGGCAGGGAATCAGATATGGGGAATCAGAGGTGGCGAATCAGAGGCGGGGAAACAGATGCGGGGAATCAGATATGGGGAATCAGAATTGGGGAATCAGGGGCAGGGAATCAGTGGCAGGGAATCAGAGGCGGGGAATCAGAGGCGGGGAATCAGAGGCAGGGAATCAGACACGAGGAATCATAGGCGGGGAATCAGAGATGGGGAATCAGAGGCGGGGAATCAGAGGCAGGGAATCGGACTCCGGGAATCAGAGTCGGGGAATCAGAGCTGGGGAATCAGAGGCGGGGAATCAGAGTTGGGGAATCAGAGGCGGGGAATCAGATATGGGGAAATAGAGGCGGGGAATCAGATATGGGGAATCAGAGGTGTGGAATCAGAGGTTGGGAATCAGAGGCAGGGAATCAGAGTCGGGGAAACAGAGGTGGGTAATCAGATATGGGGAATCAGAGGTGGCGAATCAAAGGCGGTGAAACAGAGATGGGGAATCAGGGCAGGGAATCAGAGGCAGGGAATCAAACACGGGGAATCAGAGCTGGGGAATCAGAGGCGGGGAATCAGAGTTGGGAATCAGAGGCGGGGAATCAGAGGCGGGGAAACAGAGGCGGGGAATCAGATATGGGGAATCAGAGGGGGGGAATCCGAGGTTGGGAATCAGAGGCAGGGAATCAGAGGCGGGGAATCAGAGGCGGGGAATCAGAGGAAGGGAATCAGATGTGCGGAATCGGAGATGGGGAATCAGAGGCAGGGAATCAGAGGCGGGGAATCAGAGGCGGGGAATCAGATGCCGGGAATCAGATATGGGGAAACAGAGGCGGGGAATCCGAGGCGGGGAAACAGAGGCGGGGAATCAGATATGGGGAATCAGAGGTGGGGAATCAGAGGTTGGGAATCAGAGGCAGGGAATCAGAGGCTTGGAATCAGATGCAGGGAATCAGATTCGGGGAATCAGAGGCGGGGAATCAGAGCTGGGGAATCAGAGGTGGGGAATCAGATTTGGGGAATCAGAGGCGGGGACTTAGATATTGGGAAACAGAGGCGGGGAATCAGAGGCGGGGAAACCCAGGCGGGGAATCAGATATGGGGAATCAGAGGTGGGGAATCAGAGGCAAGGAATCAGATGTGCGGAATCAGAGATGGGGAATCAGAGGCAGGGAATCAGATGCGGGGAATCAGAGGCGGGGAATCAGAGCTGGGGAATCAGAGGCGGGGTATTAGAGTTGGGGAATCAGAGGCGGGGAATCAGATATGGGGAAACAGAGGTGGGGAATCAGAGGCGGAGAAACAGAGGCAGGGAATCAGATATGGGGAATCAGAGGCGGGGAATCAGAGGTGGGGAATCATAGGCAGGGAATCGGATGTGCGGAATCAGAGATGGGGAATCAGAGGCTGGGAATCAGAGGTGGTGAATCAGAGATGGGGAATCAGAGGCGGGGAATCAGAGGCGGGGAATCAGACGCGGGGAATCAGAGGTGGGCAATCAGAGGCGGGGAATCAGATATGGGGAATCAGAGGCGGGGAATCAGAGGCGGGGAAACAGAGGCGGGGAATCAGATATGGGGAATCAGAGGTGGGGCATCAGAGGTTGTGAATCACAGATGGGGAATCAGAGGCGGGGAATCAGAGGCAGGGAATCAGACGCAGGGAATCAGAGGCGGGAATTCAGAGCTGGGGAATCAGAGGCGGGGAATCAGAGTTGGGGAATCAGAGGCGGGGAATCAGATATGGGGAATCAGAGGCAGGGAATCAGAGGCGGGAAAACAGAGGCGGGGAATCAGATATGGGGAATCAGAGGCGGGGAATCAGAGGCAGGGAATCAGACACGGGGAATCAGAGGCGGGGAATCAGAGATGGGGAATCAGAGGCGGGGAATCAGAGGCAGGGAATCGGATGCCGGGAATCAGAGGTGGGAAATCAGAGGCAGGAAATCAGACAGGGATTCAGTGGCTGGGAATCAGACGGGGGGAATCAAAGGCGGGGAATCAGAGCTGGTGAATCAGAGGCAGGGAATCAGAGTTGGGGATTCAGAGGCGGGGAATCAGATATGGGGAAACAGAGGCGGGGAATGAGAGGCGGGCAAGCAGAGGCGGGGAATTAGATATGGGGAATCAGAGGTGGGAAATCAGAGGTGGTGAATCAGAGATGGGGAATCACAGGCGGGGAATCAGAGGCAGCGAATAGAACGCGGGGAATCAGAGGCAGGGAATCAGAGCTGGGGAATCAGAGGCGGGGAATCAGATATGGGGAAACAGAGGCGGGGAATCAGAGGCGGGGAAACAGAGGCGGGGAATCAGACATGGGGAATCGGATGCGGGGAATCAGAGGCGGGGAATCAGAGCTGGGGGATCAGAGGTGGGGAATCAGAGTTGGGGCATCAGAGGTGGGGAATTAGATATGGGGAAACAGAGGCGGGGAATCAGAGGCGGGGAAACAGAGGCAGGGAATCAGATATGGGGAATCAGAGGTGGGGAATCAGAGGCAGGGAATCAGATGTGCGGAATCAGAGATGGGGAATCAGAGGCAGGGAATCAGAATCAGAAGCGGGGAATCAGAGGCCGGGAATCAGAGGCCGGGAATCAGATGCTGGGAATAAGAGGCCGGGAATCAGAGGTGGGGAATCAGAGTCTGGGAATCAGAGATGGGGATTCAGAGGTGGGGAATGAGATATGGAGAATCAGAGGCGGGGAATCAGAGGCGGGGAAACAGAGGTGGGGAATCAGATATGGGGAAATAGAGGCGGGGAATCAGATATGGGGAATCAGAGGTGTGGAATCAGAGGTTGGGAATCAGAGGCAGGGAATCAGATCGGGGAAACAGAGGCGGGTAATCAGATATGGGGAATCAGAGGTGGCGAATCAAAGGCGGTGAAACAGAGATGGGGAATCAGGGCAGGGAATCAGAGGCAGGGAATCAAACACGGGGAATCAGAGCTGGGGAATCAGAGGCAGGGAATCAGAGTTGGGAATCAGAGGCGGGGAATCAGAGGCGGGGAAACAGAGGCGGGGAATCAGATATGGGGAATCAGAGGTGGGGAATCCGAGGTTGGGAATCAGAGGCAGGGAATCAGAGGCGGGGAATCAGAGGCGGGGAATCAGAGGAAGGGAATCAGATGTGCGGAATCGGAGATGGGGAATCAGAGGCAGGGAATCAGAGGCGGGGAATCAGATATGGGGAATCAGAGGTGGGGAATCAGAGGTTGGGAATCAGAGGCAGGGAATCAGAGGCTTGGAATCAGATGCAGGGAATCAGATTCGGGGAATCAGAGGCGGGGAATCAGAGCTGGGGAATCAGAGGTGGGGAATCAGATTTGGGGAATCAGAGGCGGGGACTTAGATATTGGGAAACAGAGGCGGGGAATCAGAGGCGGGGAAACCCAGGCGGGGAATCAGATATGGGGAATCAGAGGTGGGGAATCAGAGGCAAGGAATCAGATGTGCGGAATCAGAGATGGGGAATCAGAGGCAGGGAATCAGATGCGGGGAATCAGAGGCGGGGAATCAGAGCTGGGGAATCAGAGGCGGGGTATTAGAGTTGGGGAATCAGAGGCGGGGAATCAGATATGGGGAAACAGAGGTGGGGAATCAGAGGCGGAGAAACAGAGGCAGGGAATCAGATATGGGGAATCAGAGGCGGGGAATCAGAGGTGGGGAATCATAGGCAGGGAATCGGATGTGCGGAATCAGAGATGGGGAATCAGAGGCTGGGAATCAGAGGTGGTGAATCAGAGATGGGGAATCAGAGGCGGGGAATCAGAGGCGGGGAATCAGACGCGGGGAATCAGAGGTGGGCAATCAGAGGCGGGGAATCAGATATGGGGAATCAGAGGCGGGGAATCAGAGGCGGGGAAACAGAGGCGGGGAATCAGATATGGGGAATCAGAGGTGGGGCATCAGAGGTTGTGAATCACAGATGGGGAATCAGAGGCGGGGAATCAGAGGCAGGGAATCAGACGCAGGGAATCAGAGGCGGGAATTCAGAGCTGGGGAATCAGAGGCGGGGAATCAGAGTTGGGGAATCAGAGGCGGGGAATCAGATATGGGGAATCAGAGGCAGGGAATCAGAGGCGGGAAAACAGAGGCGGGGAATCAGATATGGGGAATCAGAGGCGGGGAATCAGAGGCAGGGAATCAGACACGGGGAATCAGAGGCGGGGAATCAGAGATGGGGAATCAGAGGCGGGGAATCAGAGGCAGGGAATCGGATGCCGGGAATCAGAGGTGGGAAATCAGAGGCAGGAAATCAGACAGGGATTCAGTGGCTGGGAATCAGACGGGGGGAATCAAAGGCGGGGAATCAGAGCTGGTGAATCAGAGGCAGGGAATCAGAGTTGGGGATTCAGAGGCGGGGAATCAGATATGGGGAAACAGAGGCGGGGAATGAGAGGCGGGCAAGCAGAGGCGTGGAATTAGATATGGGGAATCAGAGGTGGGAAATCAGAGGTGGTGAATCAGAGATGGGGAATCACAGGCGGGGAATCAGAGGCAGCGAATAGAACGCGGGGAATCAGAGGCAGGGAATCAGAGCTGGGGAATCAGAGGCGGGGAATCAGATATGGGGAAACAGAGGCGGGGAATCAGAGGCGGGGAAACAGAGGCGGGGAATCAGACATGGGGAATCGGATGCGGGGAATCAGAGGCGGGGAATCAGAGCTGGGGGATCAGAGGTGGGGAATCAGAGTTGGGGCATCAGAGGTGGGGAATTAGATATGGGGAAACAGAGGCGGGGAATCAGAGGCGGGGAAACAGAGGCAGGGAATCAGATATGGGGAATCAGAGGTGGGGAATCAGAGGCAGGGAATCAGATGTGCGGAATCAGAGATGGGGAATCAGAGGCAGGGAATCAGAATCAGAAGCGGGGAATCAGAGGCCGGGAATCAGAGGCCGGGAATCAGATGCTGGGAATAAGAGGCCGGGAATCAGAGGTGGGGAATCAGAGTCTGGGAATCAGAGATGGGGATTCAGAGGTGGGGAATGAGATATGGAGAATCAGAGGCGGGGAATCAGAGGCGGGGAAACAGAGGTGGGGAATCAGATATGGGGAAATAGAGGCGGGGAATCAGATATGGGGAATCAGAGGTGTGGAATCAGAGGTTGGGAATCAGAGGCAGGGAATCAGATCGGGGAAACAGAGGCGGGTAATCAGATATGGGGAATCAGAGGTGGCGAATCAAAGGCGGTGAAACAGAGATGGGGAATCAGGGCAGGGAATCAGAGGCAGGGAATCAAACACGGGGAATCAGAGCTGGGGAATCAGAGGCAGGGAATCAGAGTTGGGAATCAGAGGCGGGGAATCAGAGGCGGGGAAACAGAGGCGGGGAATCAGATATGGGGAATCAGAGGTGGGGAATCCGAGGTTGGGAATCAGAGGCAGGGAATCAGAGGCGGGGAATCAGAGGCGGGGAATCAGAGGAAGGGAATCAGATGTGCGGAATCGGAGATGGGGAATCAGAGGCAGGGAATCAGAGGCGGGGAATCAGAGGCGGGGAATCAGAGGCCGGGAATCATATATGGGGAAACAGAGGCGGGGAATCCGAGGCGGGGAAACAGAGGCGGGGAATCAGATATGGGGAATCAGAGGTGGGGAATCAGAGGTTGGGAATCAGAGGCAGGGAATCAGAGGCTTGGAATCAGATGCAGGGAATCAGATGCGGGGAATCAGAGGCGGGGAATCAGAGCCTGGGAATCAGAGGTGGGGAATCAGATTTGGGGAATCAAAGGCGGGGACTTAGATATTGGGAAACAGAGGCGGGGAATCAGAGGTGGGGAAACCCAGGCGGGGAATCAGATATGGGGAATCAGAGGTGGGGAATCAGAGGCAAGGAATCAGATGTGCGGAATCAGAGATGGGGAATCAGAGGCAGGGAATCAGAATCAGAAGCAGGGAATCAGAGGCCGGGAATTAGAGGCCGGAATCAGATGCTGGGAATCAGAGGCCTGGAATCAGAGGCGGGGAATCAGAGGCAGGGAATCAGATGCGGGGAATCAGAGGCGGGGAATCAGATCTGGGGAATCAGAGGCGGGGTATTAGAGTTGGGGAATCAGAGGCGGGGAATCAGATATGGGGAAACAGAGGTGGGGAATCAGAGGCGGGGAAACAGAGGCAGGGAATCAGATATGGGGAATCAGAGGCGGGGAATCAGAGGTGGGGAATCTAAGGCAGGGAATCGGATGTGCGGAATCAGAGATGGCGAATCAGAGGCTGGGAATCAGAGGTGGTGAATCAGAGATGGGGAATCAGAGGCGGGAATCAGAGGCGGGGAATCAGACGCGGGGAATCAGAGGTGGGCAATCAGAGGCGGGGAATCAGATATGGGGAATCAGAGGCGGGGAATCAGAGGCGGGGAAACAGAGGCGGGGAATCAGATATGGGGAATCAGAGGTGGGGCATCAGAGGTTGTGAATCACAGATGGGGAATCAGAGGCGGGGAATCAGAGGCAGGGAATCAGACGCGGGGAATCAGAGGCGGGGATTCAGAGCTGGGGAATCAGAGGCGGGGAATCAGAGTTGGGGAATCAGAGGCGGGGAATCAGATATGGGGAATCAGAGGCAGGGAATCAGAGGCGGGAAAACAGAGGCGGGGAATCAGATATGGGGAATCAGAGGCGGGGAATCAGAGGCAGGGAATCAGACACGGGGAATCAGAGGCGGGGAATCAGAGATGGGGAATCAGAGGCGGGGAATCAGAGGCAGGGAATCGGATGCCGGGAATCAGAGGCGGGAAATCAGAGCTGGGGAATCAGAGGCGGGGAATCAGAGTTGGGGAATCAGAGGCAGCGAAGCAGATATGGGGAAATAGAGGCGGGGAATCAGATATGGGGAATCAGAGGTGGGGAATTAGATATGGGGAATCAGAGGCTGGGAATCAGAGGGGGGGAAACAGAGGCGGGGAATAAGATATGGGGAATCAGAGGTGGGGAATCAGGGGCGGGGAATCAGTGGCAGGGAACAGGAGGCGGGGAATCAGAGGCGGGGAATCAAAGGAAGGGAATCAGGCACGGGGAATCAGAGGTGGGGAATCAGAGATGGGGAATCAGAGGCGGGGAATCACAGGCAGGGAATCAGACGCGGGGAATCAGTGGCGGGGAATCAGAGCTGGGGAATCAGAGGTGGGGAATCAGAGTCGGGGAATCAGAGGCAGGGAATCGGTTGTGCGGAATCAGAGATGGGGAATCAGATGTGGGGAATCAGAGGCAGTGAATCAGAGATGGGGAATCAGAGGCGGGGAATCAGAGGCAGGAAATAAGACAGGGATTCAGAGGCTGGGAATCAGACGGGGGGAATCAAAGGCGGGGAATCAGAGCTGGTGAATCAGAGGCAGGGAATCAGAGTTGGGGATTCAGAGGCGGGGAATCAGATATGGGGAAACAGAGGCGGGGAATGAGAGGCGGGCAAGCAGAGGCGGGGAATTAGATATGGGGAATCAGAGGTGGGAAATCAGAGGTGGTGAATCAGAGATGGGGAATCACAGGCGGGGAATCAGAGGCAGCGAATAGAACGCGGGGAATCAGAGGCAGGGAATCAGAGCTGGGGAATCAGAGGCGGGGAATCAGATATGGGGAAACAGAGGCGGGGAATAAGAGGCGGGGAAACAGAGGCGGGGAATCAGAGCTGGGGAATCAGAGCTGGGGAATCAGAGGTGGGGAATCAGAGTTGGGGCATCAGAGGTGGGGTATTAGATATGGGGAAACAGAGGCGGGGAATCAGAGGCGGGGAAACAGAGGCGGGGAATCAGATATGGGGAATCAGAGGTGGGGAATCAGAGGCAGGGAATCAGATGTGCGGAATCAGAGATGGGGAATCAGAGGCAGGGAATCAGAATCAGAAGCGGGGAATCAGAGGCCGGGAATCAGAGGCCGGGAATCAGATGCTGGGAATAAGAGGCCGGGAATCAGAGGTGGGGAATCAGAGTCTGGGAATCAGAGATGGGGATTCAGAGGCGGGGAATGAGATATGAAGAATCAGAGGCGGGGAATCAGAGGCGGGGAAACAGAGGTGGGGAATCAGATATGGGGAATCAGAGGTGGCGAATCAAAGGCGGTGAATCAGAGATGGGGAATCAGAGGCGGGGAATCAGAGGCAGGGAATCAGATGCGGGGATTCAGAGGCGGGGAATCAGAGCTGGCGAATCAGAGGCGGGGAATCAGAGGTGGGCAATCAGAGCCGGGGAATCAGATATGGGGAATCAGAGGCGGGGAAACAGAGGCGGGGAATCAGATATGGGGAATCAGAGGTGGGGAATCAGAGGTTGTGAATCAGAGATGGGGAATCAAGGCGGGGAATCAGAGGGAGGGAATCAGATGCGGGGAATCAGAGGCGGGGATTCAGAGCTGGGGAATCAGAGGCGGGGAATCAGAGTTGGGGAATCAGAGGCAGGGAATCAGATATGGGGAATCAGAGGCGGTGAATCAGAGGCGGGGAAACAGAGGCGGGGAATCAGATATGGGGAATCAGAGGTGGGGAATCAGGGGCAGGGAATCAGTGGCAGGGAATCAGAGGCGGGGAATCTGAGCCGGGGAATCAGAGGCAGGGAATCAGACACGGGGAATCAGAGGCGGGGAATCAGAGATGGTGAATCAGAGGCGGGGAATCAGAGGCAGGGAATCGGACGCCGGGAATCAGAGGCGGGGAATCAGAGCTGGGGAATCAGAGGCGGGGTATCAGAGTTGGGGAATCAGAGGCGGGGAATCAGATATGGGGAAATAGAGGCGGGGAATCAGATATGGGGAATAAGAGGTGTGGAATCAGAGGTTGGGAATCAGAGGTAGGGAATCAGAGGCGGGGAAACAGAGGCAGGGAATCAGATATGGGGAATCAGAGGTGGCGAATCAAAGGCGGTGAAACAGAGATGGGGAATCAGGGCAGGGAATCAGAGGCAGGGAATCAGAGCTGGGGAAACAGAGGCGGGGAATCAGATATGGGGAATCAGAGGTGGGGAATCAGGGGCGGGGAATGAGTGGCAGGGAATTAGAGCTGGGGAATCAGAGGTGGGGTATCAGAGCTGGGGAAACAGAGGCGGGGAATCAGATATGGGGAATCAGAGGTGGGGAATCAGGGGCGGGGAATCAGTGGCAGGGAATCAGAGGCCGGGAATAAAAGGCGGGGAATCAGAGCTGGGGAATCAGAGGCGGGGAATCAGAGTTGGGAATCAGAGGCGGGGAATCAGAGGCGGTGAAACAGAGATGGGGAATCAGGGCAGGGAAACAGAGGCGGGGAATCAGATATGGGGAATCAGAGGTGGGGAATTTGAGGTTGCGAATCAGAGGTGGGGAATCAGAGGCGGGGAATCAGAGGCAGGGAATCGGATATGGGGAATCAGAGGTGGGGATTCAGAGGTGGTGAATCAGAAAAGGGGAATCAGAGGCTGGGAATCAGAGGCAGGGAATCAGATGCAGGGAATCAGAGGCGGGGAATCATAGCTGGCGAATTAGTGGAGGGGAATCAGAGTTGGGGAATCAGAGGCGGGGAATCAGATATGGGGAAACAGAGGCGGGGAATCAGAGGCGGGGAAACAGAGGCGGGGAATCCGATATGGGGAATCAGAGGTGGGGAAACAGAGGCAGGGAATCAGATGTGCGGAATCAGAGTTGGGGAATCAGAGGCAGGGAATCAGAATCTGAAGCAGGGAATCAGAGGCCGGGAATCAGAGGCCGGAATCAGATGCTGGGAATCAGAGGCCTGGAATCAGAGGCGGGGAATCAGAGGCAGGGAATCTGATGCGGGGAATCAGAGGCGGGGAATCAGAGCTGGTGAATCAGAGGCAGGGTATTAGAGTTGGGGAATCAGAGGCGGGGAATCAGATATGGGGAAACAGAGGTGGTGAATCAGAGGCGGGGAAACAGAGGCAGGGAATAAGATATGGGGAATCAGAGGCGGGAATCAGAGGTGGGGAATCATAGGCAGGGAATCGGATGTGCGGAATCAGAGATGGGGAATCAGAGGCCGGGAATGAGAGGTTGTGAATCAGATATGGGGAATCAGAGGTGGGGAATCAGAGGCAGTGAATCAGACGCGGGGAATCAGAGGTGGGCAATCAGAGGCGGGGAATCAGATATGGGGAATCAGAGGCGGGGAATCAGAGGCGGGGAAACAGAGGCGGGGAATCAGATATGGGGAATCAGAGGTGGGGCATCAGAGGTTGTGAATCACAGATGGGGAATCAGAGTCGGGGATTCAGAGCTGGGGAATCAGAAGCGGGGAATCAGAGTTGGGGAATCAGAGGCGGGGAATCAGATATGGGGAATCAGAGGCAGGGAATCAGAGGCGGGGAATCAGAGGCAGGGAATCAGACGCGGGGAATCTGAGGCGGGGAATCAGAGCTGGGGAATCAGAGGTGGGGAATCAGAGTTGGGGAATCAGAGGCAGGGAATTGGATGTGCGGAATCAGAGATGGGGAATCAGAGGTGGGGAATCAGAGGCGGTGAATCAGAGATGGGGAATCAGAGGCGGGGAATCAGAGGCAGGAAATCAGACACGGGGATTCAGAGGCTGGGAATCAGAGCTGGGGAATCAGAGGCGGGGAATCAGAGTTGGGGAATCAGAGGCGGGGAATCAGATATGGGGAAATAGAAGCGGGGAATCAGAGTTGGGGAATCAGAGGCGGGGAATCAGATATGGGGAAACAGAGGCGGGGAATCAGAGGCGGGAAAACAGAGGCGGGGAATTAGATATGGGGAATCAGAGGTGGGGAATCAGAGGTGGTGAATCAGAGATGGGGAATCAGAGGCGGGGAATCAGAGGCAGGGAATCGGACGCCGGGAATCAGAGGCGGGGAATCAGAGCTGGGGAATCAGAGGCGGGGAATCAGAGTTGGGGAATCAGAGGCGGGGAATCAGATATGGGGAAATAGAAGCGGGGAATCAGATATGGGGAATCAGAGGTGTGGAATCAGAGGTTGGGAATCAGAGGCAGGGAATAAGAGGCGTGGAAACAGAGGCGGGGAATCAGATATGGGGAATCAGAGGTGGCGAATCAAATGCGGTGAAACAGAGATGGGGAATCAGGGCAGGGAATCAGAGGCAGGGAATCAGAGCTGGGGAAACAGAGGCGGGGAATCAGATATGGGGAATCAGAGGTGGGGAATCCGGGGCGGGTAATCAGTGGCAGGGAATCAGAGGCCGGGAATAAAAGGCGGGGAATCAGAGCTGGGGAATCAGAGGCGGGGAATCAGAGTTGGGGAATCAGAGGAGGGGAATCAGATATGGGGAAACAGAGGCCGGAATCAGAGGCAGGGAAACAGAGGCGGAGAATCAGATATGGGGAATCAGATGCTGGGAATAAGAGGCCGGGAATCAGAGGTGGGGAATCAGAGTCTGGGAATCAGAGATGGGGATTCAGAAGCGGGGAATGAGATATGGAGAATCAGAGGTGGGGAATCAGGGGCGGGGAAACAGAGGTGGGGAATCAGATATGGGGAATCAGAGGTGGCGCATCAAAGGCGGTGAATCAGAGATGGGGAATCAGAGGCGGGGAATCAGAGGCAGGGAATCAGATGCGGGGATTCAGAGGCGGGGAATCAGAGCTGGCGAATGAGAGGCGGGGAATCAGAGGTGGGCAATCAGAGCCGGGGAATCAGATATGGGGAATCAGAGGCGGGGAATCAGAGGCGGGGAAACAGAGGCGGGGAATCAGATATGGGGAATCAGAGGTGGGGAATCAGAGGTTGTGAATCAGAGATGGGGAATCAAGGCGGGGAATCAGAGGGAGGGAATCAGACGCGGGGAATCAGAGGCGGGGATTCAGAGCTGGGGAATCAGAGGCGGGGAATCAGAGTTGGGGAATCAGAGGCAGGGAATCAGATATGGGGAATCAGAGGCGGGGAATCAGAGGCGGGGAAACAGAGGCGGGGAATCAGATATGGGGAATCAGAGGTGGGGAATCAGGGGCAGGGAATCAGTGGCAGGGAAACAGAGGCGGGGAATCTGAGGAGGGGAATCAGAGGCTGGGAATCAGACACGGGGAATCAGAGGCGGGGAATCAGAGATGGGGAATCAGAGGCGGGGAATCAGAGGCAGGGAATCGGATGCCGGGAATCAGAGGCAGGGAATAAGAGCTGGGGAATCAGAGGCGGGGAATCAGAGTTGGGGAATCAGAGGCGGGGAATCAGATATGGGGAAATAGAGGCGGGGAATCAGATATGGGGAATCAGAGGTGTGGAATCAGAGGTTGGGAATCAGAGGCAGGGAATCAGAGGCGGGGAAACAGAGGCGGGGAATCAGATATGGGGAATCAGAGCTGGCGAATCAAAGGCGGTGAAACAGAGATGGGGAATCAGAGGCGGGGAATCAGAGGGAGGGAATCAGAGCTGGGGAAACAGAGGCGGGGAATCAGATATGGGGAATCAGAGGTGGGGAATCAGGGGCGGGGAATCAGTGGCAGGGAATCAGAGGCCGGGAATAAAAGGCGGGGAATCAGAGCTGGGGAATCAGAGGCGGGGAATCAGAGTTGGGGAATCAGAGGAGGGGAATCAGATATGGGGAAACAGAGGCCGGGAATCAGAGGCAGGGAAACAGAGGCGGGGAATCAGATATGGGGAATCAGAGGTGGGGAATTAGAGGTTGCGAATCAGAGGCGGGGAATCAGAGGCGGGCAATCAGAGGCAGGGAATCGGTTGTGCGGAATCAGAGATGGGGAATCAGAGGTGGGGAAACCCAGGCGGGGAATCAGATATGGGGAATCAGAGGTGGGGAATCAGAGGCAAGGAATCAGATGTGCGGAATCGGAGATGGGGAATCAGAGGCAGGGAATCAGAATCAGAAGCAGGGAATCAGAGGCCGGGAATTAGAGGCCGGAATCAGATGCTGGGAATCAGAGGCCTGGAATCAGAGGCGGGGAATCAGAGGCAGGGAATCAGATGCGGGGAATCAGAGGCGGGGAATCAGATCTGGGGAATCAGAGGCGGGGTATTAGAGTTGGGGAATCAGAGGCGGGGAATCAGATATGGGGAAACAGAGGTGGGGAATCAGAGGCGGGGAAACAGAGGCAGGGAATCAGATATGGGGAATCAGAGGCGGGGAATCAGAGGTGGGGAATCTAAGGCAGGGAATCGGATGTGCGGAATCAGAGATGGGGAATCAAAGGCTGGGAATCAGAGGTGGTGAATCAGAGATGGGGAATCAGAGGCGGGAATCAGAGGCGGGGAATCAGACGCGGGGAATCAGAGGTGGGCAATCAGAGGCGGGGAATCAGATATGGGGAATCAGAGGCGGGGAATCAGAGGCGGGGAAACAGAGGCGGGGAATCAGATATGGGGAATCAGAGGTGGGGCATCAGAGGTTGTGAATCACAGATGGGGAATCAGAGGCGGGGAATCAGAGGCAGGGAATCAGACGCGGGGAATCAGAGGCGGGGATTCAGAGCTGGGGAATCAGAGGCGGGGAATCAGAGTTGGGGAATCAGAGGCGGGGAATCAGATATGGGGAATCAGAGGCAGGGAATCAGAGGCGGGAAAACAGAGGCGGGGAATCAGATATGGGGAATCAGAGGCGGGGAATCAGAGGCAGGGAATCAGACACGGGGAATCAGAGGCGGGGAATCAGAGATGGGGAATCAGAGGCGGGGAATCAGAGGCAGGGAATCGGATGCCGGGAATCAGAGGCGGGAAATCAGAGCTGGGGAATCAGAGGCGGGGAATCAGAGTTGGGGAATCAGAGGCAGCGAAGCAGATATGGGGAAATAGAGGCGGGGAATCAGATATGGGGAATCAGAGGTGGGGAATTAGATATGGGGAATCAGAGGCTGGGAATCAGAGGGGGGGAAACAGAGGCGGGGAATAAGATATGGGGAATCAGAGGTGGGGAATCAGGGGCGGGGAATCAGTGGCAGGGAACAGGAGGCGGGGAATCAGAGGCGGGGAATCAAAGGAAGGGAATCAGGCACGGGGAATCAGAGGTGGGGAATCAGAGATGGGGAATCAGAGGCGGGGAATCACAGGCAGGGAATCAGACGCGGGGAATCAGTGGCGGGGAATCAGAGCTGGGGAATCAGAGGTGGGGAATCAGAGTCGGGGAATCAGAGGCAGGGAATCGGTTGTGCGGAATCAGAGATGGGGAATCAGATGTGGGGAATCAGAGGCAGTGAATCAGAGATGGGGAATCAGAGGCGGGGAATCAGAGGCAGGAAATAAGACAGGGATTCAGAGGCTGGGAATCAGACGGGGGGAATCAAAGGCGGGGAATCAGAGCTGGTGAATCAGAGGCAGGGAATCAGAGTTGGGGATTCAGAGGCGGGGAATCAGATATGGGGAAACAGAGGCGGGGAATGAGAGGCGGGCAAGCAGAGGCGGGGAATTAGATATGGGGAATCAGAGGTGGGAAATCAGAGGTGGTGAATCAGAGATGGGGAATCACAGGCGGGGAATCAGAGG
Organism: Narcine bancroftii; assembly: GCF_036971445.1. Taxonomy (NCBI): domain Eukaryota; kingdom Metazoa; phylum Chordata; class Chondrichthyes; order Torpediniformes; family Narcinidae; genus Narcine; species Narcine bancroftii. Next base: position 117,232,541 of record NC_091474.1, read on the forward strand.
CAGCGAATAGAACGCGGGGAATCAGAGGCAGGGAATCAGAGCTGGGGAATCAGAGGCGGGGAATCAGATATGGGGAAACAGAGGCGGGGAATAAGAGGCGGGGAAACAGAGGCGGGGAATCAGACATGGGGAATCGGATGCGGGGAATCAGAGGCGGGGAATCAGAGCTGGGGAATCAGAGGTGGGGAATCAGAGTTGGGGCATCAGAGGTGGGGAATTAGATATGGGGAAACAGAGGCGGGGAATCAGAGGCGGGGAAACAGAGGCGGGGAATCAGATATGGGGAATCAGAGGTGGGGAATCAGAGGCAGGGAATCAGATGTGCGGAATCAGAGATGGGGAATCAGAGGCAGGGAATCAGAATCAGAAGCGGGGAATCAGAGGCCGGGAATCAGAGGCCGGGAATCAGATGCTGGGAATAAGAGGCCGGGAATCAGAGGTGGGGAATCAGAGTCTGGGAATCAGAGATGGGGATTCAGAGGCGGGGAATGAGATATGAAGAATCAGAGGCGGGGAATCAGAGGCGGGGAAACAGAGGTGGGGAATCAGATATGGGGAATCAGAGGTGGCGAATCAAAGGCGGTGAATCAGAGATGGGGAATCAGAGGCGGGGAATCAGAGGCAGGGAATCAGATGCGGGGATTCAGAGGCGGGGAATCAGAGCTGGCGAATCAGAGGCGGGGAATCAGAGGTGGGCAATCAGAGCCGGGGAATCAGATATGGGGAATCAGAGGCGGGGAAACAGAGGCGGGGAATCAGATATGGGAATCAGAGGTGGGGAATCAGAGGTTGTGAATCAGAGATGGGGAATCAAGGCGGGGAATCAGAGGGAGGGAATCAGACGCGGGGAATCAGAGGCGGGGATTCAGAGCTGGGGAATCAGAGGCGGGGAATCAGAGTTGGGGAATCAGAGGCAGGGAATCAGATATGGGGAATCAGAGGCGGTGAATCAGAGGCGGGGAAACAGAGGCGGGGAATCAGATATGGGGAATCAGAGGTGGGGAATCAGGGGCAGGGAATCAGTGGCAGGGAATCAGAGGCGGGGAATCTGAGCCGGGGAATCAGAGGCAGGGAATCAGACACGGGGAATCAGAGGCGGGGAATCAGAGATGGTGAATCAGAGGCGGGGAATCAGAGGCAGGGAATCGGACGCCGGGAATCAGAGGCGGGGAATCAGAGCTGGGGAATCAGAGGCGGGGAATCAGAGTTGGGGAATCAGAGGCGGGGAATCAGATATGGGGAAATAGAGGCGGGGAATCAGATATGGGGAATAAGAGGTGTGGAATCAGAGGTTGGGAATCAGAGGTAGGGAATCAGAGGCGGGGAAACAGAGGCGGGGAATCAGATATGGGGAATCAGAGGTGGCGAATCAAAGGCGGTGAAACAGAGATGGGGAATCAGGGCAGGGAATCAGAGGCAGGGAATCAGAGCTGGGGAAACAGAGGCGGGGAATCAGATATGGGGAATCAGAGGTGGGGAATCAGGGGCGGGGAATGAGTGGCAGGGAATTAGAGCTGGGGAATCAGAGGTGGGGTATCAGAGCTGGGGAAACAGAGGCGGGGAATCAGATATGGGGAATCAGAGGTGGGGAATCAGGGGCGGGGAATCAGTGGCAGGGAATCAGAGGCCGGGAATAAAAGGCGGGGAATCAGAGCTGGGGAATCAGAGGCGGGGAATCAGAGTTGGGAATCAGAGGCGGGGAATCAGAGGCGGTGAAACAGAGATGGGGAATCAGGGCAGGGAAACAGAGGCGGGGAATCAGATATGGGGAATCAGAGGTGGGGAATTTGAGGTTGCGAATCAGAGGCGGGGAATCAGAGGCGGGGAATCAGAGGCAGGGAATCGGATATGGGGAATCAGAGGTGGGGATTCAGAGGTGGTGAATCAGAAAAGGGGAATCAGAGGCTGGGAATCAGAGGCAGGGAATCAGACGCAGGGAATCAGAGGCGGGGAATCATAGCTGGCGAATTAGTGGAGGGGAATCAGAGTTGGGGAATCAGAGGCGGGGAATCAGATATGGGGAAACAGAGGCGGGGAATCAGAGGCGGGGAAACAGAGGCGGGGAATCCGATATGGGGAATCAGAGGTGGGGAAACAGAGGCAGGGAATCAGATGTGCGGAATCATAGTTGGGGAATCAGAGGCAGGGAATCAGAATCTGAAGCAGGGAATCAGAGGCCGGGAATCAGAGGCCGGAATCAGATGCTGGGAATCAGAGGCCTGGAATCAGAGGCGGGGAATCAGAGGCAGGGAATCTGATGCGGGGAATCAGAGGCGGGGAATCAGAGCTGGTGAATCAGAGGCAGGGTATTAGAGTTGGGGAATCAGAGGCGGGGAATCAGATATGGGGAAACAGAGGTGGTGAATCAGAGGCGGGGAAACAGAGGCAGGGAATAAGATATGGGGAATCAGAGGCGGGAATCAGAGGTGGGGAATCATAGGCAGGGAATCGGATGTGCGGAATCAGAGATGGGGAATTAGAGGCCGGGAATGAGAGGTGGTGAATCAGATATGGGGAATCAGAGGTGGGGAATCAGAGGCAGTGAATCAGACGCGGGGAATCAGAGGTGGGCAATCAGAGGCGGGGAATCAGATATGGGGAATCAGAGGCGGGGAATCAGAGGCGGGGAAACAGAGGCGGGGAATCAGATATGGGGAATCAGAGGTGGGGCATCAGAGGTTGTGAATCACAGATGGGGAATCAGAGGCGGGGAAACAGAGGCGGGGAATCAGATATGGGGAATCAGAGGTGGGGAATCAGAGGTTGTGAATCAGAGATGTGGAATCAAGGCGGGGAATCAGAGGGAGGGAATCAGACGCGGGGAATCAGAGGCGGGGATTCAGAGCTGGGGAATCAGAGGCGGGGAATCAGAGTTGGGGAATCAGAGGCAGGGAATCAGATATGGGGAATCAGAGGCGGTGAATCAGAGGCGGGGAAACAGAGGCGGGGAATCAGATATGGGGAATCAGAGGTGGGGAATCAGGGGCAGGGAATCAGTGGCAGGGAATCAGAGGCGGGGAATCTGAGCCGGGGAATCAGAGGCAGGGAATCAGACACGGGGAATCAGAGGCGGGGAATCAGAGATGGTGAATCAGAGGCGGGGAATCAGAGGCAGGGAATCGGACGCCGGGAATCAGAGGCGGGGAATCAGAGCTGGGGAATCAGAGGCGGGGAATCAGAGTTGGGGAATCAGAGGCGGGGAATCAGATATGGGGAAATAGAGGCGGGGAATCAGATATGGGGAATAAGAGGTGTGGAATCAGAGGTTGGGAATCAGAGGTAGGGAATCAGAGGCGGGGAAACAGAGGCGGGGAATCAGATATGGGGAATCAGAGGTGGCGAATCAAAGGCGGTGAAACAGAGATGGGGAATCAGGGCAGGGAATCAGAGGCAGGGAATCAGAGCTGGGGAAACAGAGGCGGGGAATCAGATATGGGGAATCAGAGGTGGGGAATCAGGGGCGGGGAATGAGTGGCAGGGAATTAGAGCTGGGGAATCAGAGGTGGGGTATCAGAGCTGGGGAAACAGAGGCGGGGAATCAGATATGGGGAATCAGAGGTGGGGAATCAGGGGCGGGGAATCAGTGGCAGGGAATCAGAGGCCGGGAATAAAAGGCGGGGAATCAGAGCTGGGGAATCAGAGGCGGGGAATCAGAGTTGGGAATCAGAGGCGGGGAATCAGAGGCGGTGAAACAGAGATGGGGAATCAGGGCATGGAAACAGAGGCGGGGAATCAGATATGGGGAATCAGAGGTGGGGAATTTGAGGTTGCGAATCAGAGGCGGGGAATCAGAGGCGGGGAATCAGAGGCAGGGAATCGGATATGGGGAATCAGAGGTGGGGATTCAGAGGTGGTGAATCAGAAAAGGGGAATCAGAGGCTGGGTATCAGAGGCAGGGAATCAGACGCAGGGAATCAGAGGCGGGGAATCATAGCTGGCGAATTAGTGGAGGGGAATCAGAGTTGGGGAATCAGAGGCGGGGAATCAGATATGGGGAAACAGAGGCGGGGAATCAGAGGTGGGGAAACAGAGGCGGGGAATCCGATATGGGGAATCAGAGGTGGGGAAACAGAGGCAGGGAATCAGATGTGCGGAATCAGAGTTGGGGAATCAGAGGCAGGGAATCAGAATCTGAAGCAGGGAATCAGAGGCCGGGAATCAGAGGCCGGAATCAGATGCTGGGAATAAGAGGCCTGGAATCAGAGGCGGGGAATCAGAGGCAGGGAATCTGATGCGGGGAATCAGAGGCGGGGAATCAGAGCTGGTGAATCAGAGGCAGGGTATTAGAGTTGGGGAATCAGAGGCGGGGAATCAGATATGGGGAAAGAGAGGTGGTGAATCAGAGGCGGGGAAACAGAGGCAGGGAATAAGATATGGGGAATCAGAGGCGGGAATCAGAGGTGGGGAATCATAGGCAGGGAATCGGATGTGCGGAATCAGAGATGGGGAATCAGAGGCCGGGAATGAGAGGTGGTGAATCAGATATGGGGAATCAGAGGTGGGGAATCAGAGGCAGTGAATCAGACGCGGGGAATCAGAGGTGGGCAATCAGAGGCGGGGAATCAGATATGGGGAATCAGAGGCGGGGAATCAGAGGCGGGGAAACAGAGGCGGGGAATCAGATATGGGGAATCAGAGGTGGGGCATCAGAGGTTGTGAATCACAGATGGGGAATCAGAGTCGGGGATTCAGAGCTGGGGAATCAGAAGCGGGGAATCAGAGTTGGGGAATCAGAGGCGGGGAATCAGATATGGGGAATCAGAGGCAGGGAATCAGAGGCGGGGAATCAGAGGCAGGGAATCAGACGCGGGGAATCTGAGGCGGGGAATCAGAGCTGGGGAATCAGAGGTGGGGAATCAGAGTTGGGGAATCAGAGGCAGGGAATTGGATGTGCGGAATCAGAGATGGGGAATCAGAGGTGGGGAATCAGAGGCGGTGAATCAGAGATGGGGAATCAGAGGCGGGGAATCAGAGGCAGGAAATCAGACACGGGGATTCAGAGGCTGGGAATCAGAGCTGGGGAATCAGAGGCGGGGAATCAGAGTTGGGGAATCAGAGGCGGGGAATCAGATATGGGGAAATAGAAGCGGGGAATCAGAGTTGGGGAATCAGAGGCGGGGAATCAGATATGGGGAAACAGAGGCGGGGAATCAGAGGCGGGAAAACAGAGGCGGGGAATTAGATATGGGGAATCAGAGGTGGGGAATCAGAGGTGGTGAATCAGAGATGGGGAATCAGAGGCGGGGAATCAGAGGCAGGGAATCGGACGCCGGGAATCAGAGGCGGGGAATCAGAGCTGGGGAATCAGAGGCGGGGAATCAGAGTTGGGGAATCAGAGGCGGGGAATCAGATATGGGGAAATAGAAGCGGGGAATCAGATATGGGGAATCAGAGGTGTGGAATCAGAGGTTGGGAATCAGAGGCAGGGAATAAGAGGCGTGGAAACAGAGGCGGGGAATCAGATATGGGGAATCAGAGGTGGCGAATCAAATGCGGTGAAACAGAGATGGGGAATCAGGGCAGGGAATCAGAGGCAGGGAATCAGAGCTGGGGAAACAGAGGCGGGGAATCAGATATGGGGAATCAGAGGTGGGGAATCCGGGGCGGGGAATCAGTGGCAGGGAATCAGAGGCCGGGAATAAAAGGCGGGGAATCAGAGCTGGGGAATCAGAGGCGGGGAATCAGAGTTGGGGAATCAGAGGAGGGGAATCAGATATGGGGAAACAGAGGCCGGAATCAGAGGCAGGGAAACAGATGCGGAGAATCAGATATGGGGAATCAGATGCTGGGAATAAGAGGCCGGGAATCAGAGGTGGGGAATCAGAGTCTGGGAATCAGAGATGGGGATTCAGAGGCGGGGAATGAGATATGGAGAATCAGAGGCGGGGAATCAGGGGCGGGGAAACAGAGGTGGGGAATCAGATATGGGGAATCAGAGGTGGCGAATCAAAGGCGGTGAATCAGAGATGGGGAATCAGAGGCGGGGAATCAGAGGCAGGGAATCAGATGCGGGGATTCAGAGGCGGGGAATCAGAGCTGGCGAATGAGAGGCGGGGAATCAGAGGTGGGCAATCAGAGCCGGGGAATCAGATATGGGGAATCAGAGGCGGGGAATCAGACGCGGGGAAACAGAGGCGGGGAATCAGATATGGGGAATCAGAGGTTATGAATCAGAGGTTGTGAATCAGAGATGGGGAATCAAGGCGGGGAATCAGAGGGAGGGAATCAGACGCGGGGAATCAGAGGCGGGGATTCAGAGCTGGGGAATCAGAGGCGGGGAATCAGAGTTGGGGAATCAGAGGCAGGGAATCAGATATGGGGAATCAGAGGCGGGGAATCAGAGGCGGGGAAACAGAGGCGGGGAATCAGATATGGGGAATCAGAGGTGGGGAATCAGGGGCAGGGAATCAGTGGCAGGGAAACAGAGGCGGGGAATCTGAGGAGGGGAATCAGAGGCTGGGAATCAGACACGGGGAATCAGAGGCGGGGAATCAGAGATGGGGAATCAGAGGCGGGGAATCAGAGGCAGGGAATCGGATGCCGGGAATCAGAGGCAGGGAATAAGAGCTGGGGAATCAGAGGCGGGGAATCAGAGTTGGGGAATCAGAGGCGGGGAATCAGATATGGGGAAATAGAGGCGGGGAATCAGATATGGGGAATCAGAGGTGTGGAATCAGAGGTTGGGAATCAGAGGCAGGGAATCAGAGGCGGGGAAACTGAGGCGGGGAATCAGATATGGGGAATCAGAGGTGGCGAATCAAAGGCGGTGAAACTGAGATGGGGAATCAGAGGCGGGGAATCAGAGGCAGGGAATCAGAGCTGGGGAAACAGAGGCGGGGAATCAGATATGGGGAATCAGAGGTGGGGAATCAGGGGCGGGGAATCAGTGGCAGGGAATCAGAGGCCGGGAATAAAAGGCGGGGAATCAGAGCTGGGGAATCAGAGGCGGGGAATCAGAGTTGGGGAATCAGAGGAGGGGAATCAGATATGGGGAAACAGAGGCCGGGAATCAGAGGCAGGGAAACAGAGGCGGGGAATCAGATATGGGGAATCAGAGGTGGGGAATTAGAGGTTGCGAATCAGAGGCGGGGAATCAGAGGCGGGGAATCAGAGGCAGGGAATCGGTTGTGCGGAATCTGAGATGGGGAATCAGAGGTGGGGATTCAGAGGTGGTGAAACAGAGAAGGGGAATCAGAGGCTGGGAATCAGAGGCAGGGAATCAGACGCAGGGAATCAGAGGCGGGGAATCATAGCTGGCGAATTAGAGGAGGGGAATCAGAGTTGGGGAATCAGAGTCGGGGAATCAGATATGGGGAAACAGAGGCGGGGAATCAGAGGCGGGGAAACAGAGGCGGGTAATCAGATATGGGGAATCAGAGGTGGGGAATCAGAGGCAGGGAATCAGATGTGCGGAATCAGAGATGGGGAATCAGAGGCAGGGAATGAGAATCAGAAGCAGGGAATCAGAGGCCGGGAATCAGAGGCCGGAATCAGATGCTGGGAATCAGAGGCCTGGAATCAGAGGCGGGGAATCAGAGGCAGGGAATCAGATGCGGGGAATCAGAGGCGGGGAATCAGAGCTGGGGAATCAGAGGCAGGGTATTAGAGTTGGGGAATCAGAGGCGGGGAATCAGATATGGGGAAACAGAGGTGGGGAATCAGAGGCGGGGAAACAGAGGCAGGGTATCAGATATGGGGAATCAGAGGCGGGGAATCAGAGGTGGGGAATCATAGGCAGGGAATCGGATGTGCGGAATCTGAGATGGGGAATCAGAGGCCGGGAATGAGAGGTGGTGAATCAGATATGGGGAATCAGAGGCGGGGAATCAGAGGCAGGGAATCAGACGCGGGGAATCAGAGGTGGGCAATCAGAGGCGGGGAATCAGATATGGGGAATCAGAGGCGGGGAATCAGAGGCGGGGAAACAGAGGCGGGGAATCAGATATGGGGAATCAGAGGTGGGGCATCAGAAGTTGTGAATCACAGATGGGGAATTAGAGGCGGGGAATCAGAGGCAGGGAATCAGACGCGGGGAATCAGAGGCGGGGATTCAGAGCTGGGGAATCAGAAGCGGGGAATCAGAGTTGGGGAATCAGAGGCGGGGAATCAGATATGGGGAATCAGAGGCAGGGAATCAGAGGCGGGGAATCAGAGGCAGGGAATCAGACGCGGGGAATCTGAGGCGGGGAATCAGAGCTGGGGAATCAGAGGTGGGGAATCAGAGTTGGGGAATCAGAGGCAGGGAATTGGATGTGCGGAATCAATGGGGAATCAGAGGTGGGGAATCAGAGGCGGTGAATCAGAGATGGGGAATCAGAGGAGGGGAATCAGAGGCAGGAAATCAGACACGGGGATTCAGAGGCTGGGAATCAGACGGGGGGAATCAAAGGCGGGGAATCAAGCTGGGGAATATGAGGCAGGGAATCAGAGTTGGGGAATCAGAGGCGGGGAATCAGATATGGGGAATCAGAGGCAGGGAATCAGAGGCGGGGAATCAGATATGGGGAAACAGAGGCGGGGAATCAGAGGCGGGAAAACAGAGGCGGGGTATTAGATATGGGGAATCAGAGGTGGGGAATAAGAGGTGGTGAATCAGAGATGGGGAATCAGAGGCGGGGAATCAGAGGCAGGGAATCGGACGCCGGGAATCAGAGGCGGGGAATCAGAGCTGGGGAATCAGAGGCGGGGAATCAGAGTTGGGGAATCAGAGGCGGGGAATCAGATATGGGGAAATAGAGGCGGGGAATCAGATATGGGGAATCAGAGGTGTGTAATCAGAGGTTGGGAATCAGAGGCAGGGAATCAGAGGCGGGGAAACAGAGGCGGGGAATCAGATATGGGGAATCAGAGGTGGCGAATCAAAGGCGGTGAAACAGAGATGGGGAATCAGGGCAGGGAATCAGAGGCAGGGAATCAGAGCTGGGGAAACTGAGGCGGGGAATCAGATATGGGGAATCAGAGGTGGGGAATCAGGGGCGGGGAATCAGTGGCAGGGAATCAGAGCTGGGGAATCAGAGGTGGGGAATCAGAGCTGGGGAAACAGAGGCGGGGAATCAGATATGGGGAATCAGAGGTGGGGAATCAGGGGTGGGGAATCAGTGGCAGGGAATCAGAGGCCGGGAATAAAAGGCGGGGAATCAGAGCTGGGGAATCAGAGGCGGGGAATAAGAGTTGGGGAATCAGAGGAGGGGAATCAGATATGGGGAAACAGAGGCGGGGAATCAGAGGCAGGGAAACAGAGGCGGGGAATCAGATATGGGGAATCAGAGGTGGGGAATTAGAGGTTGCGAATCAGAGGCGGGGAATCAGAGGCGGAGAATCAGAGGCAGGGAATCGGATGTGCGGAATCAGAGATGGGGAATCAGAGGTGGGGATTCAGAGGTGGTGAATCAGAGAAGGGGAATCAGAGGCTGGGAATCAGAGGCAGGGAATCAGACGCAGGAAATCAGAGGCGGGGAATCATAGCTGGTGAATTAGAGGAGGGGAATCAGAGTTGGGGAAACAGAGGCGGGGAATCAGAGGCGGGGAAACAGAGGCGGGGAATCAGATATGGGGAATCAGAGGTGGGGAATCAGAGGCAGGGAATCAGATGTGCGGAATCAGAGATGGGGAATCAGAGGCAGGGAATCAGAATCAGAAGCGGGGAATCAGAGGCCGGGAATCAGAGGCCGGGAATCAGATGCTGGGAATAAGAGGCCGGGAATCAGAGGTGGGGAATCAGAGTCTGGGAATCAGAGATGGGGATTCAGAGGCGGGGAATGAGATATGAAGAATCAGAGGCGGGGAATCAGAGGCGGGGAAACAGAGGTGGGGAATCAGATATGGGGAATCAGAGGTGGCGAATCAAAGGCGGTGAATCAGAGATGGGGAATCAGAGGCGGGGAATCAGAGGCAGGGAATCAGATGCGGGGATTCAGAGGCGGGGAATCAGAGCTGGCGAATCAGAGGCGGGGAATCAGAGGTGGGCAATCAGAGCCGGGGAATCAGATATGGGGAATCAGAGGCGGGGAAACAGAGGCGGGGAATCAGATATGGGGAATCAGAGGTGGGGAATCAGAGGTTGTGAATCAGAGATGGGGAATCAAGGCGGGGAATCAGAGGGAGGGAATCAGACGCGGGGAATCAGAGGCGGGGATTCAGAGCTGGGGAATCAGAGGCGGGGAATCAGAGTTGGGGAATCAGAGGCAGGGAATCAGATATGGGGAATCAGAGGCGGTGAATCAGAGGCGGGGAAACAGAGGCGGGGAATCAGATATGGGGAATCAGAGGTGGGGAATCAGGGGCAGGGAATCAGTGGCAGGGAATCAGAGGCGGGGAATCTGAGCCGGGGAATCAGAGGCAGGGAATCAGACACGGGGAATCAGAGGCGGGGAATCAGAGATGGTGAATCAGAGGCGGGGAATCAGAGGCAGGGAATCGGACGCCGGGAATCAGAGGCGGGGAATCAGAGCTGGGGAATCAGAGGCGGGGAATCAGAGTTGGGGAATCAGAGGCGGGGAATCAGATATGGGGAAATAGAGGCGGGGAATCAGTTATGGGGAATAAGAGGTGTGGAATCAGAGGTTGGGAATCAGAGGTAGGGAATCAGAGGCGGGGAAACAGAGGCGGGGAATCAGATATGGGGAATCAGAGGTGGCGAATCAAAGGCGGTGAAACAGAGATGGGGAATCAGGGCAGGGAATCAGAGGCAGGGAATCAGAGCTGGGGAAACAGAGGCGGGGAATCAGATATGGGGAATCAGAGGTGGGGAATCAGGGGCGGGGAATGAGTGGCAGGGAATTAGAGCTGGGGAATCAGAGGTGGGGTATCAGAGCTGGGGAAACAGAGGCGGGGAATCAGATATGGGGAATCAGAGGTGGGGAATCAGGGGCGGGGAATCAGTGGCAGGGAATCAGAGGCCGGGAATAAAAGGCGGGGAATCAGAGCTGGGGAATCAGAGGCGGGGAATCAGAGTTGGGAATCAGAGGCGGGGAATCAGAGGCGGTGAAACAGAGATGGGGAATCAGGGCAGGGAAACAGAGGCGGGGAATCAGATATGGGGAATCAGAGGTGGGGAATTTGAGGTTGCGAATCAGAGGCGGGGAATCAGAGGCGGGGAATCAGAGGCAGGGAATCGGATATGGGGAATCAGAGGTGGGGATTCAGAGGTGGTGAATCAGAAAAGGGGAATCAGAGGCTGGGAATCAGAGGCAGGGAATCAGACGCAGGGAATCAGAGGCGGGGAATCATAGCTGGCGAATTAGTGGAGGGGAATCAGAGTTGGGGAATCAGAGGCGGGGAATCAGATATGGGGAAACAGAGGCGGGGAATCAGAGGTGGGGAAACAGAGGCGGGGAATCCGATATGGGGAATCAGAGGTGGGGAAACAGAGGCAGGGAATCAGATGTGCGGAATCAGAGTTGGGGAATCAGAGGCAGGGAATCAGAATCTGAAGCAGGGAATCAGAGGCCGGGAATCAGAGGCCGGAATCAGATGCTGGGAATCAGAGGCCTGGAATCAGAGGCGGGGAATCAGAGGCAGGGAATCTGATGCGGGGAATCAGAGGCGGGGAATCAGAGCTGGTGAATCAGAGGCAGGGTATTAGAGTTGGGGAATCAGAGGCGGGGAATCAGATATGGGGAAACAGAGGTGGTGAATCAGAGGCGGGGAAACAGAGGCAGGGAATAAGATATGGGGAATCAGAGGCGGGAATCAGAGGTGGGGAATCATAGGCAGGGAATCGGATGTGCGGAATCAGAGATGGGGAATTAGAGGCCGGGAATGAGAGGTGGTGAATCAGATATGGGGAATCAGAGGTGGGGAATCAGAGGCAGTGAATCAGACGCGGGGAATCAGAGGTGGGCAATCAGAGGCGGGGAATCAGATATGGGGAATCAGAGGCGGGGAATCAGAGGCGGGGAAACAGAGGCGGGGAATCAGATATGGGGAATCAGAGGTGGGGCATCAGAGGTTGTGAATCACAGATGGGGAATCAGAGGCGGGGAAACAGAGGCGGGGAATCAGATATGGGGAATCAGAGGTGGGGAATCAGAGGTTGTGAATCAGAGATGGGGAATCAAGGCGGGGAATCAGAGGGAGGGAATCAGACGCGGGGAATCAGAGGCGGGGATTCAGAGCTGGGGAATCAGAGGCGGGGAATCAGAGTTGGGGAATCAGAGGCAGGGAATCAGATATGGGGAATCAGAGGCGGTGAATCAGAGGCGGGGAAACAGAGGCGGGGAATCAGATATGGGGAATCAGAGGTGGGGAATCAGGGGCAGGGAATCAGTGGCAGGGAATCAGAGGCGGGGAATCTGAGCCGGGGAATCAGAGGCAGGGAATCAGACACGGGGAATCAGAGGCGGGGAATCAGAGATGGTGAATCAGAGGCGGGGAATCAGAGGCAGGGAATCGGACGCCGGGAATCAGAGGCGGGGAATCAGAGCTGGGGAATCAGAGGCGGGGAATCAGAGTTGGGGAATCAGAGGCGGGGAATCAGATATGGGGAAATAGAGGCGGGGAATCAGATATGGGGAATAAGAGGTGTGGAATCAGAGGTTGGGAATCAGAGGTAGGGAATCAGAGGCGGGGAAACAGAGGCGGGGAATCAGATATGGGGAATCAGAGGTGGCGAATCAAAGGCGGTGAAACAGAGATGGGGAATCAGGGCAGGGAATCAGAGGCAGGGAATCAGAGCTGGGGAAACAGAGGCGGGGAATCAGATATGGGGAATCAGAGGTGGGGAATCAGGGGCGGGGAATGAGTGGCAGGGAATTAGAGCTGGGGAATCAGAGGTGGGGTATCAGAGCTGGGGAAACAGAGGCGGGGAATCAGATATGGGGAATCAGAGGTGGGGAATCAGGGGCGGGGAATCAGTGGCAGGGAATCAGAGGCCGGGAATAAAAGGCGGGGAATCAGAGCTGGGGAATCAGAGGCGGGGAATCAGAGTTGGGAATCAGAGGCGGGGAATCAGAGGCGGTGAAACAGAGATGGGGAATCAGGGCATGGAAACAGAGGCGGGGAATCAGATATGGGGAATCAGAGGTGGGGAATTTGAGGTTGCGAATCAGAGGCGGGGAATCAGAGGCGGGGAATCAGAGGCAGGGAATCGGATATGGGGAATCAGAGGTGGGGATTCAGAGGTGGTGAATCAGAAAAGGGGAATCAGAGGCTGGGTATCAGAGGCAGGGAATCAGACGCAGGGAATCAGAGGCGGGGAATCATAGCTGGCGAATTAGTGGAGGGGAATCAGAGTTGGGGAATCAGAGGCGGGGAATCAGATATGGGGAAACAGAGGCGGGGAATCAGAGGTGGGGAAACAGAGGCGGGGAATCCGATATGGGGAATCAGAGGTGGGGAAACAGAGGCAGGGAATCAGATGTGCGGAATCAGAGTTGGGGAATCAGAGGCAGGGAATCAGAATCTGAAGCAGGGAATCAGAGGCCGGGAATCAGAGGCCGGAATCAGATGCTGGGAATCAGAGGCCTGGAATCAGAGGCGGGGAATCAGAGGCAGGGAATCTGATGCGGGGAATCAGAGGCGGGGAATCAGAGCTGGTGAATCAGAGGCAGGGTATTAGAGTTGGGGAATCAGAGGCGGGGAATCAGATATGGGGAAAGAGAGGTGGTGAATCAGAGGCGGGGAAACAGAGGCAGGGAATAAGATATGGGGAATCAGAGGCGGGAATCAGAGGTGGGGAATCATAGGCAGGGAATCGGATGTGCGGAATCAGAGATGGGGAATCAGAGGCCGGGAATGAGAGGTGGTGAATCAGATATGGGGAATCAGAGGTGGGGAATCAGAGGCAGTGAATCAGACGCGGGGAATCAGAGGTGGGCAATCAGAGGCGGGGAATCAGATATGGGGAATCAGAGGCGGGGAATCAGAGGCGGGGAAACAGAGGCGGGGAATCAGATATGGGGAATCAGAGGTGGGGCATCAGAGGTTGTGAATCACAGATGGGGAATCAGAGTCGGGGATTCAGAGCTGGGGAATCAGAAGCGGGGAATCAGAGTTGGGGAATCAGAGGCGGGGAATCAGATATGGGGAATCAGAGGCAGGGAATCAGAGGCGGGGAATCAGAGGCAGGGAATCAGACGCGGGGAATCTGAGGCGGGGAATCAGAGCTGGGGAATCAGAGGTGGGGAATCAGAGTTGGGGAATCAGAGGCAGGGAATTGGATGTGCGGAATCAGAGATGGGGAATCAGAGGTGGGGAATCAGAGGCGGTGAATCAGAGATGGGGAATCAGAGGCGGGGAATCAGAGGCAGGAAATCAGACACGGGGATTCAGAGGCTGGGAATCAGAGCTGGGGAATCAGAGGCGGGGAATCAGAGTTGGGGAATCAGAGGCGGGGAATCAGATATGGGGAAATAGAAGCGGGGAATCAGAGTTGGGGAATCAGAGGCGGGGAATCAGATATGGGGAAACAGAGGCGGGGAATCAGAGGCGGGAAAACAGAGGCGGGGAATTAGATATGGGGAATCAGAGGTGGGGAATCAGAGGTGGTGAATCAGAGATGGGGAATCAGAGGCGGGGAATCAGAGGCAGGGAATCGGACGCCGGGAATCAGAGGCGGGGAATCAGAGCTGGGGAATCAGAGGCGGGGAATCAGAGTTGGGGAATCAGAGGCGGGGAATCAGATATGGGGAAATAGAAGCGGGGAATCAGATATGGGGAATCAGAGGTGTGGAATCAGAGGTTGGGAATCAGAGGCAGGGAATAAGAGGCGTGGAAACAGAGGCGGGGAATCAGATATGGGGAATCAGAGGTGGCGAATCAAATGCGGTGAAACAGAGATGGGGAATCAGGGCAGGGAATCAGAGGCAGGGAATCAGAGCTGGGGAAACAGAGGCGGGGAATCAGATATGGGGAATCAGAGGTGGGGAATCCGGGGCGGGGAATCAGTGGCAGGGAATCAGAGGCCGGGAATAAAAGGCGGGGAATCAGAGCTGGGGAATCAGAGGCGGGGAATCAGAGTTGGGGAATCAGAGGAGGGGAATCAGATATGGGGAAACAGAGGCCGGAATCAGAGGCAGGGAAACAGAGGCGGAGAATCAGATATGGGGAATCAGATGCTGGGAATAAGAGGCCGGGAATCAGAGGTGGGGAATCAGAGTCTGGGAATCAGAGATGGGGATTCAGAGGCGGGGAATGAGATATGGAGAATCAGAGGCGGGGAATCAGGGGCGGGGAAACAGAGGTGGGGAATCAGATATGGGGAATCAGAGGTGGCGAATCAAAGGCGGTGAATCAGAGATGGGGAATCAGAGGCGGGGAATCAGAGGCAGGGAATCAGATGCGGGGATTCAGAGGCGGGGAATCAGAGCTGGCGAATGAGAGGCGGGGAATCAGAGGTGGGCAATCAGAGCCGGGGAATCAGATATGGGGAATCAGAGGCGGGGAATCAAACGCGGGGAAACAGAGGCGGGGAATCAGATATGGGGAATCAGAGGTGGGGAATCAGAGGTTGTGAATCAGAGATGGGGAATCAAGGCGGGGAATCAGAGGGAGGGAATCAGACGCGGGGAATCAGAGGCGGGGATTCAGAGCTGGGGAATCAGAGGCGGGGAATCAGAGTTGGGGAATCAGAGGCAGGGAATCAGATATGGGGAATCAGAGGCGGGGAATCAGAGGCGGGGAAACAGAGGCGGGGAATCAGATATGGGGAATCAGAGGTGGGGAATCAGGGGCAGGGAATCAGTGGCAGGGAAACAGAGGCGGGGAATCTGAGGAGGGGAATCAGAGGCTGGGAATCAGACACGGGGAATCAGAGGCGGGGAATCAGAGATGGGGAATCAGAGGCGGGGAATCAGAGGCAGGGAATCGGATGCCGGGAATCAGAGGCAGGGAATAAGAGCTGGGGAATCAGAGGCGGGGAATCAGAGTTGGGGAATCAGAGGCGGGGAATCAGATATGGGGAAATAGAGGCGGGGAATCAGATATGGGGAATCAGAGGTGTGGAATCAGAGGTTGGGAATCAGAGGCAGGGAATCAGAGGCGGGGAAACAGAGGCGGGGAATCAGATATGGGGAATCAGAGGTGGCGAATCAAAGGCGGTGAAACAGAGATGGGGAATCAGAGGCGGGGAATCAGAGGCAGGGAATCAGAGCTGGGGAAACAGAGGCGGGGAATCAGATATGGGGAATCAGAGGTGGGGAATCAGGGGCGGGGAATCAGTGGCAGGGAATCAGAGGCCGGGAATAAAAGGCGGGGAATCAGAGCTGGGGAATCAGAGGCGGGGAATCAGAGTTGGGGAATCAGAGGAGGGGAATCAGATATGGGGAAACAGAGGCCGGGAATCAGAGGCAGGGAAACAGAGGCGGGGAATCAGATATGGGGAATCAGAGGTGGGGAATTAGAGGTTGCGAATCAGAGGCGGGGAATCAGAGGCGGGGAATCAGAGGCAGGGAATCGGTTGTGCGGAATCTGAGATGGGGAATCAGAGGTGGGGATTCAGAGGTGGTGAAACAGAGAAGGGGAATCAGAGGCTGGGAATCAGAGGCAGGGAATCAGACGCAGGGAATCAGAGGCGGGGAATCATAGCTGGCGAATTAGAGGAGGGGAATCAGAGTTGGGGAATCAGAGTCGGGGAATCAGATATGGGGAAACAGAGGCGGGGAATCAGAGGCGGGGAAACAGAGGCGGGTAATCAGATATGGGGAATCAGAGGTGGGGAATCAGAGGCAGGGAATCAGATGTGCGGAATCAGAGATGGGGAATCAGAGGCAGGGAATGAGAATCAGAAGCAGGGAATCAGAGGCCGGGAATCAGAGGCCGGAATCAGATGCTGGGAATCAGAGGCCTGGAATCAGAGGCGGGGAATCAGAGGCAGGGAATCAGATGCGGGGAATCAGAGGCGGGGAATCAGAGCTGGGGAATCAGAGGCAGGGTATTAGAGTTGGGGAATCAGAGGCGGGGAATCAGATATGGGGAAACAGAGGTGGGGAATCAGAGGCGGGGAAACAGAGGCAGGGTATCAGATATGGGGAATCAGAGGCGGGGAATCAGAGGTGGGGAATCATAGGCAGGGAATCGGATGTGCGGAATCTGAGATGGGGAATCAGAGGCCGGGATTGAGAGGTGGTGAATCAGATATGGGGAATCAGAGGCGGGGAATCAGAGGCAGGGAATCAGACGCGGGGAATCAGAGGTGGGCAATCAGAGGCGGGGAATCAGATATGGGGAATCAGAGGCGGGGAATCAGAGGCGGGGAAACAGAGGCGGGGAATCAGATATGGGGAATCAGAGGTGGGGCATCAGAAGTTGTGAATCACAGATGGGGAATTAGAGGCGGGGAATCAGAGGCAGGGAATCAGACGCGGGGAATCAGAGGCGGGGATTCAGAGCTGGGGAATCAGAAGCGGGGAATCAGAGTTGGGGAATCAGAGGCGGGGAATCAGATATGGGGAATCAGAGGCAGGGAATCAGAGGCGGGGAATCAGAGGCAGGGAATCAGACGCGGGGAATCTGAGGCGGGGAATCAGAGCTGGGGAATCAGAGGTGGGGAATCAGAGTTGGGGAATCAGAGGCAGGGAATTGGATGTGCGGAATCAATGGGGAATCAGAGGTGGGGAATCAGAGGCGGTGAATCAGAGATGGGGAATCAGAGGAGGGGAATCAGAGGCAGGAAATCAGACACGGGGATTCAGAGGCTGGGAATCAGACGGGGGGAATCAAAGGCGGGGAATCAAGCTGGGGAATATGAGGCAGGGAATCAGAGTTGGGGAATCAGAGGCGGGGAATCAGATATGGGGAATCAGAGGCAGGGAATCAGAGGCGGGGAATCAGATATGGGGAAACAGAGGCGGGGAATCAGAGGCGGGAAAACAGAGGCGGGGTATTAGATATGGGGAATCAGAGGTGGGGAATAAGAGGTGGTGAATCAGAGATGGGGAATCAGAGGCGGGGAATCAGAGGCAGGGAATCGGACGCCGGGAATCAGAGGCGGGGAATCAGAGCTGGGGAATCAGAGGCGGGGAATCAGAGTTGGGGAATCAGAGGCGGGGAATCAGATATGGGGAAATAGAGGCGGGGAATCAGATATGGGGAATCAGAGGTGTGTAATCAGAGGTTGGGAATCAGAGGCAGGGAATCAGAGGCGGGGAAACAGAGGCGGGGAATCAGATATGGGGAATCAGAGGTGGCGAATCAAAGGCGGTGAAACAGAGATGGGGAATCAGGGCAGGGAATCAGAGGCAGGGAATCAGAGCTGGGGAAACTGAGGCGGGGAATCAGATATGGGGAATCAGAGGTGGGGAATCAGGGGCGGGGAATCAGTGGCAGGGAATCAGAGCTGGGGAATCAGAGGTGGGGAATCAGAGCTGGGGAAACAGAGGCGGGGAATCAGATATGGGGAATCAGAGGTGGGGAATCAGGGGTGGGGAATCAGTGGCAGGGAATCAGAGGCCGGGAATAAAAGGCGGGGAATCAGAGCTGGGGAATCAGAGGCGGGGAATCAGAGTTGGGGAATCAGAGGAGGGGAATCAGATATGGGGAAACAGAGGCGGGGAATCAGAGGCAGGGAAACAGAGGCGGGGAATCAGATATGGGGAATCAGAGGTGGGGAATTAGAGGTTGCGAATCAGAGGCGGGGAATCAGAGGCGGAGAATCAGAGGCAGGGAATCGGATGTGCGGAATCAGAGATGGGGAATCAGAGGTGGGGATTCAGAGGTGGTGAATCAGAGAAGGGGAATCAGAGGCTGGGAATCAGAGGCAGGGAATCAGACGCAGGAAATCAGAGGCGGGGAATCATAGCTGGTGAATTAGAGGAGGGGAATCAGAGTTGGGGAATCAGAGGCGGGGAATCAGATATGGGGAAACAGAGGCGGGGAATCAGAGGCGGGGAAACAGAGGCGGGGAATCAGATATGGGGAATCAGAGGTGGGGAATCAGAGGCAGGGAATCAGAAGTGCGGAATCAGAGATGGGGAATCAGAGGCAGGGAATCAGAATCAGAAGCAGGGAATCAGAGGCTGGCAATCAGAGGCCGGAATCAGATGCTCGGATCAGAGGCCTGGAATCAGAGGCGGGGAATCAGAGGCAGGGAATCAGATGCGGGAAATCAGAGGCCTGGAATCAGAGGCGGGGAATCAGAAGCAGGGAATCAGATGCGGGGAATCAGAGGCGGGGAATCAGAGCTGGGGAATCAGAGGCAGGGTATTAGAGTTGGGGAATCAGAGGCGGGGAATCAGATATGGGGAAACAGAGGTGGGGAATCAGAGGCGGGGAAACAGAGGCAGGGAATCAGATATGGGGAATCAGAGGCGGGGAATCAGAGGTGGGGAATCATAGGCAGGGAATCGGATGTGCTGAATCAGAGATGGGGAATCAGAGGCCGGGAATCAGAGGTGGTGAATCAGATATGGGAAATCAGAGGCGGGGAATCAGAGGCAGGGAATCAGACGCGGGGATTCAGAGGTGGGCAATCAGAGGCGGGGAATCAGATATGGGGAATCAGAGGCGGGGAATCAGAGGCGGGGAAACAGAGGCGGGGAATCAGATATGGGGAATCAGAGGTGGGGCATCAGAGGTTGTGAATCACAGATGGGGAATTAGAGGCAGGGAATCAGAGGCAGGGAATCAGAACGGGGAATCAGAGGCGGGGATTCAGAGCTGGGGAATCAGAAGCGGGGAATCAGAGTTGGGGAATCAGAGGCGGGGAATCAGATATGGGGAATCAGAGTCAGGGAATCAGAGGCGGGGAATCAGAGGCAGGGAATCAGACGCGGGGAATCTGAGGCGGGGAATCAGAGCTGGGGAATCAGAGGTGGGGAATCAGAGTTGGGGAATCAGAGGCAGGGAATTGGATGTGCGGAATCAGAGATGGGGAATCAGAGGTGGGGAATCAGAGGCGGTGAATCAGAGATGGGGAATCAGAGGCGGGGAATCAGAGGCAGGAAATCAGACACGGGGATTCAGAGGCTGGGAATCAGACGGGGGGAATCAAAGGCGGGGAATCAGAGCTGGGGAATCTGAGGCAGGGAATCAGAGTTGGGGATTCAGAGGCGGGGTATCAGATATGGGGAAACAGAGGCGGGGAATCAGAGGCGGGAAAACGGAGGCGGGGAATTAGATATGGGGAATCAGAGGTGGGGAATCAGAGGTGGTGAATCAGTGATGGGGAATCACAGGCGGGGAATCAGAGGCAGGGAATAGAACGCGGGGAATCAGAGGCAGGGAATCAGAGCTGGGGAATCAGAGGCGGGGAATCATAGTTGGGAATCAGAGGCGGGGAATCAGATATGGGGAAACAGAGGCGGGGAATCAGTGGCGGGGAAAGAGAGGCGGGGAATCAGATATGGGGAATCGGATGCAGGGAATCAGAGGCGGGGAATCAGAGCTGGGGAATCAGAGGCGGGGAATCAGAGTTGGGGCATCAGAGGTGGGGAATTAGATATAGGGAAACAGAGGCGGGGAATCAGAGGCGGGGAAACAGAGGCGGGGAAACAGAGGCGGGGAATCAGATATGGGGAATCAGAGGTGGGGAATCCGAGGTTGGGAATCAGAGGCAGGGAATCAGAGGCGGGGAATCAGAGGCGGGGAAACAGATGCGGGGAATCAGATATGGGGAATCAGAGGTGGGGCATCAGAAGTTGTGAATCACAGATGGGGAATTAGAGGCGGGGAATCAGAGGCAGGGAATCAGACGCGGGGAATCAGAGGCGGGGATTCAGAGCTGGGGAATCAGAAGCGGGGAATCAGAGTTGGGGAATCAGAGGCGGGGAATCAGATATGGGGAATCAGAGGCAGGGAATCAGAGGCGGGGAATCAGAGGCAGGGAATCAGACGCGGGGAATCTGAGGCGGGGAATCAGAGCTGGGGAATCAGAGGTGGGGAATCAGAGTTGAGGAATCAGAGGCAGGGAATTGGATGTGCGGAATCAGAGATGGGGAATCAGAGGTGGGGAATCAGAGGCGGTGAATCAGAGATGGGGAATCAGAGCTGGGGAATCTGAGGCAGGGAATCAGAGTTGGGGATTCAGAGGCGGGGAATCAGATATGGGGAAACAGAGGCGGGGAATCAGAGGCGGGAAAACAGAGGCGGGGAATTAGATATGGGGAATCAGAGGTGTGGAATCAGAGGTGGTGAATTAGAGATGGGGAATCAGAGGCGGGGAATCAGAGGCAGGGAATCGGACGCCGGGAATCAGAGGCGGGGAATCAGAGCTGGGGAATCAGAGGCGGGGAATCAGAGTTGGGGAATCAGAGGCGGGGAATCAGATATGGGGAAATAGAGGCGGGGAATCAGATATGGGGAATCAGAGGTGTGGAATCAGAGGTTGGGAATCAGAGGCAGGGAATCAGAGGCGGGGAAACAGAGGCGGGGAATCAGATATGGGGAATCAGAGGTGGCGAATCAAAGGCGGTGAAACAGAGATGGGGAATCAGGGCAGGGAATCAGAGGCAGGGAATCAGAGCTGGGGAAACAGAGGCGGGGAATCAGATATGGGGAATCAGAGGTGGGGAATCAGGGGCGGGGAATCAGTGGCAGGGAATCAGAGCTGGGGAATCAGAGGTGGGGAATCAGAGCTGGGGAATCAGAGGCGGGGAATCAGATATGGGGAATCAGAGGTGGGGAATCAGGGGCGGGGAATCAGTGGCAGGGAATCAGAGGCCGGGAATAAAAGGCGGGGAATCAGAGCTGGGGAATCAGAGGCGGGGAATCAGAGTTGGGGAATCAGAGGAGGGGAATCAGATATGGGGAAACAGAGGCCGGGAATCAGAGGCAGGGAAACAGAGGCGGGGAATCAGATATGGGGAATCAGAGGTGGGGAATTAGAGGTTGCGAATCAGAGGCGGGGAATCAGAGGCGGGGAATCAGAGGCAGGGAATCGGATGTGCGGAATCAGAGATGGGGAATCAGAGGTGGGGATTCAGAGGTGGTGAATCAGAGAAGGGAAATCAGAGGCTGGGAATCAGAGGCAGGGAATCAGACGCAGGGAATCAGAGGCGGGGAATCATAGCTGGCGAATTAGAGGAGGGCAATCAGAGTTGGGGAATCAGAGGCGGGGTATCAGATATGGGGAAACAGAGGCGGGGAATCAGAGGCGGGGAAACAGAGGCGGGGAATCAGATATGGGGAATCAGAGGTGGGGAATCAGAGGCAGGGAATCAGATGTGCGGAATCAGAGATGGGGAATCAGAGGCAGGGAATCAGAATCAGAAGCAGGGAATCAGAGGCCAGGAATGAGAGGCCGGAATCAGATGCTGCGAATCAGAGGCCTGGAATCAGAGGCGGGGAATCAGAGGCAGGGAATCAGATGCGGGAAATCAGAGGCCTGGAATCAGAGTCGGGGAATCAGAGGCAGGGAATCAGATGCGGGGAATCAGAGGCGGGGAATCAGAGCTGGGGAATCAGAGGCAGGGTATTAGAGTTGGGGAATTAGAGGCGGGGAATCAGATATGGGGAAACAGAGGTGGGGAATCAGAGGCGGGGAAACAGAGGCAGGGAATCAGATATGGGGAATCAGAGGCGGGGAATCAGAGGTGGGGAATCATAGGCAGGGAATCGGATGTGCGGAATCAGAGATGGGGAATCAGAGGCCGGGAATCAGAGGTGGTGAATCAGATATGGGGAATCAGAGGCGGGGAATCAGAGGCAGGGAATCAGACGCGGGGAATCAGAGGTGGGCAATCAGAGGCGGGGAATCAGATATGGGGAATCAGAGGCGGGGAATCAGAGGCGGGGAAACAGAGGCGGGGAATCAGATATGGGGAATCAGAGGTGGGGCATCAGAGGTTGTGAATCACAGATGGGGAATTAGAGGCGGGGAATCAGAGGCAGGGAATCAGACGCGGGGAATCAGAGGCGGGGATTCAGAGCTGGGGAATCAGAAGCGGGGAATCAGAGTTGGGGAATCAGAGGCGGGCAATCAGATATGGGGAATCAGAGGCAGGGAATCAGAGGCGGGGAATCAGAGGCAGGGAATCAGACGCGGGGAATCTGAGGCGGGGAATCAGAGCTGGGGAATCAGAGGTGGGGAATCAGAGTTGGGGAATCAGAGGAAGGGAATTGGATGTGCGGAATCAGAGATGGGGAATCAGAGGTGGGGAATCAGAGGCGGTGAATCAGAGATGGGGAATCAGAGGCGGGGAATCAGAGGCAGGAAATCAGACACGGGGATTCAGAGGCTGGGAATCAGACGGGGGGAATCAAAGGCGGGGAATCAAGCTGGGGAATATGAGGCAGGGAATCAGAGTTGGGGAATCAGAGGCGGGGAATCAGATATGGGGAATCAGAGGCAGGGAATCAGAGGCGGGGAATCAGATATGGGGAAACAGAGGCGGGGAATCAGAGGCGGGAAAACAGAGGCGGGGTATTAGATATGGGGAATCAGAGGTGTGGAATCAGAGGTGGTGAATTAGAGATGGGGAATCAGAGGCGGGGAATCAGAGGCAGGGTATCGGACGCCGGGAATCAGAGGCGGGGAATCAGAGCTGGGGAATCAGAGGCGGGGAATCAGAGTTGGGGAATCAGAGGCGGGGAATCAGATATGGGGAAATAGAGGCGGGGAATCAGATATGGGGAATCAGAGGTGTGGAATCAGAGGTTGGGAATCAGAGGCAGGGAATCAGAGGCGGGGAAACAGAGGCGGGGAATCAGATATGGGGAATCAGAGGTGGCGAATCAAAGGCGGTGAAACAGAGATGGGGAATCAGGGCAGGGAATCAGAGGCAGGGAATCAGAGCTGGGGAAACAGAGGCGGGGAATCAGATATGGGGAATCAGAGGTGGGGAATCAGGGGCGGGGAATCAGTGGCAGGGAATCAGAGCTGGGGAATCAGAGGTGGGGAATCAGAGCTGGGGAATCAGAGGCGGGGAATCAGATATGGGAAATCAGAGGTGGGGAATCAGGGGCGGGGAATCAGTGGCAGGGAATCAGAGGCCGGGAATAAAAGGCGGGGAATCAGAGCTGGGGAATCAGAGGCGGGGAATCAGAGTTGGGGAATCAGAGGAGGGGAATCAGATATGGGGAAACAGAGGCCGGGAATCAGAGGCAGGGAAACAGAGGCGGGGAATCAGATATGTGGAATCAGAGGTGGGGAATTAGAGGTTGCGAATCAGAGGCGGGGAATCAGAGGCGGGGAATCAGAGGCAGGGAATCGGATGTGCGGAATCAGAGATGGGGAATCAGAGGTGGGGATTCAGAGGTGGTGAATCAGAGAAGGGAAATCAGAGGCTGGGAATCAGAGGCAGGGAATCAGACGCAGGGAATCAGAGGCGGGGAATCATAGCTGGCGAATTAGAGGAGGGCAATCAGACGCAGGGAATCAGAGGCGGGGTATCAGATATGGGGAAACAGAGGCGGGGAATCAGAGGCGGGGAAACAGAGGCGGGGAATCAGATATGGGGAATCAGAGGTGGGGAATCAGAGGCAGGGAATCAGATGTGCGGAATCAGAGATGGGGAATCAGAGGCAGGGAATCAGAATCAGAAGGAGGGAATCAGAGGCCAGGAATGAGAGGCCGGAATCAGATGCTGGGAATCAGAGGCCTGGAATCAGAGGCGGGGAATCAGAGGCAGGGAATCAGATGCGGGAAATCAGAGGCCTGGAATCAGAGGCGGGGAATCAGAGGCAGGGAATCAGATGCGGGGAATCAGAGGCGGGGAATCAGAGCTGGGGAATCAGAGGCAGGGTATTAGAGTTGGGGAATTAGAGGCGGGGAATCAGATATGGGGAAACAGAGGTGGGGAATCAGAGGCGGGGAAACAGAGGCAGGGAATCAGATATGGGGAATCAGAGGCGGGGAATCAGAGGTGGGGAATCATAGGCAGGGAATCGGATGTGCGGAATCAGAGATGGGGAATCAGAGGCCGGGAATCAGAGGTGGTGAATCAGATATGGGGAATCAGAGGCGGGGAATCAGAGGCAGGGAATCAGACGCGGGGAATCAGAGGTGGGCAATCAGAGGCGGGGAATCAGATATGGGGAATCAAAGGCGGGGAATCAGAGGCGGGGAAACAGAGGCGGGGAATCAGATATGGGGAATCAGAGGTGGGGCATCAGAGGTTGTGAATCACAGATGGGGAATTAGAGGCGGGGAATCAGAGGCAGGGAATCAGACGCGGGGAATCAGAGGCGGGGATTCAGAGCTGGGGAATCAGAAGCGGGGAATCAGAGTTGGGGAATCAGAGGCGGGCAATCAGATATGGGGAATCAGAGGCAGGGAATCAGAGGCGGGGAATCAGAGGCAGGGAATCAGACGCGGGGAATCTGAGGCGGGGAATCAGAGCTGGGGAATCAGAGGTGGGGAATCAGAGTTGGGGAATCAGAGGCAGGGAATTGGATGTGCGGAATCAGAGATGGGGAATCAGAGGTGGGGAATCAGAGGCGGTGAATCAGAGATGGGGAATCAGAGGCGGGGAATCAGAGGCAGGAAATCAGACACGGGGATTCAGAGGCTGGGAATCAGACGGGGGGAATCAAACGCGGGGAAACAGAGCTGGGGAATCTGAGGCAGGGAATCAGAGTTGGGGATTCAGAGGCGGGGAATCAGATATGGGGAAACAGAGGCGGGGAATCAGAGGCGGGAAAACAGAGGCGGGGAATTAGATATGGGGAATCAGAGGTGGGGAATCAGAGGTGGTGAATCAGTGATGGGGAATCACAGGCGGGGAATCAGAGGCAGGGAATAGAACGCGGGGAATCAGAGGCAGGGAATCAGAGCTGGGGAATCAGAGGCGGGGAATCATAGTTGGGAATCAGAGGCGGGGAATCAGATATGGGGAAACAGAGGCGGGGAATCAGTGGCGGGGAAACAGAGGCGGGGAATCAGATATGGGGAATCGGATGCAGGGAATCAGAGGCGGGGAATCAGAGCTTGGGAATCAGAGGCGGGGAATCAGAGTTGGGGCATCAGAGGTGGGGAATTAGATATAGGGAAACAGAGGCGGGGAATCAGAGGCGGGGAAACAGAGGCGGGGAAACAGAGGCGGGGAATCAGATATGGGGAATCAGAGGTGGGGAATCCGAGGTTGGGAATCAGAGGCGGGGAATCAGAGGCGGGGAATCAGAGGAAGGGAATCAGATGTGCGGAATCGGAGATGGGGAATCAGAGGCAGGGAATCAGAGGCGGGGAATCAGAGGCGGGGAATCAGAGGCCGGGAATCAGATATGGGGAAACAGAGGCGGGGAATCCGAGGCGGGGAAACAGAGGCGGGGAATCAGATATGGGGAATCAGAGGTGGGGAATCAGAGGTTGGGAATCAGAGGCAGGGAATCAGAGGCTTGGAATCAGATGCAGGGAATCAGATGCGGGGAATCAGAGGCGGGGAATCAGAGCTGGGGAATCAGAGGTGGGGAATCAGATTTGGGGAATCAGAGGCGGGGACTTAGATATTGGGAAACAGAGGCGGGGAATCAGAGGCGGGGAAACCCAGGCGGGGAATCAGATATGGGGAATCAGAGGTGGGGAATCAGAGGCAAGGAATCAGATGTGCGGAATCAGAGATGGGGAATCAGAGGCAGGGAATCAGAATCAGAAGCAGGGAATCAGAGGCCGGGAATCAGAGGCCGGAATCAGAGGCGGGGAATCAGCGGCAGGGAATCAGATGCGGGGAATCAGAGGCGGGGAATCAGAGCTGGGGAATCAGAGGCGGGGTATTAGAGTTGGGGAATCAGAGGCGGGGAATCAGATATGGGGAAACAGAGGTGGGGAATCAGAGGCGGGGAAACAGAGGCAGGGAATCAGATATGGGGAATCAGAGGCGGGGAATCAGAGGTGGGGAATCATAGGCAGGGAATCGGATGTGCGGAATCAGAGATGGGGAATCAGAGGCCGGGAATCAGAGGTGGTGAATCAGAGATGGGGAATCAGAGGCGGGGAATCAGAGGCAGGGAATCAGACGCGGGGAATCAGAGGTGGGCAATCAGAGGCGGGGAATCAGACATGGGGAATCAGAGGCGGGGAATCAGAGGCAGGGAAACAGAGGCGGGGAATCAGATATGGGGAATCAGAGGTGGGGCATCAGAGGTTGTGAATCACAGATGGGGAATCAGAGGCGGGGAATCAGAGGCAGGGAATCAGACGCGGGGAATCAGACGCGGGGAATCAGAGGTGGGCAATCAGAGGCGGGGAATCAGATATGGGGAATCAGAGGCGGGGAATCAGAGGCGGGGAAACAGAGGCGGGGAATCAGATATGGGGAATCAGAGGTGGGGCATCAGAGGTTGTGAATCACAGATGGGGAATTAGAGGCGGGGAATCAGAGGCAGGGAATCAGACGCGGGGAATCAGAGGCGGGGATTCAGAGCTGGGGAATCAGAAGCGGGGAATCAGAGTTGGGGAATCAGAGGCGGGCAATCAGATATGGGGAATCAGAGGCAGGGAATCAGAGGCGGGGAATCAGAGGCAGGGAATCAAACGCGGGGAATCTGAAGCGGGGAATCAGAGCTGGGGAATCAGAGGTGGGGAATCAGAGTTGGGGAATCAGAGGCAGGGAATTGGATGTGCGGAATCAGAGATGGGGAATCAGAGGTGGTGAATCAGAGGCGGTGAATCAGAGATGGGGAATCAGAGGCGGGTAATCAGAGGCAGGAAATCAGACACGGGGATTCAGAGGCTGGGAATCAGACGGGGGGAATCAAAGGCGGGGAAACAGAGCTGGGGAATCTGAGGCAGGGAATCAGAGTTGGGGATTCAGAGGCGGGGAATCAGATATGGGGAAACAGAGGCGGGGAATCAGAGGCGGGAAAACAGAGGCGGGGAATTAGATATGGGGAATCAGAGGTGGGGAATCAGAGATGGTGAATCAGTGATGGGGAATCACAGGCGGGGAATCAGAGGCAGGGAATAGAACGCGGGGAATCAGAGGCAGGGAATCAGAGCTGGGGAATCAGAGGCGGGGAATCATAGTTGGGAATCAGAGGCGGGGAATCAGATATGGGGAAACAGAGGCGGGGAATCAGTGGCGGGGAAACAGAGGCGGGGAATCAGATATGGGGAATCGGATGCAGGGAATCAGAGGCGGGGAATCAGAGCTGGGGAATCAGAGGCGGGGAATCAGAGTTGGGGCATCAGAGGTGGGGAATTAGATATAGGGAAACAGAGGCGGGGAATCAGAGGCGGGGAAACAGAGGCGGGGAAACAGAGGCGGGGAATCAGATATGGGGAATCAGAGGTGGGGAATCCGAGGTTGGGAATCAGAGGCGGGGAATCAGAGGCGGGGAATCAGAGGAAGGGAATCAGATGTGCGGAATCGGAGATGGGGAATCAGAGGCAGGGAATCAGAGGCGGGGAATCAGAGGCGGGGAATCAGAGGACGGGAATCAGATATGGGGAAACAGAGGCGGGGAATCCGAGGCGGGGAAACAGAGGCGGGGAATCAGATATGGGGAATCAGAGGTGGGGAATCAGAGGTTGGGAATCAGAGGCAGGGAATCAGAGGCTTGGAATCAGATGCAGGGAATCAGATGCAGGGAATCAGAGGCGGGGAATCAGAGCTGGGGAATCAGAGGTGGGGAATCAGATTTGGGGAATCAGAGGCGGGGACTTAGATATTGGGAAACAGAGGCGGGGAATCAGAGGCGGGGAAACCCAGGCGGGGAATCAGATATGGGGAATCAGAGGTGGGGAATCAGAGGCAAGGAATCAGATGTGCGGAATCAGAGATGGGGAATCAGAGGCAGGGAATCAGAATCAGAAGCAGGGAATCAGAGGCCGGGAATCAGAGGCCGGAATCAGAGGAGGGGAATCAGCGGCAGGGAATCAGATGCGGGGAATCAGAGGCGGGGAATCAGAGCTGGGGAATCAGAGGCGGGGTATTAGAGTTGGGGAATCAGAGGCGGGGAATCAGATATGGGGAAACAGAGGTGGGGAATCAGAGGCGGGGAAACAGAGGCAGGGAATCAGATATGGGGAATCAGAGGCGGGGAATCAGAGGTGGGGAATCATAGGCAGGGAATCGGATGTGCGGAATCAGAGATGGGGAATCAGAGGCCGGGAATCAGAGGTGGTGAATCAGAGATGGGGAATCAGAGGCGGGGAATCAGAGGCAGGGAATCAGACGCGGGGAATCAGAGGTGGGCAATCAGAGGCGGGGAATCAGACATGGGGAATCAGAGGCGGGGAATCAGAGGCGGGGAAACATAGGCGGGGAATCAGATATGGGGAATCAGAGGTGGGGCATCAGAGGTTGTGAATCACAGATGGGGAATCAGAGGCGGGGAATCAGAGGCAGGGAATCAGACGCGGGGTATCAGAGGCGGGGATTCAGAGCTGGGGAATCAGAGGCGGGGAATCAGAGTTGGGGAATCAGAGGCGGGGAATCAGATATGGGGAATCAGAGGCAGGGAATCAGAGGCGGGAAAACAGAGGCGGGGAATCAGATATGGGGAATCAGAGGCGGGGTATCAGAGCTGGGGAATCAGAGGTGGGGAATCAGAGTTGGGGAATCAGAGGCAGGGAATTGGATGTGCGGAATCAGAGATGGGGAATCAGAGGTGGGGAATCAGAGATGGGGAATCAGAGGCGGGGAATCAGAGGCTGGGAATCAGACGGGGGGAATCAAAGGCGGGGAATCAGAGCTGGGGAATCTGAGGCAGGGAATCAGAGTTGGGGATTCAGAGGCGGGGAATCAGATATGGGGAAACAGAGGCGGGGAATCAGAGGCGGGAAAACAGAGGCGGGGAATTAGATATGGGGAATCAGAGGTGGGGAATCAGAGGTGGTGAATCAGTGATGGGGAATCACAGGCGGGGAATAAGAGGCAGGGAATAGAACGCGGGGAATCAGAGGCAGGGAATCAGAGCTGGGGAATCAGAGGCGGGGAATCATAGTTGGGAATCAGAGGCGGGGAATCAGATATGGGGAAACAGAGGCGGGGAATCAGTGGCGGGGAAACAGAGGCGGGGAATCAGATATGGGGAATCGGATGCAGGGAATCAGAGGCGGGGAATCAGAGCTGGGGAATCAGAGGCGGGGAATCAGAGTTGGGGCATCAGAGGTGGGGAATTAGATATAGGGAAACAGAGGCGGGGAATCAGAGGTGGGGAAACAGAGGCGGGGAAACAGAGGCGGGGAATCGGATATGGGGAATCAGAGGTGGGGAATCCGAGGTTGGGAATCAGAGGCAGGGAATCAGAGGCGGGGAATCAGAGGCGGGGAATCAGAGGAAGGGAATCAGATGTGCGGAATCGGAGATGGGGAATCAGAGGCAGGGAATCAGAGGCGGGGAATCAGAGGCGGGGAATCAGAGGCCGGGAATCAGATATGGGGAAACAGAGGCGGGGAATCCGAGGCGGGGAAACAGAGGCGGGGAATCAGATATGGGGAATCAGAGGTGGGGAATCAGAGGTTGGGAATCAGAGGCAGGGAATCAGAGGCTTGGAATCAGATGCAGGGAATCAGATGCGGGGAATCAGAGGCGGGGAATCAGAGCTGGGGAATCAGAGGTGGGGAATCAGATTTGGGGAATCAAAGGCGGGGACTTAGATATTGGGAAACAGAGGCGGGGAATCAGAGGCGGGGAAACCCAGGCGGGGAATCAGATATGGGGAATCAGAGGTGGGGAATCAGAGGCAAGGAATCAGATGTGCGGAATCAGAGATGGGGAATCAGAGGCAGGGAATCAGAATCAGAAGCAGGGAATCAGAGGCCGGGAATCAGAGGCCGGAATCAGAGGCGGGGAATCAGCGGCAGGGAATCAGATGCGGGGAATCAGAGGCGGGGAATCAGAGCTGGGGAATCAGAGGCGGGGTATTAGAGTTGGGGAATCAGAGGCGGGGAATCAGATATGGGGAAACAGAGGTGGGGAATCAGAGGCGGGGAAACAGAGGCAGGGAATCAGATATGGGGAATCAGAGGCGGGGAATCAGAGGTGGGGAATCATAGGCAGGGAATCGGATGTGCGGAATCAGAGATGGGGAATCAGAGGCCGGGAATCAGAGGTGGTGAATCAGAGATGGGGAATCAGAGGCGGGGAATCAGAGGCAGGGAATCAGACGCGGGGAATCAGAGGTGGGCAATCAGAGGCGGGGAATCAGATATGGGGAATCAGAGGCGGGGAATCAGAGGCGGGGAAACAGAGGCGGGGAATCAGATATGGGGAATCAGAGGTGGGGCATCAGAGGTTGTGAATCACAGATGGGGAATCAGAGGCGGGGAATCAGAGGCAGGGAAACAGACGCGGGGAATCAGAGGCGGGGATTCAGAGCTGGGGAATCAGAGGCGGGGAATCAGAGTTGGGGAATCAGAGGCGGGGAATCAGATATGTGGAATCAGAGGCAGCGAATCAGAGGCGGGAAAACAGAGGCGGGGAATCAGATATGGGGAATCAGAGGCGGGGAATCAGAGGCAGGGAATCAGACACGGGGAATCAGAGGCGGGGAATCAGAGATGGGGAATCAGAGGCGGGGAATCAGAGGCAGGGAATCGGATGCCGGGAATCAGAGGCGGGAAATCAGAGCTGGGGAATCAGAGGCGGGGAATCAGAGTTGGGGAATCAGAGGCGGCGAAGCAGATATGGGGAAATAGAGGCGGGGAATCAGATATGGGGAATCAGAAGCGGGGAATCAGATATGGGGAATCAGAGGCTGGGAATCAGAGGGGGGGAAACAGAGGCGGGGAATAAGATATGGAGAATCAGAGGTGGGGAATCAGGGGCGGGGAATCAGTGGCAGGGAATCAGAGGCGGGGAATCAGAGGAGGGGAATCAAAGGAAGGGAATCAGACACGGGGAATCAGAGGTGGGGAATCAGAGATGGGGAATCAGAGGCGGGGAATCACAGGCAGGGAATCGGACGCGGGGAATCAGAGGCGGGGAATCAGAGCTGGGGAATCATTGGTGTGGAATCAGAGTCGGGGAATCAGAGGCAGGGAATCGGTTGTGCGGAATCAGAGATGGGGAATCAGATGTGGGGAATCAGAGGCAGTGAATCAGAGATGGGGAATCAGAGGCGGGGAATCAGAGGCAAGAAATCAGACGGGGATTCAGAGGCTGGGAATCAGACGGGGGGAATCAAAGGCGGGGAATCAGAGCTGGTGAATCAGAGGCAGGGAATCAGAGTTGGGGATTCAGAGGCGGGGAATCAGATATGGGAAAACAGAGGCGGGGAATGAGAGGCAGGCAAGCAGAGGCGGGGAATTAGATATGGGGAATCAGAGGTGGGGAATCAGAGGTGGTGAATCAGAGATGGGGAATCACAGGAGGGGAATCAGAGTCAGCGAATAGAACGCGGGGAATCAGAGGCAGGGAATCAGAGCTGGGGAATCAGAGGCGGGGAATCAGATATGGGGAAACAGAGGCGGGGAATCAGAGGCGGGGAAACAGAGGCGGGGAATCAGACATGGGGAATCGGTTGCGGGGAATCAGAGGCGGGGAATCAGAGCTGGGGAATCAGAGGCGGGGAATCAGAGTTGGGGCATCAGAGGTGGGGAATTAGATATGGGGAAACAGAGGCGGGGAATCAGAGGCGGGGAAACAGAGGCGGGGAATCAGATATGGGGAATCAGAGGTGGGGAATCAGAGGCAGGGAATCAGATGTGCGGAATCAGAGATGGGGAATCAGAGGCAGGGAATCAGAATCAGAAGCGGGGAATCAGAGGCCGGGAATCAGAGGCCGGGAATCAGATGCTGGGAATAAGAGGCCGGGAATCAGAGGTGGGGAATCAGAGTCCGGGAATCAGAGATGGGGATTCAGAGGCGGGGAATGAGATATGGAGAATCAGAGGCGGGGAATCAGAGGCGGGGATACAGAGGTGGGGAATCAGATATGGAGAATCAGAGGTGGGGAATCAAAGGCGGTGAATCAGAGATGGGGAATCAGAGGCGGGGAATCAGAGGCAGGGAATCAGATGCGGGGATTCAGAGGCGGCGAATCAGAGCTGGCGAATCAGAGGCGGGGAATCAGAGGTGGGCAATCAGAGCCGGGGAATCAGATATGGGGAATCAGAGGCGGGGAATCAGAGGCGGGGAAACAGAGGCGGGGAATCAGATATGGGGAATCAGAGGTGGGGAATCAGAGGTTGTGAATCAGAGATGGGGAATCAAGGCGGGGAATCAGAGGGAGGGAATCAGACGCGGGGAATCAGAGGCGGGGTTTCAGAGCTGGGGAATCAGAGGCGGGGAATCAGAGTTGTGGAATCAGAGGCAGGGAATCAGATATGGGGAATCAGAGGCGGGGAATCAGAGGCGGGGAAACAGAGGCGGGGAATCAGATATGGGGAATCAGAGGTGGGGAATCAGGGGCAGGGAATCAGTGGCAGGGAATCAGAGGCGGGGAATCTGAGGCGGGGAATCAGAGGCAGGGAATCAGACACGGGGAATCAGAGGCGGGGAATCAGAGATGGCGAATCAGAGGCGGGGAATCAGAGGCAGGGAATCGGACGCCGGGAATCAGAGGCGGGGAATCAGAGTTGGGGAATCAGAGGCGGGGAATCAGAGTTGGGGAATCAGAGGCGGGGAATCAGATATGGGGAAATAGAGGCGGGGAATCAAATATGGGGAATCAGAGGTGTGGAATCAGAGGTTGGGAATCAGAGGCAGGGAATCAGAGGCGGGGAAACAGAGGCGGGGAATCAGATATGGGGAATCAGAGGTGGCGAATCAAAGGCGGTGAAACAGAGATGGGGAATCAGGGCAGGGAATCAGAGGCAGGGAATCAGAGCTGGGGAAACAGAGGCGGGGAATCAGATATGGGGAATCAGAGGTGGGGAATCAGGGGCGTGGAATCAGTGGCAGGGAATCAGAGCTGGGGAATCAGAGGTGGGGAATCAGAGCTGGGGAAACAGAGGCGGGGAATCAGATATGGGGAATCAGAGGTGGGGAATCAGGGGCGGGGAATCAGTGGCAGGGAATCAGAGGCCGGGAATAAAAGGCGGGGAATCAGAGCTGGGGAATCAGAGGCGGGGAATCAGAGTTGGGGAATCAGAGGAGGGGAATCAGATATGGGGAAACAGAGGCCGGGAATCAGAGGCAGGGAAACAGAGGCGGGGAATCAGATATGGGGAATCAGAGGTGGGGAAATAGAGGTTGCGAATCAGAGGCGGGGAATCAGAGGCTGGGAATCAGAGGCAGGGAATCGGATGTGCGGAATCAGAGATGGGGAATCAGAGGTGGGGATTCAGAGGTGGTGAATCAGAGAAGGGGAATCAGAGGCTGGGAATCAGAGGCAGGGAATCAGACGCAGGGAATCAGAGGCGGGGAATCATAGCTGGCGAATTAGAGGAGGGGAATCAGAGTTGGGGAATCAGAGGCGGGGAATCAGATATCGGGAAACAGAGGCGGGGAATCAGAGGCGGGGAAACAGAGGCGGGGAATCAGATATGGGGAATCAGAGGTGGGGAATCAGAGGCAGGGAATCAGATGTGCGGAATCAGAGATGGGGAATCAGAGGCAGGGAATCAGAATCAGAAGCAGGGAATCAGTGGCAGGTAATCAGAGGCCGGGAATAAAAGGCGGGGAATCAGAGGCAGGGAATCGGATGTGCGGAATCAGAGATGGGGAATCAGAGGTGGGGATTCAGAGGTGGTGAATCAGAGAAGGGGAATCAGAGGCTGGGAATCAGAGGCAGGGAATCAGATGCAGGGAATCAGAGGCGGGGAATCATAGCTGGCGAATTAGAGGAGGGGAATCAGAGTTGGGGAATCAGAGGCGGGGAATCAGATATGGGGTAACAGAGGCGGGGAATCAGAGGTGGGGAAACAGAGGCGGGGAATCAGATATGGGGAATCAGAGGTGGGGAATCAGGGGCAGGGAATCAGTGGCAGGGAATCAGACGCGGGGAATCAGAGGCGGGGAATCAGAGGCGGGGAATCAGAGGCGGGGAATCAGAGGCAGGGAATCGGATGTGCGGAATCAGAGATGGGGAATCAGAGGTGGGGATTCAGAGGTGGTGAATCAGAGAAGGGGAATCAGAGGCTGGGAATCAGAGGCACGGAATCAGACGCAGGGAATCAGAGGCGGGGAATCATAGCTGGCGAATTAGAGGAGGGGAATCAGAGTTGGGGAAACAGAGGCGGGGAATCAGATATGGGGAATCAGAGGTGGGGAATCAGGGGCAGGGAATCAGTGGCAGGGAATCAGAGGCGGGGAATCAGAGACGGGGAATCAGAGGCAGGGAATCAGACACGGGGAATCAGAGGCGGGGAATCAGAGATGGGGAATCAGAGGCGGGGAATCAGAGGCAGGGAATCAGAGGCCGGGAATCAGATGCTGGGAATAAGAGGCCGGGAATCAGAGGTGGGGAAACAGAGGCGGGGAATCAGATATGGGGAATCAGAGGTGGGGAATCAGAGGCGGGGAATCAGTGGCAGGGAATCAGAGGCCGGGAATAAAAGGCGGGGAATCAAAGCTGCGGAATCAGAGATGGGGAATCAGAGGTGGGGAATCAGAGGCGGTGAATCAGAGATGGGGAATCAGAGGCGGGGAATCAGAGGCAGGAAATCAGACACGGGGATTCAGAGGCTGGGAATCAGACGGGGGGAATCAAAGGCGGGGAATCAGAGCTGGGGAATCTGAGGCAGGGAATCAGAGTTGGGGATTCAGAGGCGGGGAATCAGATATGGGGAAACAGAGGCGGGGAATCAGAGGCGGGAAAACAGAGGCGGGGAATTAGATATGGGGAATCAGAGGTGGGGAATCAGAGGTGGTGAATCAGTGGGGGAATCACAGGCGGGGAATCAGAGGCAGGGAATAGAACGCGGGGAATCAGAGGCAGGGAATCAGAGCTGGGGAACCAGAGGCGGGGAATCATAGTTGGGAATCAGAGGCGGGGAATCAGATATGGGGAAACAGAGGCGGGGAATCAGAGGCGGGGAAACAGAGGCGGGGAATCAGATATGGGGAATCGGATGCAGGGAATCAGAGGCGGGGAATCAGAGCTGGGGAATCAGAGGCGGGGAATCAGAGTTGGGGCATCAGAGGTGGGGAATTAGATATAGGGAAACAGAGGCGGGGAATCAGAGGCGGGGAAACAGAGGCGGGGAATCAGATATGGGGAATCAGAGGTGGGGAATCAAAGGCAGGGAATCAGATGTGCGGAATTAGAGATGGGGAATCAGAGGCAGGGAATCAGAATCAGAAGCGGGGAATCAGAGGCCGGGAATAAGAGGCCGGGAATCAGATGCTGGGAATAAGAGGCCGGGAATCAGAGGTGGGTAATCAGAGTCCGGGAATCAGAGATGGGGATTCAGAGGCGGGGAATGAGATATGGGGAATCAGAGGCGGGGAATCAGAGTCGGGGAAACAGAGGTGGGGAATCAGATATGGGGAATCAGAGGTGGCGAATCAAAGGCGGTGAATCAGAGATGGGGAATCAGAGGCGGGGAATCAGAGGCAGGGAATCAGATGCGGGGAATCAGAGGCGGGGAATCGGAGCTGGCGAATCAGAGGCGGGGAATCAGAGGTGGGCAATCAGAGGCGGGGAATCAGATATGGGGAATCAGAGGCGGGGAATCAGAGGCGGGGAAACAGAGGCGGGGAAACAAATATAGGGAATCAGAGGTGGGGAATCAGAGGTTGTGAATCAGAGATGGGGAATCAAGGCGGGGAATCAGAGGCAGGGAATCAGACGCGGGGAATCAGAGGCGGGGATTCAGAGCTGGGGAATCAGAGGCGGGGAATCAGAGTTGGGGAATCAGAGGCAGGGAATCAGATATGGGGAATCAGAGGCGGGGAATCAGAGGCGGGGAAACAGAGGCGGGGTATCAGATATGGGGAATCAGAGGTGGGGAATTGGATATAGGGAAACAGAGGCGGTGAATCAGAGGCGGGGAAACAGAGGCGGGGAAACAGAGGCGGGGAATCAGATATGGGGAATCAGAGGCCGGGAATCAGATATGGGGAAACAGAGGCGGGGAATCCGAGGCGGGGAAACAGAGGCGGGGAATCAGATATGGGGAATCAGAGGTGGGGAATCAGAGGTTGGGAATCAGAGGCAGGGAATCAGAGGAAGGGAATCAGATGTGCGGAATCGGAGATGGGGAATCAGAGGCAGGGAATCAGAGGCGGGGAATCAGAGGCGGGGAATCAGAGGCCGGGAATCAGATATGGGGAAACAGAGGCGGGGAATCCGAGGCGGGGAAACAGAGGCGGGGAATCAGATATGGGGAATCAGAGGTGGGGAATCAGAGGTTGGGAATCAGAGGCAGGGAATCAGAGGCTTGGAATCAGATGCAGGGAATCAGATGCGGGGAATCAGAGGCGGGGAATCAGAGCTGGGGAATCAGAGGTGGGGAATCAGATTTGGGGAATCAGAGGCGGGGACTTAGATATTGGGAAACAGAGGCGGGGAATCAGAGGTGTGGAAACCCAGGCGGGGAATCAGATATGGGGAATCAGAGGTGGGGAATCAGAGGCAAGGAATCAGATGTGCGGAATCAGAGATGGGGAATCAGAGGCAGGGAATCAGAATCAGAAGCAGGGAATCAGAGGCCGGGAATCAGAGGCCGGAATCAGAGGTGGGGAATCAGCGGCAGGGAATCAGATGCGGGGAATCAGAGGCGGGGAATCAGAGCTGGGGAATCAGAGGCGGGGTATTAGAGTTGGGGAATCAGAGGCGGGGAATCAGATATGGGGAAACAGAGGTGGGGAATCAGAGGCGGGGAAACAGAGGCAGGGAATCAGATATGGGGAATCAGAGGCGGGGAATCAGAGGTGGGGAATCATAGGCACGGAATCGGATGTGCGGAATCAGAGATGGGGAATCAGAGGCCGGGAATCAGAGGTGGTGAATCAGAGATGGGGAATCAGAGGCGGGGAATCAGAGGCAGGGAATCAGACGCGGGGAATCAGAGGTGGGCAATCAGAGGCAGGGAATCAGATATGGGGAATCAGAGGCGGGGAATCAGAGGCGGGGAAACAGAGGCGGGGAATCAGATATGGGGAATCAGAGGTGGGGAATCCGAGGTTGGGAATCAGAGGCAGGGAATCAGAGGCGGGGAATCAGAGGCGGGGAATCAGAGGAAGGGAATCAGATGTGCGGAATCGGAGATGGGGAATCAGAGGCAGGGAATCAGAGGCGGGGAATCAGAGGCGGGGAATCAGAGGCCGGGAATCAGATATGGGGAAACAGAGGCGGGGAATCCGAGGCGGGGAAACAGGCGGGGAATCAGATATGGGGAATCAGAGGTGGGGAATCAGAGGTTGGGAATCAGAGGCAGGGAATCAGAGGCTTGGAATCAGATGCAGGGAATCAGATGCGGGGAATCAGAGGCGGGGAATCAGAGCTGGGGAATCAAAGGTGGGGAATCAGATTTGGGGAATCAGAGGCGGGGACTTAGATATTGGGAAACAGAGGCGGGGAATCAGAGGCGGGGAAAACCAGGCGGGGAATCAGATATGGGGAATCAGAGGTGGGGAATCAGAGGCAAGGAATCAGATGTGCGGAATCAGAGATGGGGAATCAGAGGCAGGGAATCAGAATCAGAAGCAGGGAATCAGAGGCCGGGAATCAGAGGCCGGAATCAGAGGCGGGGAATCAGCGGCAGGGAATCAGATGCGGGGAATCAAAGGCGGGGAATCAGAGCTGGGGAATCAGAGGCGGGGTATTAGAGTTGGGGAATCAGAGGCGGGGAATCAGATATGGGGAAACAGAGGTGGGGAATCAGAGGCGGGGAAACAGAGGCAGGGAATCAGATATGGGGAATCAGAGGCGGGGAATCAGAGGTGGGGAATCATAGGCAGGGAATCGGATGTGCGTAATCAGAGATGGGGAATCAGAGGCCGGGAATCAGAGGTGGTGAATCAGAGATGGGGAATCAGAGGCGGGGAATCAGAGGCGGGGAAACAGGCGGGGAATCAGATATGGGGAATCAGAGGTGGGGCATCAGAGGTTGTGAATCACAGATGGGGAATTAGAGGCGGGGAATCAGAGGCAGGGAATAAGACGCGGGGAATCAGAGGCGGGGATTCAGAGCTGGGGAATCAGAAGCGGGGAATCAGAGTTGGGGAATCAGAGGCGGGGAATCAGATATGGGGAATCAGAGGCAGGGAATCAGAGGCGGGGAATCAGAGGCAGGGAATCAGACGTGGGGAATCTGAGGCTGGGAATCAGAGCTGGGGAATCAGAGGTGGGGAATCAGAGTTGGGGAATCAGAGGCAGGGAATTGGATGTGCGGA
Source organism: Narcine bancroftii (assembly GCF_036971445.1). NCBI lineage: Eukaryota > Metazoa > Chordata > Chondrichthyes > Torpediniformes > Narcinidae > Narcine > Narcine bancroftii. The sequence goes on from NC_091474.1 coordinate 117,271,579, forward strand.
ATCAGAGATGGGGAATCAGAGGTGGGGAATCAGAGGCGGTGAATCAGAGATGGGGAATCAGAGGCGGGGAATCAGAGGCAGGAAATCAGACACGGGGATTCAGAGGCTGGGAATCAGACGCGGGGAATCAAAGGCGGGGAATCAGAGCTGGGGAATCTGAGGCAGGGAATCAGAGTTGGGGATTCAGAGGCGGGGAATCAGATATGGGGAAACAGAGGCGGGGAATCAGAGGCGGGAAAACAGAGGCGGGGAATTAGATATGGGGAATCAGAGGTGGGGAATCAGAGGTGGTGAATCAGTGGGGGAATCACAGGCGGGGAATCAGAGGCAGGGAATAGAACGCGGGGAATCAGAGGCAGGGAATCAGAGCTGGGGAATCAGAGGCGGGGAATCATAGTTGGGAATCAGAGGCGGGGAATCAGATATGGGGAAACAGAGGCGGGGAATCAGAGGCGGGGAAACAGAGGCGGGGAATCAGATATGGGGAATCGGATGCAGGGAATCAGAGGCGGGGAATCAGAGCTGGGGAATCAGAGGCGGGGAATCAGAGTTGGGGCATCAGAGGTGGGGAATTAGATATAGGGAAACAGAGGCGGGGAATCAGAGGCGGGGAAACAGAGGCGGGGAATCAGATATGGGGAATCAGAGGTGGGGAATCAAAGGCAGGGAATCAGATGTGCGGAATTAGAGATGGGGAATCAGAGGCAGGGAATCAGAATCAGAAGCGGGGAATCAGAGGCCGGGAATAAGAGGCCGGGAATCAGATGCTGGGAATAAGAGGCCGGGAATCAGAGGTGGGTAATCAGAGTCCGGGAATCAGAGATGGGGATTCAGAGGCGGGGAATGAGATATGGAGAATCAGAGGCGGGGAATCAGAGGCGGGGAAACAGAGGTGGGGAATCAGATATGGGGAATCAGAGGTGGCGAATCAAAGGCGGTGAATCAGAGATGGGGAATCAGAGGCGGGGAATCAGAGGCAGGGAATCAGATGCGGGGAATCAGAGGCGGGGAATCGGAGCTGGCGAATCAGAGGCGGGGAATCAGAGGTGGGCAATCAGAGGCGGGGAATCAGATATGGGGAATCAGAGGCGGGGAATCAGAGGCGGGGAAACAGAGGCGGGGAATCAAATATAGGGAATCAGAGGTGGGGAATCAGAGGTTGTGAATCAGAGATGGGGAATCAAGGCGGGGAATCAGAGGCAGGGAATCAGACGCGGGGAATCAGAGGCGGGGATTCAGAGCTGGGGAATCAGAGGCGGGGAATCAGAGTTGGGGAATCAGAGGCAGGGAATCAGATATGGGGAATCAGAGGCGGGGAATCAGAGGCGGGGAAACAGAGGCGGGGAATCAGATATGGGGAATCAGAGGTGGGGAATTAGATATAGGGAAACAGAGGCGGTGAATCAGAGGCGGGGAAACAGAGGCGGGGAAACAGAGGCGGGGAATCAGATATGGGGAATCAGAGGTGGGGAATCCGAGGTTGGGAATCAGAGGCAGGGAATCAGAGGCGGGGAATCAGAGGCGGGGAATCAGAGGAAGGGAATCAGATGTGCGGAATCGGAGATGGGGAATCAGAGGCAGGGAATCAGAGGCGGGGAATCAGAGGCGGGGAATCAGAGGCCGGGAATCAGATATGGGGAAACAGAGGCGGGGAATCCGAGGCGGGGAAACAGAGGCGTGGAATCAGATATGGGGAATCAGAGGTGGGGAATCAGAGGTTGGGAATCAGAGGCAGGGAATCAGAGGCTTGGAATCAGATGCAGGGAATCAGATGCGGGGAATCAGAGGCGGGGAATCAGAGCTGGGGAATCAGAGGTGGGGAATCAGATTTGGGGAATCAGAGGCGGGGACTTAGATATTGGGAAACAGAGGCGGGGAATCAGAGGTGTGGAAACCCAGGCGGGGAATCAGATATGGGGAATCAGAGGCGGGGAATCAGATATGGGGAAATAGAGGCGGGGAATCAAATATGGGGAATCAGAGGTGTGGAATCAGAGGTTGGGAATCAGAGGCAGGGAATCAGAGGCGGGGAAACAGAGGCGGGGAATCAGATATGGGGAATCAGAGGTGGCGAATCAAAGGCGGTGAAACAGAGATGGGGAATCAGGGCAGGGAATCAGAGGCAGGGAATCAGAGCTGGGGAAACAGAGGAGGGGAATCAGATATGGGGAATCAGAGGTGGGGAATCAGAGGCAAGGAATCAGATGTGCGGAATCAGAGATGGGGAATCAGAGGCAGGGAATCAGAATCAGAAGCAGGGAATCAGAGGCCGGGAATCAGAGGCCGGAATCAGAGGCGGGGAATCAGCGGCAGGGAATCAGATGCGGGGAATCAAAGGCGGGGAATCAGAGCTGGGGAATCAGAGGCGGGGTATTAGAGTTGGGGAATCAGAGGCGGGGAATCAGATATGGGGAAACAGAGGTGGGGAATCAGAGGCGGGGAAACAGAGGCAGGGAATCAGATATGGGGAATCAGAGGCGGGGAATCAGAGGTGGGGAATCATAGGCAGGGAATCGGATGTGCGTAATCAGAGATGGGGAATCAGAGGCCGGGAATCAGAGGTGGTGAATCAGAGATGGGGAATCAGAGGCGGGGAATCAGAGGCGGGGAAACAGGCGGGGAATCAGATATGGGGAATCAGAGGTGGGGCATCAGAGGTTGTGAATCACAGATGGGGAATTAGAGGCGGGGAATCAGAGGCAGGGAATAAGACGCGGGGAATCAGAGGCGGGGATTCAGAGCTGGGGAATCAGAAGCGGGGAATCAGAGTTGGGGAATCAGAGGCGGGGAATCAGATATGGGGAATCAGAGGCAGGGAATCAGAGGCGGGGAATCAGAGGCAGGGAATCAGACGTGGGGAATCTGAGGCTGGGAATCAGAGCTGGGGAATCAGAGGTGGGGAATCAGAGTTGGGGAATCAGAGGCAGGGAATTGGATGTGCGGAATCAGAGATGGGGAATCAGAGGTGGGGAATCAGAGGCGGTGAATCAGAGATGGGGAATCAGAGGCGGGGAATCAGAGGCAGGAAATCAGACACGGGGATTCAGAGGCTGGGAATCAGACGCGGGGAATCAAAGGCGGGGAATCAGAGCTGGGGAATCTGAGGCAGGGAATCAGAGTTGGGGATTCAGAGGCGGGGAATCAGATATGGGGAAACAGAGGCGGGGAATCAGAGGCGGGAAAACAGAGGCGGGGAATTAGATATGGGGAATCAGAGGTGGGGAATCAGAGGTGGTGAATCAGTGGGGGAATCACAGGCGGGGAATCAGAGGCAGGGAATAGAACGCGGGGAATCAGAGGCAGGGAATCAGAGCTGGGGAATCAGAGGCGGGGAATCATAGTTGGGAATCAGAGGCGGGGAATCAGATATGGGGAAACAGAGGCGGGGAATCAGAGGCGGGGAAACAGAGGCGGGGAATCAGATATGGGGAATCGGATGCAGGGAATCAGAGGCGGGGAATCAGAGCTGGGGAATCAGAGGCGGGGAATCAGAGTTGGGGCATCAGAGGTGGGGAATTAGATATAGGGAAACAGAGGCGGGGAATCAGAGGCGGGGAAACAGAGGCGGGGAATCAGATATGGGGAATCAGAGGTGGGGAATCAAAGGCAGGGAATCAGATGTGCGGAATTAGAGATGGGGAATCAGAGGCAGGGAATCAGAATCAGAAGCGGGGAATCAGAGGCCGGGAATAAGAGGCCGGGAATCAGATGCTGGGAATAAGAGGCCGGGAATCAGAGGTGGGTAATCAGAGTCCGGGAATCAGAGATGGGGATTCAGAGGCGGGGAATGAGATATGGAGAATCAGAGGCGGGGAATCAGAGGCGGGGAAACAGAGGTGGGGAATCAGATATGGGGAATCAGAGGTGGCGAATCAAAGGCGGTGAATCAGAGATGGGGAATCAGAGGCGGGGAATCAGAGGCAGGGAATCAGATGCGGGGAATCAGAGGCGGGGAATCGGAGCTGGCGAATCAGAGGCGGGGAATCAGAGGTGGGCAATCAGAGGCGGGGAATCAGATATGGGGAATCAGAGGCGGGGAATCAGAGGCGGGGAAACAGAGGCGGGGAATCAAATATAGGGAATCAGAGGTGGGGAATCAGAGGTTGTGAATCAGAGATGGGGAATCAAGGCGGGGAATCAGAGGCAGGGAATCAGACGCGGGGAATCAGAGGCGGGGATTCAGAGCTGGGGAATCAGAGGCGGGGAATCAGAGTTGGGGAATCAGAGGCAGGGAATCAGATATGGGGAATCAGAGGCGGGGAATCAGAGGCGGGGAAACAGAGGCGGGGAATCAGATATGGGGAATCAGAGGTGGGGAATTAGATATAGGGAAACAGAGGCGGTGAATCAGAGGCGGGGAAACAGAGGCGGGGAAACAGAGGCGGGGAATCAGATATGGGGAATCAGAGGTGGGGAATCCGAGGTTGGGAATCAGAGGCAGGGAATCAGAGGCGGGGAATCAGAGGCGGGGAATCAGAGGAAGGGAATCAGATGTGCGGAATCGGAGATGGGGAATCAGAGGCAGGGAATCAGAGGCGGGGAATCAGAGGCGGGGAATCAGAGGCCGGGAATCAGATATGGGGAAACAGAGGCGGGGAATCCGAGGCGGGGAAACAGAGGCGTGGAATCAGATATGGGGAATCAGAGGTGGGGAATCAGAGGTTGGGAATCAGAGGCAGGGAATCAGAGGCTTGGAATCAGATGCAGGGAATCAGATGCGGGGAATCAGAGGCGGGGAATCAGAGCTGGGGAATCAGAGGTGGGGAATCAGATTTGGGGAATCAGAGGCGGGGACTTAGATATTGGGAAACAGAGGCGGGGAATCAGAGGTGTGGAAACCCAGGCGGGGAATCAGATATGGGGAATCAGAGGCGGGGAATCAGATATGGGGAAATAGAGGCGGGGAATCAAATATGGGGAATCAGAGGTGTGGAATCAGAGGTTGGGAATCAGAGGCAGGGAATCAGAGGCGGGGAAACAGAGGCGGGGAATCAGATATGGGGAATCAGAGGTGGCGAATCAAAGGCGGTGAAACAGAGATGGGGAATCAGGGCAGGGAATCAGAGGCAGGGAATCAGAGCTGGGGAAACAGAGGAGGGGAATCAGATATGGGGAATCAGAGGTGGGGAATCAGGGGCGTGGAATCAGTGGCAGGGAATCAGAGCTGGGGAATCAGAGGTGGGGAATCAGAGCTGGGGAAACAGAGGCGGGGAATCAGATATGGGGAATCAGAGGTGGGGAATCAGGGGCGGGGAATCAGTGGCAGGGAATCAGAGGCCGGGAATAAAAGGCGGGGAATCAGAGCTGGGGAATCAGAGGCGGGGAATCAGAGTTGGGGAATCAGAGGAGGGGAATCAGATATGGGGAAACAGAGGCCGGGAATCAGAGGCAGGGAAACAGAGGCGGGGAATCAGATATGGGGAATCAGAGGTGGGGAATTAGAGGTTGCGAATCAGAGGCGGGGAATCAGAGGCTGGGAATCAGAGGCAGGGAATCGGATGTGCGGAATCAGAGATGGGGAATCAGAGGTGGGGATTCAGAGGTGGTGAATCAGAGAAGGGGAATCAGAGGCTGGGAATCAGAGGCAGGGAATCAGACGCAGGGAATCAGAGGCGTGGAATCATAGCTGGCGAATTAGAGGAGGGGAATCAGAGTTGGGGAATCAGAGGCGGGGAATCAGATATCGGGAAACAGAGGCGGGGAATCAGAGGCGGGGAAACAGAGGCGGGGAATCAGATATGGGGAATCAGAGGTGGGGAATCAGAGGCAGGGAATCAGATGTGCGGAATCAGAGATGGGGAATCAGAGGCAGGGAATCAGAATCAGAAGCAGGGAATCAGTGGCAGGTAATCAGAGGCCGGGAATAAAAGGCGGGGAATCAGAGGCAGGGAATCGGATGTGCGGAATCAGAGATGGGGAATCAGAGGTGGGGATTCAGAGGTGGTGAATCAGAGAAGGGGAATCAGAGGCTGGGAATCAGAGGCAGGGAATCAGATGCAGGGAATCAGAGGCGGGGAATCATAGCTGGCGAATTAGAGGAGGGGAATCAGAGTTGGGGAATCAGAGGCGGGGAATCAGATATGGGGTAACAGAGGCGGGGAATCAGAGGTGGGGAAACAGAGGCGGGGAATCAGATATGGGGAATCAGAGGTGGGGAATCAGGGGCAGGGAATCAGTGGCAGGGAATCAGACGCGGGGAATCAGAGGCGGGGAATCAGAGGCGGGGAATCAGAGGCGGGGAATCAGAGGCAGGGAATCGGATGTGCGGAATCAGAGGTGGGGATTCAGAGGTGGTGAATCAGAGAAGGGGAATCAGAGGCTGGGAATCAGAGGGACGGAATCAGACGCAGGGAATCAGAGGCGGGGAATCATAGCTGGCGAATTAGAGGAGGGGAATCAGAGTTGGGGAAACAGAGGCGGGGAATCAGATATGGGGAATCAGAGGTGGGGAATCAGGGGCAGGGAATCAGTGGCAGGGAATCAGAGGCGGGGAATCAGAGACGGGGAATCAGAGGCAGGGAATCAGACACGGGGAATCAGAGGCGGGGAATCAGAGATGGGGAATCAGAGGCGGGGAATCAGAGGCAGGGAATCAGAGGCCGGGAATCAGATGCTGGGAATAAGAGGCCGGGAATCAGAGGTGGGGAAACAGAGGCGGGGAATCAGATATGGGGAATCAGAGGTGGGGAATCAGAGGCGGGGAATCAGTGGCAGGGAATCAGAGGCCGGGAATAAAAGGCGGGGAATCAAAGCTGCGGAATCAGAGGCGGGGAATCAGAGTTGGGGAATCAGAGGAGGGGAATCAGATATGTGGAAACAGAGGCCGGGAATCAGAGGCAGGGAAACAGAGGCGGGGAATCAGATATGGGAAATCAGAGGTGGGGAATTAGAGGTTGCGAATCAGAGGCGGGATATCAGAGGCGGGGAATCAGAGGCAGGGAAACGGATGTGCGGAATCAGAGATGGGGAATCAGAGGTGGGGATTCAGAGGTGGTGAATCAGAGAAGGGGAATCAGAGGCTGGGAATCAGAGGCAGGGAATCAGACGCAGGGAATCAGAGGCGGGGAATCATAGCTGGCGAATTAGAGGAGGGGAATCAGAGTTGGGGAATCAGAGGCGGGGAATCAGATATGGGGAAACGGAGGCGGGGAATCAGAGGCGGGGAAACAGAGGCGGGGAATCAGATATGGGGAATCAGAGGTGGGGAATCAGAGGCAGGGAATCAGATGTGCGGAATCAGAGATGGGGAATCAGAGGCAGGGAATCAGAATCAGAAGCAGGGAATCAGAGGCCGGGAATCAGAGGCCGGAATCAGATGCTGGGAATCAGAGGCCTGGAATCAGAGGCGGGGAATCAGAGGCAGGGAATCAGATGCGGGGAATCAGAGGCGGGGAATCAGATCTGGGGAATCAGAGGCAGGGTATTAGAGTTGGGGAATCAGAGGCAGGGAATCAGATATGGGGAAACAGAGGTGGGGAATCAGAGGCGGGGAAACAGAGGCAGGGAATCAGATATGGGGAATCAGAGGCGGGGAATCAGAGGTGGGGAATCATAGGCAGGGAATCGGATGTGCGGAATCAGAGAGGGGGAATCAGAGGCCGGGAATCAGAGGTGGTGAATCAGATATGGGGAATCAGAGGCGGGGAATCAGAGGCAGGGAATCAGTCGCGGGGAATCAGAGGTGGGCAATCAGAGGCGGGGAATCAGATATGGGGAATCAGAGGTGGGGAATCAGAGGCGGGGAAACAGGCGGGGAATCAGATATGGGGAATCAGAGGTGGGGCATCAGAGGTTGTGAATCACAGATGGGGAATTAGAGGCGGGGAATCAGAGGCAGGGAATAAGACGCGGGGAATCAGAGGCGGGGATTCAGAGCTGGGGAATCAGAAGCGGGGAATCAGAGTTGGGGAATCAGAGGCGGGGAATCAGATATGGGGAATCAGAGGCAGGGAATCAGAGGCGGGGAATCAGAGGCAGGGAATCAGACGTGGGGAATCTGAGGCGGGGAATCAGAGCTGGGGAATCAGAGGTGGGGAATCAGAGTTGGGGAATCAGAGGCAGGGAATTGGATGTGCGGAATCAGAGATGGGGAATCAGAGGTGGGGAATCAGAGGCGGTGAATCAGAGATGGGGAATCAGAGGCGGGGAATCAGAGGCAGGAAATCAGACACGGGGATTCAGAGGCTGGGAATCAGACGGGGGGAATCAAAGGCGGGGAATCAGAGCTGGGGAATCTGAGGCAGGGAATCAGAGTTGGGGATTCAGAGGCGGGGAATCAGATATGGGGAAACAGAGGCGGGGAATCAGAGGCGGGAAAACAGAGGCGGGGAATTAGATATGGGGAATCAGAGGTGGGGAATCAGAGGTGGTGAATCAGTGGGGGAATCACAGGCGGGGAATCAGAGGCAGGGAATAGAACGCGGGGAATCAGAGGCAGGGAATCAGAGCTGGGGAACCAGAGGCGGGGAATCATAGTTGGGAATCAGAGGCGGGGAATCAGATATGGGGAAACAGAGGCGGGGAATCAGAGGCGGGGAAACAGAGGCGGGGAATCAGATATGGGGAATCGGATGCATGGAATCAGATGCGGGGAATCAGAGCTGGGGAATCAGAGGCGGGGAATCAGAGTTGGGGCATCAGAGGTGGGGAATTAGATATAGGGAAACAGAGGCGGGGAATCAGAGGCGGGGAAACAGAGGCGGGGAATCAGATATGGGGAATCAGAGGTGGGGAATCAAAGGCAGGGAATCAGATGTGCGGAATTAGAGATGGGGAATCAGAGGCAGGGAATCAGAATCAGAAGCGGGGAATCAGAGGCCGGGAATAAGAGGCCGGGAATCAGATGCTGGGAATAAGAGGCCGGGAATCAGAGATGGGTAATCAGAGTCCGGGAATCAGAGATGGGGATTCAGAGGCGGGGAATGAGATATGGAGAATCAGAGGCGGGGAATCAGAGGCGGGGAAACAGAGGTGGGGAATCAGATATGGGGAATCAGAGGTGGCGAATCAAAGGCGGTGAATCAGAGATGGGGAATCAGAGGCGGGGAATCAGAGGCGGGAATCAGATGCGGGGAATCAGAGGCGGGGAATCGGAGCTGGCGAATCAGAGGCGGGGAATCAGAGGTGGGCAATCAGAGGCGGGGAATCAGATATGGGGAATCAGAGGCGGGGAATCAGAGGCGGGGAAACAGAGGCGGGGAAACAAATATAGGGAATCAGAGGTGGGGAATCAGAGGTTGTGAATCAGAGATGGGGAATCAAGGCGGGGAATCAGAGGCAGGGAATCAGACGCGGGGAATCAGAGGCGGGGATTCAGAGCTGGGGAATCAGAGGCGGGGAATCAGAGTTGGGGAATCAGAGGCAGGGAATCAGATATGGGGAATCAGAGGCGGGGAATCAGAGGCGGGGAAACAGAGGCGGGGAATCAGATATGGGGAATCAGAGGTGGGGAATTAGATATAGGGAAACAGAGGCGGTGAATCAGAGGCGGGGAAACAGAGGCGGGGAAACAGAGGCGGGCAATCAGATATGGGGAATCAGAGGCCGGGAATCAGATATGGGGAAACAGAGGCGGGGAATCCGAGGCGGGGAAACAGAGGCGGGGAATCAGATATGGGGAATCAGAGGTGGGGAATCAGAGGTTGGGAATCAGAGGCAGGGAATCAGAGGAAGGGAATCAGATGTGCGGAATCGGAGATGGGGAATCAGAGGCAGGGAATCAGAGGCGGGGAATCAGAGGCGGGGAATCAGAGGCCGGGAATCAGATATGGGGAAACAGAGGCGGGGAATCCGAGGCGGGGAAACAGAGGCGGGGAATCAGATATGGGGAATCAGAGGTGGGGAATCAGAGGTTGGGAATCAGAGGCAGGGAATCAGAGGCTTGGAATCAGATGCAGGGAATCAGATGCGGGGAATCAGAGGTGGGGAATCAGAGCTGGGGAATCAGAGGTGGGGAATCAGATTTGGGGAATCAGAGGCGGGGACTTAGATATTGGGAAACAGAGGCGGGGAATCAGAGGTGTGGAAACCCAGGCGGGGAATCAGATATGGGGAATCAGAGGTGGGGAATCAGAGGCAAGGAATCAGATGTGCGGAATCAGAGATGGGGAATCAGAGGCAGGGAATCAGAATCAGAAGCAGGGAATCAGAGGCCGGGAATCAGAGGCCGGAATCAGAGGTGGGGAATCAGCGGCAGGGAATCAGATGCGGGGAATCAGAGGCGGGGAATCAGAGCTGGGGAATCAGAGGCGGGGTATTAGAGTTGGGGAATCAGAGGCGGGGAATCAGATATGGGGAAACAGAGGCGGGGAATCAGAGGTGGGGAATCATAGGCAGGGAATCGGATGTGCGGAATCAGAGATGGGGAATCAGAGGCCGGGAATCAGAGGTGGTGAATCAGAGATGGGGAATCAGAGGCGGGGAATCAGAGGCAGGGAATCAGACGCGGGGAATCAGAGGTGGGCAATCAGAGGCAGGGAATCAGATATGGGGAATCAGAGGCGGGGAATCAGAGGCGGGGAAACAGAGGCGGGGAATCAGATATGGGGAATCAGAGGTGGGGAATCCGAGGTTGGGAATCAGAGGCAGGGAATCAGAGGCGGGGAATCAGAGGCGGGGAATCAGAGGAAGGGAATCAGATGTGCGGAATCGGAGATGGGGAATCAGAGGCAGGGAATCAGAGGCGGGGAATCAGAGGCGGGGAATCAGAGGACGGGAATCAGATATGGGGAAACAGAGGCGGGGAATCCGAGGCGGGGAAACAGGCGGGAAATCAGATATGGGGAATCAGAGGTGGGGAATCAGAGGTTGGGAATCAGAGGCAGGGAATCAGAGGCTTGGAATCAGATGCAGGGAATCAGATGCGGGGAATCAGAGGAGGGGAATCAGAGCTGGGGAATCAGAGGTGGGGAATCAGATTTGGGGAATCAGAGGCGGGGACTTAGATATTGGGAAACAGAGGCGGGGAATCAGAGGCGGGGAAAACCAGGCGGGGAATCAGATATGGGGAATCAGAGGTGGGGAATCAGAGGCAAGGAATCAGATGTGCGGAATCAGAGATGGGGAATCAGAGGCAGGGAATCAGAATCAGAAGCAGGGAATCAGAGGCCGGGAATCAGAGGCCGGAATCAGAGGCGGGGAATCAGCGGCAGGGAATCAGATGCGGGGAATCAGAGGCGGGGAATCAGAGCTGGGGAATCAGAGGCGGGGTATTAGAGTTGGGGAATCAGAGGCGGGGAATCAGATATGGGGAAACAGAGGTGGGGAATCAGAGGCGGGGAAACAGAGGCAGGGAATCAGATATGGGGAATCAGAGGCGGGGAATCATAGGCAGGGAATCGGATGTGCGGAATCAGAGATGGGGAATCAGAGGCCGGGAATCAGAGGTGGTGAATCAGAGATGGGGAATCAGAGGCGGGGAATCAGAGGCGGGGAAACAGGCGGGGAATCAGATATGGGGAATCAGAGGTGGGGCATCAGAGGTTGTGAATCACAGATGGGGAATTAGAGGCGGGGAATCAGAGGCAGGGAATAAGACGCGGGGAATCAGAGGCGGGGATTCAGAGCTGGGGAATCAGAAGCGGGGAATCAGAGTTGGGGAATCAGAGGCGGGGAATCAGATATGGGGAACCAGAGGCAGGGAATCAGAGGCGGGGAATCAGAGGCAGGGAATCAGACGTGGGGAATCTGAGGCTGGGAATCAGAGCTGGGGAATCAGAGGTGGGGAATCAGAGTTGGGGAATCAGAGGCAGGGAATTGGATGTGCGGAATCAGAGATGGGGAATCAGAGGTGGGGAATCAGAGGCGGTGAATCAGAGATGGGGAATCAGAGGCGGGGAATCAGAGGCAGGAAATCAGACACGGGGATTCAGAGGCTGGGAATCAGACGCGGGGAATCAAAGGCGGGGAATCAGAGCTGGGGAATCTGAGGCAGGGAATCAGAGTTGGGGATTCAGAGGCGGGGAATCAGATATGGGGAAACAGAGGCGGGGAATCAGAGGCGGGAAAACAGAGGCGGGGAATTAGATATGGGGAATCAGAGGTGGGGAATCAGAGGTGGTGAATCAGTGGGGGAATCACAGGCGGGGAATCAGAGGCAGGGAATACAACGCGGGGAATCAGAGGCAGGGAATCAGAGCTGGGGAATCAGAGGCGGGGAATCATAGTTGGGAATCAGAGGCGGGGAATCAGATATGGGGAAACAGAGGCGGGGAATCTGAGGCGGGGAAACAGAGGCGGGGAATCAGATATGGGGAATCGGATGCAGGGAATCAGAGGCGGGGAATCAGAGCTGGGGAATCAGAGGCGGGGAATCAGAGTTGGGGCATCAGAGGTGGGGAATTAGATATAGGGAAACAGAGGCGGGGAATCAGAGGCGGGGAAACAGAGGCGGGGAATCAGATATGGGGAATCAGAGGTGGGGAATCAAAGGCAGGGAATCAGATGTGCGGAATTAGAGATGGGGAATCAGAGGCAGGGAATCAGAATCAGAAGCGGGGAATCAGAGGCCGGGAATAAGAGGCCGGGAATCAGATGCTGGGAATAAGAGGCCGGGAATCAGAGGTGGGTAATCAGAGTCCGGGAATCAGAGATGGGGATTCAGAGGCGGGGAATGAGATATGGAGAATCAGAGGCGGGGAATCAGAGGCGGGGAAACAGAGGTGGGGAATCAGATATGGGGAATCAGAGGTGGCGAATCAAAGGCGGTGAATCAGAGATGGGGAATCAGAGGCGGGGAATCAGAGGCAGGGAATCTGATGCGGGGAATCAGAGGCGGGGAATCGGAGCTGGCGAATCAGAGGCGGGGAATCAGAGGTGGGCAATCAGAGGCGGGGAATCAGATATGGGGAATCAGAGGCGGGGAATCAGAGGCGGGGAAACAGAGGCGCGGAATCAAATATAGGGAATCAGAGGTGGGGAATCAGAGGTTGTGAATCAGAGATGGGGAATCAAGGCGGGGAATCAGAGGCAGGGAATCAGACGCGGGGAATCAGAGGCGGGGATTCAGAGCTGGGGAATCAGAGGCGGGGAATCAGAGTTGGGGAATCAGAGGCAGGGAATCAGATATGGGGAATCAGAGGCGGGGAATCAGAGGCGGGGAAACAGAGGCGGGGAATCAGATATGGGGAATCAGAGGTGGGGAATTAGATATAGGGAAACAGAGGCGGTGAATCAGAGGCTGGGAAACAGAGGCGGGGAAACAGAGGTGGGGAATCAGATATGGGGAATCAGAGGTGGGGAATCCGAGGTTGGGAATCAGAGGCAGGGAATCAGAGGCGGGGAATCAGAGGCGGGGAATCAGAGGAAGGGAATCAGATGTGCGGAATCGGAGATGGGGAATCAGAGGCAGGGAATCAGAGGCGGGGAATCAGAGGCGGGGAATCAGAGGCCGGGAATCAGATATGGGGAAACAGAGGCGGGGAATCCGAGGCGGGGAAACAGAGGCGGGGAATCAGATATGGGGAATCAGAGGTGGGGAATCAGAGGTTGGGAATCAGAGGCAGGGAATCAGAGGCTTGGAATCAGATGCAGGGAATCAGATGCGGGGAATCAGAGGCGGGGAATCAGAGCTGGGGAATCAGAGGTGGGGAATCAGATTTGGGGAATCAGAGGCGGGGACTTAGATATTGGGAAACAGAGGCGGGGAATCAGAGGTGTGGAAACCCAGGCGGGGAATCAGATATGGGGAATCAGAGGTGGGGAATCAGAGGCAAGGAATCAGATGTGCGGAATCAGAGATGGGGAATCAGAGGCAGGGAATCAGAATCAGAAGCAGGGAATCAGAGGCCGGGAATCAGAGGCCGGATTCAGAGGTGGGGAATCAGCGGCAGGGAATCAGATGCGGGGAATCAGAGGCGGGGAATCAGAGCTGGGGAATCAGAGGCGGGGTATTAGAGTTGGGGAATCAGAGGCGGGGAATCAGATATGGGGAAACAGAGGTGGGGAATCAGAGGCGGGGAAACAGAGGCAGGGAATCAGATATGGGGAATCAGAGGCGGGGAATCAGAGGTGGGGAATCATAGGCAGGGAATCGGATGTGCGGAATCAGAGATGGGGAATCAGAGGCCGGGAATCAGAGGTGGTGAATCAGAGATGGGGAATCAGAGGCGGGGAATCAGAGGCAGGGAATCAGACGCGGGGAATCAGAGGAGGGCAATCAGAGGCAGGGAATCAGATATGGGGAATCAGAGGCGGGGAATCAGAGGCGGGGAAACAGAGGCGGGGAATCAGATATGGGGAATCAGAGGTGGGGAATCCGAGGTTGGGAATCAGAGGCAGGGAATCAGAGGCGGGGAATCAGAGGCGGGGAATCAGAGGAAGGGAATCAGATGTGCGGAATCGGAGATGGGGAATCAGAGGCAGGGAATCAGAGGCGGGGAATCAGAGGCGGGGAATCAGAGGCCGGGAATCAGATATGGGGAAACAGAGGCGGGGAATCCGAGGCGGGGAAACAGGCGGGGAATCAGATATGGGGAATCAGAGGTGGGGAATCAGAGGTTGGGAATCAGAGGCAGGGAATCAGAGGCTTGGAATCAGATGCAGGGAATCAGATGCGGGGAATCAGAGGCGGGGAATCAGAGCTGGGGAATCAGAGGTGGGGAATCAGATTTGGGGAATCAGAGGCGGGGACTTAGATATTGGGAAACAGAGGCGGGGAATCAGAGGCGGGGAAAACCAGGCGGGGAATCAGATATGGGGAATCAGAGGTGGGGAATCAGAGGCAAGGAATCAGATGTGCGGAATCAGAGATGGGGAATCAGAGGCAGGGAATCAGAATCAGAAGCAGGGAATCAGAGGCCGGGAATCAGAGGCCGGAATCAGAGGCGGGGAATCAGCGGCAGGGAATCAGATGCGGGGAATCAGAGGCGGGGAATCAGAGCTGGGGAATCAGAGGCGGGGTATTAGAGTTGGGGAATCAGAGGCGGGGAATCAGATATGGGGAAACAGAGGTGGGGAATCAGAGGCGGGGAAACAGAGGCAGGGAATCAGATATGGGGAATCAGAGGCGGGGAATCAGGGGTGGGGAATCATAGGCAGGGAATCGGATGTGCGGAATCAGAGATGGGGAATCAGAGGCCGGGAATCAGAGGTGGTGAATCAGAGATGGGGAATCAGAGGCGGGGAATCAGAGGCAGGGAATCAGACGCGGGGAATCAGAGGTGGGCAATCAGAGGCGGGGAATCAGATATGGGGAATCAGAGGCGGGGAATCAGAGGCGGGGAAACAGAGGCGGGGAATCAGATATGGGGAATCAGAGGTGGGGCATCGGAGGTTGTGAATCACAGATGGGGAATCAGAGGCGGGGAATCAGAGGCAGGGAATCAGACGCGGGGAATCAGAGGCGGGGATTCAGAGCTGGGGAATCAGAGGCGGGGAATCAGAGTTGGGGAATCAGAGGCGGGGAATCAGATATGGGGAATCAGAGGCAGGGAATCAGAGGCGGGAAAACAGAGGCGGGGAATCAGATATGGGGAATCAGAGGCGGGGAATCAGAGGCAGGGAATCAGACACGGGGAATCAGAGGCGGGGAATCAGAGATGGGGAATCAGAGGCGGGGAATCAGAGGCAGGGAATCGGATGCCGGGAATCAGAGGCGGGAAATCAGAGCTGGGGAATCAGAGGCGGGGAATCAGAGTTGGGGAATCAGAGGCGGCGAAGCAGATATGGGGAAATAGAGGCGGGGAATCAGATATGGGGAAACAGAAGCGGGGAATCAGATATGGGGAATCAGAGGCTGGGAATCAGAGGGGGGGAAACAGAGGCGGGGAATAAGATATGGAGAATCAGAGGTGGGGAATCAGGGGCGGGGAATCAGTGGCAGGGAATCAGAGGCGGGGAATCAGAGGCGGGGAATCAAAGGAAGGGAATCAGACACGGGGAATCAGAGGTGGGGAATCAGAGATGGGGAATCAGAGGCGGGGAATCACAGGCAGGGAATCAGACGCGGGGAAGCAGAGGCGGGGAATCAGAGCTGGGGAATCAGAGGTGTGGAATCAGAGTCGGGGAATCAGAGGCAGGGAATCGGTTGTGCGGAATCAGAGATGGGGAATCAGATGTGGGGAATCAGAGGCAGTGAATCAGAGATGGGGAATCAGAGGCGGGGAATCAGAGGCAAGAAATCAGACGGGGATTCAGAGGCTGGGAATCAGAAGGGGGGAATCAAAGGCGGGGAATCAGAGCTGGTGAATCAGAGGCAGGGAATCAGAGTTGGGGATTCAGAGGCGGGGAATCAGATATGGGGAAACAGAGGCGGGGAATGAGAGGCGGGCAAGCAGAGGCGGGGAATTAGATATGGGGAATCAGAGGTGGGGAATCAGAGGTGGTGAATCAGAGATGGGGAATCACAGGAGGGGAATCAGAGGCAGCGAATAGAACGCGGGGAATCAGAGGCAGGGAATCAGAGCTGGGGAATCAGAGGCGGGGAATCAGATATGGGGAAACAGAGGCGGGGAATCAGAGGCGGGGAAACAGAGGCGGGGAATCAGACATGGGGAATCGGTTGCGGGGAATCAGAGGCGGGGAATCAGAGCTGGGGAATCAGAGGCGGGGAATCAAAGTTGGGGCATCAGAGGTGGGGAATTAGATAAGGGGAAACAGAGGTGGGGAATCAGAGGCGGGGAAACAGAGGCGGGGAATCAGATATGGGGAATCAGAGGTGGGGAATCAGAGGCAGGGAATCAGATGTGCGGAATTAGAGATGGGGAATCAGAGGCAGGGAATCAGAATCAGAAGCGGGGAATCAGAGGCCGGGAATCAGAGGCCGGGAATCAGATGCTGGGAATAAGAGGCCGGGAATCAGAGATGGGGAATCAGAGTCCGGGAATCAGAGATGGGGATTCAGAGGCGGGGAATGAGATATGGAGAATCAGAGGCGGGGAATCAGAGGCGGGGAAACAGAGGTGGGGAATCAGATATGGAGAATCAGAGGTGGGGAATCAAAGGCGGTGAATCAGAGATGGGGAATCAGAGGCGGGGAATCAGAGGCAGGGAATCAGATGCGGGGATTCAGAGGCGGGGAATCAGAGCTGGCGAATCAGAGGCGGGGAATCAGAGGTGGGCAATCAGAGCCGGGGAATCAGATATGGGGAATCAGAGGCGGGGAATCAGAGGCGGGGAAACAGAGGCGGGGAATCAGATATGGGGAATCAGAGGTGGGGAATCAGAGGTTGTGCATCAGAGATGGGGAATCAAGGCGGGGAATCAGAGGGAGGGAATCAGACGCGGGGAATCAGAGGCGGGGTTTCAGAGCTGGGGAATCAGAGGCGGGGAATCAGAGTTGTGGAATCAGAGGCAGGGAATCAGATATGGGGAATCAGAGGCGGGGTATCAGAGGCGGGGAAACAGAGGCGGGGAATCAGATATGGGGAATCAGAGGTGGGGAATCAGGGGCAGGGAATCAGTGGCAGGGAATCAGAGGCGGGGAATCTGAGGCGGGGAATCAGAGGCAGGGAATCAGACACGGGGAATCAGAGGCGGGGAATCAGAGATGGCGAATCAGAGGCGGGGAATCAGAGGCAGGGAATCGGACGCCGGGAATCAGAGGCGGGGAATCAGAGTTGGGGAATCAGAGGCGGGGAATCAGAGTTGGGGAATCAGAGGCGGGGAATCAGATATGGGGAAATAGAGGCGGGGAATCAGATATGGGGAATCAGAGGTGTGGAATCAGAGGTTGGGAATCAGAGGCAGGGAATCAGAGGCGGGGAAACAGAGGCGGGGAATCAGATATGGGGAATCAGAGGTGGCGAATCAAAGGCGGTGAAACAGAGATGGGGAATCAGGGCAGGGAATCAGAGGCAGGGAATCAGAGCTGGGGAAACAGAGGCGGGGAATCAGATATGGGGAATCAGAGGTGGGGAATCAGGGGCGGGGAATCAGTGGCAGGGAATCAGAGCTGGGGAATCAGAGGTGGGGAATCAGAGCTGGGGAAACAGAGGCGGGGAATCAGATATGGGGAATCAGAGGTGGGGAATCAGGGGCGGGGAAACAGTGGCAGGGAATCAGAGGCCGGGAATAAAAGGCGGGGAATCAGAGCTGGGGAATCAGAGGCGGGGAATCAGAGTTGGGGAATCAGAGGAGGGGAATCAGATATGGGGAAACAGAGGCCGGGAATCAGAGGCAGGGAAACAGAGGCGGGGAATCAGATATGGGGAATCAGAGGTGGGGAATTAGAGGTTGCGAATCAGAGGCGGGGAATCAGAGGCTGGGAATCAGAGGCAGGGAATCGGATGTGCGGAATCAGAGATGGGGAATCAGAGGTGGGGATTCAGAGGTGGTGAATCAGAGAAGGGGAATCAGAGTCAGGGAATCAGACGCAGGGAATCAGAGGCGGGGAATCATAGCTGGCGAATTAGAGGAGGGGAATCAGAGTTGGGGAATCAGAGGCGGGGAATCAGATATCGGGAAACAGAGGCGGGGAATCAGAGGCGGGGAAACAGAGGCAGGGAATCAGATATGGGGAATCAGATGTGGGGAATCAGAGGCAGGGAATCAGATGTGCGGAATCAGAGATGGGGAATCAGAGGAAGGGAATCAGAATCAGAAGCAGGGAATCAGTGGCAGGGAATCAGAGGCCGGGAATAAAAGGCGGGGAATCAGAGGCAGGGAATCGGATGTGCGGAATCAGAGATGGGGAATCAGAGGTGGGGATTCAGAGGTGGTGAATCAGAGAAGGGGAATCAGAGGCTGGGAATCAGAGGCAGGGAATCAGATGCAGGGAATCAGAGGCGGGGAATCATAGCTGGCGAATTAGAGGAGGGGAATCAGAGTTGGGGAATCAGAGGCGGGGAATCAGATATGGGGTAACAGAGGCGGGGAATCAGAGGTGGGGAAACAGAGGCGGGGAATCAGATATGGGGAATCAGAGGTGGGGAATCAGGGGCAGGGAATCAGTGGCAGGGAATCAGACGCGGGGAATCAGAGGCGGGGAATCAGAGGCGGGGAATCAGAGGCGGGGAATCAGAGGCAGGGAATCGGATGTGCGGAATCAGAGATGGGGAATCAGAGGTGGGGATTCAGAGGTGGTGAATCAGAGAAGGGGGATCAGAGGCTGGGAATCAGAGGCAGGGAATCAGACGCAGGGAATCAGAGGCGGGGAATCATAGCTGGCGAATTAGAGGAGGGGAATCAGAGTTGGGGAAACAGATGCGGGGAATCAGATATGGGGAATCAGAGGTGGGGAATCAGGGGCAGGGAATCAGTGGCAGGGAATCAGAGGCGGGGAATCATAGCTGGCGAATTAGAGGAAGGGAATCAGAGTTGGGGAAACAGAGGCGGGGAATCAGATATGGGGAATCAGAGGTGGGGAATCAGGGGCAGGGAATCAGTGGCAGGGAATCAGACGCGGGGAATCAGAGACGGGGAATCAGAGGCAGGGAATCAGACACGGGGAATCAGAGGCGGGGAATCAGAGATGGGGAATCAGAGGCGGGGAATCAGAGGCAGGGAATCAGAGGCCGGGAATCAGATGCTGGGAATAAGAGGCCGGGAATCAGAGGTGGGGAAACAGAGGCGGGGAATCAGATATGGGGAATCAGAGGTGGGGAATCAGAGGCGGGGAATCAGTGGCAGGGAATCAGAGGCCGGGAATAAAAGGCGGGGAATCAAAGCTGGGGAATCAGAGGCGGGGAATCAGAGTTGGGGAATCAGAGGAGGGGAATCAGATATGGGGAAACAGAGGCCGGGAATCAGAGGCAGGGAAACAGAGGCGGGGAATCAGATATGGGAAATCAGAGGTGGGGAATTAGAGGTTGCGAATCAGAGGCGGGATATCAGAGGCGGGGAATCAGAGGCAGGGAATCGGATGTGCGGAATCAGAGATGGGGAATCAGAGGTGGGGATTCAGAGGTGGTGAATCAGAGAATGGGAATCAGAGGCTGGGAATCAGAGGCAGGGAATCAGACGCAGGGAATCAGAGGCGGGGAATCATAGCTGGCGAATTAGAGGAGGGGAATCAGAGTTGGGGAATCAGAGGCGGGGAATCAGATATGGGGAAACAGAGGCGGGGAATCAGAGGCGGGGAAACAGAGGCGGGGAATCAGATATGGGGAATCAGAGGTGGGGAATCAGAGGCAGGGAATCAGATGTGCGGAATCAGAGATGGGGAATCAGAGGCAGGGAATCAGAATCAGAAGCAGGGAATCAGAGGCCGGGAATCAGAGGCCGGAATCAGATGCTGGGAATCAGAGGCCTGGAATCAGAGGCGGGGAATCAGAGGCAGGGAATCAGATGCGGGGAATCAGAGGCGGGGAATCAGAGCTGGGGAATCAGAGGCAGCGTATTAGAGTTGGGGAATCAGAGGCGGGGAATCAGATATGGGGAAACAGAGGTGGGGAATCAGAGGCGGGGAAACAGAGGCAGGGAATCAGATATGGGGAATCAGAGGCGGGGAATCAGTGGTGGGGAATCATAGGCAGGGAATCGGATGTGCGGAATCAGAGATGGGGAATCAGAGGCCGGGAATCAGAGGTGGTGAATCAGATATGGGGAATCAGAGGCGGGGAATCAGAGGCAGGGAATCAGACGCGGGGAATCAGAGGTGGGCAATCAGAGGCGGGGAATCAGATATGGGGAATCAGAGGTGGGGAATCAGAGGCGGGGAAACAGGCGGGGAATCAGATATGGGGAATCAGAGGTGGGGCATCAGAGGTTGTGAATCACAGATGGGGAATTAGAGGCGGGGAATCAGAGGCAGGGAATCAGACGCGGGGAATCAGAGGCGGGGATTCAGAGCTGGGGAATCAGAAGCGGGGAATCAGAGTTGGGGAATCAGAGGCGGGGAATCAGATATGGGGAATCAGAGGCAGGGAATCAGAGGCGGGGAATCAGAGGCAGGGAATCAGACGTGGGGAATCTGAGGCGGGGAATCAGAGCTGGGGAATCAGAGGTGGGGAATCAGAGTTGGGGAATCAGAGGCAGGGAATTGGATGTGCGGAATCAGAGATGGGGAATCAGAGGTGGGGAATCAGAGGCGGTGAATCAGAGATGGGGAATCAGAGGCGGGGAATCAGAGGCAGGAAATCAGACACGGGGATTCAGAGGCTGGGAATCAGACGGGGGGAATCAAAGGCGGGGAATCAGAGCTGGGGAATCTGAGGCAGGGAATCAGAGTTGGGGATTCAGAGGCGGGGAATCAGATATGGGGAAACAGAGGCGGGGAATCAGAGGCGGGAAAACAGAGGCGGGGAATTAGATATGGGAACCAGAGGTGGGGAATCAGAGGTGGTGAATCAGTGGGGGAATCACAGGCGGGGAATCAGAGGCAGGGAATAGAACGCGGGGAATCAGAGGCAGGGAATCAGAGCTGGGGAATCAGAGGCGGGGAATCATAGTTGGGAATCAGAGGCGGGGAATCAGATATGGGGAAACAGAGGCGGGGAATCAGAGGCGGGGAAACAGAGGCGGGGAATCAGATATGGGGAATCGGATGCAGGGAATCAGAGGCGGGGAATCAGAGCTGGGGAATCAGAGGCGGGGAATCAGAGTTCGGGCATCAGAGGAGGGGAATTGGATATAGGGAAACAGAGGCGGGGAATCAGAGGCGGGGAAACAGAGGCGGGGAATCAGATATGGGGAATCAGAGGTGGGGAATCAGAGGCAGGGAATCAGATGTGCGGAATCAGAGATGGGGAATCAGAGGCAGGGAATCAGAATCAGAAGCGGGGAATCAGAGGCCGGGAATAAGAGGCAGGGAATCAGATGCTGGGAATAAGAGACCGGGAATAAGAGGTGGGGAATCAGAGTCCGGGAATCAGAGATGGGGATTCAGAGGCGGGGAGTGAGATATGGAGAATCAGAGGCGGGGAATCAGAGGCGGGGAAACAGAGGTGGGGAATCAGATATGGGGAATCAGAGGTGGCGAATCAAAGGCGGTGAATCAGAGATGGGGAATCAGAGGCGGGGAATCAGAGGCAGGGAATCAGATGCGGGGAATCAGAGGCGGGGAATCGGAGCTGGCGAATCAGAGGCGGGGAATCAGAGGTGGGCAATCAGAGGCGGGGAATCAGATATGGGGAATCAGAGGCGGGGAATCAGAGGCGGGGAAACAGAGGCGGGGAATCAAATATAGGGAATCAGAGGTGGGGAATCAGAGGTTGTGAATCAGAGATGGGGAATCAAGGCGGGGAATCAGAGGCAGGGAATCAGACGCGGGGAATCAGAGGCGGGGATTCTGAGCTGGGGAATCAGAGGCAGGGAATCAGAGTTGGGGAATCAGAGTTGGGGAATCAGATATGGGGAATCAGAGGCGGGGAATCAGAGGCGGGGAAACAGAGGCGGGGAATCAGATATGGGGAATCAGAGGTGGGGAATTAGATATAGGGAAACAGAGGCGGGGAATCAGAGGCGGGGAAACAGAGGCGGGGAAACAGAGGCGGGGAATCAGATATGGGGAATCAGAGGTGGGGAATCCGAGGTTGGGAATCAGAGGCAGGGAATCAGAGGCGGGGAATCAGAGGCGTGGAATCAGAGGAAGGGAATCAGATGTGCGGAATCGGAGATGGGGAATCAGAGGCAGGGAATCAGAGGCGGGGAATCAGAGGCGGGGAATCAGGGGCCGGTAATCAGATATGGGGAAACAGAGGCGGGGAATCCGAGGCGGGGAAACATAGGAGGGGAATCAGATATGGGGAATCAGAGGTGGGGAATCAGAGGTTGGGAATCAGAGGCAGGGAATCAGAGGCTTGGAATCAGATGCAGGGAATCAGATGCGGGGAATCAGAGGCGGGGAATCAGAGCTGGGGAATCAGAGGTGGGGAATCAGATTTGGGGAATCAGAGGCGGGGACTTAGATATTGGGAAACAGAGGCGGAGAATCAGAGGCGGGGAAACCCAGGCGGGGATTCAGATATGGGGAATCAGAGGTGGGGAATCAGAGGCAAGGAATCAGATGTGCGGAATCAGAGATGGGGAATCAGAGGCAGGGAATCAGAATCAGAAGCAGGGAATCAGAGGCCGGGAATCAGAGGCCGGAATCAGAGGTGGGGAATCAGCGGCAGGGAATCAGATGCGGGGAATCAGAGGCGGGGAATCAGAGCTGGGGAATCAGAGGCGGGGTATTAGAGTTGGGGAATCAGAGGCGGGGAATCAGATATGGGGAAACAGAGGTGGGGAATCAGAGGCGGGGAAACAGAGGCAGGGAATCAGATATGGGGAATCAGAGGCGGGGAATCAGAGGTGGGGAATCATAGGCAGGGAATCGGATGTGCGGAATCAGAGATGGGGAATCAGAGGCCGGGAATCAGAGGTGGTGAATCAGAGATGGGGAATCAGAGGCGGGGAATCAGAGGCAGGGAATCAGACGCGGGGAATCAGAGGTGGGCAATCAGAGGCGGGGAATCAGATATGGGGAATCAGAGGCGGGGAATCAGAGGCGGGGAAACAGAGGCGGGGAATCAGATATGGGGAATCAGATGTGGGGCATCAGAGGTTGTGAATCACAGATGGGGAATCAGAGGCGGGGAATCAGAGGCAGGGAATCAGACGCGGGGAATCAGAGGCGGGGATTCAGAGTTGGGGAATCAGAGGCGGGGAATCAGAGTTGGGGAATCAGAGGCGGGGAATCAGATATGGGGAATCAGAGGCAGGGAATCAGAGGCGGGAAAACAGAGGCGGGGAATCAGATATGGGGAATCAGAGGCGGGGAATCAGAGGCAGGGAATCAGACACGGGGAATCAGAGGCGGGGAATCAGAGATGGGGAATCAGAGGCGGGGAATCAGAGGCAGGGAATCGGATGCCGGGAATCAGAGACGGGAAATCAGAGCTGGGGAATCAGAGGCGGGGAATCAGAGTTGGGGAATCAGAGGCGGCGAAGCAGATATGAGGAAATAGAGGCGGGGAATCAGATATGGGGAATCAGAGGCGGGGAATCAGATATGGGGAATCAGAGGCTGGGAATCAGAGGGGGGGAAACAGAGGCGGGGAATAAGATATGGAGAATCAGAGGTGGGGAATCAGGGGCGGGGAATCAGTGGCAGGGAATCAGAGGCGGGGAATCAGAGGCGGGGAATCAAAGGAAGGGAATCAGACACGGGGAATCAGAGGTGGGGAATCAGAGATGGGGAATCAGAGGCGGGGAATCACAGGCAGGGAATCAGACGCGGGGAATCAGAGGCGGGGAATCAGAGCTGGGGAATCAGAGGTGTGGATTCAGAGTCGGGGAATCAGAGGCAGGGAATCGGTTGTGCGGAATCAGAGATGGGGAATCAGATGTGGGGAATCAGAGGCAGTGAATCAGAAATAGGGAATCAGAGGCGGGGAATCAGAGGCAAGAAATCAGACGGGGATTCAGAGGCTGGGAATCAGACGGGGGGAATCAAAGGCGGGGAATCAGAGCTGGTGAATCAGAGGCAGGGAATCAGAGTTGGGGATTCAGAGGCGGGGAATCAGATATGGGGAAACAGAGGCGGGGAATGAGAGGCGGGCAAGCAGAGGCGGGGAATTAGATATGGGGAATCAGAGGTGGGGAATCAGAGGTGGTAAATCAGAGATGGGGAATCACAGGAGGGGAATCAGAGGCAGCGAATAGAACGCGGGGAATCAGAGGCAGGGAATCAGAGCTGGGGAATCAGAGGCGGGGAATCAGATATGGGGAAACAGAGGCGGGGAATCAGAGGCGGGGAAACAGAGGCGGGGAATCAGACATGGGGAATCAGTTGCGGGGAATCAGAGGCGGGGAATCAGAGCTGGGGAATCAGAGGCGGGGAATCAGAGTTGGGGCATCAGAGGTGGGGATTTAGATATGGGGAAACAGATGCGGGGAATCAGAGGCGGGGAAACAGAGGCGGGGAATCAGATATGGGGAATCAGAGGTGGGGAATCAGAGGCAGGGAATCAGATGTGCGGAATCAGAGATGGGGAATCAGAGGCAGGGAATCAGAATCAGAAGCGGGGAATCAGAGGCCGGGAATCAGAGGCCGGGAATCAGATGCTGGGAATAAGAGGCCGGGAATCAGAGGTGGGGAATCAGAGTCCGGGAATCAGAGATGGGGATTCAGAGGCGGGGAATGAGATATGGAGAATCAGAGGCGGGGAATCAGAGGCGGGGAAACAGAGGTGGGGAATCCGATATGGAGAATCAGAGGTGGGGAATCAAAGGCGGTGAATCAGAGATGGGGAATCAGAGGCGGGGAATCAGAGGCAGGGAATCAGATGCGGGGATTCAGAGGCGGGGAATCAGAGCTGGCGAATCAGAGGCGGGGAATCAGAGGTGGGCAATCAGAGCCGGGGAATCAGATATGGGGAATCAGAGGCGGGGAATCAGAGGCGGGGAAACAGAGGCGGGGAATCAGATATGGGGAATCAGAGGTGGGGAATCAGAGGTTGTGAACCAGAGATGGGGAATCAAGGCGGGGAATCAGAGGGAGGGAATCAGACGCGGGGAATCAGAGGCGGGGTTTCAGAGCTGGGGAATCAGAGGCGGGGAATCAGAGTTGGGGAATCAGAGGCAGGGAATCTGATATGGGGAATCAGAGGCGGGGAATCAGAGGCGGGGAAACAGAGGCGGGGAATCAGATATGGGGAATCAGAGGTGGGGAATCAGGGGCAGGGAATCAGTGGCAGGGAATCAGAGGCGGGGAATCTGAGGCGGGGAATCAGAGGCAGGGAATCAGACATGGGGAATCAGAGGCGGGGAATCAGAGATGGCGAATCAGAGGCGGGGAATCAGAGGCAGGGAATCGGACGCCGGGAATCAGAGGCGGGGAATCAGAGTTGGGGAATCAGAGGCGGGGAATCAGAGTTGGGGAATCAGAGGCGGGGAATCAGATATGGGGAAATAGAGGCGGGGAATCAGATATGGGGAATCAGAGGTGTGGAATCAGAGGTTGGGAATCAGAGGCAGGGAATCAGAGGCGGGGAAACAGAGGCGGGGAATCAGATATGGGGAATCAGAGGTGGCGAATCAAAGGCGGTGAAACAGAGATGGGGAATCAGGGCAGGGAATCAGAGGCAGGGAATCAGAGCTGGGGAAACAGAGGCGGGGAATCAGATATGGGGAATCAGAGGTGGGGAATCAGGGGCGGGGAATCAGTGGCAGGGAATCAGAGCTGGGGAATCAGAGGTGGGGAATCAGAGCTGGGGAAACAGAGGCGGGGAATCAGTTATGGGGAATCAGAGGTGGGGAATCAGGGGCGGGGAATCAGTGGGAGGGAATCAGAGGCCGGGAATAAAAGGCGGGGAATCAGAGCTGGGGAATCAGAGGCGGGGAATCAGAGTTGGGGAATCAGAGGAGGGGAATCAGATATGGGGAAACAGAGGCCGGGAATCAGAGGCAGGGAAACAGAGGCGGGGAATCAGATATGGGGAATCAGAGGCGGGGAATCAGAGGCTGGGAATCAGAGGGAGGGAATCGGATGTGCGGAATCAGAGATGGGGAATCAGAGGTGGGGATTCAGAGGTGGTGAATCAGAGAAGGGGAATCAGAGGCTGGGAATCAGAGGCAGGGAATCAGACGCAGGGAATCAGAGGCGGGGAATCATAGCTGGCGAATTAGAGGAGGGGAATCAGAGTTGGGGAATCAGAGGCGGGGAATCAGATATCGGGAAACAGAGGCGGGGAATCAGATATGGGGAATCAGAGGTGGGGAATCAGAGGCAGGGAATCAGATGTGCGGAATCAGAGATGGGGAATCAGAGGCAGGGAATCAGAATCAGAAGCAGGGAATCAGTGGCAGGGAATCAGAGGCCGGGAATAAAAGGCGGGGAATCGGAGGCAGGGAATCGGATGTGTGGAATCAGAGATGGGGAATCAGAGGTGGGGATTCAGAGGTGGTGAATCAGAGAAGGGGAATCAGAGGCTGGGAATCAGAGGCAGGGAATCAGATGCAGGGAATCAGAGGCGGGGAATCATAGCTGGCGAATTAGAGGAGGGGAATCAGAGTTGGGGAATCAGAGGCGGGGAATCAGATATGGGGAAACAGAGGCGGGGAATCAGAGGTGGGGCAACAGAGGCGGGGAATCAGATATGGGGAATCAGAGGTGGGGAATCAGGGGCAGGGAATCAGTGGCAGGGAATCAGACGCGGGGAATCAGAGGCGGGGAATCAGAGGCGGGGAATCAGAGGCGGGGAATCAGAGGCAGGGAATCGGATGTGCGGAATCAGAGATGGGGAATCAGAGGTGGGGATTCAGAGGTGGTGAATCAGAGAAGGGGAATCAGAGGCTGGGAATCTGAGGCAGGGAATCAGACGCAGGGAATCAGAGGCGGGGAATCATAGCTGGCGAATTAGAGGAGGGGAATCAGAGTTGGGGAATCAGAGGCGGGGAATCATATATGGGGAATCAGAGGTGGGGAATCAGGGGCAGGGAATCAGTGGCAGGGAATCAGAGGCGGGGAATCATAGCTGGCGAATTAGAGGAAGGGAATCAGAGTTGGGGAAACAGAGGCGGGGAATCAGATATGGGGAATCAGAGGTGGGGAATCAGGGGCAGGGAATCAGTGGCAGGGAATCAGACGCGGGGAATCAGAGACGGGGAATCAGAGGCAGGGAATCAGACACGGGGAATCAGAGGCGGGGAATCAGAGATGGGGAATCAGAGGCGGGGAATCAGAGGCAGGGAATCAGAGGCCGGGAATCAGATGCTGGGAATAAGAGGCCGGGAATCAGAGGTGGGGAAACAGAGGCGGGGAATCAGATATGGGGAATCAGAGGTGGGGAATCAGAGGCGGGGAATCAGTGGCAGGGAATCAGAGGCCGGGAATAAAAGGCGGGGAATCAAAGCTGGGGAATCAGAGGCGGGGAATCAGAGTTGGGGAATCAGAGGAGGGGAATCAGATATGGGGAAACAGAGGCCGGGAATCAGAGGCAGGGAAACAGAGGCGGGGAATCAGATATGGGAAATCAGAGGTGGGGAATTAGAGGTTGCGAATCAGAGGCGGGATATCAGAGGCGGGGAATCAGAGGCAGGGAATCGGATGTGCGGAATCAGAGATGGGGAATCAGAGGTGGGGATTCAGAGGTGGTGAATCAGAGAAGGGGAATCAGAGGCTGGGAATCAGAGGCAGGGAATCAGACGCAGGGAATCAGAGGTGGGGAATCATAGCTGGCGAATTAGAGGAGGGGAATCATAGTTGGGGAATCAGAGGCGGGGAATCAGATATGGGGAAAGAGAGGCGGGGAATCAGAGGCGGGGAAACAGAGGAGGGGAATCAGATATGGGGAATCAGAGGTGGGGAATCAGAGGCAGGGAATCAGATGTGCGGAATCAGAGATGGGGAATCAGAGGCAGGGAATCAGAATCAGAAGCAGGGAATCAGAGGCCGGGAATCAGAGGCCGGAATCAGATGCTGGGAATCAGAGGCCTGGAATCAGAAGCGGGGAATCAGAGGCAGGGAATCAGATGCGGGGAATCAGAGGCGGGGAATCAGAGCTGGGGAATCAGAGGCAGGGTATTAGAGTTGGGGAATCAGAGGCGGGGAATCAGATATGGGGAAACAGAGGTGGGGAATCAGAGGCGGGTAAACAGAGGCAGGGAATCAGATATGGGGAATCAGAGGCGGGGAATCAGAGGTGGGGAATCATAGGCAGGGAATCGGATGTGCGGAATCAGAGATCGGGAATCAGAGGCCGGGAATCAGAGGTGGTGAATCAGATATGGGGAATCAGAGGCGGGGAATCAGAGGCAGGGAATCAGACGCGGGGAATCAGAGGTGGGCAATCAGAGGCGGGGAATCAGATATGGGGAATCAGAGGTGGGGAATCAGAGGCGGGGAAACGGATGTGCGGAATCAGAGTTGGGGAAACAGAGGCGGGGAATCAGATAGGGGAATCAGAGGTGGGGAATCAGGGGCAGGGAATCAGTGGCAGGGAATCAGACGCGGGGAATCAGAGACGGGGAATCAGAGGCAGGGAATCAGACACGGGGAATCAGAGGTGGGGAATCAGAGATGGGGAATCAGAGGCGGGGAATCAGAGGCAGGGAATCAGAGGCCGGGAATCAGATGCTGGGAATAAGAGGCCGGGAATCAGAGGTGGGGAAACAGAGGCGGGGAATCAGATATGGGGAATCAGAGGTGGGGAATCAGAGGCGGGGAATCAGTGGCAGGGAATCAGAGGCCGGGAATAAAAGGCGGGGAATCAAAGCTGGGGAATCAGAGGCGGGGAATCAGAGTTGGGGAATCAGAGGAGGGGAATCAGATATGGGGAAACAGAGGCCGGGAATCAGAGGCAGGGAAACAGAGGCGGGGAATCAGAGGCAGGGAATCGGATGTGCGCAATCAGAGATGGGGAATCAGAGGTGGGGATTCAGAGGTGGTGAATCAGAGAAGGGGAATCAGAGGCTGGGAATCAGAGGCAGGGAATCAGACGCAGGGAATCAGAGGCGGGGAATCATAGCTGGCGAATTAGAGGAGGGGAATCAGAGTTGGGGAATCAGAGGCGGGGAATCAGATATGGGGAAACAGAGGCGGGGAATCAGAGGCGGGGAAACAGAGGCGGGGAATCAGATATGGGGAATCAGAGGTGGGGAATCAGAGGCAGGGAATCAGATGTGCGGAATCAGAGATGGGGAATCAGAGGCTGGGAATCAGAGGCAGGGAATCAGACGCAGGGAATCAGAGGCGGGGAATCATAGCTGGTGAATTAGAGGAGGGGAATCAGAGTTGGGGAATCAGAGGCGGGGAATCATATATGGGGAATCAGAGGTGGGGAATCAGGCGCAGGGAATCAGTGGCAGGGAATCAGAGGCGGGGAATCATAGCTGGCGAATTAGAGGAAGGGAATCAGAGTTGGGGAAACAGAGGCGGGGAATCAGATATGGGGAATCAGAGGTGGGGAATCAGGGGCAGGGAATCAGTGGCAGGGAATCAGACGCGGGGAATCAGAGACGGGGAATCAGAGGCAGGGAATCAGACACGGGGAATCAGAGGCGGGGAATCAGAGATGGGGAATCAGAGGCGGGGAATCAGAGGCAGGGAATCAGAGGCCGGGAATCAGATGCTGGGAATAAGAGGCCGGGAATCAGAGGTGGGGAAACAGAGGCGGGGAATCAGATATGGGGAATCAGAGGTGGGGAATCAGAGGCGGGGAATCAGTGGCAGGGAATCAGAGGCCGGGAATAAAAGGCGGGGAATCAAAGCTGGGGAATCAGAGGCGGGGAATCAGAGTTGGGGAATCAGAGGAGGGGAATCAGATATGGGGAAACAGAGGCCGGGAATCAGAGGCAGGGAAACAGAGGCTGGGAATCAGAGGCAGGGAATCGGATGTGCGCAATCAGAGATGGGGAATCAGAGGTGGGGATTCAGAGGTGGTGAATCAGAGAAGGGGAATCAGAGGCTGGGAATCAGAGGCAGGGAATCAGACGCAGGGAATCAGAGGCGGGGAATCATAGCTGGCGAATTAGAGGAGGGGAATCAGAGTTGGGGAATCAGAGGCGGGGAATCAGATATGGGGAAACAGAGGCGGGGAATCAGAGGCGCGGAAACAGAGGCGGGGAATCAGATATGGGGAATCAGAGGTGGGGAATCAGAGGCAGGGAATCAGATGTGCGGAATCAGAGATGGGGAATCAGAGGCAGGGAATCAGAATCAGAAGCAGGGAATCAGAGGCCGGGAATCAGAGGCCGGAATCAGATGCTGGGAATCAGAGGCCTGGAATCAGAGGCGGGGAATCAGAGGCAGGGAATCAGATGCGGGGAATCTGAGGCGGGGAATCAGAGCTGGGGAATCGGAGGCAGGGTATTAGAGTTGGGGAATCAGAGGCGGGGAATCAGATATGGGGAAACAGAGGTGGGGAATCAGAGGAGGGGAAACAGAGGCAGGGAATCAGATATGGGGAATCAGAGGCGGGGAATCAGAGGTGGGGAATCATAGGCAGGGAATCGGATGTGCGGAATCAGAGATGGGGAATCAGAGGCCGGGAATCAGAGGTGGTGAATCAGATATGGGGAATCAGAGGCGGGGAATCAGAGGCAGGGAATCAGACGCGGGGAATCAGAGGTGGGCAATCAGAGGCGGGGAATCAGATATGGGGAATCAGAGGTGGGGAATCAGAGGCGGGGAAACAGGCGGGGAATCAGATATGGGGAATCAGAGGTGGGGCATCAGAGGTTGTGAATCACAGATGGGGAATTAGAGGCGGGGAATCAGAGGCAGGGAATCAAACGCGGGGAATCAGAGGCGGGGATTCAGAGCTGGGGAATCAGAAGCGGGGAATCAGAGTTGGGGAATCAGAGGCGGGGAATCAGATATGGGGAATCAGAGGCAGGGAATCAGAGGCGGGGAATCAGAGGCAGGGAATCAGACGTGGGGAATCTGAGGCGGGGAATCAGAGCTGGGGAATCAGAGGTGGGGAATCAGAGTTGGGGAATCAGAGGCAGGGAATTGGATGTGCGGAATCAGAGATGGGGAATCAGAGGTGGGGAATCAGAGGCGGTGAATCAGAGATGGGGAATCAGAGGCGGGGAATCAGAGGCAGGAAATCAGACACGGGGATTCAGAGGCTGGGAATCAGACGGGGGGAATCAAAGGCGGGGAATCAGAGCTGGGGAATCTGAGGCAGGGAATCAGAGTTGGGGATTCAGAGGCGGGGAATCAGATATGGGGAAACAGAGGCGGGGAATCAGAGGCGGGAAAACAGAGGCGGGGAATTAGATATGGGGAATAAGAGGTGGGGAATCAGAGGTGGTGAATCAGTGGGGGAATCACAGGCGGGGAATCAGAGGCAGGGAATAGAACGCGGGGAATCAGAGGCAGGGAATCAGAGCTGGGGAATCAGAGGCGGGGAATCATAGTTGGGAATCAGAGGCGGGGAATCAGATATGGGGAAACAGAGGCGGGGAATCAGAGGCGGGGAAACAGAGGTGGGGAATCAGATATGGGGAATCGGATGCAGGGAATCAGAGGCGGGGAATCAGAGCTGGGGAATCAGAGGCGGGGAATCAGAGTTGGGGCATCAGAGGTGGGGAATTAGATATAGGGAAACAGAGGCGGGGAATCAGAGGCGGGGAAACAGAGGCGGGGAATCAGATATGGGGAATCAGAGGTGGTGAATCAGAGGCAGGGAATCAGATGTGCGGAATCAGAGATGGGGAATCAGAGGCAGGGAATCAGAATCAGAAGCGGGGAATCAGAGGCCGGGAATAAGAGGCCGGGAATCAGATGCTGGGAATAAGAGGCCGGGAATCAGAGGTGGGGAATCAGAGTCCGGGAATCAGAGATGGGGATTCAGAGGCGGGGAATGAGATATGGAGAATCCGAGGCGGGGAATCAGAGGCGGGGAAACAGAGGTGGGGAATCAGATATGGGGAATCAGAGGTGGCGAATCAAAGGCGGTGAATCAGAGATGGGGAATCAGAGGCGGGGAATCAGAGGCAGGGAATCAGATGCGGGGAATCAGAGGCGGGGAATCGGAGCTGGCGAATCAGAGGCTGGGAATCAGAGGTGGGCAATCAGAGGCGGGGAATCAGATATGGGGAATCAGAGGCGGGGAATCAGAGGCGGGGAAACAGAGGCGGGGAATCAAATATAGGGAATCAGAGGTGGGGAATCAGAGGTTGTGAATCAGAGATGGGGAATCAAGGCCGGGAATAAAAGGCGGGGAATCAAAGCTGGGGAATCAGAGGCGGGGAATCAGAGTTGGGGAATCAGAGGAGGGGAATCAGATATGGGGAAACAGAGGCCGGGAATCAGAGGCAGGGAAACAGAGGCGGGGAATCAGATATGGGAAATCAGAGGTGGGGAATTAGAGGTTGCGAATCAGAGGCGGGATATCAGAGGCGGGGAATCAGAGGCAGGGAATCGGATGTGCGGAATCAGAGATGGGGAATCAGAGGTGGGGATTCAGAGGTGGTGAATCAGAGAAGGGGAATCAGAGGCTGGGAATCAGAGGCAGGGAATCAGACGCAGGGAATCAGAGGCGGGGAATCATAGCTGGCGAATTAGAGGAGGGGAATCAGAGTTGGGGAATCAGAGGCGGGGAATCAGATATGGGGAAACAGAGGCGGGGAATCAGAGGCGGGGAAACAGAGGCGGGGAATCAGATATGGGGAATCAGAGGTGGGGAATCAGAGGCAGGGAATCAGATGTGCGGAATCAGAGATGGGGAATCAGAGGCAGGGAATCAGATTCAGAAGCAGGGAATCAGAGGCCGGGAATCAGAGGCCGGAATCAGATGCTGGGAATCAGAGGCCTGGAATCAGAGGCGGGGAATCAGAGGCAGGGAATCAGATGCGGGGATTCAGAGGCGGGGAATCAGAGCTGGGGAATCAGAGGCAGGGTATTAGAGTTGGGGAATCAGAGGCGGGCAATCAGATATGGGGAAACAGAGGTGGGGAATCAGAGGCGGGGAAACAGAGGCAGGGAATCAGATATGGGGAATCAGAGGCGGGGAATCAGAGGTGGGGAATCATAGGCAGGGAATCGGATGTGCGGAATCAGAGATGGGGAATCAGAGGCCGGGAATCAGAGGTGGTGAATCAGATATGGGGAATCAGAGGCGGGGAATCAGAGGCAGGGAATCAGACGCGGGGAATCAGAGGTGGGCAATCAGAGGCGGGGAATCAGATATGGGGAATCAGAGGTGGGGAATCAGAGGCGGGGAAACAGGCGGGGAATCAGATATGGGGAATCAGAGGTGGGGCATCAGAGGTTGTGAATCACAGATGGGGAATTAGAGGCGGGGAATCAGAGGCAGGGAATCAGACGCGGGGAATCAGAGGCGGGGATTCAGAGCTGGGGAATTAGAAGCGGGGAATCAGAGTTGGGGAATCAGAGGCGGGGTATCAGATATGGGGAATCAGAGGCAGGGAATCAGAGGCGGGGAATCAGAGGCAGGGAATCAGACGTGGGGAATCAGAGGCAGGGAATCAGAGGCGGCGAATCAGAGGCAGGGAATCAGATGTGCGGAATCAGAGATGGGGAATCAGAGGCAGGGAATCAGAATCAGAAGCGGGGAATCAGAGGCCGGGAATAAGAGGCCGGGAATCAGATGCTGGGAATAAGAGGCCGGGAATCAGAGGTGGGGAATCAGAGTCCGGGAATCAGAGATGGGGATTCAGAGGCGGGGAATGAGATATGGAGAATCCGAGGCGGGGAATCAGAGGCGGGGAAACAGAGGTGGGGAATCAGATATGGGGAATCAGAGGTGGCGAATCAAAGGCGGTGAATCAGAGATGGGGAATCAGAGGCGGGGAATCAGAGGCAGGGAATCAGATGCGGGGAATCAGAGGCGGGGAATCGGAGCTGGCGAATCAGAGGCTGGGAATCAGAGGTGGGCAATCAGAGGCGGGGAATCAGATATGGGGAATCAGAGGCGGGGAATCAGAGGCGGGGAAACAGAGGCGGGGAATCAAATATAGGGAATCAGAGGTGGGGAATCAGAGGTTGTGAATCAGAGATGGGGAATCAAGGCCGGGAATAAAAGGCGGGGAATCAAAGCTGGGGAATCAGAGGCGGGGAATCAGAGTTGGGGAATCAGAGGAGGGGAATCAGATATGGGGAAACAGAGGCCGGGAATCAGAGGCAGGGAAACAGAGGCGGGGAATCAGATATGGGAAATCAGAGGTGGGGAATTAGAGGTTGCGAATCAGAGGCGGGATATCAGAGGCGGGGAATCAGAGGCAGGGAATCGGATGTGCGGAATCAGAGATGGGGAATCAGAGGTGGGGATTCAGAGGTGGTGAATCAGAGAAGGGGAATCAGAGGCTGGGAATCAGAGGCAGGGAATCAGACGCAGGGAATCAGAGGCGGGGAATCATAGCTGGCGAATTAGAGGAGGGGAATCAGAGTTGGGGAATCAGAGGCGGGGAATCAGATATGGGGAAACAGAGGCGGGGAATCAGAGGCGGGGAAACAGAGGCGGGGAATCAGATATGGGGAATCAGAGGTGGGGAATCAGAGGCAGGGAATCAGATGTGCGGAATCAGAGATGGGGAATCAGAGGCAGGGAATCAGATTCAGAAGCAGGGAATCAGAGGCCGGGAATCAGAGGCCGGAATCAGATGCTGGGAATCAGAGGCCTGGAATCAGAGGCGGGGAATCAGAGGCAGGGAATCAGATGCGGGGATTCAGAGGCGGGGAATCAGAGCTGGGGAATCAGAGGCAGGGTATTAGAGTTGGGGAATCAGAGGCGGGCAATCAGATATGGGGAAACAGAGGTGGGGAATCAGAGGCGGGGAAACAGAGGCAGGGAATCAGATATGGGGAATCAGAGGCGGGGAATCAGAGGTGGGGAATCATAGGCAGGGAATCGGATGTGCGGAATCAGAGATGGGGAATCAGAGGCCGGGAATCAGAGGTGGTGAATCAGATATGGGGAATCAGAGGCGGGGAATCAGAGGCAGGGAATCAGACGCGGGGAATCAGAGGTGGGCAATCAGAGGCGGGGAATCAGATATGGGGAATCAGAGGTGGGGAATCAGAGGCGGGGAAACAGGCGGGGAATCAGATATGGGGAATCAGAGGTGGGGCATCAGAGGTTGTGAATCACAGATGGGGAATTAGAGGCGGGGAATCAGAGGCAGGGAATCAGACGCGGGGAATCAGAGGCGGGGATTCAGAGCTGGGGAATTAGAAGCGGGGAATCAGAGTTGGGGAATCAGAGGCGGGGTATCAGATATGGGGAATCAGAGGCAGGGAATCAGAGGCGGGGAATCAGAGGCAGGGAATCAGACGTGGGGAATCTGAGGCGGGGAATCAGAGCTGGGGAATCAGAGGTGGGGAATCAGAGTTGGGGAATCAGAGGCAGGGAATTGGATGTGCGGAATCAGAGATGGGGAATCAGAGGTGGGGAATCAGAGGCGGTGAATCAGAGATGGGGAATCAGAGGCGGGGAATCAGAGGCAGGAAATCAGACACGGGGATTCAGAGGCTGGGAATCAGACGGGGGGAATCAAAGGCGGGGAATCAGAGCTGGGGAATCTGAGGCAGGGAATCAGAGTTGGGGATTCAGAGGCGGGGAATCAGATATGGGGAAACAGAGGCGGGGAATCAGAGGCGGGAAAACAGAGGCGGGGAATTAGATATGGGGAATCAGAGGTGGGGAATCAGAGGTCGTGAATCAGTGGGGGAATCACAGGCGGGGAATCAGAGGCAGGGAATAGAACGCGGGGAATCAGAGGCAGGGAATCAGAGCTGGGGAATCAGAGGCGGGGAATCATAGTTGGGAATCAGAGGCGGGGAATCAGATATGGGGAAACAGAGGCGGGGAATCAGAGGCGGGGAAACAGAGGCGGGGAATCAGATATGGGGAATCGGATGCAGGGAATCAGAGGCGGGGAATCAGAGCTGGGGAATCAGAGGCGGGGAATCAGAGTTGGGGCATCAGAGGTGGGGAATTAGATATAGGGAAACAGAGGCGGGGAATCAGAGGCGGGGAAACAGAGGCGGGGAATCAGATATGGGGAATCAGAGGTGGGGAATCAAAGGCAGGGAATCAGATGTGCGGAATTAGAGATGGGGAATCAGAGGCAGGGAGTCAGAATCAGAAGCGGGGAATCAGAGGCCGGGAATAAGAGGCCGGGAATCAGATGCTGGGAATAAGAGGCCGGGAATCAGAGGTGGGGAATCAGAGTCCGGGAATCAGAGAAGGGGATTCAGAGGCGGGGAATGAGATATGGAGAATCAGAGGCGGGGAATCAGAGGCGGGGAAACAGAGGTGGGGAATCAGATATGGGGAATCAGAGGTGGCGAATCAAAGGCGGTGAATCAGAGATGGGGAATCAGAGGCGGGGAATCAGAGGCAGGGAATCAGATGCGGGGAATCAGAGGCGGGGAATCGGAGCTGGCGAATCAGAGGCGGGGAATCAGAGGTGGGCAATCAGAGGCGGGGAATCAGATATGGGGAATCAGAGGCGGGGAATCAGAGGCGGGGAAACAGAGGCGGGGAATCAAATATAGGGAATCAGAGGTGGGGAATCAGAGGTTGTGAATCAGAGATGGGGAATCAAGGCGGGGAATCAGAGGCAGGGAATCAGACGCGGGGAATCAGAGGCGGGGATTCAGAGCTGGTGAATCAGAGGCGGGGAATCAGAGTTGGGGAATCAGAGGCAGGGAATCAGATATGGGGAATCAGAGGCGGGGAATCAGAGGCGGGGAAACAGAGGCGGGGAATCAGATATGGGGAATCAGAGGTGGGGAATTAGATATAGGGAAACAGAGGCGGTGAATCAGAGGCGGGGAAACAGAGGCGGGGAAACAGAGGCGGGGAATCAGATATGGGGAATCAGAGGTGGGGAATCCGAGGTTGGGAATCAGAGGCAGGGAATCAGAGGCGGGGAATCAGAGGCGGGGAATCAGAGGAAGGGAATCAGATGTGCGGAATCGGAGATGGGGAATCAGAGGTAGGGAATCAGAGGCGGGGAATCAGAGGCGGGGAATCAGAGGCCGGGAATCAGATATGGGGAAACAGAGGCGGGGAATCCGAGGCGGGGAAACAGAGGCGGGGAATCAGATATGGGGAATCAGAGGTGGGGAATCAGAGGTTGGGAATCAGAGGCAGGGAATCAGAGGCTTGGAATCAGATGCAGGGAATCAGATGCGGGGAATCAGAGGCGGGGAATCAGAGCTGGGGAATCAGAGGTGGGGAATCAGATTTGGGGAATCAGAGGCGGGGACTTAGATATTGGGAAACAGAGGCGGGGAATCAGAGGCGGGGAAACCCAGGCGGGGAATCAGATATGGGGAATCAGAGGTGGGGAATCAGAGCAAGGTATCAGATGTGCGGAATCAGAGATGGGGAATCAGAGGCAGGGAATCAGAATCAGAAGCAGGGAATCAGAGGCCAGGAATCAGAGGCCGGAATCAGAGGCGGGGAATCAGCGGCAGGGAATCAGATGCGGGGAATCAGAGGCGGGGAATCAGAGCTGGGGAATCAGAGGCGGGGTATTAGAGTTGGGGAATCAGAGGCGGGGAATCAGATATGGGGAAACAGAGGTGGGGAATCAGAGGCGGGGAAACAGAGGCAGGGAATCAGATATGGGGAATCAGAGGCGGGGAATCAGAGGTGGGGAATCATAGGCAGGGAATCGGATGTGCGGAATCAGAGATGGGGAATCAGAGGCCGGGAATCAGAGGTGGTGAATCAGAGATGGGGAATCAGAGGCGGGGAATCAGAGGCAGGGAATCAGACGCGGGGAATCAGAGGTGGGCAATCAGAGGCGGGGAATCAGATATGGGGAATCAGAGGCGGGGAATCAGAGGCGGGGAAACAGAGGCGGGGAATCAGAGGTGGGGAATCAGAGGTGGGGCATCGGAGGTTGTGAATCACAGATGGGGAATCAGAGGCGGGGAATCAGAGGCAGGGAATCAGACGCGGGGAATCAGACGCGGGGATTCAGAGCTGGGGAATCAGAGGCGGGGAATCAGAGTTGGGGAATCAGAGGCGGGGAATCAGATATGGGGAATCAGAGGCAGGGAATCAGAGGCGGGAAAACAGAGGCGGGGAATCAGATATGGGGAATCAGAGGCGGGGAATCAGAGGCAGGGAATCAGGCACGGGGAATCAGAGGCGGGGAATCAGAGATGGGGAATCAGAGGCGGGGAATCAGAGGCAGGGAATCGGATGCCGGGAATCAGAGGCGGGAAATCAGAGCTGGGGAATCAGAGGCGGGGAATCAGAGTTGGGGAATCAGAGGCAGCGAAGCAGATATGGGGAAATAGAGGCGGGGAATCAGATATGGGGAATCAGAAGCGGGGAATCAGATATGGGGAATCAGAGGCTGGGAATCAGAGGGGGGGAAACAGAGGCGGGGAATAAGATATGGAGAATCAGAGGTGGGGAATCAGGGGCGGGGAATCAGTGGCAGGGAATCAGAGGCGGGGAATCAGAGGCGGGGAATCAAAGGAAGGGAATCAGACACGGGGAATCAGAGGTGGGGAATCAGAGATGGGGAATCAGAGGCGGGGAATCACAGGCAGGGAATAAGACGCGGGGAATCAGAGGCGGGGAATCAGAGCTGGGGAATCAGAGGTGTGGAATCAGAGTCGGGGAATCAGAGGCAGGGAATCGGTTGTGCGGAATCAGAGATGGGGAATCAGATGTGGGGAATCAGAGGCAGTGAATCAGAGATGGGGAATCAGAGGCGGGGAATCATAGGCAAGAAATCAGACGGGGATTCAGAGGCTGGGAATCAGACGGGTGGAATCAAAGGCGGGGAATCAGAGCTGGTGAATCAGAGGCAGGGAATCAGAGTTGGGGATTCAGAGGCGGGGAATCAGATATGGGGAAACAGAGGCGGGGAATGAGAGGCGGGCAAGCAGAGGCGGGGAATTAGATATGGGGAATCAGAGGTGGGGAATCAGAGGTGGTGAATCAGAGATGGGGAATCACAGGAGGGGAATCAGAGGCAGCGAATAGAACGCGGGGAATCAGAGGCAGGGAATCAGAGCTGGGGAATCAGAGGCGGGGAATCAGATATGGGGAAACAGAGGCGGGGAATCGGTTGCGGGGAATCAGAGGCAGGGAATCAGAGCTGGGGAATCAGAGGCGGGGAATCAGAGTTGGGGCATCAGAGGTGGGGAATTAGATATGGGGAAACAGAGGCGGGGAATCAGAGGCGGGGGGACAGAGGCGGGGAATCAGATATGGGGAATCAGAGGTGGGGAATCAGAGGCAGGGAATCAGATGTGCGGAATCAGAGATGGGGAATCAGAGGCAGGGAATCAGAATCAGAAGCGGGGAATCAGAGGCCGGGAATCAGAGGCCGGGAATCAGATGCTGGGAATAAGAGGCCGGGAATCAGAGGTGGGGAATCAGAGTCCGGGAATCAGAGATGGGGATTCAGAGGCGGGGAATGAGATATGGAGAATCAGAGGCGGGGAATCAGAGGCGGGGAAACAGAGGTGGGGAATCAGATATGGAGAATCAGAGGTGGGGAATCAAAGGCGGTGAATCAGAGATGGGGAATCAGAGGCGGGGAATCAGAGGCAGGGAATCAGATGCGGGGATTCAGAGGCGGGGAATCAGAGCTGGCGAATCAGAGGCGGGGAATCAGAGGTGGGCAATCAGAGCCGGGGAATCAGATATGGGGAATCAGAGGCGGGGAATCAGAGGCGGGGAAACAGAGGCGGGGAATCAGATATGGGGAATCAGAGGTGGGGAATCAGAGGTTGTGAATCAGAGATGGGGAATCAAGGCGGGGAATCAGAGGGAGGGAATCAGACGCGGGGAATCAGAGGCGGGGTTTCAGAGCTGGGGAATCAGAGGCGGGGAATCAGAGTTGTGGAATCAGAGGCAGGGAATCAGACATGGGGAATCAGAGGCGGGGAATCAGAGGCGGGGAAACAGAGGCGGGGAATCAGATATGGGGAATCAGAGGTGGGGAATCAGGGGCAGGGAATAGGAGGCGGGGAATCAGATATGGGGAATCAGAGGTGGGGAATCAGGGGCAGGGAATCAGTGGCAGGGAATCAGAGGCGGGGAATCTGAGGCGGGGATTCAGAGGCAGGGAATCAGACACGGGGAATCAGAGGCGGGGAATCAGAGATGGCGAATCAGAGGCGGGGAATCAGAGGCAGGGAATCGGACGCCGGGAATCAGAGGCGGGGAATCAGAGTTGGGGAATCAGAGGCGGGGAATCAGAGTTGGGGAATCGGAGGCGGGGAATCAGATATGGGGAAATAGAGGCGGGGAATCAGATATGGGGAATCAGAGGTGTGGAATCAGAGGTTGGGAATCAGAGGCAGGGAATCAGAGGCGGGGAAACAGAGGCGGGGAATCAGATATGGGGAATCAGAGGTGGCGAATCAAAGGCGGTGAAACAGAGATGGGGAATCAGGGCAGGGAATCAGAGGCAGGGAATCAGAGCTGGGGAAACAGAGGCGGGGAATCAGATATGGGGAATCAGAGGTGGGGAATCAGGGGCGGGGAATCAGTGGCAGGGAATCAGAGCTGGGGAATCAGAGGTGGGGAATCAGAGCTGGGGAAACAGAGGCGGGGAATCAGATATGGGGAATCAGAGGTGGGGAATCAGAGGTTGTGAATCAGAGATGGGGAATCAAGGCGGGGAATCAGAGGCAGGGAATCAGACGCGGGGAATCAGAGGCGGGGATTAAGAGCTGGGGAATCAGAGGCGGGGAATCAGAGTTGGGGAATCAGAGGCAGGGAATCAGATATGGGGAATCAGAGGCGGGGAATCAGAGGCGGGGAAACAGAGGCGGGGAATCATATATGGGGAATCAGAGGTGGGGAATTAGATATAGGGAAACAGAGGCGGTGAATCAGAGGCGGGGAAACAGAGGCGGGGAAACAGAGGCGGGGAATCAGATATGGGGAATCAGAGGTGGGGAATCCGAGGTTGGGAATCAGAGGCAGGGAATCAGAGGCGGGGAATCAGAGGCGGGGAATCAGAGGAAGGGAATCAGATGTGCGGAATCGGAGATGGGGAATCAGAGGTAGGGAATCAGAGGCGGGGAATCAGAGGCGGGGAATCAGAGGCCGGGAATCAGATATGGGGAAACAGAGGCGGGGAATCCGAGGCGGGGAAACAGAGGCGGGGAATCAGATATGGGGAATCAGAGGTGGGGAATCAGAGGTTGGGAATCAAAGGCAGGG
Source organism: Narcine bancroftii (assembly GCF_036971445.1). NCBI lineage: Eukaryota > Metazoa > Chordata > Chondrichthyes > Torpediniformes > Narcinidae > Narcine > Narcine bancroftii. Next base: position 117,313,059 of record NC_091474.1, read on the forward strand.
AATCAGAGGCTTGGAATCAGATGCAGGGAATCAGATGCGGGGAATCAGAGGCGGGGAATCAGAGCTGGGGAATCAGAGGTGGGGAATCAGATTTGGGGAATCAGAGGCGGGGACTTAGATATTGGGAAACAGAGGCGGGGAATCAGAGGCGGGGAAACCCAGGCGGGGAATCAGATATGGGGAATCAGAGGTGGGGAATCAGAGGCAAGGAATCAGATGTGCGGAATCAGAGATGGGGAATCAGAGGCAGGGAATCAGAATCAGAAGCAGGGAATCAGAGGCCGGGAATCAGAGGCCGGAATCAGAGGTGGGGAATCAGCGGCAGGGAATCAGATGCGGGGAATCAGAGGCGGGGAATCAGAGCTGGGGAATCAGAGGCGGGGTATTAGAGTTGGGGAATCAGAGGCGGGGAATCAGATATGGGGAAACAGAGGTGGGGAATCAGAGGCGGGGAAACAGAGGCAGGGAATCAGATATGGGGAATCAGAGGCGGGGAATCAGAGGTGGGGAATCATAGGCAGGGAATCGGATGTGCGGAATCAGAGATGGGGAATCAGAGGCCGGGAATCAGAGGTGGTGAATCAGAGATGGAGAATCAGAGGCGGGGAATCAGAGGCAGGGAATCAGACGCGGGGAATCAGAGGTGGGCAATCAGAGGCGGGGAATCAGATATGGGGAATCAGAGGCGGGGAATCAGAGGCGGGGAAACAGAGGCGGGGAATCAGATATGGGGAATCAGAGGTGGGGAATCCGAGGTTGGGAATCAGAGGCAGGGAATCAGAGGCGGGGAATCAGAGGCGGGGAATCAGAGGAAGGGAATCAGATGTGCGGAATCGGAGATGGGGAATCAGATGCAGGGAATCAGAGGCGGGGAATCAGAGGCGGGGAATCAGAGGCCGGGAATCAGATATGGGGAAACAGAGGCGGGGAATCCGAGGCGGGGAAACAGAGGCGGGGAATCAGATATGGGGAATCAGAGGTGGGGAATCAGAGGTTGGGAATCAGAGGCAGGGAATCAGAGGCTTGGAATCAGATGCAGGGAATCAGATACGGGGAATCAGAGGCGGGGAATCAGAGCTGGGGAATCAGAGGTGGGGAATCAGATTTGGGGAACCAGAGGCGGGGACTTAGATATTGGGAAACAGAGGCGGGGAATCAGAGGCGGGGAAACCCAGGCGGGGAATCAGATATGGGGAATCAGAGGTGGGGAATCAGAGCAAGGAATCAGATGTGCGGAATCAGAGATGGGGAATCAGAGGCAGGGAATCAGAATCAGAAGCAGGGAATCAGAGGCCGGGAATCAGAGGCCGGAATCAGAGGCGGGGAATCAGCGGCAGGGAATCAGATGCGGTGAATCAGAGGCGGGGAATCAGAGCTGGGGAATCAGAGGCGGGGTATTAGAGTTGAGGAATCAGAGGCGGGGAATCAGATATGGGGAAACAGAGGTGGGGAATCAGAGGCGGGGAAACAGAGGCAGGGAATCAGATGTGCGGAATCAGAGATGGGGAATCAGAGGCCGGGAATCAGAGGTGGTGAATCAGAGATGGGGAATCAGAGGCGGGGAATCAGAGGCAGGGAATCAGACGCGGGGAATCAGAGGTGGGCAATCAGAGGCGGGGAATCAGAGGTGGGGAATCATAGGCAGGGAATCAGATGTGCGGAATCAGAGATGGGGAATCAGAGGCCGGGAATCAGAGGTGGTGAATCAGAGATGGGGAATCAGAGGCGGGGAATCAGAGGCAGGGAATCAGACGCGGGGAATCAGAGGTGGGCAATCAGAGGCGGGGAATCAGATATGGGGAATCAGAGGCGGGGAATCAGAGGCGGGGAAACAGAGGCGGGGAATCAGATATGGGGAATCAGAGGTGGGGCATCGGAGGTTGTGAATCACAGATGGGGAATCAGAGGCGGGGAATCAGAGGCAGGGAATCAGACGCGGGGAATCAGACGCGGGGATTCAGAGCTGGGGAATCAGAGGCGGGGAATCAGAGTTGGGGAATCAGAGGCGGGGAATCAGATATGGGGAATCAGAGGCAGGGAATCAGAGGCGGGAAAACAGAGGCGGGGAATCAGATATGGGGAATCAGAGGCGGGGAATCAGAGGCAGGGAATCAGGCACGCGGAATCAGAGGCGGGGAATCAGAGATGGGGAATCAGAGGCGGGGAATATGAGGCAGGGAATCGGATGCCGGGAATCAGAGGCGGGAAATCAGAGCTGGGGAATCAGAGGCGGGGAATCAGAGTTGGGGAATCAGAGGCAGCGAAGCAGATATGGGGAAATAGATGCGGGGAATCAGATATGGGGAATCAGAAGCGGGGAATCAGATATGGGGAATCAGAGGCTGGGAATCAGAGGGGGGGAAACAGAGGCGGGGAATAAGATATGGAGAATCAGAGGTGGGGAATCAGGGGCGGGGAATCAGTGGCAGGGAATCAGAGGCGGGGAATCAGAGGCGGGGAATCAAAGGAAGGGAATCAGACACGGGGAATCAGAGGTGGGGAATCAGAGATGGGGAATCAGAGGCGGGGAATCACAGGCAGGGAATCAGACGCGGGGAATCAGAGGCGGGGAATCAGAGCTGGGGAATCAGAGGTGTGGAATCAGAGTCGGGGAATCAGAGGCAGGGAATCGGTTGTGCGGAATCAGAGATGGGGAATCAGATGTGGGGAATCAGAGGCAGTGAATCAGAGATGGGGAATCAGAGGCGGGGAATCAGAGGCAAGAAATCAGACGGGGATTCAGAGGCTGGGAATCAGACGGGTGGAATCAAAGGCGGGGAATCAGAGCTGGTGAATCAGAGGCAGGGAATCAGAGTTGGGGATTCAGAGGCGGGGAATCAGATATGGGGAAACAGAGGCGGGGAATGAGAGGCGGGCAAGCAGAGGCGGGGAATTAGATATGGGGAATCAGAGGTGGGGAATCAGAGGTGGTGAATCAGAGATGGGGAATCACAGGAGGGGAATCAGAGGCAGCGAATAGAACGCGGGGAATCAGAGGCAGGGAATCAGAGCTGGGGAATCAGAGGCGGGGAATCAGATATGGGGAAACAGAGGCGGGGAATCAGAGGCGGGGAAACAGAGGCGGGGAATCAGACATGGGGAATCGGTTGCGGGGAATCAGAGGCGGGGAATCAGAGCTGGGGAATCAGAGGCGGGGAATCAGAGTTGGGGCATCAGAGGTGGGGAATTAGATATGGGGAAACAGAGGCGGGGAATCAGAGGCGGGGAAACAGAGGCGGGGAATCAGATATGGGGAATCAGAGGTGGGGAATCAGAGGCAGGGAATCAGATGTGCGGAATCAGAGATGGGGAATCAGAGGCAGGGAATCAGAATCAGAAGCGGGGAATCAGAGGCCGGGAATCAGAGGCCGGGAATCAGATGCTGGGAATAAGAGGCCGGGAATCAGAGGTGGGGAATCAGAGTCCGGGAATCAGAGATGGGGATTCAGAGGCGGGGAATGAGATATGGAGAATCAGAGGCGGGGAATCAGAGGCGGGGAAACAGAGGTGGGGAATCAGAGGTGGGGAATCAGAGGCGGGGAATCAGAGGTGGGCAATCAGAGCCGGGGAATCAGATATGGGGAATCAGAGGCGGGGAATCAGAGGCGGGGAAACAGAGGCGGGGAATCAGATATGGGGAATCAGAGGTGGGGAATCAGAGGTTGTGAATCAGAGATGGGGAATCAAGGCGGGGAATCAGAGGGAGGGAATCAGACGCGGGGAATCAGAGGCGGGGTTTCAGAGCTGGGGAATCAGAGGCGGGGAATCAGAGTTGTGGAATCAGAGGCAGGGAATCAGATATGGGGAATCAGAGGCGGGGAATCAGAGGCGGGGAAACAGAGGCGGGGAATCAGATATGGGGAATCAGAGGTGGGGAATCAGGGGCAGGGAATCAGTGGCAGGGAATCAGAGGCGGGGAATCTGAGGCGGGGAATCAGAGGCAGGGAATCAGACACGGGGAATCAGAGGCGGGGAATCAGAGATGGCGAATCAGAGGCGGGGAATCAGAGGCAGGGAATCGGACGCCGGGAATCAGAGGCGGGGAATCAGAGTTGGGGAATCAGAGGCGGGGAATCAGAGTTGGGGAATCGGAGGCGGGGAATCAGATATGGGGAAATAGAGGCGGGGAATCAGATATGGGGAATCAGAGGTGTGGAATCAGAGGTTGGGAATCAGAGGCAGGGAATCAGAGGCGGGGAAACAGAGGCGGGGAATCAGATATGGGGAATCAGAGGTGGCGAATCAAAGGCGGTGAAACAGAGATGGGGAATCAGGGTAGGGAATCAGAGGCAGGGAATCAGAGCTGGGGAAACAGAGGCGGGGAATCAGATATGGGGAATCAGAGGTGGGGAATCAGGGGCGGGGAATCAGTGGCAGGGAATCAGAGCTGGGGAATCAGAGGTGGGGAATCAGAGCTGGGGAAACAGAGGCGGGGAATCAGATATGGGGAATCAGAGGTGGGGAATCAGGGGCGGGGAATCAGTGGCAGGGAATCAGAGGCCGGGAATAAAAGGCGGGGAATCAGAGCTGGGGAATCAGAGGCGGGGAATCAGAGTTGGGGAATCAGAGGAGGGGAATCAGATATGGGGAAACAGAGGCCGGGAATCAGAGGCAGGGAAACAGAGGCGGGGAATCAGATATGGGGAATCAGAGGTGGGGAATTAGAGGTTGCGAATCAGAGGCGGGGAATCAGAGGCTGGGAATCAGAGGCAGGGAATCGGATGTGCGGAATCAGAGATGGGGAATCAGAGGTGGGGATTCAGAGGTGGTGAATCAGAGAAGGGGAATCAGAGGCTGGGAATCAGAGGCAGGGAATCAGACGCAGGGAATCGGAGGCGGGGAATCATAGCTGGCGAATTAGAGGAGGGGAATCAGAGTTGGGGAATCAGAGGCGGGGAATCAGATATCGGGAAACAGAGGCGGGGAATCAGAGGCGGGGAAACAGAGGCGGGGAATCAGATATGGGGAATCAGAGGTGGGGAATCAGAGGCAGGGAATCAGATGTGCGGAATCAGAGATGGGGAATCAGAGGCAGGGAATCAGAATCAGAAGCAGGGAATCAGTGGCAGGGAATCAGAGGCCGGGAATAAAAGGCGGGGAATCAGAGGCAGGGAATCGGATGTGCGGAATCAGAGATAGGGAATCAGAGGTGGGGATTCAGAGGTGGTGAATCAGAGAAGGGGAATCAGAGGCTGGGAATCAGAGGCAGGGAATCAGAGGCAGGGAATCAGAGGCGGGGAATCATAGCTGGCGAATTAGAGGAGGGGAATCAGAGTTGGGGAATCAGAGGCGGGGAATCAGATATGGGGTAACAGAGGCGGGGAATCAGAGGTGGGGAAACAGAGGCGGGGAATCAGATATGGGGAATCAGAGGTGGGGAATCAGGGGCAGGGAATCAGTGGCAGGGAATCAGACGCGGGGAATCAGAGGCGGGGAATCAGAGGCGGGGAATCAGAGGCGGGGAATCAGAGGCAGGGAATCGGATGTGCGGAATCAGAGATGGGGAATCAGAGGTGGGGATTCAGAGGTGGTGAATCAGAGAAGGGGAATCAGAGGCTGGGAATCAGAGGCAGGGAATCAGACGCAGGGAATCAGAGGCGGGGAATCATAGCTGGCGAATTAGAGGAGGGGAATCAGAGTTGGGGAAACAGAGGCGGGGAATCAGATATGGGGAATCAGAGGTGGGGAATCAGGGGCAGGGAATCAGTGGCAGGGAATCAGAGGCGGGGAATCATAGCTGGCGAATTATAGGAAGGGAATCAGAGTTGGGGAAACAGAGGCGGGGAATCAGATATGGGGAATCAGAGGTGGGGAATCAGGGGCAGGGAATCAGTGGCAGGGAATCAGACGCGGGGAATCAGAGACGGGGAATCAGAGGCAGGGAATCAGACACGGGGAATCAGAGGCGGGGAATCAGAGATGGGGAATCAGATGCGGGGAATCAGAGGCAGGGAATCAGAGGCCGGGAATCAGAGGTGGGGAATCAGAGGCGGGGAGTCAGATATGGGGAATCAGAGGTGGGGAATCAGAGGCGGGGAATCAGTGGCAGGGAATCAGAGGCCGGGAACAAAAGGGTGGGAATCAAAGCTGGGGAATCAGAGGCGGGGAATCAGAGTTGGGGAATCAGAGGAGGGGAATCAGATATGGGGAAACAGAGGCCGGGAATCAGAGGCAGGGAAACAGAGGCGGGGAATCAGATATGGGAAATCAGAGGTGGGGAATTAGAGGTTGCGAATCAGAGGCGGGATATCAGAGGCGGGGAATCAGAGGCAGGGAATCGGATGTGCGGAATCAGCGATGGGGAATCAGAGGTGGGGATTCAGAGGTGGTGAATCAGAGAAGGGGAATCAGAGGCTGGGAATCAGAGGCAGGGAATCAGACGCAGGGAATCAGAGGCGGGGAATCATAGCTGGCGAATTAGAGGAGGGGAATCAGAGTTGGGGAATCAGAGGCGGGGAATCAGATATGGGGAATCAGAGGTGGGGAATCAGAGATGGGGAATCAGAGGCGGGGAATCACAGGCAGGGAATCAGACGCGGGGAATCAGAGGCGGGGAATCAGAGCTGGGGAATCAGAGGTGTGGAATCAGAGTCGGGGAATCAGAGGCAGGGAATCGGTTGTGCGGAATCAGAGATGGGGAATCAGATGTGGGGAATCAGAGGCAGTGAATCAGAGATGGGGAATCAGAGGCGGGGAATCAGAGGCAAGAAATCAGACGGGGATTCAGAGGCTGGGAATCAGACGGGTGGAATCAAAGGCGGGGAATCAGAGCTGGTGAATCAGAGGCAGGGAATCAGAGTTGGGGATTAAGAGGCGGGGAATCAGATATGGGGAAACAGAGGCGGGGAATGAGAGGCGGGCAAGCAGAGGCGGGGAATTAGATATGGGGAATCAGAGGTGGGGAATCAGAGGTGGTGAATCAGAGATGGGGAATCACAGGAGGGGAATCAGAGGCAGCGAATAGAACGCGGGGAATCAGAGGCAGGGAATCAGAGCTGGGGAATCAGAGGCGGGGAATCAGATATGGGGAAACAGAGGCGGGGAATCAGAGGCGGGGAAACAGAGGCGGGGAATCAGACATGGGGAATCGGTTGCGGGGAATCAGAGGCGGGGAATCAGAGCTGGGGAATCAGAGGTGGGGAATCAGAGTTGGGGCATCAGAGGTGGGGAATTAGATATGGGGAAACAGAGGCGGGGAATCAGAGGCGGGGAAACAGAGGCGGGGAATCAGATATGGGGAATCAGAGGTGGGGAATCAGAGGCAGGGAATCAGATGTGCGGAATCAGAGATGGGGAATCAGAGGCAGGGAATCAGAATCAGAAGCGGGGAATCAGAGGCCGGGAATCAGAGGCCGGGAATCAGATGCTGGGAATAAGAGGCCGGGAATCAGAGGTGGGGAATCAGAGTCCGGGAATCAGAGATGGGGATTCAGAGGCGGGGAATGAGATATGGAGAATCAGAGGCGGGGAATCAGAGGCGGGGAAACAGAGGTGGGGAATCAGATATGGAGAATCAGAGGTGGGGAATCAAAGGCGGTGAATCAGAGATGGGGAATCAGAGGCGGGGAATCAGAGGCAGGGAATCAGATGCGGGGATTCAGAGGCGGGGAATCAGAGCTGGCGAATCAGAGGCGGGGAATCAGAGGTGGGCAATCAGAGCCGGGGAATCAGATATGGGGAATCAGAGGCGGGGAATCAGAGGCGGGGAAACAGAGGCGGGGAATCAGATATGGGGAATCAGAGGTGGGGAATCAGAGGTTGTGAATCAGAGATGGGGAATCAAGGCGGGGAATCAGAGGGAGGGAATCAGACGCGGGGAATCAGAGGCGGGGTTTCAGAGCTGGGGAATCAGAGGCGGGGAATCAGAGTTGTGGAATCAGAGGCAGGGAATCAGATATGGGGAATCAGAGGTGGGGAATCAGAGGCGGGGAAACAGAGGCGGGGAATCAGATATGGGGAATCAGAGGTGGGGAATCAGAGGTTGTGAAACACAGATGGGGAATCAGAGGCGGGGAATCAGAGGCAGGGAATCAGACGCGGGGAATCAGAGGCGGGGATTCAGAGCTGGGGAATCAGAGGCGGGGAATCAGAGTTGGGGAATCAGAGGCGGGGAATCAGATATGGGGAATCAGAGGCAGGGAATCAGAGGCGGGAAAACAGAGGCGGGGAATCAGATATGGGGAATCAGAGGCGGGGAATCAGAGGCAGGGAATCAGACACGGGGAATCAGAGGCGGGGAATCAGAGATGGGGAATCAGAGGCGGGGAATCAGAGGCAGGGAATCGGATGCCGGGAATCAGAGACGGGAAATCAGAGCTGGGGAATCAGAGGCGGGGAATCAGAGTTGGGGAATCAGAGGCGGCGAAGCAGATATGAGGAAATAGAGGCGGGGAATCAGATATGGGGAATCAGAGGCGGGGAATCAGATATGGGGAATCAGAGGCTGGGAATCAGAGGGGGGGAAACAGAGGCGGGGAATCAAAGGAAGGGAATCAGACACGGGGAATCAGAGGTGGGGAATCAGAGATGGGGAATCAGAGGCGGGGAATCACAGGCAGGGAATCAGACGCGGGGAATCAGAGGCGGGGAATCAGAGCTGGGGAATCAGAGGTGTGGATTCAGAGTCGGGGAATCAGAGGCAGGGAATCGGTTGTGCGGAATCAGAGATGGGGAATCAGATGTGGGGAATCAGAGGCAGTGAATCAGAGATAGGGAATCAGAGGCGGGGAATCAGAGGCAAGAAATCAGACGGGGATTCAGAGGCTGGGAATCAGACGGGGGGAATCAAAGGCGGGGAATCAGAGCTGGTGAATCAGAGGCAGGGAATCAGAGTTGGGGATTCAGAGGCGGGGAATCAGATATGGGGAAACAGAGGCGGGGAATGAGAGGCGGGCAAGCAGAGGCGGGGAATTAGATATGGGGAATCAGAGGTGGGGAATCAGAGGTGGTGAATCAGAGATGGGGAATCACAGGAGGGGAATCAGAGGCAGCGAATAGAACGCGGGGAATCAGAGGCAGGGAATCAGAGCTGGGGAATCAGAGGCGTGGAATCAGATATGGGGAAACAGAGTCGGGGAATCAGAGGCGGGGAAACAGAGGCGGGGAATCAGACATGGGGAATCGGTTGCGGGGAATCAGAGGCGGGGAATCAGAGCTGGGGAATCAGAGGCGGGGAATCAGAGTTGGGGCATCAGAGGTGGGGAATTAGATATGGGGAAACAGATGCGGGGAATCAGAGGCGGGGAAACAGAGGCGGGGAATCAGATATGGGGAATCAGAGGTGGGGAATCAGAGGCAGGGAATCAGATGTGCGGAATCAGAGATGGGGAATCAGAGGCAGGGAATCAGAATCAGAAGCGGGGAATCAGAGGCCGGGAATCAGAGGCCGGGAATCAGATGCTGGGAATAAGAGGCCGGGAATCAGAGGTGGGGAATCAGAGTCCGGGAATCAGAGATGGGGATTCAGAGGCGGGGAATGAGATATGGAGAATCAGAGGCGGGGAATCAGAGGCGGGGAAACAGAGGTGGGGAATCCGATATGGAGAATCAGAGGTGGGGAATCAAAGGCGGTGAATCAGAGATGGGGAATCAGAGGCGGGGAATCAGAGGCAGGGAATCAGATGCGGGGATTCAGAGGCGGGGAATCAGAGCTGGCGAATCAGAGGCGGGGAATCAGAGGTGGGCAATCAGAGCCGGGGAATCAGATATGGGGAATCAGAGGCGGGGAATCAGAGGCGGGGAAACAGAGGCGGGGAATCAGATATGGGGAATCAGAGGTGGGGAATCAGAGGTTGTGAACCAGAGATGGGGAATCAAGGCGGGGAATCAGAGGGAGGGAATCAGACGCGGGGAATCAGAGGCGGGGTTTCAGAGCTGGGGAATCAGAGGCGGGGAATCAGAGTTGGGGAATCAGAGGCAGGGAATCAGATATGGGGAATCAGAGGCGGGGAATCAGAGGCGGGGAAACAGAGGCGGGGAATCAGATATGCGGAATCAGAGGTGGGGAATCAGGGGCAGGGAATCAGTGGCAGGGAATCAGAGGCGGGGAATCTGAGGCGGGGAATCAGAGGCAGGGAATCAGACATGGGGAATCAGAGGCGGGGAATCAGAGATGGCGAATCAGAGGCGGGGAATCAGAGGCAGGGAATCGGACGCCGGGAATCAGAGGCGGGGAATCAGAGTTGGGGAATCAGAGGCGGGGAATCAGAGTTGGGGAATCAGAGGCGGGGAATCAGATATGGGGAATCAGAGGTGGGGAATCAGAGGTTGTGAATCAGAGATGGGGAATCAAGGCGGGGAATCAGAGGGAGGGAATCAGACGCGGGGAATCAGAGGCGGGGATTCAGAGCTGGGGAATCAGAGGCGGGGAATCAGAGTTGGGGAATCAGAGGCAGGGAATCAGATATGGGGAATCCAAGGCGGGGAATCAGAGGCGGGGAAACAGAGGCGGGGAATCAGATATGGGGAATCAGAGGTGGGGAATCAGGGGCAGGGAATCAGTGGCAGGGAATCAGAGGCGGGGAATCTGAGGAGGGGAATCAGAGGCTGGGAATCAGACACGGGGAATCAGAGGCGGGGAATCAGAGATGGGGAATCAGAGGCGGGGAATCAGAGGCAGGGAATCGGATGCCGGGAATCAGAGGCGGGGAATCAGAGCTGGGGAATCAGAGGCGGGGAATCAGAGTTGGGGAATCAGAGGCGGGGAATCAGATATGGGGAAATAGAGGCGGGGAATCAGATATGGGGAATCAGAGGTGTGGAATCAGAGGTTTGGAATCAGAGGCAGGGAATCAGAGGCGGGGAAACAGAGGCGGGGAATCAGATATGGGGAATCAGAGGTGGCGAATCAAAGGCGGTGAAACAGAGATGGGGAATCAGAGGCGGGGAATCAGAGGCAGGGAATCAGAGCTGGGGAAACAGAGGCAGGGAATCAGATATGGGGAATCAGAGGTGGGGAATCAGGGGCGGGGAATCAGTGGCATGGAATCAGAGGCCGGGAATAAAAGGCGGGGAATCAGAGCTGGGGAATCAGAGGCGGGGAATCAGAGTTGGGGAATCAGAGGAGGGGAATCAGATATGGGGAAACAGAGGCCGGGAATCAGAGGCAGGGAAACAGAGGCGGGGAATCAGATATGGGGAATCAGAGGTGGGGAATTAGAGGTTGCGAATCAGAGGCGGGGAATCAGAGGCGGGGAATCAGAGGCAGGGAATCGGGTGTGCGGAATCAGAGATGGGGAATCAGAGGTGGGGATTCAGAGGTGGTGAATCAGAGAAGGGGAATCAGAGGCTGGGAATCAGAGGCAGGGAATCAGACGCAGGGAATCAGAGGCGGGGAATCATAGCTGGCGAATTAGAGGAGGGGAATCAGAGTTTGGGAATCAGAGTCGGGGAATCAGATATGGGGAAACAGAGGCGGGGAATCAGAGGCGGGGAAACAGAGGCGGGTAATCAGATATGGGGAATCAGAGGTTGGGAATCAGAGGCAGGGAATCAGATGTGCGGAATCAGAGATGGGGAATCAGAGGCAGGGAATCAGAATCAGAAGCAGGGAATCAGAGGCCGGGAATCAGAGGCCGGAATCAGATGCTGGGAATCAGAGGCCTGGAATCAGAGGCGGGGAATCAGAGGCAGGGAATCAGATGCGGGGAATCAGAGGCGGGGAATCAGAGCTGGGGAATCAGAGGCAGGGTATTAGAGTTGGGGAATCAGAGGCGGGGAATCAGATATGGGGAAACAGAGGTGGGGAATCAGAGGCGGGGAAACAGAGGCAGGGAATCAGATATGGGGAATCAGAGGCGGGGAATCAGAGGTGGGGAATCATAGGCAGGGAATCGGATGTGCGGAATCAGAGATGGGGAATCAGAGGCCGGGAATGAGAGGTGGTGAATCAGTTATGGGGAATCAGAGGCGGGGAATCAGAGGCAGGGAATCAGACGCGGGGAATCAGAGGTGGGCAATCAGAGGCGGGGAATCTGAGGAGGGGAATCAGAGGCTGGGAATCAGACACGGGGAATCAGAGGCGGGGAATCAGAGATGGGGAATCAGAGGCGGGGAATCAGAGGCAGGGAATCGGATGCCGGGAATCAGAGGCGGGGAATCAGAGCTGGGGAATCAGAGGCGGGGAATCAGAGTTGGGGAATCAGAGGCGGGGAATCAGATATGGGGAAATAGAGGCGGGGAATCAGATATGGGGAATCAGAGGTGTGGAATCAGAGGTTTGGAATCAGAGGCAGGGAATCAGAGGCGGGGAAACAGAGGCGGGGAATCAGATATGGGGAATCAGAGGTGGCGAATCAAAGGCGGTGAAACAGAGATGGGGAATCAGAGGCGGGGAATCAGAGGCAGGGAATCAGAGCTGGGGAAACAGAGGCAGGGAATCAGATATGGGGAATCAGAGGTGGGGAATCAGGGGCGGGGAATCAGTGGCATGGAATCAGAGGCCGGGAATAAAAGGCGGGGAATCAGAGCTGGGGAATCAGAGGCGGGGAATCAGAGTTGGGGAATCAGAGGAGGGGAATCAGATATGGGGAAACAGAGGCCGGGAATCAGAGGCAGGGAAACAGAGGCGGGGAATCAGATATGGGGAATCAGAGGTGGGGAATTAGAGGTTGCGAATCAGAGGCGGGGAATCAGAGGCGGGGAATCAGAGGCAGGGAATCGGGTGTGCGGAATCAGAGATGGGGAATCAGAGGTGGGGATTCAGAGGTGGTGAATCAGAGAAGGGGAATCAGAGGCTGGGAATCAGAGGCAGGGAATCAGACGCAGGGTATCAGAGGCGGGGAATCATAGCTGGCGAATTAGAGGAGGGGAATCAGAGTTGGGGAATCAGAGTCGGGGAATCAGATATGGGGAAACAGAGGCGGGGAATCAGAGGCGGGGAAACAGAGGCGGGTAATCAGATATGGGGAATCAGAGGTTGGGAATCAGAGGCAGGGAATCAGATGTGCGGAATCAGAGATGGGGAATCAGAGGCAGGGAATCAGAATCAGAAGCAGGGAATCAGAGGCCGGGAATCAGAGGCCGGAATCAGATGCTGGGAATCAGAGGCCTGGAATCAGAGGCGGGGAATCAGAGGCAGGGAATCAGATGCGGGGAATCAGAGGCGGGGAATCAGAGCTGGGGAATCAGAGGCAGGGTATTAGAGTTGGGGAATCAGAGGCGGGGAATCAGATATGGGGAAACAGAGGTGGGGAATCAGAGGCGGGGAAACAGAGGCAGGGAATCAGATATGGGGAATCAGAGGCGGGGAATCAGAGGTGGGGAATCATAGGCAGGGAATCGGATGTGCGGAATCAGAGATGGGGAATCAGAGGCCGGGAATGAGAGGTGGTGAATCAGTTATGGGGAATCAGAGGCGGGGAATCAGAGGCAGGGAATCAGACGCGGGGAATCAGAGGTGGGCAATCAGAGGCGGGGAATCAGATATGGAGAATCAGAGGCGGGGAATCAGAGGCGGGGAAACAGAGGCGGGGAATCAGATATGAGGAATCTGAGGTGGGGCATCAGAAGTTGTGAATCACAGATGGGGAATTAGAGGCGGGGAATCAGAGGCAGGGTATCAGACGCGGGGAATCAGAGGCGGGGATTCAGAGCTGGGGAATCAGAAGCGGGGAATCAGAGTTGGGGAATCAGAGGCGGGGAATCAGATATGGGGAATCAGAGGCAGGGAATCAGAGGCCGGGAATGAGAGGTGGTGAATCAGATATGGGGAATCAGAGGCGGGGAATCAGAGGCAGTGAATCAGACGCGGGGAATCAGAGGTGGGCAATCAGAGGCGGGGAATCAGATATGGGGAATCAGAGGCGGGGAATCAGAGGCGGGGAAACAGAGGCGGGGAATCAGAGTTGGGGAATCAGAGGAGGGGAATCAGATATGGGGAAACAGAGGCCGGGAATCAGAGGCAGGGAAACAGATGTGCGGAATCAGAGATGGGGAATCAGAGGCAGGGAATCAGAATCTGAAGCAGGGAATCAGAGGCCGGGAATCAGAGGCCGGAATCAGATGCTGGGAATCAGAGGCCTGGAATCAGAGGCGGGGAATCAGAGGCAGGGAATCTGATGCGGGGAATCAGAGGCGGGGAATCAGAGCTGGGGAATCAGAGGCAGGGTATTAGAGTTGGGGAATCAGAGGCGGGGAATCAGATATGGGGAAACAGAGGTGGGGAATCAGAGGCGGGGAAACAGAGGCAGGGAATCAGATATGGGGAATCAGAGGTGGGAATCAGAGGTGGGGAATCATAGGCAGGGAATCGGATGTGCGGAATCAGAGATGGGGAATCAGAGGCCGGGTATGAGAGGTGGTGAATCAGATATGGGGAATCAGAGGCGGGGAATAAGAGGCAGTGAATCAGACGCGGGGAATCAGAGGTGGGCAATCAGAGGCGGGGAATCAGATATGGGGAATCAGAGGCGGGATATCAGAGGCGGGGAAACAGAGGCGGGGAATCAGATATGAGGAATCAGAGGTGGGGCATCAGAGGTTGTGAATCACAGATGGGGAATTAGAGGCGGGGAATCAGAGGCAGGGAATCAGACTCGGGGAATCAGAGTCGGGGATTCAGAGCTGGGGAATCAGAAGCGGGGAATCAGAGTTGGGGAATCAGAGGCGCAGAATCAGATATGGGGAATCAGAGGCAGGGAATCAGAGGCGGGGAATCAGAGGCAGGGAATCAGACGCGGGGAATCTGAGGCGGGGAATCAGAGCTGGGGAATCAGAGGTGGGGAATCAGAGGCGGTGAATCAGAGATGGGGAATCAGAGGCGGGGAATCAGAGGCAGGAAATCAGACACGGGGATTCAGAGGCTGGGAATCAGACGGGGGGAATCAAAGGCGGGGAATCAGAGCTGGGGAATCTGAGGCAGGGAATCAGAGTTGGGGATTCAGAGGCGGGGAATCAGATATGGGGAAACAGAGGCGGGGAATCAGAGGCGGGAAAACAGATGCGGGGAATTAGATATGGGGAATCAGAGGTGGGGAATCAGAGGTGGTGAATCAGAGATGGGGAATCAGAGGCGGGGAATCAGAGGCAGGGAATCGGACGCCGGGAATCAGAGGCGGGGAATCAGAGTTGGGGAATCAGAGGCGGGGAATCAGATATGGGGAAATAGAAGCGGGGAATCAGATATGGGGAATCAGAGGTGTGGAATCAGAGGTTGGGAATCAGAGGCAGGGAATAAGAGGCGGGGAAACAGAGGCGGGGAATCAGATATGGGGAATTAGAGGTGGCGAATCAAATGCGGTGAAACAGAGATGGGGAATCAGGGCAGGGAATCAGAGGCAGGGAATCAGAGCTGGGGAAACAGAGGCGGGGAATCAGATATGGAGAATCAGAGGTGGGGAATCCGGGGCGGGGAATCAGTGGCAGGGAATCAGAGGCCGGGAATAAAAGGCGGGGAATCAGAGCTGGGGAATCAGAGGCGGGGAATCAGAGTTGGGGAATCAGAGGAGGGGAATCAGATATAGGGAAACAGAGGCCGGAATCAGAGGCAGGGAAACAGAGGCGGGGAATCAGATATGGGAAATCAGAGGTGGGGAATTAGAGGTTGCGAATCAGAGGCGGGATATCAGAGGCGGGGAATCAGAGGCAGGGAATCGGATGTGCGGAATCAGAGATGGGGAATCAGAGGTGGGGATTCAGAGGTGGTGAATCAGAGAAGGGGAATCAGAGGCTGGGAATCAGAGGCAGGGAATCAGACGCAGGGAATCAGAGGCGGGGAATCATAGCTGGGGAATTAGAGGAGGGGAATCAGAGTTGGGGAATCAGAGGCGGGGAATCAGATATGGGGAAACAGAGGCGGGGAATCAGAGGCGGGGAAACAGAGGCGGGGAATCAGATATGGGGAATCAGAGGTGGGGAATCAGAGGCAGGGAATCAGATGTGCGGAATCAGAGATGGGGAATCAGAGGCAGGGAATCAGAATCAGAAGCAGGGAATCAGAGGCCGGGAATCAGAGGCCGGAATCAGATGCTGGGAATCAGAGGCCTGGAATCAGAGGCGGGGAATCTGAGGCAGGGAATCAGATGCGGGGAATCAGAGGCGGGGAATCAGAGCTGGGGAATCAGAGGCAGGGTATTAGAGTTGGGGAATCAGAGGCGGGGAATCAGATATGGGGAAACAGAGGTGGGGAATCAGAGGCGGGGAAACAGAGGCAGGGAATCAGATATGGGGAATCAGAGGCGGGGAATCAGAGGTGGGGAATCATAGGCAGGGAATCGGATGTGCGGAATCAGAGATGGGGAATCAGAGGCCGGGAATCAGAGGTGGTGAATCAGATATGGGGAATCAGAGGCGGGGAATCAGAGGCAGGGAATCAGACGCGGGGAATCAGAGGTGGGCAATCAGAGGCGGGGAATCAGATATGGGGAATCAGAGGTGGGGAATCAGAGGCGGGGAAACAGGCGGGGAATCAGATATGGGGAATCAGAGGTGGGGCATCAGAGGTTGTGAATCACAGATGGGGAATTAGAGGCGGGGAATCAGAGGCAGGGAATCAGACGCGGGGAATCAGAGGCGGGGATTCAGAGCTGGGGAATTAGAAGCGGGGAATCAGAGTTGGGGAATCAGAGGCGGGGTATCAGATATGGGGAATCAGAGGCAGGGAATCAGAGGCGGGGAATCAGAGGCAGGGAATCAGACGTGGGGAATCTGAGGCGGGGAATCAGAGCTGGGGAATCAGAGGTGGGGAATCAGAGTTGGGGAATCAGAGGCAGGGAATTGGATGTGCGGAATCAGAGATGGGGAATCAGAGGTGGGGAATCAGAGGCGGTGAATCAGAGATGGGGAATCAGAGGCAGGAAATCAGACACGGGGATTCAGAGGCTGGGAATCAGACGGGGGGAATCAAAGGCGGGGAATCAGAGCTGGGGAATCTGAGGCAGGGAATCAGAGTTGGGGATTCAGAGGCGGGGAATCAGATATGGGGAAACAGAGGCGGGGAATCAGAGGCGGGAAAACAGAGGCGGGGAATTAGATATGGGGAATCAGAGGTGGGGAATCAGAGGTGGTGAATCAGTGGGGGAATCACAGGCGGGGAATCAGAGGCAGGGAATAGAACGCGGGGAATCAGAGGCAGGGAATCAGAGCTGGGGAATCAGAGGCGGGGAATCATAGTTGGGAATCAGAGGCGGGGAATCAGATATGGGGAAACAGAGGCGGGGAATCAGAGGCGGGGAAACAGAGGCGGGGAATCAGATATGGGGAATCGGATGCAGGGAATCAGAGGCGGGGAATCAGAGCTGGGGAATCAGAGGCGGGGAATCAGAGTTGGGGCATCAGAGGTGGGGAATTAGATATAGGGAAACAGAGGCGGGGAATCAGAGGCGGGGAAACAGAGGCGGGGAATCAGATATGGGGAATCAGAGGTGGGGAATCAAAGGCAGGGAATCAGATGTGCGGAATTAGAGATGGGGAATCAGAGGCAGGGAATCAGAATCAGAAGCGGGGAATCAGAGGCCGGGAATAAGAGGCCGGGAATCAGATGCTGGGAATAAGAGGCCGGGAATCAGAGGTGGGGAATCAGAGTCCGGGAATCAGAGAAGGGGATTCAGAGGCGGGGAATGAGATATGGAGAATCAGAGGCGGGGAATCAGAGGCGGGGAAACAGAGGTGGGGAATCAGATATGGGGAATCAGAGGTGGCGAATCAAAGGCGGTGAATCAGAGATGGGGAATCAGAGGCGGGGAATCAGAGGCAGGGAATCAGATGCGGGGAATCAGAGGCGGGGAATCGGAGCTGGTGAATCAGAGGCGGGGAATCAGAGGTGGGCAATCAGAGGCGGGGAATCAGATATGGGGAATCAGAGGCGGGGAATCAGAGGCGGGGAAACAGAGGCGGGGAATCAAATATAGGGAATCAGAGGTGGGGAATCAGAGGTTGTGAATCAGAGATGGGGAATCAAGGCGGGGAATCAGAGGCAGGGAATCAGACGCGGGGAATCAGAGGCGGGGATTCAGAGCTGGGGAATCAGAGGCGGGGAATCAGAGTTGGGGAATCAGAGGCAGGGAATCAGATATGGGGAATCAGAGGCGGGGAATCAGAGGCGGGGAAACAGAGGCGGGGAATCAGATATGGGGAATCAGAGGTGGGGAATTAGATATAGGGAAACAGAGGCGGTGAATCAGAGGCGGGGAAACAGAGGCGGGGAAACAGAGGCGGGGAATCAGATATGGGGAATCAGAGGTGGGGAATCCGAGGTTGGGAATCAGAGGCAGGGAATCAGAGGCGGGGAATCAGAGGCGGGGAATCAGAGGAAGGGAATCAGATGTGCGGAATCGGAGATGGGGAATCAGAGGTAGGGAATCAGAGGCGGGGAATCAGAGGCGGGGAATCAGAGGCCGGGAATCAGATATGGGGAAACAGAGGCGGGGAATCCGAGGCGGGGAAACAGAGGTGGGGAATCAGATATGGGGAATCAGAGGTGGGGAATCAGAGGTTGGGAATCAGAGGCAGGGAATCAGAGGCTTGGAATCAGATGCAGGGAATCAGATGCGGGGAATCAGAGGCGGGGAATCAGAGCTGGGGAATCAGAGGTGGGGAATCAGATTTGGGGAATCAGAGGCGGGGACTTAGATATTGGGAAACAGAGGCGGGGAATCAGAGGCGGGGAAACCCAGGCGGGGAATCAGATATGGGGAATCAGAGGTGGGGAATCAGAAGCAAGGAATCAGATGTGCGGAATCAGAGATGGGGAATCAGAGGCAGGGAATCAGAATCAGAAGCAGGGAATCAGAGGCCGGGAATCAGAGGCCGGAATCAGAGGTGGGGAATCAGCGGCAGGGAATCAGATGCGGGGAATCAGAGGCGGGGAATCAGAGCTGGGGAATCAGAGGCGGGGTATTAGAGTTGGGGAATCAGAGGCGGGGAATCAGATATGGGGAAACAGAGGTGGGGAATCAGAGGCGGGGAAACAGAGGCAGGGAATCAGATATGGGGAATCAGAGGCGGGGAATCAGAGGTGGGGAATCATAGGCAGGGAATCGGATGTGCGGAATCAGTGATGGGGAATCAGAGGCCGGGAATCAGAGGTGGTGAATCAGAGATGGAGAATCAGAGGCGGGGAATCAGAGGCAGGGAATCAGACGCGGGGAATCAGAGGTGGGCAATCAGAGGCGGGGAATCAGATATGGGGAATCAGAGGCGGGGAATCAGAGGCGGGGAAACAGAGGCGGGGAATCAGATATGGGGAATCAGAGGTGGGGAATCCGAGGTTGGGAATCAGAGGCAGGGAATCAGAGGCGGGGAATCAGAGGCGGGGAATCAGAGGAAGGGAATCAGATGTGCGGAATCGGAGATGGGGAATCAGAGGCAGGGAATCAGAGGCGGGGAATCAGAGGCGGGGAATCAGAGGCCGGGAATCAGATATGGGGAAACAGAGGCGGGGAATCCGAGGCGGGGAAACAGAGGCGGGGAATCAGATATGGGGAATCAGAGGTGGGGAATCAGATATGGGGAATCAGAGGCGGGGAATCAGAGGCGGGGAAACAGAGGCGGGGAATCAAATATAGGGAATCAGAGGTGGGGAATCAGAGGTTGTGAATCAGAGATGGGGAATCAAGGCGGGGAATCAGAGGCAGGGAATCAGACGCGGGGAATCAGAGGCGGGGATTCAGAGCTGGGGAATCAGAGGCGGGGAATCAGAGTTGGGGAATCAGAGGCAGGGAATCAGATATGGGGAATCAGAGGCGGGGAATCAGAGGCGGGGAAACAGAGGCGGGGAATCAGATATGGGGAATCAGAGGTGGGGAATTAGATATAGGGAAACAGAGGCGGTGAATCAGAGGCGGGGAAACAGAGGCGGGGAAACAGAGGCGGGGAATCAGATATGGGGAATCAGAGGTGGGGAATCCGAGGTTGGAAATCAGAGGCAGGGAATCAGAGGCGGGGAATCAGAGGCGGGGAATCAGAGGAAGGGAATCAGATGTGCGGAATCGGAGATGGGGAATCAGAGGTAGGGAATCAGAGGCGGGGAATCAGAGGCGGGGAATCAGAGGCCGGGAATCAGATATGGGGAAACAGAGGCGGGGAATCCGAGGCGGGGAAACAGAGGCGGGGAATCAGATATGGGGAATCAGAGGTGGGGAATCAGAGGTTGGGAATCAGAGGCAGGGAATCAGAGGCTTGGAATCAGATGCAGGGAATCAGATGCGGGGAATCAGAGGCGGGGAATCAGAGCTGGGGAATCAGAGGTGGGGAATCAGATTTGGGGAATCAGAGGCGGGGACTTAGATATTGGGAAACAGAGGCGGGGAATCAGAGGCGGGGAAACCCAGGCGGGGAATCAGATATGGGGAATCAGAGGTGGGGAATCAGAGGCAAGGAATCAGATGTGCGGAATCAGAGATGGGGAATCAGAGGCAGGGAATCAGAATCAGAAGCAGGGAATCAGAGGCCGGGAATCAGAGGCCGGAATCAGAGGTGGGGAATCAGCGGCAGGGAATCAGATGCGGGGAATCAGAGGCGGGGAATCAGAGCTGGGGAATCAGAGGCGGGGTATTAGAGTTGGGGAATCAGAGGCGGGGAATCAGATATGGGGAAACAGAGGTGGGGAATCAGAGGCGGGGAAACAGAGGCAGGGAATCAGATATGGGGAATCAGAGGCGGGGAATCAGAGGTGGGGAATCATAGGCAGGGAATCGGATGTGCGGAATCAGTGATGGGGAATCAGAGGCCGGGAATCAGAGGTGGTGAATCAGAGATGGAGAATCAGAGGCGGGGAATCAGAGGCAGGGAATCAGACGCGGGGAATCAGAGGTGGGCAATCAGAGGCGGGGAATCAGATATGGGGAATCAGAGGCGGGGAATCAGAGGCGGGGAAACAGAGGCGGGGAATCAGATATGGGGAATCAGAGGTGGGGAATCCGAGGTTGGGAATCAGAGGCAGGGAATCAGAGGCGGGGAATCAGAGGCGGGGAATCAGAGGAAGGGAATCAGATGTGCGGAATCGGAGATGGGGAATCAGAGGCAGGGAATCAGAGGCGGGGAATCAGAGGCGGGGAATCAGAGGCCGGGAATCAGATATGGGGAAACAGAGGCGGGGAATCCGAGGCGGGGAAACAGAGGCGGGGAATCAGATATGGGGAATCAGAGGTGGGGAATCAGATATGGGGAATCAGAGGCGGGGAATCAGAGGCGGGGAAACAGAGGCGGGGAATCAAATATAGGGAATCAGAGGTGGGGAATCAGAGGTTGTGAATCAGAGATGGGGAATCAAGGCGGGGAATCAGAGGCAGGGAATCAGACGCGGGGAATCAGAGGCGGGGATTCAGAGCTGGGGAATCAGAGGCGGGGAATCAGAGTTGGGGAATCAGAGGCAGGGAATCAGATATGGGGAATCAGAGGCGGGGAATCAGAGGCGGGGAAACAGAGGCGGGGAATCAGATATGGGGAATCAGAGGTGGGGAATTAGATATAGGGAAACAGAGGCGGTGAATCAGAGGCGGGGAAACAGAGGCGGGGAAACAGAGGCGGGGAATCAGATATGGGGAATCAGAGGTGGGGAATCCGAGGTTGGGAATCAGAGGCAGGGAATCAGAGGCGGGGAATCAGAGGCTGGGAATCAGAGGAAGGGAATCAGATGTGCGGAATCGGAGATGGGGAATCAGAGGTAGGGAATCAGAGGCGGGGAATCAGAGGCGGGGAATCAGAGGCCGGGAATCAGATATGGGGAAACAGAGGCGGGGAATCCGAGGCGGGGAAACAGAGGCGGGGAATCAGATATGGGGAATCAGAGGTGGGGAATCAGAGGTTGGGAATCAGAGGCAGGGAATCAGAGGCTTGGAATCAGATGCAGGGAATCAGATGCGGGGAATCAGAGGCGGGGAATCAGAGCTGGGGAATCAGAGGTGGGGAATCAGATTTGGGGAATCAGAGGCGGGGACTTAGATATTGGGAAACAGAGGCGGGGAATCAGAGGTGGGGAAACCCAGGCGGGGTATCAGATATGGGGAATCAGAGGTGGGGAATCAGAGGCAAGGAATCAGATGTGCGGAATCAGAGATGGGGAATCAGAGGCAGGGAATCAGAATCAGAAGCAGGGAATCAGAGGCCGGGAATCAGAGGCCGGAATCAGAGGTGGGGAATCAGCGGCAGGGAATCAGATGCGGGGAATCAGAGGCGGGGAATCAGAGCTGGGGAATCAGAGGCGGGGTATTAGAGTTGGGGAATCAGAGGCGGGGAATCAGATATGGGGAAACAGAGGTGGGGAATCAGAGGCGGGGAAACAGAGGCAGGGAATCAGATATGGGGAATCAGAGGCGGGGAATCAGAGGTGGGGAATCATAGGCAGGGAATCGGATGTGCGGAATCAGTGATGGGGAATCAGAGGCCGGGAATCAGAGGTGGTGAATCAGAGATGGAGAATCAGAGGCGGGGAATCAGAGGCAGGGAATCAGACGCGGGGAATCAGATATGGGGAATCAGAGGTGGGGAATCAAAGGCAGGGAATCAGATGTGCGGAATTAGAGATGGGGAATCAGAGGCAGGGAATCAGAATCAGAAGCGGGGAATCAGAGGCCGGGAATAAGAGGCCGGGAATCAGATGCTGGGAATAAGAGGCCGGGAATCAGAGGTGGGGAATCAGAGTCCGGGAATCAGAGAAGGGGATTCAGAGGCGGGGAATGAGATATGGAGAATCAGAGGCGGGGAATCAGAGGCGGGGAAACAGAGGTGGGGAATCAGATATGGGGAATCAGAGGTGGCGAATCAAAGGCGGTGAATCAGAGATGGGGAATCAGAGGCGGGGAATCAGAGGCAGGGAATCAGATGCGGGGAATCAGAGGCGGGGAATCGGAGCTGGCGAATCAGAGGCGGGGAATCAGAGGTGGGCAATCAGAGGCGGGGAATCAGATATGGGGAATCAGAGGCGGGGAATCAGAGGCGGGGAAACAGAGGCGGGGAATCAAATATAGGGAATCAGAGGTGGGGAATCAGAGGTTGTGAATCAGAGATGGGGAATCAAGGCGGGGAATCAGAGGCAGGGAATCAGACGCGGGGAATCAGAGGCGGGGATTCAGAGCTGGGGAATCAGAGGCGGGGAATCAGAGTTGGGGAATCAGAGGCAGGGAATCAGATATGGGGAATCAGAGGCGGGGAATCAGAGGCGGGGAAACAGAGGCGGGGAATCAGATATGGGGAATCAGAGGTGGGGAATTAGATATAGGGAAACAGAGGCGGTGAATCAGAGGCGGGGAAACAGAGGCGGGGAAACAGAGGCGGGGAATCAGATATGGGGAATCAGAGGTGGGGAATCCGAGGTTGGGAATCAGAGGCAGGGAATCAGAGGCGGGGAATCAGAGGCGGGGAATCAGAGGAAGGGAATCAGATGTGCGGAATCGGAGATGGGGAATCAGAGGTAGGGAATCAGAGGCGGGGAATCAGAGGCGGGGAATCAGAGGCCGGGAATCAGATATGGGGAAACAGAGGCGGGGAATCCGAGGCGGGGAAACAGAGGCGGGGAATCAGATATGGGGAATCAGAGGTGGGGAATCAGAGGTTGGGAATCAGAGGCAGGGAATCAGAGGCTTGGAATCAGATGCAGGGAATCAGATGCGGGGAATCAGAGGCGGGGAATCAGAGCTGGGGAATCAGAGGTGGGGAATCAGATTTGGGGAATCAGAGGCGGGGACTTAGATATTGGGAAACAGAGGCGGGGAATCAGAGGCGGGGAAACCCAGGCGGGGAATCAGATATGGGGAATCAGAGGTGGGGAATCAGAGGCAAGGAATCAGATGTGCGGAATCAGAGATGGGGAATCAGAGGCAGGGAATCAGAATCAGAAGCAGGGAATCAGAGGCCGGGAATCAGAGGCCGGAATCAGAGGTGGGGAATCAGCGGCAGGGAATCAGATGCGGGGAATCAGAGTCGGGGAATCAGAGCTGGGGAATCAGAGGCGGGGTATTAGAGTTGGGGAATCAGAGGCGGGGAATCAGATATGGGGAAACAGAGGTGGGGAATCAGAGGCGGGGAAACAGAGGCAGGGAATCAGATATGGGGAATCAAAGTGGGGAATCAGAGGTGGGGAATCATAGGCAGGGAATCGGATGTGCGGAATCAGTGATGGGGAATCAGAGGCCGGGAATCAGAGGTGGTGAATCAGAGATGGAGAATCAGAGGCGGGGAATCAGAGGCAGGGAATCAGACGCGGGGAATCAGAGGTGGGCAATCAGAGGCGGGGAATCAGATATGGGGAATCAGAGGCGGGGAATCAGAGGCGGGGAAACAGAGGCGGGGAATCAGATATGGGGAATCAGAGGTGGGGAATCCGAGGTTGGGAATCAGAGGCAGGGAATCAGAGGCGGGGAATCAGAGGCGGGGAATCAGAGGAAGGGAATCAGATGTGCGGAATCGGAGATGGGGAATCAGAGGCAGGGAATCAGAGGCGGGGAATCAGATATGGGGAATCAGAGGAGGGGAATCAGAGGCGGGGAAACAGAGGCGGGGAATCAAATATAGGGAATCAGAGGTGGGGAATCAGAGGTTGTGAATCAGAGATGGGGAATCAAGGCGGGGAATCAGAGGCAGGGAATCAGACGCGGGGAATCAGAGGCGGGGATTCAGAGCTGGGGAATCAGAGGCGGGGAATCAGAGTTGGGGAATCAGAGGCAGGGAATCAGATATGGGGAATCAGAGGCGGGGAATCAGAGGCGGGGAAACAGAGGCGGGGAATCAGATATGGGGAATCAGAGGTGGGGAATTAGATATAGGGAAACAGAGGCGGTGAATCAGAGGCGGGGAAACAGAGGCGGGGAAACAGAGGCGGGGAATCAGATATGGGGAATCAGAGGTGGGGAATCCGAGGTTGGGAATCAGAGGCAGGGAATCAGAGGCGGGGAATCAGAGGCGGGGAATCAGAGGAAGGGAATCAGATGTGCGGAATCGGAGATGGGGAATCAGAGGTAGGGAATCAGAGGCGGGGAATCAGAGGCGGGGAATCAGAGGCCGGGAATCAGATATGGGGAAACAGAGGCGGGGAATCCGAGGCGGGGAAACAGAGGTGGGGAATCAGATATGGGGAATCAGAGGTGGGGAATCAGAGGTTGGGAATCAGAGGCAGGGAATCAGAGGCTTGGAATCAGATGCAGGGAATCAGATGCGGGGAATCAGAGGCGGGGAATCAGAGCTGGGGAATCAGAGGTGGGGAATCAGATTTGGGGAATCAGAGGCGGGGACTTAGATATTGGGAAACAGAGGCGGGGAATCAGAGGCGGGGAAACCCAGGCGGGGAATCAGATATGGGGAATCAGAGGTGGGGAATCAGAAGCAAGGAATCAGATGTGCGGAATCAGAGATGGGGAATCAGAGGCAGGGAATCAGAATCAGAAGCAGGGAATCAGAGGCCGGGAATCAGAGGCCGGAATCAGAGGTGGGGAATCAGCGGCAGGGAATCAGATGCGGGGAATCAGAGGCGGGGAATCAGAGCTGGGGAATCAGAGGCGGGGTATTAGAGTTGGGGAATCAGAGGCGGGGAATCAGATATGGGGAAACAGAGGTGGGGAATCAGAGGCGGGGAAACAGAGGCAGGGAATCAGATATGGGGAATCAGAGGCGGGGAATCAGAGGTGGGGAATCATAGGCAGGGAATCGGATGTGCGGAATCAGTGATGGGGAATCAGAGGCCGGGAATCAGAGGTGGTGAATCAGAGATGGAGAATCAGAGGCGGGGAATCAGAGGCAGGGAATCAGACGCGGGGAATCAGAGGTGGGCAATCAGAGGCGGGGAATCAGATATGGGGAATCAGAGGCGGGGAATCAGAGGCGGGGAAACAGAGGCGGGGAATCAGATATGGGGAATCAGAGGTGGGGAATCCGAGGTTGGGAATCAGAGGCAGGGAATCAGAGGCGGGGAATCAGAGGCGGGGAATCAGAGGAAGGGAATCAGATGTGCGGAATCGGAGATGGGGAATCAGAGGCAGGGAATCAGAGGCGGGGAATCAGAGGCGGGGAATCAGAGGCCGGGAATCAGATATGGGGAAACAGAGGCGGGGAATCCGAGGCGGGGAAACAGAGGCGGGGAATCAGATATGGGGAATCAGAGGTGGGGAATCAGATATGGGGAATCAGAGGCGGGGAATCAGAGGCGGGGAAACAGAGGCGGGGAATCAAATATAGGGAATCAGAGGTGGGGAATCAGAGGTTGTGAATCAGAGATGGGGAATCAAGGCGGGGAATCAGAGGCAGGGAATCAGACGCGGGGAATCAGAGGCGGGGATTCAGAGCTGGGGAATCAGAGGCGGGGAATCAGAGTTGGGGAATCAGAGGCAGGGAATCAGATATGGGGAATCAGAGGCGGGGAATCAGAGGCGGGGAAACAGAGGCGGGGAATCAGATATGGGGAATCAGAGGTGGGGAATTAGATATAGGGAAACAGAGGCGGTGAATCAGAGGCGGGGAAACAGAGGCGGGGAAACAGAGGCGGGGAATCAGATATGGGGAATCAGAGGTGGGGAATCCGAGGTTGGAAATCAGAGGCAGGGAATCAGAGGCGGGGAATCAGAGGCGGGGAATCAGAGGAAGGGAATCAGATGTGCGGAATCGGAGATGGGGAATCAGAGGTAGGGAATCAGAGGCGGGGAATCAGAGGCGGGGAATCAGAGGCCGGGAATCAGATATGGGGAAACAGAGGCGGGGAATCCGAGGCGGGGAAACAGAGGCGGGGAATCAGATATGGGGAATCAGAGGTGGGGAATCAGAGGTTGGGAATCAGAGGCAGGGAATCAGAGGCTTGGAATCAGATGCAGGGAATCAGATGCGGGGAATCAGAGGCGGGGAATCAGAGCTGGGGAATCAGAGGTGGGGAATCAGATTTGGGGAATCAGAGGCGGGGACTTAGATATTGGGAAACAGAGGCGGGGAATCAGAGGCGGGGAAACCCAGGCGGGGAATCAGATATGGGGAATCAGAGGTGGGGAATCAGAGGCAAGGAATCAGATGTGCGGAATCAGAGATGGGGAATCAGAGGCAGGGAATCAGAATCAGAAGCAGGGAATCAGAGGCCGGGAATCAGAGGCCGGAATCAGAGGTGGGGAATCAGCGGCAGGGAATCAGATGCGGGGAATCAGAGGCGGGGAATCAGAGCTGGGGAATCAGAGGCGGGGTATTAGAGTTGGGGAATCAGAGGCGGGGAATCAGATATGGGGAAACAGAGGTGGGGAATCAGAGGCGGGGAAACAGAGGCAGGGAATCAGATATGGGGAATCAGAGGCGGGGAATCAGAGGTGGGGAATCATAGGCAGGGAATCGGATGTGCGGAATCAGTGATGGGGAATCAGAGGCCGGGAATCAGAGGTGGTGAATCAGAGATGGAGAATCAGAGGCGGGGAATCAGAGGCAGGGAATCAGACGCGGGGAATCAGAGGTGGGCAATCAGAGGCGGGGAATCAGATATGGGGAATCAGAGGCGGGGAATCAGAGGCGGGGAAACAGAGGCGGGGAATCAGATATGGGGAATCAGAGGTGGGGAATCCGAGGTTGGGAATCAGAGGCAGGGAATCAGAGGCGGG
The DNA here is from genome assembly GCF_036971445.1 of Narcine bancroftii. Classification (NCBI taxonomy): domain Eukaryota; kingdom Metazoa; phylum Chordata; class Chondrichthyes; order Torpediniformes; family Narcinidae; genus Narcine; species Narcine bancroftii. Next base: position 117,340,553 of record NC_091474.1, read on the forward strand.
GAATCAGAGGCGGGGAATCAGAGGAAGGGAATCAGATGTGCGGAATCGGAGATGGGGAATCAGAGGCAGGGAATCAGAGGCGGGGAATCAGAGGCGGGGAATCAGAGGCCGGGAATCAGATATGGGGAAACAGAGGCGGGGAATCCGAGGCGGGGAAACAGAGGCGGGGAATCAGATATGGGGAATCAGAGGTGGGGAATCAGATATGGGGAATCAGAGGCGGGGAATCAGAGGCGGGGAAACAGAGGCGGGGAATCAAATATAGGGAATCAGAGGTGGGGAATCAGAGGTTGTGAATCAGAGATGGGGAATCAAGGCGGGGAATCAGAGGCAGGGAATCAGACGCGGGGAATCAGAGGCGGGGATTCAGAGCTGGGGAATCAGAGGCGGGGAATCAGAGTTGGGGAATCAGAGGCAGGGAATCAGATATGGGGAATCAGAGGCGGGGAATCAGAGGCGGGGAAACAGAGGCGGGGAATCAGATATGGGGAATCAGAGGTGGGGAATTAGATATAGGGAAACAGAGGCGGTGAATCAGAGGCGGGGAAACAGAGGCGGGGAAACAGAGGCGGGGAATCAGATATGGGGAATCAGAGGTGGGGAATCCGAGGTTGGGAATCAGAGGCAGGGAATCAGAGGCGGGGAATCAGAGGCTGGGAATCAGAGGAAGGGAATCAGATGTGCGGAATCGGAGATGGGGAATCAGAGGTAGGGAATCAGAGGCGGGGAATCAGAGGCGGGGAATCAGAGGCCGGGAATCAGATATGGGGAAACAGAGGCGGGGAATCCGAGGCGGGGAAACAGAGGCGGGGAATCAGATATGGGGAATCAGAGGTGGGGAATCAGAGGTTGGGAATCAGAGGCAGGGAATCAGAGGCTTGGAATCAGATGCAGGGAATCAGATGCGGGGAATCAGAGGCGGGGAATCAGAGCTGGGGAATCAGAGGTGGGGAATCAGATTTGGGGAATCAGAGGCGGGGACTTAGATATTGGGAAACAGAGGCGGGGAATCAGAGGCGGGGAAACCCAGGCGGGGAATCAGATATGGGGAATCAGAGGTGGGGAATCAGAGGCAAGGAATCAGATGTGCGGAATCAGAGATGGGGAATCAGAGGCAGGGAATCAGAATCAGAAGCAGGGAATCAGAGGCCGGGAATCAGAGGCCGGAATCAGAGGTGGGGAATCAGCGGCAGGGAATCAGATGCGGGGAATCAGAGGCGGGGAATCAGAGCTGGGGAATCAGAGGCGGGGTATTAGAGTTGGGGAATCAGAGGCGGGGAATCAGATATGGGGAAACAGAGGTGGGGAATCAGAGGCGGGGAAACAGAGGCAGGGAATCAGATATGGGGAATCAGAGGCGGGGAATCAGAGGTGGGGAATCATAGGCAGGGAATCGGATGTGCGGAATCAGTGATGGGGAATCAGAGGCCGGGAATCAGAGGTGGTGAATCAGAGATGGAGAATCAGAGGCGGGGAATCAGAGGCAGGGAATCAGACGCGGGGAATCAGATATGGGGAATCAGAGGTGGGGAATCAAAGGCAGGGAATCAGATGTGCGGAATTAGAGATGGGGAATCAGAGGCAGGGAATCAGAATCAGAAGCGGGGAATCAGAGGCCGGGAATAAGAGGCCGGGAATCAGATGCTGGGAATAAGAGGCCGGGAATCAGAGGTGGGGAATCAGAGTCCGGGAATCAGAGAAGGGGATTCAGAGGCGGGGAATGAGATATGGAGAATCAGAGGCGGGGAATCAGAGGCGGGGAAACAGAGGTGGGGAATCAGATATGGGGAATCAGAGGTGGCGAATCAAAGGCGGTGAATCAGAGATGGGGAATCAGAGGCGGGGAATCAGAGGCAGGGAATCAGATGCGGGGAATCAGAGGCGGGGAATCGGAGCTGGCGAATCAGAGGCGGGGAATCAGAGGTGGGCAATCAGAGGCGGGGAATCAGATATGGGGAATCAGAGGCGGGGAATCAGAGGCGGGGAAACAGAGGCGGGGAATCAAATATAGGGAATCAGAGGTGGGGAATCAGAGGTTGTGAATCAGAGATGGGGAATCAAGGCGGGGAATCAGAGGCAGGGAATCAGACGCGGGGAATCAGAGGCGGGGATTCAGAGCTGGGGAATCAGAGGCGGGGAATCAGAGTTGGGGAATCAGAGGCAGGGAATCAGATATGGGGAATCAGAGGCGGGGAATCAGAGGCGGGGAAACAGAGGCGGGGAATCAGATATGGGGAATCAGAGGTGGGGAATTAGATATAGGGAAACAGAGGCGGTGAATCAGAGGCGGGGAAACAGAGGCGGGGAAACAGAGGCGGGGAATCAGATATGGGGAATCAGAGGTGGGGAATCCGAGGTTGGGAATCAGAGGCAGGGAATCAGAGGCGGGGAATCAGAGGCGGGGAATCAGAGGAAGGGAATCAGATGTGCGGAATCGGAGATGGGGAATCAGAGGTAGGGAATCAGAGGCGGGGAATCAGAGGCGGGGAATCAGAGGCCGGGAATCAGATATGGGGAAACAGAGGCGGGGAATCCGAGGCGGGGAAACAGAGGCGGGGAATCAGATATGGGGAATCAGAGGTGGGGAATCAGAGGTTGGGAATCAGAGGCAGGGAATCAGAGGCTTGGAATCAGATGCAGGGAATCAGATGCGGGGAATCAGAGGCGGGGAATCAGAGCTGGGGAATCAGAGGTGGGGAATCAGATTTGGGGAATCAGAGGCGGGGACTTAGATATTGGGAAACAGAGGCGGGGAATCAGAGGCGGGGAAACCCAGGCGGGGAATCAGATATGGGGAATCAGAGGTGGGGAATCAGAGGCAAGGAATCAGATGTGCGGAATCAGAGATGGGGAATCAGAGGCAGGGAATCAGAATCAGAAGCAGGGAATCAGAGGCCGGGAATCAGAGGCCGGAATCAGAGGTGGGGAATCAGCGGCAGGGAATCAGATGCGGGGAATCAGAGTCGGGGAATCAGAGCTGGGGAATCAGAGGCGGGGTATTAGAGTTGGGGAATCAGAGGCGGGGAATCAGATATGGGGAAACAGAGGTGGGGAATCAGAGGCGGGGAAACAGAGGCAGGGAATCAGATATGGGGAATCAAAGTGGGGAATCAGAGGTGGGGAATCATAGGCAGGGAATCGGATGTGCGGAATCAGTGATGGGGAATCAGAGGCCGGGAATCAGAGGTGGTGAATCAGAGATGGAGAATCAGAGGCGGGGAATCAGAGGCAGGGAATCAGACGCGGGGAATCAGAGGTGGGCAATCAGAGGCGGGGAATCAGATATGGGGAATCAGAGGCGGGGAATCAGAGGCGGGGAAACAGAGGCGGGGAATCAGATATGGGGAATCAGAGGTGGGGAATCCGAGGTTGGGAATCAGAGGCAGGGAATCAGAGGCGGGGAATCAGAGGCGGGGAATCAGAGGAAGGGAATCAGATGTGCGGAATCGGAGATGGGGAATCAGAGGCAGGGAATCAGAGGCGGGGAATCAGAGGCGGGGAATCAGAGGCCGGGAATCAGATATGGGGAAACAGAGGCGGGGAATCCGAGGCGGGGAAACAGAGGCTGGGAATCAGATATGGGGAATCAGAGGTGGGGAATCAGATATGGGGAATCAGAGGCGGGGAATCAGAGGCGGGGAAACAGAGGCGGGGAATCAAATATAGGGAATCAGAGGTGGGGAATCAGAGGTTGTGAATCAGAGATGGGGAATCAAGGCGGGGAATCAGATATGGGGAATCAGAGGCGGGGAATCAGAGGCGGGGATTCAGAGCTGGGGAATCAAATATAGGGAATCAGAGGTGGGGAATCAGAGGTTGTGAATCAGAGATGGGGAATCAAGGCGGGGAATCAGAGGCAGGGAATCAGACGCGGGGAATCAGAGGCGGGGATTCAGAGCTGGGGAATCAGAAGCAGGGAATCAGAGGCGGGGAATCAGAGGCGGGGAATCAGAGGCCGGGAATCAGATATGGGGAAACAGAGGCGGGGAATCCGAGGCGGGGAAACAGAGGCGGGGAATCAGATATGGGGAATCAGAGGTGGGGAATCAGATATGGGGAATCAGAGGCGGGGAATCAGAGGCGGGGAAACAGAGGCGGGGAATCAAATATAGGGAATCAGAGGTGGGGAATCAGAGGTTGTGAATCAGAGATGGGGAATCAAGGCGGGGAATCAGAGGCGGGGAAACAGAGGCGGGGAATCAGATATGGGGAATCAGAGGTGGGGAATCCGAGGTTGGGAATCAGAGGCAGGGAATCAGAGGCGGGGAATCAGAGGCGGGGAATCAGAGGAAGGGAATCAGATGTGCGGAATCGGAGATGGGGAATCAGAGGCAGGGAATCAGAGGCGGGGAATCAGAGGCGGGGAATCAGAGGCCGGGAATCAGATATGGGGAAACAGAGGCGGGGAATCAGATATGGGGAATCAGAGGTGGGGAATCAGATATGGGGAATCAGAGGTGGGGAATCAGAGGCAAGGAATCAGATGTGCGGAATCAGAGATGGGGAATCAGAGGCAGGGAATCAGAATCAGAAGCAGGGAATCAGAGGCCGGGAATCAGAGGCCGGAATCAGAGGTGGGGAATCAGCGGCAGGGAATCAGATGCGGGGAATCAGAGGCGGGGAATCAGAGCTGGGGAATCAGAGGCGGGGTATTAGAGTTGGGGAATCAGAGGCGGGGAATCAGATATGGGGAAACAGAGGTGGGGAATCAGAGGCGGGGAAACAGAGGCAGGGAATCAGATATGGGGAATCAGAGGCGGGGAATCAGAGGCGGGGAAACAGAGGCAGGGAATCAGATATGGGGAATCAGAGGCGGGGAATCAGAGGTGGGGAATCATAGGCAGGGAATCAGATGTGCGGAATCAGTGATGGGGAATCAGAGGCCGGGAATCAGAGGTGGTGAATCAGAGATGGAGAATCAGAGGCGGGGAATCAGAGGCAGGGAATCAGACGCGGGGAATCAGAGGTGGGCAATCAGAGGCGGGGAATCAGATATGGGGAATCAGAGGCGGGGAATCAGAGGCGGGGAAACAGAGGCGGGGAATCAGATATGGGGAATCAGAGGTGGGGAATCCGAGGTTGGGAATCAGAGGCAGGGAATCAGAGGCGGGGAATCAGAGGCGGGGAATCAGAGGAAGGGAATCAGATGTGCGGAATCGGAGATGGGGAATCAGAGGCAGGGAATCAGAGGCGGGGAATCAGAGGCGGGGAATCAGAGGCCGGGAATCAGATATGGGGAAACAGAGGCGGGGAATCCGAGGCGGGGAAACAGAGGCGGGGAATCAGATATGGGGAATCAGAGGTGGGGAATCAGAGGTTGGGAATCAGAGGCAGGGAATCAGAGGCTTGGAATCAGATGCAGGGAATCAGATGCGGGGAATCAGAGGCGGGGAATCAGAGCTGGGGAATCAGAGGTGGGGAATCAGATTTGGGGAATCAGAGGCGGGGACTTAGATATTGGGAAACAGAGGCGGGGAATCAGAGGCGGGGAAACCCAGGCGGGGAATCAGATATGGGGAATCAGAGGTGGGGAATCAGAGCAAGGAATCAGATGTGCGGAATCAGAGATGGGGAATCAGAGGCAGGGAATCAGAATCAGAAGCAGGGAATCAGAGGCCAGGAATCAGAGGCCGGAATCAGAGGCGGGGAATCAGCGGCAGGGAATCAGATGCGGGGAATCAGAGGCGGGGAATCAGAGCTGGGGAATCAGAGGCGGGGTATTAGAGTTGGGGAATCAGAGGCGGGGAATCAGATATGGGGAAACAGAGGTGGGGAATCAGAGGCGGGGAAACAGAGGCAGGGAATCAGATATGGGGAATCAGAGGCGGGGAATCAGAGGTGGGGAATCATAGGCAGGGAATCGGATGTGCGGAATCAGAGATGGGGAATCAGAGGCCGGGAATCAGAGGTGGTGAATCAGAGATGGGGAATCAGAGGCGGGGAATCAGAGGCAGGGAATCAGACGCGGGGAATCAGAGGTGGGCAATCAGAGGCGGGGAATCAGATATGGGGAATCAGAGGCGGGGAATCAGAGGCGGGGAAACAGAGGCGGGGAATCAGAGGTGGGGAATCAGAGGTGGGGCATCGGAGGTTTTGAATCACAGATGGGGAATCAGAGGCGGGGAATCAGAGGCAGGGAATCAGACGCGGGGAATCAGACGCGGGGATTCAGAGCTGGGGAATCAGAGGCGGGGAATCAGAGTTGGGGAATCAGAGGCGGGGAATCAGATATGGGGAATCAGAGGCAGGGAATCAGAGGCGGGAAAACAGAGGCGGGGAATCAGATATGGGGAATCAGAGGCGGGGAATCAGAGGCAGGGAATCAGGCACGGGGAATCAGAGGCGGGGAATCAGAGATGGGGAATCAGAGGCGGGGAATCAGAGGCAGGGAATCGGATGCCGGGAATCAGAGGCGGGAAATCAGAGCTGGGGAATCAGAGGCGGGGAATCAGAGGTGGAGAATCAGAGGCGGGGAATCAGAGGCGGGGAATCAGAGGCAGGGAATCAGAGGTGGGCAATCAGAGGCGGGGAATCAGATATGGGGAATCAGAGGCGGGGAATCAGAGGCGGGGAAACAGAGGCGGGGAATCAGATATGGGGAATCAGAGGTGGGGAATCCGAGGTTGGGAATCAGAGGCAGGGAATCAGAGGCGGGGAATCAGAGGCGGGGAATCAGAGGAAGGGAATCAGATGTGCGGAATCGGAGATGGGGAATCAGAGGCAGGGAATCAGAGGCGGGGAATCAGAGGCGGGGAATCAGAGGCCGGGAATCAGATATGGGGAAACAGAGGCGGGGAATCCGAGGCGGGGAAACAGAGGCGGGGAATCAGATATGGGGAATCAGAGGTGGGGAATCAGATATGGGGAATTAGAGGCGGGGAATCAGAGGCGGGGAAACAGAGGCGGGGAATCAAATATAGGGAATCAGAGGTGGGGAATCAGAGGTTGTGAATCAGAGATGGGGAATCAAGGCGGGGAATCAGAGGCAGGGAATCAGACGCGGGGAATCAGAGGCGGGGATTCAGAGCTGGGGAATCAGAGGCGGGGAATCAGAGTTGGGGAATCAGAGGCAGGGAATCAGATATGGGGAATCAGAGGCGGGGAATCAGAGGCGGGGAAACAGAGGCGGGGAATCAGATATGGGGAATCAGAGGTGGGGAATTAGATATAGGGAAACAGAGGCGGTGAATCAGAGGCGGGGAAACAGAGGCGGGGAAACAGAGGCGGGGAATCAGATATGGGGAATCAGAGGTGGGGAATCCGAGGTTGGGAATCAGAGGCAGGGAATCAGAGGCGGGGAATCAGAGGCTGGGAATCAGAGGAAGGGAATCAGATGTGCGGAATCGGAGATGGGGAATCAGAGGTAGGGAATCAGAGGCGGGGAATCAGAGGCGGGGAATCAGAGGCCGGGAATCAGATATGGGGAAACAGAGGCGGGGAATCCGAGGCGGGGAAACAGAGGCGGGGAATCAGATATGGGGAATCAGAGGTGGGGAATCAGAGGTTGGGAATCAGAGGCAGGGAATCAGAGGCTTGGAATCAGATGCAGGGAATCAGATGCGGGGAATCAGAGGCGGGGAATCAGAGCTGGGGAATCAGAGGTGGGGAATCAGATTTGGGGAATCAGAGGCGGGGACTTAGATATTGGGAAACAGAGGCGGGGAATCAGAGGCGGGGAAACCCAGGCGGGGAATCAGATATGGGGAATCAGAGGTGGGGAATCAGAGGCAAGGAATCAGATGTGCGGAATCAGAGATGGGGAATCAGAGGCAGGGAATCAGAATCAGAAGCAGGGAATCAGAGGCCGGGAATCAGAGGCCGGAATCAGAGGTGGGGAATCAGCGGCAGGGAATCAGATGCGGGGAATCAGAGGCGGGGAATCAGAGCTGGGGAATCAGAGGCGGGGTATTAGAGTTGGGGAATCAGAGGCGGGGAATCAGATATGGGGAAACAGAGGTGGGGAATCAGAGGCGGGGAAACAGAGGCAGGGAATCAGATATGGGGAATCAGAGGCGGGGAATCAGAGGTGGGGAATCATAGGCAGGGAATCGGATGTGCGGAATCAGTGATGGGGAATCAGAGGCCGGGAATCAGAGGTGGTGAATCAGAGATGGAGAATCAGAGGCGGGGAATCAGAGGCAGGGAATCAGACGCGGGGAATCAGATATGGGGAATCAGAGGTGGGGAATCAAAGGCAGGGAATCAGATGTGCGGAATTAGAGATGGGGAATCAGAGGCAGGGAATCAGAATCAGAAGCGGGGAATCAGAGGCCGGGAATAAGAGGCCGGGAATCAGATGCTGGGAATAAGAGGCCGGGAATCAGAGGTGGGGAATCAGAGTCCGGGAATCAGAGAAGGGGATTCAGAGGCGGGGAATGAGATATGGAGAATCAGAGGCGGGGAATCAGAGGCGGGGAAACAGAGGTGGGGAATCAGATATGGGGAATCAGAGGTGGCGAATCAAAGGCGGTGAATCAGAGATGGGGAATCAGAGGCGGGGAATCAGAGGCAGGGAATCAGATGCGGGGAATCAGAGGCGGGGAATCGGAGCTGGCGAATCAGAGGCGGGGAATCAGAGGTGGGCAATCAGAGGCGGGGAATCAGATATGGGGAATCAGAGGCGGGGAATCAGAGGCGGGGAAACAGAGGCGGGGAATCAAATATAGGGAATCAGAGGTGGGGAATCAGAGGTTGTGAATCAGAGATGGGGAATCAAGGCGGGGAATCAGAGGCAGGGAATCAGACGCGGGGAATCAGAGGCGGGGATTCAGAGCTGGGGAATCAGAGGCGGGGAATCAGAGTTGGGGAATCAGAGGCAGGGAATCAGATATGGGGAATCAGAGGCGGGGAATCAGAGGCGGGGAAACAGAGGCGGGGAATCAGATATGGGGAATCAGAGGTGGGGAATTAGATATAGGGAAACAGAGGCGGTGAATCAGAGGCGGGGAAACAGAGGCGGGGAAACAGAGGCGGGGAATCAGATATGGGGAATCAGAGGTGGGGAATCCGAGGTTGGGAATCAGAGGCAGGGAATCAGAGGCGGGGAATCAGAGGCGGGGAATCAGAGGAAGGGAATCAGATGTGCGGAATCGGAGATGGGGAATCAGAGGTAGGGAATCAGAGGCGGGGAATCAGAGGCGGGGAATCAGAGGCCGGGAATCAGATATGGGGAAACAGAGGCGGGGAATCCGAGGCGGGGAAACAGAGGCGGGGAATCAGATATGGGGAATCAGAGGTGGGGAATCAGAGGTTGGGAATCAGAGGCAGGGAATCAGAGGCTTGGAATCAGATGCAGGGAATCAGATGCGGGGAATCAGAGGCGGGGAATCAGAGCTGGGGAATCAGAGGTGGGGAATCAGATTTGGGGAATCAGAGGCGGGGACTTAGATATTGGGAAACAGAGGCGGGGAATCAGAGGCGGGGAAACCCAGGCGGGGAATCAGATATGGGGAATCAGAGGTGGGGAATCAGAGGCAAGGAATCAGATGTGCGGAATCAGAGATGGGGAATCAGAGGCAGGGAATCAGAATCAGAAGCAGGGAATCAGAGGCCGGGAATCAGAGGCCGGAATCAGAGGTGGGGAATCAGCGGCAGGGAATCAGATGCGGGGAATCAGAGGCGGGGAATCAGAGCTGGGGAATCAGAGGCGGGGTATTAGAGTTGGGGAATCAGAGGCGGGGAATCAGATATGGGGAAACAGAGGTGGGGAATCAGAGGCGGGGAAACAGAGGCAGGGAATCAGATATGGGGAATCAAAGTGGGGAATCAGAGGTGGGGAATCATAGGCAGGGAATCGGATGTGCGGAATCAGTGATGGGGAATCAGAGGCCGGGAATCAGAGGTGGTGAATCAGAGATGGAGAATCAGAGGCGGGGAATCAGAGGCAGGGAATCAGACGCGGGGAATCAGAGGTGGGCAATCAGAGGCGGGGAATCAGATATGGGGAATCAGAGGCGGGGAATCAGAGGCGGGGAAACAGAGGCGGGGAATCAGATATGGGGAATCAGAGGTGGGGAATCCGAGGTTGGGAATCAGAGGCAGGGAATCAGAGGCGGGGAATCAGAGGCGGGGAATCAGAGGAAGGGAATCAGATGTGCGGAATCGGAGATGGGGAATCAGAGGCAGGGAATCAGAGGCGGGGAATCAGAGGCGGGGAATCAGAGGCCGGGAATCAGATATGGGGAAACAGAGGCGGGGAATCCGAGGCGGGGAAACAGAGGCGGGGAATCAGATATGGGGAATCAGAGGTGGGGAATCAGATATGGGGAATCAGAGGCGGGGAATCAGAGGCGGGGAAACAGAGGCGGGGAATCAAATATAGGGAATCAGAGGTGGGGAATCAGAGGTTGTGAATCAGAGATGGGGAATCAAGGCGGGGAATCAGATATGGGGAATCAGAGGCGGGGAATCAGAGGCGGGGATTCAGAGCTGGGGAATCAAATATAGGGAATCAGAGGTGGGGAATCAGAGGTTGTGAATCAGAGATGGGGAATCAAGGCGGGGAATCAGAGGCAGGGAATCAGACGCGGGGAATCAGAGGCGGGGATTCAGAGCTGGGGAATCAGAGGCAGGGAATCAGAGGCGGGGAATCAGAGGCGGGGAATCAGAGGCCGGGAATCAGATATGGGGAAACAGAGGCGGGGAATCCGAGGCGGGGAAACAGAGGCGGGGAATCAGATATGGGGAATCAGAGGTGGGGAATCAGATATGGGGAATCAGAGGCGGGGAATCAGAGGCGGGGAAACAGAGGCGGGGAATCAAATATAGGGAATCAGAGGTGGGGAATCAGAGGTTGTGAATCAGAGATGGGGAATCAAGGCGGGGAATCAGAGGCGGGGAAACAGAGGCGGGGAATCAGATATGGGGAATCAGAGGTGGGGAATCCGAGGTTGGGAATCAGAGGCAGGGAATCAGAGGCGGGGAATCAGAGGCGGGGAATCAGAGGAAGGGAATCAGATGTGCGGAATCGGAGATGGGGAATCAGAGGCAGGGAATCAGAGGCGGGGAATCAGAGGCGGGGAATCAGAGGCCGGGAATCAGATATGGGGAAACAGAGGCGGGGAATCAGATATGGGGAATCAGAGGTGGGGAATCAGATATGGGGAATCAGAGGTGGGGAATCAGAGGCAAGGAATCAGATGTGCGGAATCAGAGATGGGGAATCAGAGGCAGGGAATCAGAATCAGAAGCAGGGAATCAGAGGCCGGGAATCAGAGGCCGGAATCAGAGGTGGGGAATCAGCGGCAGGGAATCAGATGCGGGGAATCAGAGGCGGGGAATCAGAGCTGGGGAATCAGAGGCGGGGTATTAGAGTTGGGGAATCAGAGGCGGGGAATCAGATATGGGGAAACAGAGGTGGGGAATCAGAGGCGGGGAAACAGAGGCAGGGAATCAGATATGGGGAATCAGAGGCGGGGAATCAGAGGCGGGGAAACAGAGGCAGGGAATCAGATATGGGGAATCAGAGGCGGGGAATCAGAGGTGGGGAATCATAGGCAGGGAATCGGATGTGCGGAATCAGTGATGGGGAATCAGAGGCCGGGAATCAGAGGTGGTGAATCAGAGATGGAGAATCAGAGGCGGGGAATCAGAGGCAGGGAATCAGACGCGGGGAATCAGAGGTGGCCAATCAGAGGCGGGGAATCAGATATGGGGAATCAGAGGCGGGGAATCAGAGGCGGGGAAACAGAGGCGGGGAATCAGATATGGGGAATCAGAGGTGGGGAATCCGAGGTTGGGAATCAGAGGCAGGGAATCAGAGGCGGGGAATCAGAGGCGGGGAATCAGAGGAAGGGAATCAGATGTGCGGAATCGGAGATGGGGAATCAGAGGCAGGGAATCAGAGGCGGGGAATCAGAGGCGGGGAATCAGAGGCCGGGAATCAGATATGGGGAAACAGAGGCGGGGAATCCGAGGCGGGGAAACAGAGGCGGGGAATCAGATATGGGGAATCAGAGGTGGGGAATCAGAGGTTGGGAATCAGAGGCAGGGAATCAGAGGCTTGGAATCAGATGCAGGGAATCAGATGCGGGGAATCAGAGGCGGGGAATCAGAGCTGGGGAATCAGAGGTGGGGAATCAGATTTGGGGAATCAGAGGCGGGGACTTAGATATTGGGAAACAGAGGCGGGGAATCAGAGGCGGGGAAACCCAGGCGGGGAATCAGATATGGGGAATCAGAGGTGGGGAATCAGAGCAAGGAATCAGATGTGCGGAATCAGAGATGGGGAATCAGAGGCAGGGAATCAGAATCAGAAGCAGGGAATCAGAGGCCAGGAATCAGAGGCCGGAATCAGAGGCGGGGAATCAGCGGCAGGGAATCAGATGCGGGGAATCAGAGGCGGGGAATCAGAGCTGGGGAATAAGAGGCGGGGTATTAGAGTTGGGGAATCAGAGGCGGGGAATCAGATATGGGGAAACAGAGGTGGGGAATCAGAGGCGGGGAAACAGAGGCAGGGAATCAGATATGGGGAATCAGAGGCGGGGAATCAGAGGTGGGGAATCATAGGCAGGGAATCGGATGTGCGGAATCAGAGATGGGGAATCAGAGGCCGGGAATCAGAGGTGGTGAATCAGAGATGGGGAATCAGAGGCGGGGAATCAGAGGCAGGGAATCAGATGCGGGGAATCAGAGGTGGGCAATCAGAGGCGGGGAATCAGATATGGGGAATCAGAGGCGGGGAATCAGAGGCGGGGAAACAGAGGCGGGGAATGAGAGGTGGGGAATCAGAGGTGGGGCATCGGAGGTTGTGAATCACAGATGGGGAATCAGAGGCGGGGAATCAGAGGCAGGGAATCAGACGCGGGGAATCAGACGCGGGGATTCAGAGCTGGGGAATCAGAGGCGGGGAATCAGAGTTGGGGAATCAGAGGCGGGGAATCAGATATGGGGAATCAGAGGCAGGGAATCAGAGGCGGGAAAACAGAGGCGGGGAATCAGATATGGGGAATCAGAGGCGGGGAATCAGAGGCAGGGAATCAGGCACGGGGAATCAGAGGCGGGGAATCAGAGATGGGGAATCAGAGGCGGGGAATCAGAGGCAGGGAATCGGATGCCGGGAATCAGAGGCGGGAAATCAGAGCTGGGGAATCAGAGGCGGGGAATCAGAGTTGGGGAATCAGAGGCAGCGAAGCAGATATGGGGAAATAGAGGCGGGGAATCAGATATGGGGAATCAGAAGCGGGGAATCAGATATGGGGAATCAGAGGCTGGGAATCAGAGGGGGGGAAACAGAGGCGGGGAATAAGATATGGAGAATCAGAGGTGGGGAATCAGGGGCGGGGAATCAGTGGCAGGGAATCAGAGGCGGGGAATCAGAGGCGGGGAATCAAAGGAAGGGAATCAGACACGGGGAATCAGAGGTGGGGAATCAGAGATGGGAAATCAGAGGCGGGGAATCACAGGCAGGGAATCAGACGCGGGGAATCAGAGGCGGGGAATCAGAGCTGGGGAATCAGAGGTGTGGAATCAGAGTCGGGGAATCAGAGGCAGGGAATCGGTTGTGCGGAATCAGAGATGGGGAATCAGATGTGGGGAATCAGAGGCAGTGAATCAGAGATGGGGAATCAGAGGCGGGGAATCATAGGCAAGAAATCAGACGGGGATTCAGAGGCTGGGAATCAGACGGGTGGAATCAAAGGCGGGGAATCAGAGCTGGTGAATCAGAGGCAGGGAATCAGAGTTGGGGATTCAGAGGCGGGGAATCAGATATGGGGAAACAGAGGCGGGGAATGAGAGGCGGGCAAGCAGAGGCGGGGAATTAGATATGGGGAATCAGAGGTGGGGAATCAGAGGTGGTGAATCAGAGATGGGGAATCACAGGAGGGGAATCAGAGGCAGCGAATAGAACGCGGGGAATCAGAGGCAGGGAATCAGAGCTGGGGAATCAGAGGCGGGGAATCAGATATGGGGAAACAGAGCCGGGGAATCGGTTGCGGGGAATCAGAGGCGGGGAATCAGAGCTGGGGAATCAGAGGCGGGGAATCAGAGTTGGGGCATCAGAGGTGGGGAATTAGATATGGGGAAACAGAGGCGGGGAATCAGAGGCGGGGGAACAGAGGCGGGGAATCAGATATGGGGAATCAGAGGTGGGGAATCAGAGGCAGGGAATCAGATGTGCGGAATCAGAGATGGGGAATCAGAGGCAGGGAATCAGAATCAGAAGTGGGGAATCAGAGGCCGGGAATCAGAGGCCGGGAATCAGATGCTGGGAATAAGAGGCCGGGAATCAGAGGTGGGGAATCAGAGTCCGGGAATCAGAGATGGGGATTCAGAGGCGGGGAATGAGATATGGAGAATCAGAGGCGGGGAATCAGAGGCGGGGAAACAGAGGTGGGGAATCAGATATGGAGAATCAGAGGTGGGGAATCAAAGGCGGTGAATCAGAGATGGGGAATCAGAGGCGGGGAATCAGAGGCAGGGAATCAGATGCGGGGATTCAGAGGCGGGGAATCAGAGCTGGCGAATCAGAGGCGGGGAATCAGAGGTGGGCAATCAGAGCCGGGGAATCAGATATGGGGAATCAGAGGCGGGGAATCAGAGGCGGGGAAACAGAGGCGGGGAATCAGATATGGGGAATCAGAGGTGGGGAATCAGAGGTTGTGAATCAGAGATGGGGAATCAAGGCGGGGAATCAGAGGGAGGGAATCAGACGCGTGGAATCAGAGGCGGGGTTTCAGAGCTGGGGAATCAGAGGCGGGGAATCAGAGTTGTGGAATCAGAGGCAGGGAATCAGATATGGGGAATCAGAGGCGGGGAATCAGAGGCGGGGAAACAGAGGTGGGGAATCAGATATGGGGAATCAGAGGTGGGGAATCAGGGGCAGGGAATCAGTGGCAGGGAATCAGAGGCGGGGAATCTGAGGCGGGGAATCAGAGGCAGGGAATCAGACACGGGGAATCAGAGGCGGGGAATCAGAGATGGCGAATCAGAGGCGGGGAATCAGAGGCAGGGAATCGGACGCCGGGAATCAGAGGCGGGGAATCAGAGTTGGGGAATCAGAGGCGGGGAATCAGAGTTGGGGAATCGGAGGCGGGGAATCAGATATGGGGAAATAGAGGCGGGGAATCAGATATGGGGAATCAGAGGTGTGGAATCAGAGGTTGGGAATCAGAGGCAGGGAATCAGAGGCGGGGTAACAGAGGCGGGGAATCAGATATGGGGAATCAGAGGTGGCGAATCAAAGGCGGTGAAACAGAGATGGGGAATCAGGGCAGGGAATCAGAGGCAGGGAATCAGAGCTGGGGAAACAGAGGCGGGGAATCAGATATGGGGAATCAGAGGTGGGGAATCAGGGGCGGGGAATCAGTGGCAGGGAATCAGAGCTGGGGAATCAGAGGTGGGGAATCAGAGCTGGGGAAACAGAGGCGGGGAATCAGATATGGGGAATCAGAGGTGGGGAATCAGAGGTTGTGAATCAGAGATGGGGAATCAAGGCGGGGAATCAGAGGCAGGGAATCAGACGCGGGGAATCAGAGGCGGGGATTCAGAGCTGGGGAATCAGAGGCGGGGAATCAGAGTTGGGGAATCAGAGGCAGGGAATCAGATATGGGGAATCAGAGGCGGGGAATCAGAGGCGGGGAAACAGAGG
Organism: Narcine bancroftii; assembly: GCF_036971445.1. NCBI lineage: Eukaryota > Metazoa > Chordata > Chondrichthyes > Torpediniformes > Narcinidae > Narcine > Narcine bancroftii. The sequence goes on from NC_091474.1 coordinate 117,356,142, forward strand.
CGGGGAATCAGATATGGGGAATCAGAGGTGGGGAATTAGATATAGGGAAACAGAGGCGGTGAATCAGAGGCGGGGAAACAGAGGCGGGGAAACAGAGGCGGGGAATCAGATATGGGGAATCAGAGGTGGGGAATCCGAGGTTGGGAATCAGAGGCAGGGAATCAGAGGCGGGGAATCAGAGGCGGGGAATCAGAGGAAGGGAATCAGATGTGCGGAATCGGAGATGGGGAATCAGAGGTAGGGAATCAGAGGCGGGGAATCAGCGGCGGGGAATCAGAGGCCGGGAATCAGATATGGGGAAACAGAGGCGGGGAATCCGAGGCGGGGAAACAGAGGCGGGGAATCAGATATGGGGAATCAGAGGTGGGGAATCAGAGGTTGGGAATCAGAGGCAGGGAATCAGAGGCTTGGAATCAGATGCAGGGAATCAGATGCGGGGAATCAGAGGTGGGGAATCAGAGCTGGGGAATCAGAGGTGGGGAATCAGATTTGGGGAATCAGAGGCGGGGACTTAGATATTGGGAAACAGAGGCGGGGAATCAGAGGCGGGGAAACCCAGGCGGGGAATCAGATATGGGGAATCAGAGGTGGGGAATCAGAGGCAAGGAATCAGATGTGCGGAATCAGAGATGGGGAATCAGAGGCAGGGAATCAGAATCAGAAGCAGGGAATCAGAGGCCGGGAATCAGAGGCCGGAATCAGAGGTGGGGAATCAGCGGCAGGGAATCAGATGCGGGGAATCAGAGGCGGGGAATCAGAGCTGGGGAATCAGAGGCGGGGTATTAGAGTTGGGGAATCAGAGGCGGGGAATCAGATATGGGGAAACAGAGGTGGGGAATCAGAGGCGGGGAAACAGAGGCAGGGAATCAGATATGGGGAATCAGAGGCGGGGAATCAGAGGTGGGGAATCATAGGCAGGGAATCGGATGTGCGGAATCAGAGATGGGGAATCAGAGGCCGGGAATCAGAGGTGGTGAATCAGAGATGGAGAATCAGAGGCGGGGAATCAGAGGCAGGGAATCAGACGCGGGGAATCAGAGGTGGGCAATCAGAGGCGGGGAATCAGATATGGGGAATCAGAGGCGGGGAATCAGAGGCGGGGAAACAGAGGCGGGGAATCAGATATGGGGAATCAGAGGTGGGGAATCCGAGGTTGGGAATCAGAGGCAGGGAATCAGAGGCGGGGAATCAGGGGCGGGGAATCAGAGGAAGGGAATCAGATGTGCGGAATCGGAGATGGGGAATCAGAGGCAGGGAATCAGAGGCGGTGAATCAGAGGCGGGGAATCAGAGGCCGGGAATCAGATATGGGGAAACAGAGGCGGGGAATCCGAGGCGGGGAAACAGAGGCGGGGAATCAGATATGGGGAATCAGAGGTGGGGAATCAGAGTTTGGGAATCAGAGGCAGGGAATCAGAGGCTTGGAATCAGATGCAGGGAATCAGTTACGGGGAATCAGAGGCGGGGAATCAGAGCTGGGGAATCAGAGGTGGGGAATCAGATTTGGGGAACCAGAGGCGGGGACTTAGATATTGGGAAACAGAGGCGGGGAATCAGAGGCGGGGAAACCCAGGCGGGGAATCAGATATGGGGAATCAGAGGTGGGGAATCAGAGCAAGGAATCAGATGTGCGGAATCAGAGATGGGGAATCAGAGGCAGGGAATCAGAATCAGAAGCAGGGAATCAGAGGCCGGGAATCAGAGGCCGGAATCAGAGGCGGGGAATCAGCGGCAGGGAATCAGATGCGGGGAATCAGAGGCGGGGAATCAGAGCTGGGGAATCAAAGGCGGGGTATTAGAGTTGGGGAATCAGAGGCGGGGAATCAGATATGGGGAAACAGAGGTGGGGAATCAGAGGCGGGGAAACAGAGGCAGGGAATCAGATGTGCGGAATCAGAGATGGGGAATCAGAGGCCGGGAATCAGAGGTGGTGAATCAGAGATGGGGAATCAGAGGCGGGGAATCAGAGGCAGGGAATCAGACGCGGGGAATCAGAGGTGGCAATCAGAGGCGGGGAATCAGAGGTGGGGAATCATAGGCACGGAATCAGATGTGCGGAATCAGAGATGGGGAATCAGAGGCCGGGAATCAGAGGTGGTGAATCAGAGATGGGGAATCAGAGGCGGGGAATCAGAGGCAGGGAATCAGACGCGGGGAATCAGAGGTGGGCAATCAGAGGCGGGGAATCAGATATGGGGAATCAGAGGCGGGGAATCAGAGGCGGGGAAACAGAGGCGGGGAATCAGATATGGGGAATCAGAGGTGGGGCATCGGAGGTTGTGAATCACAGATGGGGAATCAGAGGCGGGGAATCAGAGGCAGGGAATCAGACGCGGGGAATCAGACGCGGGGATTCAGAGCTGGGGAATCAGAGGCGGGGAATCAGAGTTGGGGAATCAGAGGCGGGGAATCAGATATGGGGAATCAGAGGCAGGGAATCAGAGGCGGGAAAACAGAGGCGGGGATTCAGATATGGGGAATCAGAGGCGGGGAATCAGAGGCAGGGAATCAGGCACGGGGAATCAGAGGCGGGGAATCAGAGATGGGGAATCAGAGGCGGGGAATCAGAGGCAGGGAATCGGATGCCGGGAATCAGAGGCGGGAAATCAGAGCTGGGGAATCAGAGGCGGGGAATCAGAGTTGGGGAATCAGAGGCAGCGAAGCAGATATGGGGAAATAGATGCGGGGAATCAGATATGGGGAATCAGAAGCGGGGAATCAAATATGGGGAATCAGAGGCTGGGAATCAGAGGGGGGGAAACAGAGGCGGGGAATAAGATATGGAGAATCAGAGGTGGGGAATCAGGGGCGGGGAATCAGTGGCAGGGAATCAGAGGCGGGGAATCAGAGGCGGGGAATCAAAGGAAGGGAATCAGACACGGGGAATCAGAGGTGGGGAATCAGAGATGGGGAATCAGAGGCGGGGAATCACAGGCAGGGAATCAGACGCGGGGAATCAGAGGCGGGGAATCAGAGCTGGGGAATCAGAGGTGTGGAATCAGAGTCGGGGAATCAGAGGCAGGGAATCGGTTGTGCGGAATCAGAGATGGGGAATCAGATGTGGGGAATCAGAGGCAGTGAATCAGAGATGGGGAATCAGAGGCGGGGAATCAGAGGCAAGAAATCAGACGGGGATTCAGAGGCTGGGAATCAGACGGGTGGAATCAAAGGCGGGGAATCAGAGCTGGTGAATCAGAGGCAGGGAATCAGAGTTGGGGATTCAGAGGCGGGGAATCAGATATGGGGAAACAGAGGCGGGGAATGAGAGGCGGGCAAGCAGAGGCGGGGAATTAGATATGGGGAATCAGAGGTGGGGAATCAGAGGTGGTGAATCAGAGATGGGGAATCACAGGAGGGGAATCAGAGGCAGCGAATAGAACGCGGGGAATCAGAGGCAGGGAATCAGAGCTGGGGAATCAGAGGCGGGGAATCAGATATGGGGAAACAGAGGCGGGGAATCAGAGGCGGGGAAACAGAGGCGGGGAATCAGACATGGGGAATCGGTTGCGGGGAATCAGAGGCGGGGAATCAGAGCTGGGGAATCAGAGGCGGGGAATCAGAGTTGGGGCATCAGAGGTGGGGAATTAGATATGGGGAAACAGAGGCGGGGAATCAGAGGCGGGGAAACAGAGGCGGGGAATCAGATATGGGGAATCAGAGGTGGGGAATCAGAGGCAGGGAATCAGATGTGCGGAATCAGAGATGGGGAATCAGAGGCAGGGAATCAGAATCAGAAGCGGGGAATCAGAGGCCGGGAATCAGAGGCCGGGAATCAGATGCTGGGAATAAGAGGCCGGGAATCAGAGGTGGGGAATCAGAGTCCGGGAATCAGAGATGGGGATTCAGAGGCGGGGAATGAGATATGGAGAATCAGAGGCGGGGAATCAGAGGCGGGGAAACAGAGGTGGGGAATCAGAGGTGGGGAATCAGAGGCGGGGAATCAGAGGTGGGCAATCAGAGCCGGGGAATCAGATATGGGGAATCAGAGGCGGGGAATCAGAGGCGGGGAAACAGAGGCGGGGAATCAGATATGGGGAATCAGAGGTGGGGAATCAGAGGTTGTGAATCAGAGATGGGGAATCAAGGCGGGGAATCAGAGGGAGGGAATCAGACGCGGGGAATCAGAGGCGGGGTTTCAGAGCTGGGGAATCAGAGGCGGGGAATCAGAGTTGTGGAATCAGAGGCAGGGAATCAGATATGGGGAATCAGAGGCGGGGAATCAGAGGCGGGGAAACAGAGGCGGGGAATCAGATATGGGGAATCAGAGGTGGGGAATCAGGGGCAGGGAATCAGTGGCAGGGAATCAGAGGCGGGGAATCTGAGGCGGGGAATCAGAGGCAGGGAATCAGACACGGGGAATCAGAGGCGGGGAATCAGAGATGGTGAATCAGAGGCGGGGAATCAGAGGCAGGGAATCGGACGCCGGGAATCAGAGGCGGGGAATCAGAGTTGGGGAATCAGAGGCGGGGAATCAGAGTTGGGGAATCGGAGGCGGGAAATCAGATATGGGGAAATAGAGGCGGGGAATCAGATATGGGGAATCAGAGGTGTGGAATCAGAGGTTGGGAATCAGAGGCAGGGAATCAGAGGCGGGGAAACAGAGGCGGGGAATCAGATATGGGGAATCAGAGGTGGCGAATCAAAGGCGGTGAAACAGAGATGGGGAATCAGGGCAGGGAATCAGAGGCAGGGAATCAGAGCTGGGGAAACAGAGGCGGGGAATCAGATATGGGGAATCAGAGGTGGGGAATCAGGGGCGGGGAATCAGTGGCAGGGAATCAGAGCTGGGGAATCAGAGGTGGGGAATCAGAGCTGGGGAAACAGAGGCGGGGAATCAGATATGGGGAATCAGAGGTGGGGAATCAGGGGCGGGGAATCAGTGGCAGGGAATCAGAGGCCGGGAATAAAAGGCGGGGAATCAGAGCTGGGGAATCAGAGGCGGGGAATCAGAGTTGGGGAATCAGAGGAGGGGAATCAGATATGGGGAAACAGAGGCCGGGAATCAGAGGCAGTCAAACAGAGGCGGGGAATCAGATATGGGGAATCAGAGGTGGGGAATTAGAGGTTGCGAATCAGAGGCGGGGAATCAGAGGCTGGGAATCAGAGGCAGGGAATCGGATGTGCGGAATCAGAGATGGGGAATCAGAGGTGGGGATTCAGAGGTGGTGAATCAGAGAAGGGGAATCAGATGCTGGGAATCAGAGGCAGGGAATCAGACGCAGGGAATCGGAGGCGGGGAATCATAGCTGGCGAATTAGAGGAGGGGAATCAGAGTTGGGGAATCAGAGGCGGGGAATCAGATATCGGGAAACAGAGGCGGGGAATCAGAGGCGGGGAAACAGAGGCGGGGAATCAGATATGGGGAATCAGAGGTGGGGAATCAGAGGCAGGGAATCAGATGTGCGGAATCAGAGATGGGGAATCAGAGGCAGGGAATCAGAATCAGAAGCAGGGAATCAGTTGCAGGGAATCAGAGGCCGGGAATAAAAGGCGGGGAATCAGAGGCAGGGAATCGGATGTGCGGAATCAGAGATAGGGAATCAGAGGTGGGGATTCAGAGGTGGTGAATCAGAGAAGGGGAATCAGAGGCTGGGAATCAGAGGCAGGGAATCAGATGCAGGGAATCAGAGGCGGGGAATCATAGCTGGCGAATTAGAGGAGGGGAATCAGAGTTGGGGAATCAGAGGCGGGGAATCAGATATGGGGTAACAGAGGCGGGGAATCAGAGGTGGGGAAACAGAGGCGGGGAATCAGATATGGGGAATCAGAGGTGGGGAATCAGGGGCAGGGAATCAGTGGCAGGGAATCAGACGCGGGGAATCAGAGGCGGGGAATCAGAGGCGGGGAATCAGAGGCGGGGAATCAGAGGCAGGGAATCGGATGTGCGGAATCAGAGATGGGGAATCAGAGGTGGGGATTCAGAGGTGGTGAATCAGAGAAGGGGAATCAGAGGCTGGGAATCAGAGGCAGGGAATCAGACGCAGGGAATCAGAGGCGGGGAATCATAGCTGGCGAATTAGAGGAGGGGAATCAGAGTTGGGGAAACAGAGGCGGGGAATCAGATATGGGGAATCAGAGGTGGGGAATCAGGTGCAGGGAATCAGTGGCAGGGAATCAGAGGCGGGGAATCATAGCTGGCGAATTATAGGAAGGGAATCAGAGTTGGGGAAACAGAGGCGGGGAATCAGATATGGGGAATCAGAGGTGGGGAATCAGAGGCAGGGAATCAGTGGCAGGGAATCAGACGCGGGGAATCAGAGACGGGGAATCAGAGGCAGGGAATCAGACACGGGGAATCAGAGGCGGGGAATCAGAGATGGGGAATCAGAGGCGGGGAATCAGAGGCAGGGAATCAGAGGCCGGGAATCAGATGCTGGGAATAAGAGGCCGGGAATCAGAGGTGGGGAAACAGAGGCGGGGAGTCAGATATGGGGAATCAGAGGTGGGGAATCAGAGGCGGGGAATCAGTGGCAGGGAATCAGAGGCCGGGAACAAAAGGCGGGGAATCAAAGCTGGGGAATCAGAGGCGGGGAATCAGAGTTGGGGAATCAGAGGAGGGGAATCAGATATGGGGAAACAGAGGCCGGGAATCAGAGGCAGGGAAACAGAGGCGGGGAATCAGATATGGGAAATCAGAGGTGGGGAATTAGAGGTTGCGAATCAGAGGCGGGATATCAGAGGCGGGGAATCAGAGGCAGGGAATCGGATGTGCGGAATCAGCGATGGGGAATCAGAGGTGGGGATTCAGAGGTGGTGAATCAGAGAAGGGGAATCAGAGGCTGGGAATCAGAGGCAGGGAATCAGACGCAGGGAATCAGAGGCGGGGAATCATAGCTGGCGAATTAGAGGAGGGGAATCAGAGTTGGGGAATCAGAGGCGGGGAATCAGATATGGGGAATCAGAGGTGGGGAATCAGAGATGGGGAATCAGAGGCGGGGAATCACAGGCAGGGAATCAGACGCGGGGAATCAGAGGCGGGGAATCAGAGCTGGGGAATCAGAGGTGTGGAATCAGAGTCGGGGAATCAGAGGCAGGGAATCGGTTGTGCGGAATCAGAGATGGGGAATCAGATGTGGGGAATCAGAGGCAGTGAATCAGAGATGGGGAATCAGAGGCGGGGAATCAGAGGCAAGAAATCAGACGGGGATTCAGAGGCTGGGAATCAGACGGGTGGAATCAAAGGCGGGGAATCAGAGCTGGTGAATCAGAGGCAGGGAATCAGAGTTGGGGATTAAGAGGCGGGGAATCAGATATGGGGAAACAGAGGCGGGGAATGAGAGGCGGGCAAGCAGAGGCGGGGACTTAGATATGGGGAATCAGAGGTGGGGAATCAGAGGTGGTGAATCAGAGATGGGGAATCACAGGAGGGGAATCAGAGGCAGCGAATAGAACGCGGGGAATCAGAGGCAGGGAATCAGAGCTGGGGAATCAGAGGCGGGGAATCAGATATGGGGAAACAGAGGCGGGGAATCAGAGGCGGGGAAACAGAGGCGGGGAATCAGACATGGGGAATCGGTTGCGGGGAATCAGAGGCGGGGAATCAGAGCTGGGGAATCAGAGGCGGGGAATCAGAGTTGGGGCATCAGAGGTGGGGAATTAGATATGGGGAAACAGAGGCGGGGAATCAGAGGCGGGGAAACAGAGGCGGGGAATCAGATATGGGGAATCAGAGGTGGGGAATCAGAGGCAGGGAATCAGATGTGCGGAATCAGAGATGGGGAATCAGAGGCAGGGAATCAGAATCAGAAGCGGGGAATCAGAGGCCGGGAATCAGAGGCCGGGAATCAGATGCTGGGAATAAGAGGCCGGGAATCAGAGGTGGGGAATCAGAGTCCGGGAATCAGAGATGGGGATTCAGAGGCGGGGAATGAGATATGGAGAATCAGAGGCGGGGAATCAGAGGCGGGGAAACAGATGTGGGGAATCAGATATGGAGAATCAGAGGTGGGGAATCAAAGGCGGTGAATCAGAGATGGGGAATCAGAGGCGGGGAATCAGAGGCAGGGAATCAGATGCGGGGATTCAGAGGCGGGGAATCAGAGCTGGCGAATCAGAGGCGGGGAATCAGAGGTGGGCAATCAGAGCCGGGGAATCAGATATGGGGAATCAGAGGCGGGGAATCAGAGGCGGGGAAACAGAGGCGGGGAATCAGATATGGGGAATCAGAGGTGGGGAATCAGAGGTTGTGAATCAGAGATGGGGAATCAAGGCGGGGAATCAGAGGGAGGGAATCAGACGCGGGGAATCAGAGGCGGGGTTTCAGAGCTGGGGAATCAGAGGCGGGGAATCAGAGTTGTGGAATCAGAGGCAGGGAATCAGATATGGGGAAACAGAGGCGGGGAATCAGATATGGGGAATCAGAGGTGGGGAATCAGGGGCAGGGAATCAGTGGCAGGGAATCAGAGGCGGGGAATCATAGCTGGCGAATTATAGGAAGGGAATCAGAGTTGGGGAAACAGAGGCGGGGAATCAGATATGGGGAATCAGAGGTGGGGAATCAGGGGCAGGGAATCAGTGGCAGGGAATCAGACGCGGGGAATCAGAGACGGGGAATCAGAGGCAGGGAATCAGACACGGGGAATCAGAGGCGGGGAATCAGAGATGGGGAATCAGAGGCGGGGAATCAGAGGCAGGGAATCAGAGGCCGGGAATCAGATGCTGGGAATAAGAGGCCGGGAATCAGAGGTGGGGAAACAGAGGCGGGGAGTCAGATATGGGGAATCAGAGGTGGGGAATCAGAGGCGGGGAATCAGTGGCAGGGAATCAGAGGCCGGGAACAAAAGGCGGGGAATCAAAGCTGGGGAATCAGAGGCGGGGAATCAGAGTTTGGGAATCAGAGGAGGGGAATCAGATATGGGGAAACAGAGGCCGGGAATCAGAGGCAGGGAAACAGAGGCGGGGAATCAGATATGGGAAATCAGAGGTGGGGAATTAGAGGTTGCGAATCAGAGGCGGGATATCAGAGGCGGGGAATCAGAGGCAGGGAATCGGATGTGCGGAATCAGCGATGGGGAATCAGAGGTGGGGATTCAGAGGTGGTGAATCAGAGAAGGGGAATCAGAGGCTGGGAATCAGAGGCAGGGAATCAGACGCAGGGAATCAGAGGCGGGGAATCATAGCTGGCGAATTAGAGGAGGGGAATCAGAGTTGGGGAATCAGAGGCGGGGAATCAGATATGGGGAATCAGAGGTGGGGAATCAGAGATGGGGAATCAGAGGCGGGGAATCACAGGCAGGGAATCAGACGCGGGGAATCAGAGGCGGGGAATCAGAGCTGGGGAATCAGAGGTGTGGAATCAGAGTCGGGGAATCAGAGGCAGGGAATCGGTTGTGCGGAATCAGAGATGGGGAATCAGATGTGGGGAATCAGAGGCAGTGAATCAGTGATGGGGAATCAGAGGCGGGGAATCAGAGGCAAGAAATCAGACGGGGATTCAGAGGCTGGGAATCAGACGGGTGGAATCAAAGGCGGGGAATCAGAGCTGGTGAATCAGAGGCAGGGAATCAGAGTTGGGGATTAAGAGGCGGGGAATCAGATATGGGGAAACAGAGGCGGGGAATGAGAGGCGGGCAAGCAGAGGCGGGGACTTAGATATGGGGAATCAGAGGTGGGGAATCAGAGGTGGTGAATCAGAGATGGGGAATCACAGGAGGGGAATCAGAGGCAGCGAATAGAACGCGGGGAATCAGAGGCAGGGAATCAGAGCTGGGGAATCAGAGGCGGGGAATCAGATATGGGGAAACAGAGGCGGGGAATCAGAGGCGGGGAAACAGAGGCGGGGAATCAGACATGGGGAATCGGTTGCGGGGAATCAGAGGCGGGGAATCAGAGCTGGGGAATCAGAGGCGGGGAATCAGAGTTGGGGCATCAGAGGTGGGGAATTAGATATGGGGAAACAGAGGCGGGGAATCAGAGGCGGGGAAACAGAGGCGGGGAATCAGATATGGGGAATCAGAGGTGGGGAATCAGAGGCAGGGAATCAGATGTGCGGAATCAGAGATGGGGAATCAGAGGCAGGGAATCAGAATCAGAAGCGGGGAATCAGAGGCCGGGAATCAGAGATGGGGATTCAGAGGCGGGGAATGAGATATGGAGAATCAGAGGCGGGGAATCAGAGGCGGGGAAACAGATGTGGGGAATCAGATATGGAGAATCAGAGGTGGGGAATCAAAGGCGGTGAATCAGAGATGGGGAATCAGAGGCGGGGAATCAGAGGCAGGGAATCAGATGCGGGGATTCAGAGGCGGGGAATCAGAGCTGGCGAATCAGAGGCGGGGAATCAGAGGTGGGCAATCAGAGCCGGGGAATCAGATATGGGGAATCAGAGGCGGGGAATCAGAGGCGGGGAAACAGAGGCGGGGAATCAGATATGGGGAATCAGAGGTGGGGAATCAGAGGTTGTGAATCAGAGATGGGGAATCAAGGCGGGGAATCAGAGGGAGGGAATAAGACGCGGGGAATCAGAGGCGGGGTTTCAGAGCTGGGGAATCAGAGGCGGGGAATCAGAGTTGTGGAATCAGAGGCAGGGAATCAGATATGGGGAATCTGAGGTGGGGAATCAGAGGCGGGGAAACAGAGGCGGGGAATCAGATATGGGGAATCAGAGGTGGGGCATCAGAGGTTGTGAATCACAGATGGGGAATCAGAGGCGGGGAATCAGAGGCAGGGAATCAGACGCGGGGAATCAGAGGCGGGGATTCAGAGCTGGGGAATCAGAGGCGGGGAATCAGAGTTGGGGAATCAGAGGCGGGGAATCAGATATGGGGAATCAGAGGCGGGGAATCAGAGGCGGGCAAGCAGAGGCGGGGAATTAGATATGGGGAATCAGAGGTGGGGAATCAGAGGTGGTGAATCAGAGATGGGGAATCACAGGAGGGGAATCAGAGGCAGCGAATAGAACGCGGGGAATCAGAGGCAGGGAATCAGAGCTGGGGAATCAGAGGCGGGGAATCAGATATGGGGAAACAGAGGCGGGGAATCAGAGGCGGGGAAACAGAGGCGGGGAATCAGACATGGGGAATCGGTTGCGGGGAATCAGAGGCGGGGAATCAGAGCTGGGGAATCAGAGGCGGGGAATCAGAGTTGGGGCATCAGAGGTGGGGAATTAGATATGGGGAAACAGATGCGGGGAATCAGAGGCGGGGAAACAGAGGCGGGGAATCAGATATGGGGAATCAGAGGTGGGGAATCAGAGGCAGGGAATCAGATGTGCGGAATCAGAGATGGGGAATCAGAGGCAGGGAATCAGAATCAGAAGCGGGGAATCAGAGGCCGGGAATCAGAGGCCGGGAATCAGATGCTGGGAATAAGAGGCCGGGAATCAGAGGTGGGGAATCAGAGTCCGGGAATCAGAGATGGGGATTCAGAGGCGGGGAATGAGATATGGAGAATCAGAGGCGGGGAATCAGAGGCGGGGAAACAGAGGTGGGGAATCCGATATGGAGAATCAGAGGTGGGGAATCAAAGGCGGTGAATCAGAGATGGGGAATCAGAGGCGGGGAATCAGAGGCAGGGAATCAGATGCGGGGATTCAGAGGCGGGGAATCAGAGCTGGCGAATCAGAGGCGGGGAATCAGAGGTGGGCAATCAGAGCCGGGGAATCAGATATGGGGAATCAGAGGCGGGGAATCAGAGGCGGGGAAACAGAGGCGGGGAATCAGATATGGGGAATCAGAGGTGGGGAATCAGAGGTTGTGAACCAGAGATGGGGAATCAAGGCGGGGAATCAGAGGGAGGGAATCAGACGCGGGGAATCAGAGGCGGGGTTTCAGAGCTGGGGAATCAGAGGCGGGGAATCAGAGTTGGGGAATCAGAGGCAGGGAATCAGATATGGGGAATCAGAGGCGGGGAATCAGAGGCGGGGAAACAGAGGCGGGGAATCAGATATGGGGAATCAGAGGTGGGGAATCAGGGGCAGGGAATCAGTGGCAGGGAATCAGAGGCGGGGAATCTGAGGCGGGGAATCAGAGGCAGGGAATCAGACATGGGGAATCAGAGGCGGGGAATCAGAGATGGCGAATCAGAGGCGGGGAATCAGAGGCAGGGAATCGGACGCCGGGAATCAGAGGCGGGGAATCAGAGTTGGGGAATCAGAGGCGGGGAATCAGAGTTGGGGAATCAGAGGCGGGGAATCAGATATGGGGAATCAGAGGTGGGGAATCAGAGGTTGTGAATCAGAGATGGGGAATCAAGGCGGGGAATCAGAGGGAGGGAATCAGACGCGGGGAATCAGAGGCGGGGATTCAGAGCTGGGGAATCAGAGGCGGGGAATCAGAGTTGGGGAATCAGAGGCAGGGAATCAGATATGGGGAATCAGAGGCGGGGAATCAGAGGCGGGGAAACAGAGGCGGGGAATCAGATATGGGGAATCAGAGGTGGGGAATCAGGGGCAGGGAATCAGTGGCAGGGAATCAGAGGCGGGGAATCTGAGGAGGGGAATCAGAGGCTGGGAATCAGACACGGGGAATCAGAGGCGGGGAATCAGAGATGGGGAATCAGAGGCGGGGAATCAGAGGCAGGGAATCGGATGCCGGGAATCAGAGGCGGGGAATCAGAGCTGGGGAATCAGAGGCGGGGAATCAGAGTTGGGGAATCAGAGGCGGGGAATCAGATATGGGGAAATAGAGGCGGGGAATCAGATATGGGGAATCAGAGGTGTGGAATCAGAGGTTTGGAATCAGAGGCAGGGAATCAGAGGCGGGGAAACAGAGGCGGGGAATCAGATATGGGGAATCAGAGGTGGCGAATCAAAGGCGGTGAAACAGAGATGGGGAATCAGAGGCGGGGAATCAGAGGCAGGGAATCAGAGCTGGGGAAACAGAGGCAGGGAATCAGATATGGGGAATCAGAGGTGGGGAATCAGGGGCGGGGAATCAGTGGCATGGAATCAGAGGCCGGGAATAAAAGGCGGGGAATCAGAGCTGGGGAATCAGAGGCGGGGAATCAGAGTTGGGGAATCAGAGGAGGGGAATCAGATATGGGGAAACAGAGGCCGGGAATCAGAGGCAGGGAAACAGAGGCGGGGAATCAGATATGGGGAATCAGAGGTGGGGAATTAGAGGTTGCGAATCAGAGGCGGGGAATCAGAGGCGGGGAATCAGAGGCAGGGAATCGGGTGTGCGGAATCAGAGATGGGGAATCAGAGGTGGGGATTCAGAGGTGGTGAATCAGAGAAGGGGAATCAGAGGCTGGGAATCAGAGGCAGGGAATCAGACGCAGGGAATCAGAGGCGGGGAATCATAGCTGGCGAATTAGAGGAGGGGAATCAGAGTTGGGGAATCTGAGTCGGGGAATCAGATATGGGGAAACAGAGGCGGGGAATCAGAGGTGGGGAAACAGAGGCGGGTAATCAGATATGGGGAATCAGAGGTTGGGAATCAGAGGCAGGGAATCAGATGTGCGGAATCAGAGATGGGGAATCAGAGGCAGGGAATCAGAATCAGAAGCAGGGAATCAGAGGCCGGGAATCAGAGGCCGGAATCAGATGCTGGGAATCAGAGGCCTGGAATCAGAGGCGGGGAATCAGAGGCAGGGAATCAGATGCGGGGAATCAGAGGCGGGGAATCAGAGCTGGGGAATCAGAGGCAGGGTATTAGAGTTGGGGAATCAGAGGCGGGGAATCAGATATGGGGAAACAGAGGTGGGGAATCAGAGGCGGGGAAACAGAGGCAGGGAATCAGATATGGGGAATCAGAGGCGGGGAATCAGAGGTGGGGAATCATAGGCAGGGAATCGGATGTGAGGAATCAGAGATGGGGAATCAGAGGCCGGGAATGAGAGGTGGTGAATCAGTTATGGGGAATCAGAGGCGGGGAATCAGAGGCAGGGAATCAGACGCGGGGAATCAGAGGTGGGCAATCAGAGGCGGGGAATCAGATATGGGGAATCAGAGGCGGGGAATCAGAGGCGGGGAAACAGAGGCGGGGAATCAGATATGGGGAATCAGAGGTGGGGCATCAGAAGTTGTGAATCACAGATGGGGAATTAGAGGCGGGGAATCAGAGGCAGGGTATCAGACGCGGGGAATCAGAGGCGGGGATTCAGAGCTGGGGAATCAGAAGCGGGGAATCAGAGTTGGGGAATCAGAGGTGGGGAATCAGATATGGGGAATCAGAGGCAGGGAATCAGAGGCCGGGAATGAGAGGTGGTGAATCAGATATGGGGAATCAGAGGCGGGGAATCAGAGGCAGTGAATCAGACGCGGGGAATCAGAGGTGGGCAATCAGAGGCGGGGAATCAGATATGGGGAATCAGAGGCGGGGAATCAGAGGCGGGGAAACAGAGGCGGGGAATCAGAGTTGGGGAATCAGAGGAGGGGAATCAGATATGGGGAAACAGAGGCCGGGAATCAGAGGCAGGGAAACAGATGTGCGGAATCAGAGATGGGGAATCAGAGGCAGGGAATCAGAATCTGAAGCAGGGAATCAGAGGCCGGGAATCAGAGGCCGGAATCAGATGCTGGGAATCAGAGGCCTGGAATCAGAGGCGGGGAATCAGAGGCAGGGAATCTGATGCGGGGAATCAGAGGCGGGGAATCAGAGCTGGGGAATCAGAGGCAGGGTATTAGAGTTGGGGAATCAGAGGCGGGGAATCAGATATGGGGAAACAGAGGTGGGGAATCAGAGGCGGGGAAACAGAGGCAGGGAATCAGATATGGGGAATCAGAGGTGGGAATCAGAGGTGGGGAATCATAGGCAGGGAATCGGATGTGCGGAATCAGAGATGGGGAATCAGAGGCCGGGTATGAGAGGTGGTGAATCAGATATGGGGAATCAGAGGCGGGGAATAAGAGGCAGTGAATCAGACGCGGGGAATCAGAGGTGGGCAATCAGAGGCGGGGAATCAGATATGGGGAATCAGAGGCGGGATATCAGAGGCGGGGAAACAGAGGCGGGGAATCAGATATGAGGAATCAGAGGTGGGGCATCAGAGGTTGTGAATCACAGATGGGGAATTAGAGGCGGGGAATCAGAGGCAGGGAATCAGACTCGGGGAATCAGAGTCGGGGATTCAGAGCTGGGGAATCAGAAGCGGGGAATCAGAGTTGGGGAATCAGAGGCGCGGAATCAGATATGGGGAATCAGAGGCAGGGAATCAGAGGCGGGGAATCAGAGGCAGGGAATCAGACGCGGGGAATCTGAGGCGGGGAATCAGAGCTGGGGAATCAGAGGTGGGGAATCAGAGGCGGTGAATCAGAGATGGGGAATCAGAGGCGGGGAATCAGAGGCAGGAAATCAGACACGGGGATTCAGAGGCTGGGAATCAGACAGGGGGAATCAAAGGCGGGGAATCAGAGCTGGGGAATCTGAGGCAGGGAATCAGAGTTGGGGATTCAGAGGCGGGGAATCAGATATGGGGAAACAGAGGCGGGGAATCAGAGGCGGGAAAACAGATGCGGGGAATTAGATATGGGGAATCAGAGGTGGGGAATCAGAGGTGGTGAATCAGAGATGGGGAATCAGAGGCGGGGAATCAGAGGCAGGGAATCGGACGCCGGGAATCAGAGGCGGGGAATCAGAGTTGGGGAATCAGAGGCGGGGAATCAGATATGGGGAAATAGAAGCGGGGAATCAGATATGGGGAATCAGAGGTGTGGAATCAGAGGTTGGGAATCAGAGGCAGGGAATAAGAGGCGGGGAAACAGAGGCGGGGAATCAGATATGGGGAATTAGAGGTGGCGAATCAAATGCGGTGAAACAGAGATGGGGAATCAGGGCAGGGAATCAGAGGCAGGGAATCAGAGCTGGGGAAACAGAGGCGGGGAATCAGATATGGAGAATCAGAGGTGGGGAATCCGGGGCGGGGAATCAGTGGCAGGGAATCAGAGGCCGGGAATAAAAGGCGGGGAATCAGAGCTGGGGAATCAGAGGCGGGGAATCAGAGTTGGGGAATCAGAGGAGGGGAATCAGATATAGGGAAACAGAGGCCGGAATCAGAGGCAGGGAAACAGAGGCGGGGAATCAGATATGGGGAATCAGATGCTGGGAATAAGAGGCCGGGAATCAGAGGTGGGGAATCAGAGTCTGGGAATCTGAGATGGGGATTCAGAGGCGGGGAATGAGATATGGAGAATCAGAGGCGGGGAATCAGGGGCGGGGAAACAGAGGTGGGGAATCAGATATGGGGAATCAGAGGTGGCGAATCAAAGGCGGTGAATCAGAGATGGGGAATCAGAGGCGGGGAATCAGAGGCAGGGAATCAGATGCGGGGATTTAGAGGCGGGGAATCAGAGCTGGCGAATCAGAGGCGGGGAATCAGAGGTGGGCAATCAGAGCCGGGGAATCAGATATGGGGAATCAGAGGCGGGGAATCAGAGGCGGGGAAACAGAGGCGGGGAATCAGATATGGGGAATCAGAGGTGGGCAATCAGAGCCGGGGAATCAGATATGGGGAATCAGAGGCGGGGAATCAGAGGCGGGGAAACAGAGGCGGGGAATCAGATATGGGGAATCAGAGGTGGGGAATCAGAGGTTGTGAATCAGAGATGGGGAATCAAGGCGGGGAATCAGAGGGAGGGAATCAGACGCGGGGAATCAGAGGCGGGGATTCAGAGCTGGGGAATCAGAGGCGGGGAATCAGAGTTGGGGAATCAGAGGCAGGGAATCAGATATGGGGAATCAGAGGCGGGGAATCAGAGGCGGGGAAACAGAGGCGGGGAATCAGATATGGGGAATCAGAGGTGGGGAATCAGGGGCAGGGAATCAGTGGCAGGGAATCAGAGGCGGGGAATCTGAGGAGGGGAATCAGAGGCTGGGAATCAGTCACGGGGAATCAGAGGCGGGGTATCAGAGATGGGGAATCAGAGGCGGGGAATCAGAGGCAGGGAATCGGATGCCGGGAATCAGAGGCGGGGAATCAGAGCTGGGGAATCAGAGGCGGGGAATCAGAGTTGGGGAATCAGAGGCGGGGAATCAGATATGGGGAAATAGAGGCGGGGAATCAGATATGGGGAATCAGAGGTGTGGAATCAGAGGTTTGGAATCAGAGGCAGGGAATCAGAGGCGGGGAAACAGAGGCGGGGAATCAGATATGGGGAATCAGAGGTGGCGAATCAAAGGCGGTGAAACAGAGATGGGGAATCAGAGGCGGGGAATCAGAGGCAGGGAATCAGAGCTGGGGAAACAGAGGCAGGGAATCAGATATGGGGAATCAGAGGTGGGGAATCAGGGGCGGGGAATCAGTGGCATGGAATCAGAGGCCGGGAATAAAAGGCGGGGAATCAGAGCTGGGGAATCAGAGGCGGGGAATCAGAGTTGGGGAATCAGAGGAGGGGAATCAGATATGGGGAAACAGAGGCCGGGAATCAGAGGCAGGGAAACAGAGGCGGGGAATCAGATATGGGGAATCAGAGGTGGGGAATTAGAGGTTGCGAATCAGAGGCGGGGAATCAGAGGCGGGGAATCAGAGGCAGGGAATCGGGTGTGCGGAATCAGAGATGGGGAATCAGAGGTGGGGATTCAGAGGTGGTGAATCAGAGAAGGGGAATCAGAGGCTGGGAATCAGAGGCAGGGAATCAGACGCAGGGAATCAGAGGCGGGGAATCATAGCTGGCGAATTAGAGGAGGGGAATCAGAGTTGGGGAATCAGAGTCGGGGAATCAGATATGGGGAAACAGAGGCGGGGAATCAGAGGCGGGGAAACAGAGGCGGGTAATCAGATATGGGGAATGAGAGGTTGGGAATCAGAGGCAGGGAATCAGATGTGCGGAATCAGAGATGGGGAATCAGAGGCAGGGAATCAGAATCAGAAGCAGGGAATCAGAGGCCGGGAATCAGAGGCCGGAATCAGATGCTGGGAATCAGAGGCCTGGAATCAGAGGCGGGGAATCAGAGGCAGGGAATCAGATGCGGGGAATCAGAGGCGGGGAATCAGAGCTGGGGAATCAGAGGCAGGGTATTAGAGTTGGGGAATCAGAGGCGGGGAATCAGATATGGGGAAACAGAGGTGGGGAATCAGAGGCGGGGAAACAGAGGCAGGGAATCAGATATGGGGAATCAGAGTCGGGGAATCAGAGGTGGGGAATCATAGGCAGGGAATCGGATGTGCGGAATCAGAGATGGGGAATCAGAGGCCGGGAATGAGAGGTGGTGAATCAGTTATGGGGAATCAGAGGCGGGGAATCAGAGGCAGGGAATCAGACGCGGGGAATCAGAGGTGGGCAATCAGAGGCGGGGAATCAGATATGGGGAATCAGAGGCGGGGAATCAGAGGCGGGGAAACAGAGGCGGGGAATCAGATATGGGGAATCAGAGGTGGGGCATCAGAAGTTGTGAATCACAGATGGGGAATTAGAGGCGGGGAATCAGAGGCAGGGTATCAGATGCGGGGAATCAGAGGCGGGGATTCCGAGCTGGGGAATCAGAAGCGGGGAATCAGAGTTGGGGAATCAGAGGCGGGGAATCAGATATGGGGAATCAGAGGCAGGGAATCAGAGGCGGGGAATCAGAGGCGGGGAATCAGAGCTGGGGAATCAGAGGTGGGGAATCAGAGTTGGGGAATCAGAGGCAGCGAATTGGATGTGCGGATTCAGAGATGGGGAATCAGAGGTGGGGAATCAGAGGCGGTGAATCAGAGATGGGGAATCAGAGGCGGGGAATCAGAGGCAGGAAATCAGACACGGGGATTCAGAGGCTGGGAATCAGACGGGGGGAATCAAAGGCGGGGAATCAGAGCTGGGGAATATGAGGCAGGGAATCAGAGTTGGGGAATCAGAGGCGGGGAATCAGATATGGGGAATCAGAGGCAGGGAATCAGAGGCGGGGAATCAGATATGGGGAAACGGAGGCGGGGAATCAGAGGCGGGAAAACAGAGGCGGGGAATTAGATATGGGGAATCAGAGGTGGGGAATCAGAGGTGGTGAATCAGAGATGGGGAATCAGAGGCGGGGAATCAGAGGAAGGGAATCGGACGCCGGGAATCAGACGCGGGGAATCAGAGCTGGGGAATCAGAGGCGGGGAATCACAGTTGGGGACTCAGAGGCGGGGAATCAGATATGGGGAAATAGAGGAGGGGAATCAGATATGGGGAATCAGAGGTGTGGAATCAGAGGTTGGGAATCAGAGGCAGGGAATCAGAGGCGGGGAAACAGAGGCGGGGAATCAGATATGGGGAATCAGAGGTGGCGAATCAAAGGCGGTGAAACAGAGATGGGGAATCAGGGCAGGGAATCAGAGGCAGGGAATCAGAGCTGGGGAAACAGAGGCGGGGAATCAGGGGCGGGGAATCAGTGGCAGGGAATCAGAGCTGGGGAATCAGAGGCGGGGAATCAGAGGCAGGGAATCGGATGCCGGGAATCAGAGGCGGAAAATCAGAGCTGGGGAATCAGAGGCGGGGAATCAGAGTTGGGGAATCAGAGGCGGAGAAACAGATATGGGGAAATAGAGGCGGGGAATCAGATATGGGGAATCAGAGGCGGGGAATCAGATATGGGGAATCAGAGGCTGGGAATCAGAGGGGGGGAAACAGAGGCGGGGAATAAGATATGGGGAATCAGAGGTGGGGAATCAGGGGCGGGGAATCAGTGGCAGGGAATCAGAGGCGGGGAATCAGAGGCGGGGAATCAAAGGAAGGGAATCAGACACGGGGAATCAGAGGTGGGGAATCAGAGATGGGGAATCAGAGGCGGGGAATCACAGGCAGGGAATCAGACGCGGGGAATCAGAGGCGGGGAATCAGAGCTGGGGAATCAGAGGTGGGGAATCAGAGTCGGGGAATCATAGGCAGGGAATCGGTTGTGCGGAATCAGAGATGGGGAATCAGATGTGGGGAATCAGAGGCAGTGAATCAGAGGCGGGGAAACAGAGGCGGGGAATCAAATATAGGGAATCAGAGGTGGGGAATCAGAGGTTGTGAATCAGAGATGGGGAATCAAGGCGGGGAATCAGAGGCAGGGAATCAGACGCGGGGAATCAGAGGCAGGGATTCAGAGCTGGGGAATCAGAGGCGGTGAATCAGAGTTGGGGAATCAGAGGCAGGGAATCAGATATTTGGAATCAGAGGTGGCGAATCAGAGGCGGGGAAACAGAGGCGGGGAATCAGATATGGGGAATCAGAATTGGTGAATCAGGGGCAGGGAATCAGTGGCAGGGAATCAGAGGCGGGGAATCAGAGGCGGGGAATCAGAGGCAGGGAATCAGACACGGGGAATCATAGGCGGGGAATCAGAGATGGGGAATCAGAGGCGGGGAATCAGAGGCAGGGAATCGGACTCCGGGAATCAGAGTCGGGGAATCAGAGCTGGGGAATCAGAGGCGGGGAATCAGAGTTGGGGAATCAGAGGCGGGGAATCAGATATGGGGAAATAGAGGTGGGGAATCAGATATGGGGAATCAGAGGTGTGGAATCAGAGGTTGGGAATCAGAGGCAGGGAATCAGAGTCGGGGAAACAGAGGCGGGTAATCAGATATGGGGAATCAGAGGTGGCGAATCAAAGGCGGTGAAACAGAGATGGGGAATCAGGGCAGGGAATCAGAGGCAGGGAATCAAACACGGGGAATCAGAGCTGGGGAATCAGAGGCGGGGAATCAGAGTTGGGAATCAGAGGCGGGGAATCAGAGGCGGGGAAACAGAGGCGGGGAATCAGATATGGGAAATCAGAGGGGGGGAATCCGAGGTTGGGAATCAGAGGCAGGGAATCAGAGGCGGGGAATCAGAGGCGGGGAATCAGAGGCGGGGAATCAGAGCTGGGGAATCAGAGGTGGGGAATCAGATTTGGGGAATCAGAGGCGGGGACTTAGATATTGGGAAACAGAGGCGGAGAATCAGAGGCGGGGAAACCCAGGCGGGGAATCAGATATGGGGAATCAGAGGTGGGGAATCAGAGGCAAGGAATCAGATGTGCGGAATCAGGGATGGGGAATCAGAGGCAGGGAATCAGAATCAGAAGCAGGGAATCAGAGGCCGGGAATTAGAGGCCGGAATCAGATGCTGGGAATCAGAGGCCTGGAATCAGAGGCGGGGAATCAG
This sequence comes from Narcine bancroftii, assembly GCF_036971445.1. Lineage (NCBI taxonomy): Eukaryota > Metazoa > Chordata > Chondrichthyes > Torpediniformes > Narcinidae > Narcine > Narcine bancroftii. The sequence continues at coordinate 117,377,107 of NC_091474.1, forward strand.
AGGCAGGGAATCAGATGCGGGGAATCAGAGGCGGGGAATCAGAGCTGGGGAATCAGAGGCGGGGTATTAGAGTTGGGGAATCAGAGGCGGGGAATCAGATATGGGGAAACAGAGGTGGGGAATCAGAGGCGGGGAAACAGAGGCAGGGAATCAGATATGGGGAATCAGAGGCGGGGAATCAGAGGTGGGGAATCATAGGCAGGGAATCGGATGTGCGGAATCAGAGATGGGGAATCAGAGGCTGGGAATCAGAGGTGGTGAATCAGAGATGGGGAATCAGAGGCGGGGAATCAGAGGCGGGGAATCAGACGCGGGGAATCAGAGGTGGGCAATCAGAGGCGGGGAATCAGATATGGGGAATCAGAGACGGGGAATCAGAGGTTGTGAATCACAGATGGGGAATCAGAGGCGGGGAATCAGAGGCAGGGAATCAGACGCAGGGAATCAGAGGCGGGGATTCAGAGCTGGGGAATCAGAGGCGGGGAATCAGAGTTGGGGAATCAGAGGCGGGGAATCAGATATGGGGAATCAGAGGCAGAGAATCAGAGGCGGGAAAACAGAGGCGGGGAATCAGATATGGGGAATCAGAGGCGGGGAATCAGAGGCAGGGAATCAGACACGGGGAATCAGAGGCGGGGAATCAGAGATGGGGAATCAGAGGCGGGGAATCAGAGGCAGGGAATCGGATGCCGGGAATCAGAGGCGGGAAATCAGAGGCAGGAAATCAGACAGGGATTCAGAGGCTGGGAATCAGACGGGGGGAATCAAAGGCGGGGAATCAGAGCTGGTGAATCAGAGGCAGGGAATCAGAGTTGGGGATTCAGAGGCGGGGAATCAGATATGGGGAAACAGAGGCGGGGAATGAGAGGCGGGCAAGCAGAGGCGGGGAATTAGATATGGGGAATCAGAGGTGGGAAATCAGAGGTGGTGAATCAGAGATGGGGAATCACAGGCGGGGAATCAGAGGCAGCGAATAGAACGCGGGGAATCAGAGGCAGGGAATCAGAGCTGGGGAATCAGAGGCGGGGAATCAGATATGGGGAAACAGAGGCGGGGAATCAGAGGCGGGGAAACAGAGGCGGGGAATCGGACATGGGGAATCGGATGCGGGGAATCAGAGGCGGGGAATCAGAGCTGGGGAATCAGAGGTGGGGAATCAGAGTTGGGGCATCAGAGGTGGGGAATTAGATATGGGGAAACAGAGGCGGGGAATCAGAGGCGGGGAAACAGAGGCGGGGAATCAGATATGGGGAATCAGAGGTGGGGAATCAGAGGCAGGGAATCAGATGTGCGGAATCAGAGATGGGGAATCAGAGGCAGGGAATCAGAATCAGAAGCGGGGAATCAGAGGCCGGGAATCAGAGGCCGGGAATCAGATGCTGGGAATAAGAGGCCGGGAATCAGAGGTGGGGAATCAGAGTCTGGGAATCAGAGATGGGGATTCAGAGGTGGGGAATGAGATATGGAGAATCAGAGGCGGGGAATCAGAGGCGGGGAAACAGAGGTGGGGAATCAGATATGGGGAAATAGAGGCGGGGAATCAGATATGGGGAATCAGAGGTGTGGAATCAGAGGTTGGGAATCAGAGGCAGCGAATCAGAGTCGGGGAAACAGAGGCGGGTAATCAGATATGGGGAATCAGAGGTGGCGAATCAAAGGCGGTGAAACAGAGATGGGGAATCAGGGCAGGGAATCAGAGGCAGGGAATCAAACACGGGGAATCAGAGCTGGGGAATCAGAGGCGGGGAATCAGAGTTGGGAATCAGAGGCGGGGAATCAGAGGCGGGGAAACAGAGGCGGGGAATCAGATATGGGGAATCAGAGGTGGGGAATCCGAGGTTGGGAATCAGAGGCAGGGAATCAGAGGCGGGGAATCAGAGGCAGGGAATCAGAGGAAGGGAATCAGATGTGCGAATTCGGAGATGGGGAATCAGAGGCAGGGAATCAGAGGCGGGGAATCAGACGCGGAGAATCAGAGGCCGGGAATCAGATATGGGGAAACAGAGGCGGGGAATCCGAGGCGGGGAAACAGAGGCGGGGAATCAGATATGGGGAATCAGAGGTGGGGAATCAGAGGTTGGGAATCAGAGGCAGGGAATCAGAGGCTTGGAATCAGATGCAGGGAATCAGATGCGGGGAATCAGAGGCGGGGAATCAGAGGTGGGGAATCAGAGGTGGGGAATCAGATTTGGGGAATCAGAGGCGGGGACTTAGATATTGGGAAACAGAGGCGGGGAATCAGAGGCGGGGAAACCCAGGCGGGGAATCAGATATGGGGAATCAGAGGTGGGGAATCAGAGGCAAGGAATCAGATGTGCGGAATCAGAGATGGGGAATCAGAGGCAGGGAATCAGAGGCCGGGAATTAGAGGCCGGAATCAGATGCTGGGAATCAGAGGCCTGGAATCAGAGGCGGGGAATCAGTGGCAGGGAATCAGATGCGGGGAATCAGAGGCGGGGAATCAGAGCTGGGGAATCAGAGGCGGGGTATTAGAGTTGGGGAATCAGAGGCGGGGAATCAGATATGGGGAAACAGAGGTGGGGAATCAGAGGCGGGGAAACAGAGGCAGGGAATCAGATATGGGGAATCAGAGGCGGGGAATCAGAGGTGGGGAATCATAGGCAGGGAATCGGATGTGCGGAATCAGAGATGGGGAATCAGAGGCTGGGAATCAGAGGTGGTGAATCAGAGATGGGGAATAAGAGGCGGGGAATCAGAGGCGGGGAATCAGACGCGGGGAATCAGAGGTGGGCAATCAGAGGCGGGGAATCAGATATGGGGAATCAGAGGCGGGGAATCAGAGGCGGGGAAACAGAGGCGGGGAATCAGATATGGGGAATCAGAGGTTGGGCATCAGAGGTTGTGAATCACAGATGGGGAATCAGAGGCGGGGAATCAGAGGCAGGGAATCAGACGCGGGGAATCAGAGGCGGGGATTCAGAGCTGGGGAATCAGAGGCGGGGAATCAGAGTTGGGGAATCAGAGGCGGGGAATCAGATATGGGGAATCAGAGTTGGGGAATCAGAGGCGGGAAAAAAGAGGCGGGGAATCAGATATGGGGAATCAGAGGCGGGGAATCAGAGGCGGGGAATCAGACATGGGGAATCAGAGGCGGGGAATCAGAGATGGGGAATCAGAGGCGGGGAATCAGAGGCAGGGAATCGGATGCCGGGAATCAGAGGCGGGAAATCAGAGCTGGGGAATCAGAGGCGGGGAATCAGAGTTGGGGAATCAGAGGCGGCGAAGCAGATATGGGGAAATAGAGGCGGGGAATCAGATATGGGGAATCAGAGGCGGGGAATTAGATATGGGGAATCAGAGGCTGGGAATCAGAGGGGGGGAAACAGAGGCGGGGAATAAGATATGGGGAATCAGAGGTGGGGAATCAGGGGCGGGGAATCAGTGGCAGGGAATCAGAGGCGGGGAATCAGAGGCGGGGAATCAAAGGAAGGGAATCAGGCACGGGGAATCAGAGGTGGGGAATCAGAGATGGGGAATCAGAGGCGGGGAATCACAGGCAGGGAATCAGACGCGGGGAATCAGAGGCGGGGATTCAGAGCTGGGGAATCAGAGGTGGGGAATCAGAGTCGGGGAATCAGAGGCAGGGAATCGGTTGTGCGGAATCAGAGATGGGGAATCAGATGTGGGGAATCAGAGGCAGTGAATCAGAGATGGGGAATCAGAGGCGGGGAATCAGAGGCAGGAAATAAGACAGGGATTCAGAGGCTGGGAATCAGACGGGGGGAATCAAAGGCGGGGAATCAGAGCTGGTGAATCAGAGGCAGGGAATCAGAGATGGGGATTCAGAGGCGGGGAATCAGATATGGGGAAACAGAGGCGGGGAATGAGAGGCGGGCAAGCAGAGGCGGGGAATTAGATATGGGGAATCGGAGGTGGGAAATCAGAGGTGGTGAATCAGAGATGGGGAATCACAGGCGGGGAATCAGAGGCAGCTAATAGAACGCGGGGAATCAGAGGCAGGGAATCAGAGCTGGGGAATCAGAGGCGGGGAATCAGATATGGGGAAACAGAGGCGGGGAATCAGAGGCGGGGAAACAGAGGCGAGGAATCAGACATGGGGAATCGGATGCGGGGAATCAGAGGCGGGGAATCAGAGCTGGGGAATCAGAGGTGGGGAATCAGAGTTGGGGCATCAGAGGTGGGGAATTAGATATGGGGAAACAGAGGCGGGGAATCAGAGGCGGGGAAACAGAGGCGGGGAATCAGATATGGGGAATCAGAGGTGGGGAATCAGAGGCAGGGAATCAGATGTGCGGAATCAGAGATGTAGAATCAGAGGCAGGGAATCAGAATCAGAAGCGGGGAATCAGAGGCCGGGAATCAGAGGCCGGGAATCAGATGCTGGGAATAAGAGGCCGGGAATCAGAGGTGGGGAATCAGAGTCTGGGAATCAGAGATGGGGATTCAGAGGCGGGGAATGAGATATGGAGAATCAGAGGCGGGGAATCAGAGGCGGGGAAACAGAGGTGGGGAATCAGATATGGGGAATCAGAGGTGGCGAATCAAAGGCGGTGAATCAGAGATGGGGAATCAGAGGCGGGGAATCAGAGGCAGGGAATCAGATGCGGGGATTCAGAGGCGGGGAATCAGAGCTGGCGAATCAGAGGCGGGGAATCAGAGGTGGGCAATCAGAGCCGGGGAATCAGATATGGGGAATCAGAGGCGGGGAAACAGAGGCGGGGAATCAGATATGGGGAATCAGAGGTGGGGAATCAGAGGTTGTGAATCAGAGATGGGGAATCAAGGCGGGGAATCAGAGGGAGGGAATCAGACGCGGGGAATCAGTGGCGGGGATTCAGAGCTGGGGAATCAGAGGCGGGGAATCAGAGTTGGGGAATCAGAGGCAGGGATTCAGATATGGGGAATCAGAGGCGGGGAATCAGAGGCGGGGAAACAGAGGCGGGGAATCAGATATGGGGAATCAGAGGTGGGGTATCAGGGGCAGGGAATCAGTGGCAGGGAATCAGAGGCGGGGAATCTGAGCCGGGGAATCAGAGGCAGGGAATCAGACATGGGGAATCAGAGGCGGGGAATCAGAGATGGTGAATCAGAGGCGGGGAATCAGAGGCAGGGAATCGGACGCCGGGAATCAGAGGCGGGGAATCAGAGCTGGGGAATCAGAGGCGGGGAATCAGAGTTGGGGAATCAGAGGCGGGGAATCAGATATGGGGAAATAGAGGCGGGGAATCAGATATGGGGAATCAGAGGTGTGGAATCAGAGGTTGGGAATCAGAGGCAGGGAATCAGAGGCGGGGAAACAGAGGCGGGGAATCAGATATGGGGAATCAGAGGTGGCGAATCAAAGGCGGTGAAACAGAGATGGGGAATCAGGGCAGGGAATCAGAGGCAGGGAATCAGAGCTGGGGAAACAGAGGCGGGGAATCAGATATGGGGAATCAGAGGTGGGGAATCAGGGGCGGGGAATCAGTGGCAGGGAATTAGAGCTGGGGAATCAGAGGTGGGGAATCAGAGCTGGGGAAACAGAGGCGGGGAATCAGATATGGGGAATCAGAGGTGGGGAATCAGGGGCGGGGAATCAGTGGCAGGGAATCAGAGGCTGGGAATAAAAGGCGGGAAATCAGAGCTGGGGAATCAGAGGCGGGGAATCAGAGTTGGGGAATCAGAGGAGGGGTATCAGATATGGGGAAACAGAGGCCGGGTATCAGAGGCAGGGAAACAGAGGCGGGGAATCAGATATGGGGAATCAGAGGTGGGGAATTTGAGGTTGCGAATCAGAGGCGGGGAATCAGAGGCGGGGAATCAGAGGCAGGGAATCGGATATGGGGAATCAGAGGTGGGGATTCAGAGGTGGTGAATCAGAAAAGGGGAATCAGAGGCTGGGAATCAGAGGCAGGGAATTAGACGAAGGGAATCAGAGGCGGGGAATCATAGCTGGCGAATTAGTGGAGGGGAATCAGAGTTGGGGAATCAGAGGCGGGGAATCAGATATGGGGAAACAGAGGCGGGGAATCAGAGGCGGGGAAACAGAGGCGGGGAATCAGATATGGGGAATCAGAGGTGGGGAATCAGAGGCAGGGAATCAGATGTGCGGAATCAGAGATGGGGAATCAGAGGCAGGGAATCAGAATCTGAAGCAGGGAATCAGAGGCCGGGAATCAGAGGCCGGAATCAGATGCTGGGAATCAGAGGCCTGGAATCAGAGGCGGGGAATCAGAGGCAGGGAATCTGATGCGGGGAATCAGAGGCGGGGAATCAGAGCTGGGGAATCAGAGGCAGGGTATTAGAGTTGGGGAATCAGAGGCGGGGAATCAGATATGGGGAAACAGAGGTGGGGAATCAGAGGCGGGGAAACAGAGGCAGGGAATCAGATATGGGGAATCAGAGGCGGGAATCAGAGGTGGGGAATCATAGGCAGGGAATCGGATGTGCGGAATCAGAGATGGGGAATCAGAGGCCGGGAATGAGAGGTGGTGAATCAGATATGGGGAATCAGAGGCGGGGAATCAGAGGCAGTGAATCAGACGCGGGGAATCAGAGGTGGGCAATCAGAGGCGGGGAATCAGATATGGGGAATCAGAGGCAGTGAATCAGACGCGGGGAATCAGAGGTGGGCAATCAGAGGAGGGGAATCAGATATGGGGAAACAGAGGCCGGGTATCAGAGGCAGGGAAACAGAGGCGGGGAATGAGAGGCGGGCAAGCAGAGGCGGGGAATTAGATATGGGGAATCAGAGGTGGGAAATCAGAGGTGGTGAATCAGAGATGGGGAATCACAGGCGGGGAATCAGAGGCAGCGAATAGAACGCAGGGAATCAGAGGCAGGGAATCAGAGCTGGGGAATCAGAGGCGGGGAATCAGATATGGGGAAACAGAGGCGGGGAATCAGAGGCGGGGAAACAGAGGCGGGGAATCAGACATGGGGAATCGGATGCGGGGAATCAGAGGCGGGGAATCAGAGCTGGGGAATCAGAGGTGGGGAATCAGAGTTGGGGCATCAGAGGTGGGGAATTAGATATGTGGAAACAGAGGCGGGGAATCAGAGGCGGGGAAACAGAGGCGGGGAATCAGATATGGGGAATCAGAGGTGGGGAATCAGAGGCAGGGAATCAGATGTGCGGTATCAGAGATGGGGAATCAGAGGCAGGGAATCAGAATCAGAAGCGGGGAATCAGAGGCCGGGAATCAGAGGCCGGGAATCAGATGCTGGGAATAAGAGGCCGGGAATCAGAGGTGGGGAATCAGAGTCTGGGAATCAGAGATGGGGATTCAGAGGTGGGGAATGAGATATGGAGAATCAGAGGCGGGGAATCAGAGGCGGGGAAACAGAGGTGGGGAATCAGATATGGGGAAATAGAGGCGGGGAATCAGATATGGGGAATCAGAGGTGTGGAATCAGAGGTTGGGAATCAGAGGCAGCGAATCAGAGTCGGGGAAACAGAGGCGGGTAATCAGATATGGGGAATCAGAGGTGGCGAATCAAAGGCGGTGAAACAGAGATGGGGAATCAGGGCAGGGAATCAGAGGCAGGGAATCAAACACGGGGAATCAGAGCTGGGGAATCAGAGGCGGGGAATCAGAGTTGGGAATCAGAGGCGGGGAATCAGAGGCGGGGAAACAGAGGCGGGGAATCAGATATGGGGAATCAGAGGTGGGGAATCCGAGGTTGGGAATCAGAGGCAGGGAATCAGAGGCGGGGAATCAGAGGCAGGGAATCAGAGGAAGGGAATCAGATGTGCGAATTCGGAGATGGGGAATCAGAGGCAGGGAATCAGAGGCGGGGAATCAGACGCGGAGAATCAGAGGCCGGGAATCAGATATGGGGAAACAGAGGCGGGGAATCCGAGGCGGGGAAACAGAGGCGGGGAATCAGATATGGGGAATCAGAGGTGGGGAATCAGAGGTTGGGAATCAGAGGCAGGGAATCAGAGGCTTGGAATCAGATGCAGGGAATCAGATGCGGGGAATCAGAGGCGGGGAATCAGAGCTGGGGAATCAGAGGTGGGGAATCAGATTTGGGGAATCAGAGGCGGGGACTTAGATATTGGGAAACAGAGGCGGGGAATCAGAGGCGGGGAAACCCAGGTGGGGAATCAGATATGGGGAATCAGAGGTGGGGAATCAGAGGCAAGGAATCAGATGTGCGGAATCAGAGATGGGGAATCAGAGGCAGGGAATCAGAGGCCGGGAATTAGAGGCCGGAATCAGATGCTGGGAATCAGAGGCCTGGAATCAGAGGCGGGGAATCAGTGGCAGGGAATCAGATGCGGGGAATCAGAGGCGGGGAATCAGAGCTGGGGAATCAGAGGCGGGGTATTAGAGTTGGGGAATCAGAGGCGGGGAATCAGATATGGGGAAACAGAGGTGGGGAATCAGAGGCGGGGAAACAGAGGCAGGGAATCAGATATGGGGAATCAGAGGCGGGGAATCAGAGGTGGGGAATCATAGGCAGGGAATCGGATGTGCGGAATCAGAGATGGGGAATCAGAGGCTGGGAATCAGAGGTGGTGAATCAGAGATGGGGAATAAGAGGCGGGGAATCAGAGGCGGGGAATCAGACGCGGGGAATCAGAGGTGGGCAATCAGAGGCGGGGAATCAGATATGGGGAATCAGAGGCGGGGAATCAGAGGTGGGGAAACAGAGGTGGGGAATCAGATATGGGGAATCAGAGGTTGGGCATCAGAGGTTGTGAATCACAGATGGGGAATCAGAGGCGGGGAATCAGAGGCAGGGAATCAGACGCGGGGAATCAGAGGCGGGGATTCAGAGCTGGGGAATCAGAGGCGGGGAATCAGAGTTGGGGAATCAGAGGCGGGGAATCAGATATGGGGAATCAGAGTTGGGGAATCAGAGGCGGGAAAAAAGAGGCGGGGAATCAGATATGGGGAATCAGAGGCGGGGAATCAGAGGCGGGGAATCAGACATGGGGAATCAGAGGCGGGGAATCAGAGATGGGGAATCAGAGGCGGGGAATCAGAGGCAGGGAATCGGATGCCGGGAATCAGAGGCGGGAAATCAGAGCTGGGGAATCAGAGGCGGGGAATCAGAGTTGGGGAATCAGAGGCGGCGAAGCAGATATGGGGAAATAGAGGCGGGGATTCAGATATGGGGAATCAGAGGCGGGGAATTAGATATGGGGAATCACAGGCTGGGAATAAGAGGGGGGGAAACAGAGGCGGGGAATAAGATATGGGGAATCAGAGGTGGGGAATCAGGGGCGGGGAATCAGTGGCAGGGAATCAAAGGCGGGGAATCAGAGGCGGGGAATCAAAGGAAGGGAATCAGGCACGGGGAATCAGAGGTGGGGAATCAGAGATGGGGAATCAGAGGCGGGGAATCACAGGCAGGGAATCAGACGCGAGGAATCAGAGGCAGGGAATCAGAGCTGGGGAATCAGAGGTGGGGAATCAGAGTCGGGGAATCAGAGGCAGGGAATCGGTTGTGCGGAATCAGAGATGGGGAATCAGATGTGGGGAATCAGAGGCAGTGAATCAGAGATGGGGAATCAGAGGCGGGGAATCAGAGGCAGGAAATAAGACAGGGATTCAGAGGCTGGGAATCAGACGGGGGGAATCAAAGGCGGGGAATCAGAGCTGGTGAATCAGAGGCAGGGAATCAGAGTTGGGGATTCAGAGGCGGGGAATCAGATATGGGGAAACAGAGGCGGGGAATGAGAGGCGGGCAAGCAGAGGCGGGGAATTAGATATGGGGAATCAGAGGTGGGAAATCAGAGGTGGTGAATCAGAGATGGGGAATCACAGGCGGGGAATCAGAGGCAGCGAATAGAACGCGGGGAATCAGAGGCAGGGAATCAGAGCTGGGGAATCAGAGGCGGGGAATCAGATATGGGGAAACAGAGGCGGGGAATCAGAGGCGGGGAAACAGAGGCGAGGAATCAGACATGGGGAATCGGATGCGGGGAATCAGAGGCGGGGAATCAGAGCTGGGGAATCAGAGGTGGGGAATCAGAGTTGGGGCATCAGATGTGGGGAATTAGATATGGGGAAACAGAGGCGGGGAATCAGAGGCGGGGAAACAGAGGCGGGGAATCAGATATGGGGAATCAGAGGTGGGGAATCAGAGGCAGGGAATCAGATGTGCGGAATCAGAGATGTGGAATCAGAGGCAGGGAATCAGAATCAGAAGCGGGGAATCAGAGGCCGGGAATCAGAGGCCGGGAATCAGATGCTGGGAATAAGAGGCCGGGAATCAGAGGTGGGGAATCAGAGTCTGGGAATCAGAGATGGGGATTCAGAGGCGGGGAATGAGATATGGAGAATCAGAGGCGGGGAATCAGAGGCGGGGAAACAGAGGTGGGGAATCAGATATGGGGAATCAGAGGTGGCGAATCAAAGGCGGTGAATCAGAGATGGGGAATCAGAGGCGGGGAATCAGAGGCAGGGAATCAGATGCGGGGATTCAGAGGCGGGGAATCAGAGCTGGCGAATCAGAGGCGGGGAATCAGAGGTGGGCAATCAGAGCTGGGGAATCAGATATGGGGAATCAGAGGCGGGGAAACAGAGGCGGGGAATCAGATATGGGGAATCAGAGGTGGGGAATCAGAGGTTGTGAATCAGAGATGGGGAATCAAGGCGGGGAATCAGAGGGAGGGAATCAGACGCGGGGAATCAGTGGCGGGGATTCAGAGCTGGGGAATCAGAGGCGGGGAATCGGAGTTGGGGAATCAGAGGCAGGGATTCAGATATGGGGAATCAGAGGCGGGGAATCAGAGGCGGGGAAACGGAGGCGGGGAATCAGATATGGGGAATCAGAGGTGGGGAATCAGGGGCAGGGAATCAGTGGCAGGGAATCAGAGGCGGGGAATCTGAGCCGGGGAATCAGAGGCAGGGAATCAGACACGGGGAATCAGAGGCGGGGAATCAGAGATGGTGAATCAGAGGCGGGGAATCAGAGGCAGGGAATCGGACGCCGGGAATCAGAGGCGGGGAATCAGAGCTGGGGAATCAGAGGCGGGGAATCAGAGTTGGGGAAATAGAGGCGGGGAATCAGATATGGGGAATCAGAGGTGTGGAATCAGAGGTTGGGAATCAGAGGCGGTGAAACAGAGATGGGGAATCAGGGCAGGGAATCAGAGGCAGGGAATCAGAGCTGGGGAAACAGAGGCGGGGAATCAGATATGGGGAATCAGAGGTGGGGAATCAGGGGCGGGGAATCAGTGGCAGGGAATTAGAGCTGGGGAATCAGAGGTGGGGAATCAGAGCTGGGGAAACAGAGGCGGGGAATCAGATATGGGGAATCAGAGGTGGGGAATCAGGGGCGGGGAATCAGTGGCAGGGAATCAGAGGCCGGGAATAAAAGGCGGGAAATCAGAGCTGGGGAATCAGAGGCGGGGAATCAGAGTTGGGGAATCAGAGGAGGGGTATCAGATATGGGGAAACAGAGGCCGGGTATCAGAGGCAGGGAAACAGAGGCGGGGAATCAGATATGGGGAATCAGAGGTGGGGAATTTGAGGTTGCGAATCAGAGGCGGGGAATCAGAGGCGGGGAATCAGAGGCAGGGAATCGGATATGGGGAATCAGAGGTGGGGATTCAGAGGTGGTGAATCAGAAAAGGGGAATCAGAGGCTGGGAATCAGAGGCAGGGAATCAGACGAAGGGAATCAGAGGCGGGGAATCATAGCTGGCGAATTAGTGGAGGGGAATCAGAGTTGGGGAATCAGAGGCGGGGAATCAGATATGGGGAAACAGAGGCGGGGAATCAGAGGCGGGGAAACAGAGGCGGGGAATCAGATATGGGGAATCAGAGGTGGGGAATCAGAGGCAGGGAATCAGATGTGCGGAATCAGAGATGGGGAATCAGAGGCAGGGAATCAGAATCTGAAGCAGGGAATCAGAGGCCGGGAATCAGAGGCCGGAATCAGATGCTGGGAATCAGAGGCCTGGAATCAGAGGCGGGGAATCAGAGGCAGGGAATCTGATGCGGGGAATCAGAGGCGGGGAATCAGAGCTGGGGAATCAGAGGCAGGGTATTAGAGTTGGGGAATCAGAGGCGGGGAATCAGATATGGGGAAACAGAGGTGGGGAATCAGAGGCGGGGAAACAGAGGCAGGGAATCAGATATGGGGAATCAGAGGCGGGAATCAGAGGTGGGGAATCATAGGCAGGGAATCGGATGTGCGGAATCAGAGATGGGGAATCAGAGGCCGGGAATGAGAGGTGGTGAATCAGATATGGGGAATCAGAGGCGGGGAATCAGAGGCAGTGAATCAGACGCGGGGAATCAGAGGTGGGCAATCAGAGGCGGGGAATCAGATATGGGGAATCAGAGGCAGTGAATCAGACGCGGGGAATCAGAGGTGGGCAATCAGAGGAGGGGAATCAGATATGGGGAAACAGAGGCCGGGTATCAGAGGCAGGGAAACAGAGGCGGGGAATCAGATATGGGGAATCAGAGGTGGGGAATTTGAGGTTGCGAATCAGAGGCGGGGAATCAGAGGCGGGGAATCAGAGGCAGGGAATCGGATATGGGGAATCAGAGGTGGGGATTCAGAGGTGGTGAATCAGAAAAGGGGAATCAGAGGCTGGGAATCAGAGGCAGGGAATCAGATGAAGGGAATCAGAGGCGGGGAATCATAGCTGGCGAATTAGTGGAGGGGAATCAGAGTTGGGGAATCAGAGGCGGGGAATCAGATATGGGGAAACAGAGGCGGGGAATCAGAGGCGGGGAAACAGAGGCGGGGAATCAGATATGGGGAATCAGAGGTGGGGAATCAGAGGCAGGGAATCAGATGTGCGGAATCAGAGATGGGGAATCAGAGGCAGGGAATCAGAATCTGAAGCAGGGAATCAGAGGCCGGGAATCAGAGGCCGGAATCAGATGCTGGGAATCAGAGGCCTGGAATCAGAGGCGGGCAATCAGAGGCAGGGAATCTGATGCGGGGAATCAGAGGCGGGGAATCAGAGGTGGGGAATCAGAGGCAGGGTATTAGAGTTGGGGAATCAGAGGCGGGGAATCAGATATGGGGAAACAGAGGTGGGGAATCAGAGGCGGGGAAACAGAGGCAGGGAATCAGATATGGGGAATCAGAGGCGGGAATCAGAGGCGGGGAAACAGAGGCGGGGAATCAGATATGGGGAATCAGAGGTGGGGCATCAGAGGTTGTGAATCACAGATGGGGAATTAGAGGCGGGGAATCAGAGGCAGGGAATCAGACTCGGGGAATCAGAGTCGGGGATTCAGAGCTGGGGAATCAGAAGCGGGGAATCAGAGTTGGGGAATCAGAGGCAGGGAATCAGATATGGGGAATCAGAGGCAGGGAATCGGATGTGCGGAATCAGAGATGGGGAATCAGAGGCCGGGAATGAGAGGTGGTGAATCAGATATGGGGAATCAGAGGCGGGGAATCAGAGGCAGTGAATCAGACGCGGGGAATCAGAGGTGGGCAATCAGAGGCGGGGAATCAGATATGGGGAATCAGAGGCGGGGAATCAGAGGCGGGGAAACAGAGGCGGGGAATCAGATATGGGGAATCAGAGGTGGGGCATCAGAGGTTGTGAATCACAGATGGGGAATTAGAGGCGGGGAATCAGAGGCAGGGAATCAGACTCGGGGAATCAGAGTCGGGGATTCAGAGCTGGGGAATCAGAAGCGGGGAATCAGAGTTGGGGAATCAGAGGCAGGGAATCAGATATGGGGAATCAGAGGCAGGGAATCAGAGGCGGGGAATCAGAGGCAGGGAATCAGACGCGGGGAATCTGAGGCGGGGAATCAGAGGCAGGAAATCAGACACGGGGATTCAGAGGCAGGGAATCAGAGCTGGGGAAACAGAGGCGGGGAATCAGATATGGAGAATCAGAGGTGGGGAATCCGGGGCGGGGAATCAGTGGCAGGGAATCAGAGGCCGGGAATAAAAGGCGGGGAATCAGAGCTGGGGAATCAGAGGCGGGGAATCAGAGTTGGGGAATCAGAGGAGGGGAATCAGATATAGGGAAACAGAGGCCGGAATCAGAGGCAGGGAAACAGTGGCGGGGAATCAGATATGGGGAATCAGATGCTGGGAATAAGAGGCCGGGAATCAGAGGTGGGGAATCAGAGTCTGGGAATCAGAGATGGGGATTCAGAGGCGGGGAATGAGATATGGAGAATCAGAGGCGGGGAATCAGGGGCGGGGAAACAGAGGTGGGGAATCAGATATGGGGAATCAGAGGTGGCGAATCAAAGGCGGTGAATCAGAGATGGGGAATCAGAGGCGGGGAATCAGAGGCAGGGAATCAGATGAGGGGATTCAGAGGCGGGGAATCAGAGCTGGCGAATCAGAGGCGGGGAATCAGAGGTGGGCAATCAGAGCCGGGGAATCAGATATGGGGAATCAGAGGCGGGGAATCAGAGGCGGGGAAACAGAGGCGGGGTATTAGAGTTGGGGAATCAGAGGCGGGGAATCAGATATGGGGAAACAGAGGTGGGGAATCAGAGGCGGGGAAACAGAGGCAGGGAATCAGATATGGGGAATCAGAGGCGGGGAATCAGAGGTGGGGAATCATAGGCAGGGAATCGGATGTGCGGAATCAGAGATGGGGAATCAGAGGCTGGGAATCAGAGGTGGTGAATCAGAGATGGGGAATAAGAGGCGGGGAATCAGAGGCGGGGAATCAGACGCGGGGAATCAGAGGTGGGCAATCAGAGGCGGGGAATCAGATATGGGGAATCAGAGGCGGGGAATCAGAGGTGGGGAAACAGAGGTGGGGAATCAGATATGGGGAATCAGAGGTTGGGCATCAGAGGTTGTGAATCACAGATGGGGAATCAGAGGCGGGGAATCAGAGGCAGGGAATCAGACGCGGGGAATCAGAGGCGGGGATTCAGAGCTGGGGAATCAGAGGCGGGGAATCAGAGTTGGGGAATCAGAGGCGGGGAATCAGATATGGGGAATCAGAGTTGGGGAATCAGAGGCGGGAAAAAAGAGGCGGGGAATCAGATATGGGGAATCAGAGGCGGGGAATCAGAGGCGGGGAATCAGACATGGGGAATCAGAGGCGGGGAATCAGAGATGGGGAATCAGAGGCGGGGAATCAGAGGCAGGGAATCGGATGCCGGGAATCAGAGGCGGGAAATCAGAGCTGGGGAATCAGAGGCGGGGAATCAGAGTTGGGGAATCAGAGGCGGCGAAGCAGATATGGGGAAATAGAGGCGGGGATTCAGATATGGGGAATCAGAGGCGGGGAATTAGATATGGGGAATCAGAGGCTGGGAATAAGAGGGGGGGAAACAGAGGCGGGGAATAAGATATGGGGAATCAGAGGTGGGGAATCAGGGGCGGGGAATCAGTGGCAGGGAATCAAAGGCGGGGAATCAGAGGCGGGGAATCAAAGGAAGGGAATCAGGCACGGGGAATCAGAGGTGGGGAATCAGAGATGGGGAATCAGAGGCGGGGAATCACAGGCAGGGAATCAGACGCGAGGAATCAGAGGCAGGGAATCAGAGCTGGGGAATCAGAGGTGGGGAATCAGAGTCGGGGAATCAGAGGCAGGGAATCGGTTGTGCGGAATCAGAGATGGGGAATCAGATGTGGGGAATCAGAGGCAGTGAATCAGAGATGGGGAATCAGAGGCGGGGAATCAGAGGCAGGAAATAAGACAGGGATTCAGAGGCTGGGAATCAGACGGGGGGAATCAAAGGCGGGGAATCAGAGCTGGTGAATCAGAGGCAGGGAATCAGAGTTGGGGATTCAGAGGCGGGGAATCAGATATGGGGAAACAGAGGCGGGGAATGAGAGGCGGGCAAGCAGAGGCGGGGAATTAGATATGGGGAATCAGAGGTGGGAAATCAGAGGTGGTGAATCAGAGATGGGGAATCACAGGCGGGGAATCAGAGGCAGCGAATAGAACGCGGGGAATCAGAGGCAGGGAATCAGAGCTGGGGAATCAGAGGCGGGGAATCAGATATGGGGAAACAGAGGCGGGGAATCAGAGGCGGGGAAACAGAGGCGAGGAATCAGACATGGGGAATCGGATGCGGGGAATCAGAGGCGGGGAATCAGAGCTGGGGAATCAGAGGTGGGGAATCAGAGTTGGGGCATCAGATGTGGGGAATTAGATATGGGGAAACAGAGGCGGGGAATCAGAGGCGGGGAAACAGAGGCGGGGAATCAGATATGGGGAATCAGAGGTGGGGAATCAGAGGCAGGGAATCAGATGTGCGGAATCAGAGATGTGGAATCAGAGGCAGGGAATCAGAATCAGAAGCGGGGAATCAGAGGCCGGGAATCAGAGGCCGGGAATCAGATGCTGGGAATAAGAGGCCGGGAATCAGAGGTGGGGAATCAGAGTCTGGGAATCAGAGATGGGGATTCAGAGGCGGGGAATGAGATATGGAGAATCAGAGGCGGGGAATCAGAGGCGGGGAAACAGAGGTGGGGAATCAGATATGGGGAATCAGAGGTGGCGAATCAAAGGCGGTGAATCAGAGATGGGGAATCAGAGGCGGGGAATCAGAGGCAGGGAATCAGATGCGGGGATTCAGAGGCGGGGAATCAGAGCTGGCGAATCAGAGGCGGGGAATCAGAGGTGGGCAATCAGAGCTGGGGAATCAGATATGGGGAATCAGAGGCGGGGAAACAGAGGCGGGGAATCAGATATGGGGAATCAGAGGTGGGGAATCAGAGGTTGTGAATCAGAGATGGGGAATCAAGGCGGGGAATCAGAGGGAGGGAATCAGACGCGGGGAATCAGTGGCGGGGATTCAGAGCTGGGGAATCAGAGGCGGGGAATCGGAGTTGGGGAATCAGAGGCAGGGATTCAGATATGGGGAATCAGAGGCGGGGAATCAGAGGCGGGGAAACGGAGGCGGGGAATCAGATATGGGGAATCAGAGGTGGGGAATCAGGGGCAGGGAATCAGTGGCAGGGAATCAGAGGCGGGGAATCTGAGCCGGGGAATCAGAGGCAGGGAATCAGACACGGGGAATCAGAGGCGGGGAATCAGAGATGGTGAATCAGAGGCGGGGAATCAGAGGCAGGGAATCGGACGCCGGGAATCAGAGGCGGGGAATCAGAGCTGGGGAATCAGAGGCGGGGAATCAGAGTTGGGGAAATAGAGGCGGGGAATCAGATATGGGGAATCAGAGGTGTGGAATCAGAGGTTGGGAATCAGAGGCGGTGAAACAGAGATGGGGAATCAGGGCAGGGAATCAGAGGCAGGGAATCAGAGCTGGGGAAACAGAGGCGGGGAATCAGATATGGGGAATCAGAGGTGGGGAATCAGGGGCGGGGAATCAGTGGCAGGGAATTAGAGCTGGGGAATCAGAGGTGGGGAATCAGAGCTGGGGAAACAGAGGCGGGGAATCAGATATGGGGAATCAGAGGTGGGGAATCAGGGGCGGGGAATCAGTGGCAGGGAATCAGAGGCCGGGAATAAAAGGCGGGAAATCAGAGCTGGGGAATCAGAGGCGGGGAATCAGAGTTGGGGAATCAGAGGAGGGGTATCAGATATGGGGAAACAGAGGCCGGGTATCAGAGGCAGGGAAACAGAGGCGGGGAATCAGATATGGGGAATCAGAGGTGGGGAATTTGAGGTTGCGAATCAGAGGCGGGGAATCAGAGGCGGGGAATCAGAGGCAGGGAATCGGATATGGGGAATCAGAGGTGGGGATTCAGAGGTGGTGAATCAGAAAAGGGGAATCAGAGGCTGGGAATCAGAGGCAGGGAATCAGACGAAGGGAATCAGAGGCGGGGAATCATAGCTGGCGAATTAGTGGAGGGGAATCAGAGTTGGGGAATCAGAGGCGGGGAATCAGATATGGGGAAACAGAGGCGGGGAATCAGAGGCGGGGAAACAGAGGCGGGGAATCAGATATGGGGAATCAGAGGTGGGGAATCAGAGGCAGGGAATCAGATGTGCGGAATCAGAGATGGGGAATCAGAGGCAGGGAATCAGAATCTGAAGCAGGGAATCAGAGGCCGGGAATCAGAGGCCGGAATCAGATGCTGGGAATCAGAGGCCTGGAATCAGAGGCGGGGAATCAGAGGCAGGGAATCTGATGCGGGGAATCAGAGGCGGGGAATCAGAGCTGGGGAATCAGAGGCAGGGTATTAGAGTTGGGGAATCAGAGGCGGGGAATCAGATATGGGGAAACAGAGGTGGGGAATCAGAGGCGGGGAAACAGAGGCAGGGAATCAGATATGGGGAATCAGAGGCGGGAATCAGAGGTGGGGAATCATAGGCAGGGAATCGGATGTGCGGAATCAGAGATGGGGAATCAGAGGCCGGGAATGAGAGGTGGTGAATCAGATATGGGGAATCAGAGGCGGGGAATCAGAGGCAGTGAATCAGACGCGGGGAATCAGAGGTGGGCAATCAGAGGCGGGGAATCAGATATGGGGAATCAGAGGCAGTGAATCAGACGCGGGGAATCAGAGGTGGGCAATCAGAGGAGGGGAATCAGATATGGGGAAACAGAGGCCGGGTATCAGAGGCAGGGAAACAGAGGCGGGGAATCAGATATGGGGAATCAGAGGTGGGGAATTTGAGGTTGCGAATCAGAGGCGGGGAATCAGAGGCGGGGAATCAGAGGCAGGGAATCGGATATGGGGAATCAGAGGTGGGGATTCAGAGGTGGTGAATCAGAAAAGGGGAATCAGAGGCTGGGAATCAGAGGCAGGGAATCAGATGAAGGGAATCAGAGGCGGGGAATCATAGCTGGCGAATTAGTGGAGGGGAATCAGAGTTGGGGAATCAGAGGCGGGGAATCAGATATGGGGAAACAGAGGCGGGGAATCAGAGGCGGGGAAACAGAGGCGGGGAATCAGATATGGGGAATCAGAGGTGGGGAATCAGAGGCAGGGAATCAGATGTGCGGAATCAGAGATGGGGAATCAGAGGCAGGGAATCAGAATCTGAAGCAGGGAATCAGAGGCCGGGAATCAGAGGCCGGAATCAGATGCTGGGAATCAGAGGCCTGGAATCAGAGGCGGGCAATCAGAGGCAGGGAATCTGATGCGGGGAATCAGAGGCGGGGAATCAGAGGTGGGGAATCAGAGGCAGGGTATTAGAGTTGGGGAATCAGAGGCGGGGAATCAGATATGGGGAAACAGAGGTGGGGAATCAGAGGCGGGGAAACAGAGGCAGGGAATCAGATATGGGGAATCAGAGGCGGGAATCAGAGGCGGGGAAACAGAGGCGGGGAATCAGATATGGGGAATCAGAGGTGGGGCATCAGAGGTTGTGAATCACAGATGGGGAATTAGAGGCGGGGAATCAGAGGCAGGGAATCAGACTCGGGGAATCAGAGTCGGGGATTCAGAGCTGGGGAATCAGAAGCGGGGAATCAGAGTTGGGGAATCAGAGGCAGGGAATCAGATATGGGGAATCAGAGGCAGGGAATCGGATGTGCGGAATCAGAGATGGGGAATCAGAGGCCGGGAATGAGAGGTGGTGAATCAGATATGGGGAATCAGAGGCGGGGAATCAGAGGCAGTGAATCAGACGCGGGGAATCAGAGGTGGGCAATCAGAGGCGGGGAATCAGATATGGGGAATCAGAGGCGGGGAATCAGAGGCGGGGAAACAGAGGCGGGGAATCAGATATGGGGAATCAGAGGTGGGGCATCAGAGGTTGTGAATCACAGATGGGGAATTAGAGGCGGGGAATCAGAGGCAGGGAATCAGACTCGGGGAATCAGAGTCGGGGATTCAGAGCTGGGGAATCAGAAGCGGGGAATCAGAGTTGGGGAATCAGAGGCAGGGAATCAGATATGGGGAATCAGAGGCAGGGAATCAGAGGCGGGGAATCAGAGGCAGGGAATCAGACGCGGGGAATCTGAGGCGGGGAATCAGAGGCAGGAAATCAGACACGGGGATTCAGAGGCAGGGAATCAGAGCTGGGGAAACAGAGGCGGGGAATCAGATATGGAGAATCAGAGGTGGGGAATCCGGGGCGGGGAATCAGTGGCAGGGAATCAGAGGCCGGGAATAAAAGGCGGGGAATCAGAGCTGGGGAATCAGAGGCGGGGAATCAGAGTTGGGGAATCAGAGGAGGGGAATCAGATATAGGGAAACAGAGGCCGGAATCAGAGGCAGGGAAACAGTGGCGGGGAATCAGATATGGGGAATCAGATGCTGGGAATAAGAGGCCGGGAATCAGAGGTGGGGAATCAGAGTCTGGGAATCAGAGATGGGGATTCAGAGGCGGGGAATGAGATATGGAGAATCAGAGGCGGGGAATCAGGGGCGGGGAAACAGAGGTGGGGAATCAGATATGGGGAATCAGAGGTGGCGAATCAAAGGCGGTGAATCAGAGATGGGGAATCAGAGGCGGGGAATCAGAGGCAGGGAATCAGATGAGGGGATTCAGAGGCGGGGAATCAGAGCTGGCGAATCAGAGGCGGGGAATCAGAGGTGGGCAATCAGAGCCGGGGAATCAGATATGGGGAATCAGAGGCGGGGAATCAGAGGCGGGGAAACAGAGGCGGGGAATCAGATATGGGGAATCAGAGGTGGGGAATCAGAGGTTGTGAATCAGAGATGGGGAATCAAGGCGGGGAATCAGAGGGAGGGAATCAGACGCGGGGAATCAGAGGCGGGGATTCAGAGCTGGGGAATCAGAGGCGGGGAATCAGAGTTGGGGAATCAGAGGCAGGGAATCAGATATGGGGAATCAGAGGCGGGGAATCAGAGGCGGGGAAACAGAGGCGGGGAATCAGATATGGGGAATCAGAGGTGGGGAATCAGGGGCAGGGAATCAGTGGCAGGGAATCAGAGGCGGGGAATCTGAGGAGGGGAATCAGAGGCTGGGAATCAGACACGGGGAATCAGAGGCGGGGAATCAGAGATGGGGAATCAGAGGCGGGGAATCAGAGGCAGGGAATCGGATGCCGGGAATCAGAGGTGGGGAATCAGAGCTGGGGAATCAGAGGCGGGGAATCAGAGTTGGGGAATCAGAGGCGGGGAATCAGATATGGGGAAATAGAGGCGGGGAATCAGATGTGGGGAATCAGAGGTGTGGAATCAGAGGTTGGGAATCAGAGGCAGGGAATCAGAGGCGGGGAAACAGAGGCGGGGAATCAGATATGGGGAATCAGAGGTGGCGAATCAAAGGCGGTGAAACAGAGATGGGGAATCAGAGGCGGGGAATCAGAGGCAGGGAATCAGAGCTGGGGAAACAGAGGCGGGGAATCAGATATGGGGAATCAGAGGTGGGGAATCAGGGGAGGGAAATCAGTGGCAGGGAATCAGAGGCCGGGAATAAAAGGCGGGGAATCAGAGCTGGGGAATCAGAGGCGGGGAATCAGAGTTGGGGAATCAGAGGAGGGGAATCAGATATGGGGAAACAGAGGCCGGGAATCAGAGGCAGGGAAACAGAGGCGGGGAATCAGATATGGGGAAACAGAGGTGGGGAATTAGAGGTTGCGAATCAGAGGCGGGGAATCAGAGGCGGGGAATCAGAGGCAGGGAATCGGATGTGCGGAATCAGAGATGGGGAATCAGAGGTGGGGATTCAGAGGTGGTGAATCAGAGAAGGGGAATCAGAGGCTGGGAATCAGAGGCAGGGAATCAGACGCAGGGAATCAGAGGCGGGGAATCATAGCTGGCGAATTAGAGGAGGGGAATCAGAGTTGGGGAATCAGAGTCGGGGAATCAGATATTGGGAAACAGAGGCGGGGAATCAGAGGCGGGGAATTTGAGGTTGCGAATCAGAGGCGGGGAATCAGAGGCAGCGAATCGGATATGGGGAATCAGAGGTGGGGATTCAGAGGTGGTGAATCAGAAAAGGGGAATCAGAGGCTGTGAATCAGAGGCAGGGAATCAGACGCAGGGAATCAGAGGCGGGGAATCATAGCTGGCGAATTAGTGGAGGGGAATCAGAGTTGGGGAATCAGAGGCGGGGAATCAGATATGGGGAAACAGAGGCGGGGAATCAGAGGCGGGGAAACAGAGGCGGGGAATCAGATATGGGGAATCAGAGGTGGGGAATCAGAGGCAGGGAATCAGATGTGCGGAATCAGAGATGGGGAATCAGAGGCAGGGAATCAGAATCTGAAGCAGGGAATCAGAGGCCGGGAATCAGAGGCCAGAATCAGATGCTGGGAATCAGAGGCCTGGAATCAGAGGCGGGGAATCAGAGGCAGGGAATCTGATGCGGGGAATCAGAGGCGGGGAATCAGAGCTGGGGAATCAGAGGCAGGGAATCGGATGTGCGGAATCAGAGATGGGGAATCAGAGGCCGGGAATGAGAGGTGGTGAATCAGATATGGGGAATCAGAGGCGGGGAATCAGAGGCAGTGAATCAGACGCGGGGAATCAGAGGTGGGCATTCAGAGGCGGGGAATCAGATATGGGGAATCAGAGGCGGGGAATCAGAGGCGGGGAAACAGAGGCGGGGAATCAGATATGGGGAATCAGAGGTGGGGCATCAGAGGTTGTGAATCACAGATGGGGAATTAGAGGCGGGGAATCAGAGGCAGGGAATCAGACTCGGGGAATCAGTGTCGGGGATTCAGAGCTGGGGAATCAGAAGCGGGGAATCAGAGTTGGGGAATCAGAGGCGGGGAATCAGATATGGGGAAACAGAGGTGGGGAATCAGAGGCGGGGAAACAGAGGCAGGGAATCAGATATGGGGAATCAGAGGCGGGAATCAGAGGTGGGGAATCATAGGCAGGGAATCGGATGTGCGGAATCAGAGATGGGGAATCAGAGGCCGGGAATGAGAGGTGGTGAATCAGATATGGGGAATCAGAGGCGGGGAATCAGAGGCAGTGAATCAGACGCGGGGAATCACAGGTGGGCAATCAGAGGCGGGGAATCAGATATGGGGAATCAGAGGCGGGGAATCAGAGGCGGGGAAACAGAGGCGGGGAATCAGATATGGGGAATCAGAGGTGGGGAATCAGAGGCAGGGAATCAGATGTGCGGAATCAGAGATGGGGAATCAGAGGCAGGGAATCAGAATCTGAAGCAGGGAATCAGAGGCCGGGAATCAGAGGCCAGAATCAGATGCTGGGAATCAGAGGCCTGGAATCAGAGGCGGGGAATCAGAGGCAGGGAATCTGATGCGGGGAATCAGAGGCAGGGAATCAGAGGCGGGGAATCAGAGGCAGGGAATCAGACGCGGGGAATCTGAGGCGGGGAATCAGAGGCAGGAAATCAGACACGGGGATTCAGAGGCAGGGAATCAGAGCTGGGGAATCAGAGGCGGGGAATCAGAGTTGGGGAATCAGAGGCAGGGAATCAGATATGGGGAATCAGAGGCGGGGAATCAGAGGCGGGGAAACAGAGGCGGGGAATCAGATATGGGGAATCAGAGGTGGGGAATCAGGGGCAGGGAATCAGTGGCAGGGAATCAGAGGCGGGGAATCTGAGGAGGGGAATCAGAGGCTGGGAATCAGACACGGGGAATCAGAGGCGGGGAATCAGAGATGGGGAATCAGAGGCGGGGAATCAGAGGCAGGGAATCGGATGCCGGGAATCAGAGGTGGGGAATCAGAGCTGGGGAATCAGAGGCGGGGAATCAGAGTTGGGGAATCAGAGGCGGGGAATCAGATATGGGGAAATAGAGGCGGGGAATCAGATATGGGGAATCAGAGGTGTGGAATCAGAGGTTGGGAATCAGAGGCAGGGAATCAGAGGCGGGGAAACAGAGGCGGGGAATCAGATATGGGGAATCAGAGGTGGCGAATCAAAGGCGGTGAAACAGAGATGGGGAATCAGAGGCGGGGAATCAGAGGCAGGGAATCAGAGCTGGGGAAACAGAGGCGGGGAATCAGATATGGGGAATCAGAGGTGGGGAATCAGGGGAGGGAAATCAGTGGCAGGGAATCAGAGGCCGGGAATAAAAGGCGGGGAATCAGAGCTGGGGAATCAGAGGCGGGGAATCAGAGTTGGGGAATCAGAGGAGGGGAATCAGATATGGGGAAACAGAGGCCGGGAATCAGAGGCAGGGAAACAGAGGCGGGGAATCAGATATGGGGAAACAGAGGTGGGGAATTAGAGGTTGCGAATCAGAGGCGGGGAATCAGAGGCGGGGAATCAGAGGCAGGGAATCGGATGTGCGGAATCAGAGATGGGGAATCAGAGGTGGGGATTCAGAGGTGGTGAATCAGAGAAGGGGAATCAGAGGCTGGGAATCAGAGGCAGGGAATCAGACGCAGGGAATCAGAGGTGGGGAATCATAGCTGGCGAATTAGAGGAGGGGAATCAGAGTTGGGGAATCAGAGTCGGGGAATCAGATATTGGGAAACAGAGGCGGGGAATCAGAGGCGGGGAATTTGAGGTTGCGAATCAGAGGCGGGGAATCAGAGGCAGCGAATCGGATATGGGGAATCAGAGGTGGGGATTCAGAGGTGGTGAATCAGAAAAGGGGAATCAGAGGCTGTGAATCAGAGGCAGGGAATCAGACGCAGGGAATCAGAGGCGGGGAATCATAGCTGGCGAATTAGTGGAGGGGAATCAGAGTTGGGGAATCAGAGGCGGGGAATCAGATATGGGGAAACAGAGGCGGGGAATCAGAGGCGGGGAAACAGAGGCGGGGAATCAGATATGGGGAATCAGAGGTGGGGAATCAGAGGCAGGGAATCAGATGTGCGGAATCAGAGATGGGGAATCAGAGGCAGGGAATCAGAATCTGAAGCAGGGAATCAGAGGCCGGGAATCAGAGGCCAGAATCAGATGCTGGGAATCAGAGGCCTGGAATCAGAGGCGGGGAATCAGAGGCAGGGAATCTGATGCGGGGAATCAGAGGCGGGGAATCAGAGCTGGGGAATCAGAGGCAGGGAATCGGATGTGCGGAATCAGAGATGGGGAATCAGAGGCCGGGAATGAGAGGTGGTGAATCAGATATGGGGAATCAGAGGCGGGGAATCAGAGGCAGTGAATCAGACGCGGGGAATCAGAGGTGGGCAATCAGAGGCGGGGAATCAGATATGGGGAATCAGAGGCGGGGAATCAGAGGCGGGGAAACAGAGGCGGGGAATCAGATATGGGGAATCAGAGGTGGGGCATCAGAGGTTGTGAATCACAGATGGGGAATTAGAGGCGGGGAATCAGAGGCAGGGAATCAGACTCGGGGAATCAGTGTCGGGGATTCAGAGCTGGGGAATCAGAAGCGGGGAATCAGAGTTGGGGAATCAGAGGCGGGGAATCAGATATGGGGAAACAGAGGTGGGGAATCAGAGGCGGGGAAACAGAGGCAGGGAATCAGATATGGGGAATCAGAGGCGGGAATCAGAGGTGGGGAATCATAGGCAGGGAATCGGATGTGCGGAATCAGAGATGGGGAATCAGAGGCCGGGAATGAGAGGTGGTGAATCAGATATGGGGAATCAGAGGCGGGGAATCAGAGGCAGTGAATCAGACGCGGGGAATCACAGGTGGGCAATCAGAGGCGGGGAATCAGATATGGGGAATCAGAGGCGGGGAATCAGAGGCGGGGAAACAGAGGCGGGGAATCAGATATGGGGAATCAGAGGTGGGGAATCAGAGGCAGGGAATCAGATGTGCGGAATCAGAGATGGGGAATCAGAGGCAGGGAATCAGAATCTGAAGCAGGGAATCAGAGGCCGGGAATCAGAGGCCAGAATCAGATGCTGGGAATCAGAGGCCTGGAATCAGAGGCGGGGAATCAGAGGCAGGGAATCTGATGCGGGGAATCAGAGGCGGGGAATCAGAGCTGGGGAATCAGAGGCAGGGAATCGGATGTGCGGAATCAGAGATGGGGAATCAGAGGCCGGGAATGAGAGGTGGTGAATCAGATATGGGGAATCAGAGGCGGGGAATCAGAGGCAGTGAATCAGACGCGGGGAATCAGAGGTGGGCAATCAGAGGCGGGGAATCAGATATGGGGAATCAGAGGCGGGGAATCAGAGGCGGGGAAACAGAGGCGGGGAATCAGATATGGGGAATCAGAGGTGGGGCATCAGAGGTTGTGAATCACAGATGGGGAATTAGAGGCGGGGAATCAGAGGCAGGGAATCAGACTCGGGGAATCAGTGTCGGGGATTCAGAGCTGGGGAATCAGAAGCGGGGAATCAGAGTTGGGGAATCAGAGGCGGGGAATCAGATATGGGGAAACAGAGGTGGGGAATCAGAGGCGGGGAAACAGAGGCAGGGAATCAGATATGGGGAATCAGAGGCGGGAATCAGAGGTGGGGAATCATAGGCAGGGAATCGGATGTGCGGAATCAGAGATGGGGAATCAGAGGCCGGGAATGAGAGGTGGTCAATCAGATATGGGGAATCAGAGGCGGGGAATCAGAGGCAGTGAATCAGACGCGGGGAATCACAGGTGGGCAATCAGAGGCGGGGAATCAGATATGGGGAATCAGAGGCGGGGAATCAGAGGCGGGGAAACAGAGGCGGGGAATCAGATATGGGGAATCAGAGGTGGGGCATCAGAGGTTGTGAATCACAGATGGGGAATTAGAGGCGGGGAATCAGAGGCAGGGAATCAGACTCGGGGAATCAGAGTCGGGGATTCAGAGCTGGGGAATCAGAAGCGGGGAATCAGAGTTGGGGAATCAGAGGCGGGGATTCAGATATGGGGAATCAGAGGCAGGGAATCAGAGGCGGGGAATCAGAGGCAGGGAATCAGACGCGGGGAATCTGAGGCGGGGAATCAGAGCTGGGGAATCAGAGGTGGGGAATCAGAGTTGGGGAATCAGAGGCAGGGAATTGGATGTGCGGAATCAGAGATGGGGAATCAGAGGTGGGGAATCAGAGGCGGTGAATCAGAGATGGGGAATCAGAGGCGGGGAATCAGAGGCAGGATATCAGACACGGGGATTCAGAGGCTGGGAATCAGACGGGGGGAATCAAAGGCGGGGAATCAGAGCTGGGGAATCTGAGGCAGGGAATCAGAGTTGGGGATTCACAGGCGGGGAATCAGATATGGGGAAACAGAGGCGGGGAATCAGAGGCGGGAAAACAGAGGCGGGGAATTAGATATGGGGAATCAGAGATGGGGAATCAGAGGTGGGGAATTTGAGGTTGCGAATCAGAGGCGGGGAATCAGAGGCGGGGAATCAGAGGCAGGGAATCGGATATGGGGAATCAGAGGTGGGGATTCAGAGGTGGTGAATCAGAAAAGGGGAATCAGAGGCTGGGAATCAGAGACAGGGAATCAGACGCAGGGAATCAGAGGCGGGGAATCATAGCTGGCGAATTAGTGGAGGGGAATCAGAGTTGGGGAATCAGAGGCGGGGAATCAGAGTTGGGGCATCAGAGGTGGGGAATTAGATATGGGGAAACAGAGGCGGGGAATCAGAGGTGGGGAAACAGAGGCGGGGAATCAGATATGGGGAATCAGAGGTGGGGAATCAGAGGCAGGGAATCAGATGTGCGGAATCAGAGATGTAGAATCAGAGGCAGGGAATCAGAATCAGAAGCGGGGAATCAGAGGCCGGGAATCAGAG
Organism: Narcine bancroftii; assembly: GCF_036971445.1. Classification (NCBI taxonomy): domain Eukaryota; kingdom Metazoa; phylum Chordata; class Chondrichthyes; order Torpediniformes; family Narcinidae; genus Narcine; species Narcine bancroftii. Next base: position 117,404,445 of record NC_091474.1, read on the forward strand.
GCCGGGAATCAGATGCTGGGAATAAGAGGCCGGGAATCAGAGGTGGGGAATCAGAGTCTGGGAATCAGAGATGGGGATTCAGAGGTGGGGAATGAGATATGGAGAATCAGAGGCGGGGAATCAGAGGCGGGGAAACAGAGGTGGGGAATCAGATATGGGGAAATAGAGGCGGGGAATCAGATATGGGGAATCAGAGGTGTGGAATCAGAGGTTGGGAATCAGAGGCAGCGAATCAGAGTCGGGGAAACAGAGGCGGGTAATCAGATATGGGGAATCAGAGGTGGCGAATCAAAGGCGGTGAAACAGAGATGGGGAATCAGGGCAGGGAATCAGAGGCAGGGAATCAAACACGGGGAATCAGAGCTGGGGAATCAGAGGCGGGGAATCAGAGTTGGGAATCAGAGGCGGGGAATCAGAGGCGGGGAAACAGAGGCGGGGAATCAGATATGGGGAATCAGAGGTGGGGAATCCGAGGTTGGGAATCAGAGGCAGGGAATCAGAGGCGGGGAATCAGAGGCAGGGAATCAGAGGAAGGGAATCAGATGTGCGAATTCGGAGATGGGGAATCAGAGGCAGGGAATCAGAGGCGGGGAATCAGACGCGGAGAATCAGAGGCCGGGAATCAGATATGGGGAAACAGAGGCGGGGAATCCGAGGCGGGGAAACAGAGGCGGGGAATCAGATATGGGGAATCAGAGGTGGGGAATCAGAGGTTGGGAATCAGAGGCAGGGAATCAGAGGCTTGGAATCAGATGCAGGGAATCAGATGCGGGGAATCAGAGGCGGGGAATCAGAGCTGGGGAATCAGAGGTGGGGAATCAGATTTGGGGAATCAGAGGCGGGGACTTAGATATTGGGAAACAGAGGCGGGGAATCAGAGGCGGGGAAACCCAGGCGGGGAATCAGATATGGGGAATCAGAGGTGGGGAATCAGAGGCAAGGAATCAGATGTGCGGAATCAGAGATGGGGAATCAGAGGCAGGGAATCAGAGGCCGGGAATTAGAGGCCGGAATCAGATGCTGGGAATCAGAGGCCTGGAATCAGAGGCGGGGAATCAGTGGCAGGGAATCAGATGCGGGGAATCAGAGGCGGGGAATCAGAGCTGGGGAATCAGAGGCGGGGTATTAGAGTTGGGGAATCAGCGGCGGGGAATCAGATATGGGGAAACAGAGGTGGGGAATCAGAGGCGGGGAAACAGAGGCAGGGAATCAGATATGGGGAATCAGAGGCGGGGAATCAGAGGTGGGGAATCATAGGCAGGGAATCGGATGTGCGGAATCAGAGATGGGGAATCAGAGGCTGGGAATCAGAGGTGGTGAATCAGAGATGGGGAATAAGAGGCGGGGAATCAGAGGCGGGGAATCAGACGCGGGGAATCAGAGGTGGGCAATCAGAGGCGGGGAATCAGATATGGGGAATCAGAGGCGGGGAATCAGAGGCGGGGAAACAGAGGCGTGGAATCAGATATGGGGAATCAGAGGTTGGGCATCAGAGGTTGTGAATCACAGATGGGGAATCAGAGGCGGGGAATCAGAGGCAGGGAATCAGACGCGGGGAATCAGAGGCGGGGATTCAGAGCTGGGGAATCAGAGGCGGGGAATCAGAGTTGGGGAATCAGAGGCGGGGAATCAGATATGGGAATCAGAGTTGGGGAATCAGAGGCGGGAAAAAAGAGGCGGGGAATCAGATATGGGGAATCAGAGGCGGGGAATCAGAGGCGGGGAATCAGACATGGGGAATCAGAGGCGGGGAATCAGAGATGGGGAATCAGAGGCGGGGAATCAGAGGCAGGGAATCGGATGCCGGGAATCAGAGGCGGGAAATCAGAGCTGGGGAATCAGAGGCGGGGAATCAGAGTTGGGGAATCAGAGGCGGCGAAGCAGATATGGGGAAATAGAGGCGGGGATTCAGATATGGGGAATCAGAGGCGGGGAATTAGATATGGGGAATCAGAGGCTGGGAATCAGAGGGGGGGAAACAGAGGCGGGGAATAAGATATGGGGAATCAGAGGTGGGGAATCAGGGGCGGGGAATCAGTGGCAGGGAATCAGAGGCGGGGAATCAGAGGCGGGGAATCAAAGGAAGGGAATCAGGCACGGGGAATCAGAGGTGGGGAATCAGAGATGGGGAATCAGAGGCGGGGAATCACAGGCAGGGAATCAGACGCGGGGAATCAGAGGCGGGGAATCAGAGCTGGGGAATCAGAGGTGGGGAATCAGAGTCGGGGAATCAGAGGCAGGGAATCGGTTGTGCGGAATCAGAGATGGGGAATCAGATGTGGGGAATCAGAGGCAGTGAATCAGAGATGGGGAATCAGAGGCGGGGAATCAGAGGCAGGAAATAAGACAGGGATTCAGAGGCTGGGAATCAGACGGGGGGAATCAAAGGCGGGGAATCAGAGCTGGTGAATCAGAGGCAGGGAATCAGAGTTGGGGATTCAGAGGCGGGGAATCAGATATGGGGAAACAGAGGCGGGGAATGAGAGGCGGGCAAGCAGAGGCGGGGAATTAGATATGGGGAATCAGAGGTGGGAAATCAGAGGTGGTGAATCAGAGATGGGGAATCACAGGCGGGGAATCAGAGGCAGCGAATAGAACGCGGGGAATCAGAGGCAGGGAATCAGAGCTGGGGAATCAGAGGCGGGGAATCAGATATTGGGAAACAGAGGCGGGGAATCAGAGGCGGGGAAACAGAGGCGAGGAATCAGACATGGGGAATCGGATGCGGGGAATCAGAGGCGGGGAATCAGAGCTGGGGAATCAGAGGTGGGGAATCAGAGTTGGGGCATCAGAGGTGGGGAATTAGATATGGGGAAACAGAGGCGGGGAATCAGAGGCGGGGAAACAGAGGCGGGGAATCAGATATGGGGAATCAGAGGTGGGGAATCAGAGGCAGGGAATCAGATGTGCGGAATCAGAGATGTGGAATCAGAGGCAGGGAATCAGAATCAGAAGCGGGGAATCAGAGGCCGGGAATCAGAGGCCGGGAATCAGATGCTGGGAATAAGAGGCCGGGAATCAGAGGTGGGGAATCAGAGTCTGGGAATCAGAGATGGGGATTCAGAGGCGGGGAATGAGATATGGAGAATCAGAGGCGGGGAATCAGAGGCGGGGAAACAGAGGTGGGGAATCAGATATGGGGAATCAGAGGTGGCGAATCAAAGGCGGTGAATCAGAGATGGGGAATCAGAGGCGGGGAATCAGAGGCAGGGAATCAGATGCGGGGATTCAGAGGCGGGGAATCAGAGCTGGCGAATCAGAGGCGGGGAATCAGAGGTGGGCAATCAGAGCTGGGGAATCAGATATGGGGAATCAGAGGCGGGGAAACAGAGGCGGGGAATCAGATATGGGGAATCAGAGGTGGGGAATCAGAGGTTGTGAATCAGAGATGGGGAATCAAGGCGGGGAATCAGAGGGAGGGAATCAGACGCGGGGAATCAGTGGCGGGGATTCAGAGCTGGGGAATCAGAGGCGGGGAATCGGAGTTGGGGAATCAGAGGCAGGGATTCAGATATGGGGAATCAGAGGCGGGGAATCAGAGGCGGGGAACAGAGGCGGGGAATCAGATATGGGGAATCAGAGGTGGGGAATCAGGGGCAGGGAATCAGTGGCAGGGAATCAGAGGCGGGGAATCTGAGCCGGGGAATCAGAGGCAGGGAATCAGACACGGGGAATCAGAGGCGGGGAATCAGAGATGGTGAATCAGAGGCGGGGAATCAGAGGCAGGGAATCGGACGCCGGGAATCAGAGGCGGGGAATCAGAGCTGGGGAATCAGAGGCGGGGAATCAGAGTTGGGGAATCAGAGGCGGGGAATCAGATATGGGGAAATAGAGGCGGGGAATCAGATATGGGGAATCAGAGGTGTGGAATCAGAGGTTGGGAATCAGAGGCGGTGAAACAGAGATGGGGAATCAGGGCAGGGAATCAGAGGCAGGGAATCAGAGCTGGGGAAACAGAGGCGGGGAATCAGATATGGGGAATCAGAGGTGGGGAATCAGGGGCGGGGAATCAGTGGCAGGGAATTAGAGCTGGGGAATCAGAGGTGGGGAATCAGAGCTGGGGAAACAGAGGCGGGGAATCAGATATGGGGAATCAGAGGTGGGGAATCAGGGGCGGGGAATCAGTGGCAGGGAATCAGAGGCCGGGAATAAAAGGCGGGAAATCAGAGCTGGGGAATCAGAGGCGGGGAATCAGAGTTGGGGAATCAGAGGAGGGGTATCAGATATGGGGAAACAGAGGCCGGGTATCAGAGGCAGGGAAACAGAGGCGGGGAATCAGATATGGGGAATCAGAGGTGGGGAATTTGAGGTTGCGAATCAGAGGCGGGGAATCAGAGGCGGGGAATCAGAGGCAGGGAATCGGATATGGGGAATCAGAGGTGGGGATTCAGAGGTGGTGAATCAGAAAAGGGGAATCAGAGGCTGGGAATCAGAGGCAGGGAATCAGACGAAGGGAATCAGAGGCAGGGAATCATAGCTGGCGAATTAGTGGAGGGGAATCAGAGTTGGGGAATCAGAGGCGGGGAATCAGATATGGGGAAACAGAGGCGGGGAATCAGAGGCGGGGAAACAGAGGCGGGGAATCAGATATGGGGAATCAGAGGTGGGGAATCAGAGGCAGGGAATCAGATGTGCGGAATCAGAGATGGGGAATCAGAGGCAGGGAATCAGAATCTGAAGCAGGGAATCAGAGGCCGGGAATCAGAGGCCGGAATCAGATGCTGGGAATCAGAGGCCTGGAATCAGAGGCGGGGAATCAGAGGCAGGGAATCTGATGCGGGGAATCAGAGGCGGGGAATCAGAGCTGGGGAATCAGAGGCAGGGTATTAGAGTTGGGGAATCAAAGGCGGGGAATCAGATATGGGGAAACAGAGGTGGGGAATCAGAGGCGGGGAAACAGAGGCAGGGAATCAGATATGGGGAATCAGAGGCGGGAATCAGAGGTGGGGAATCATAGGCAGGGAATCGGATGTGCGGAATCAGAGATGGGGAATCAGAGGCCGGGAATGAGAGGTGGTGAATCAGATATGGGGAATCAGAGGCGGGGAATCAGAGGCAGTGAATCAGACGCGGGGAATCAGAGGTGGGCAATCAGAGGCGGGGAATCAGATATGGGGAATCAGAGGCAGTGAATCAGACGCGGGGAATCAGAGGTGGGCAATCAGAGGAGGGGAATCAGATATGGGGAAACAGAGGCCGGGTATCAGAGGCAGGGAAACAGAGGCGGGGAATCAGATATGGGGAATCAGAGGTGGGGAATTTGAGGTTGCGAATCAGAGGCGGGGAATCAGAGGCGGGGAATCAGAGGCAGGGAATCGGATATGGGGAATCAGAGGTGGGGATTCAGAGGTGGTGAATCAGAAAAGGGGAATCAGAGGCTGGGAATCAGAGGCAGGGAATCAGATGAAGGGAATCAGAGGCTGGGAATCATAGCTGGCGAATTAGTGGAGGGGAATCAGAGTTGGGGAATCAGAGGCGGGGAATCAGATATGGGGAAACAGAGGCGGGGAATCAGAGGCGGGGAAAGAGAGGCGGGGAATCAGATATGGGGAATCAGAGGTGGGGAATCAGAGGCAGGGAATCAGATGTGCGGAATCAGAGATGGGGAATCAGAGGCAGGGAATCAGAATCTGAAGCAGGGAATCAGAGGCCGGGAATCAGAGGCCGGAATCAGATGCTGGGAATCAGAGGCCTGGAATCAGAGGCGGGCAATCAGAGGCAGGGAATCTGATGCGGGGAATCAGAGGCGGGGAATCAGAGGTGGGGAATCAGAGGCAGGGTATTAGAGTTGGGGAATCAGAGGCGGGGAATCAGATATGGGGAAACAGAGGTGGGGAATCAGAGGCGGGGAAACAGAGGCAGGGAATCAGATATGGGGAATCAGAGGCGGGAATCAGAGGTGGGGAATCATAGGCAGGGAATCGGATGTGCGGAATCAGAGATGGGGAATCAGAGGCCGGGAATGAGAGGTGGTGAATCAGATATGGGGAATCAGAGGCGGGGAATCAGAGGCAGTGAATCAGACGCGGGGAATCAGAGGTGGGCAATCAGAGGCGGGGAATCAGATATGGGGAATCAGAGGCGGGGAATCAGAGGCGGGGAAACAGAGGCGGGGAATCAGATATGGGGAATCAGAGGTGGGGCATCAGAGGTTGTGAATCACAGATGGGGAATTAGAGGCGGGGAATCAGAGGCAGGGAATCAGACTCGGGGAATCAGAGTCGGGGATTCAGAGCTGGGGAATCAGAAGCGGGGAATCAGAGTTGGGGAATCAGAGGCAGGGAATCAGATATGGGGAATCAGAGGCAGGGAATCAGAGGCGGGGAATCAGAGGCAGGGAATCAGACGCGGGGAATCTGAGGCGGGGAATCAGAGGCAGGAAATCAGACACGGGGATTCAGAGGCAGGGAATCAGAGCTGGGGAAACAGAGGCGGGGAATCAGATATGGAGAATCAGAGGTGGGGAATCCGGGGCGGGGAATCAGTGGCAGGGAATCAGAGGCCGGGAATAAAAGGCGGGGAATCAGAGCTGGGGAATCAGAGGCGGGGAATCAGAGTTGGGGAATCAGAGGAGGGGAATCAGATATAGGGAAACAGAGGCCGGAATCAGAGGCAGGGAAACAGTGGCGGGGAATCAGATATGGGGAATCAGATGCTGGGAATAAGAGGCCGGGAATCAGAGGTGGGGAATCAGAGTCTGGGAATCAGAGATGGGGATTCAGAGGCGGGGAATGAGATATGGAGAATCAGAGGCGGGGAATCAGGGGCGGGGAAACAGAGGTGGGGAATCAGATATGGGGAATCAGAGGTGGCGAATCAAAGGCGGTGAATCAGAGATGGGGAATCAGAGGCGGGGAATCAGAGGCAGGGAATCAGATGAGGGGATTCAGAGGCGGGGAATCAGAGCTGGCGAATCAGAGGCGGGGAATCAGAGGTGGGCAATCAGAGCCGGGGAATCAGATATGGGGAATCAGAGGCGGGGAATCAGAGGCGGGGAAACAGAGGCGGGGAATCAGATATGGGGAATCAAGGCGGGGAATCAGAGGGAGGGAATCAGACGCGGGGAATCAGAGGCGGGGATTCAGAGCTGGGGAATCAGAGGCGGGGAATCAGAGTTGGGGAATCAGAGACAGGGAATCAGATATGGGGAATCAGAGGCGGGGAATCAGAGGCGGGGAAACAGAGGCGGGGAATCAGATATGGGGAATCAGAGGTGGGGAATCAGGGGCAGGGAATCAGTGGCAGGGAATCAGAGGCGGGGAATCTGAGGAGGGGAATCAGAGGCTGGGAATCAGACACGGGGAATCAGAGGCGGGGAATCAGAGATGGGGAATCAGAGGCGGGGAATCAGAGGCAGGGAATCGGATGCCGGGAATCAGAGGTGGGGAATCAGAGCTGGGGAATCAGAGGCGGGGAATCAGAGTTGGGAAATCAGAGGCGGGGAATCAGATATGGGGAAATAGAGGCGGGGAATCAGATATGGGGAATCAGAGGTGTGGAATCAGAGGTTGGGAATCAGAGGCAGGGAATCAGAGGCGGGGAAACAGAGGCGGGGAATCAGATATGGGGAATCAGAGGTGGCAAATCAAAGGCGGTGAAACAGAGATGGGGAATCAGAGGCGGGGAATCAGAGGCAGGGAATCAGAGCTGGGGAAACAGAGGCGGGGAATCAGATATGGGGAATCAGAGGTGGGGAATCAGGGGAGGGAAATCAGTGGCAGGGAATCAGAGGCCGGGAATAAAAGGCGGGGAATCAGAGCTGGGGAATCAGAGGCGGGGAATCAGAGTTGGGGAATCAGAGGAGGGGAATCAGATATGGGGAAACAGAGGCCGGGAATCAGAGGCAGGGAAACAGAGGCGGGGAATCAGATATGGGGAAACAGAGGTGGGGAATTAGAGGTTGCGAATCAGAGGCGGGGAATCAGAGGCGGGGAATCAGAGGCAGGGAATCGGATGTGCGGAATCAGAGATGGGGAATCAGAGGTGGGGATTCAGAGGTGGTGAATCAGAGAAGGGGAATCAGAGGCTGGGAATCAGAGGCAGGGAATCAGACGCAGGGAATCAGAGGCGGGGAATCATAGCTGGCGAATTAGAGGAGGGGAATCAGAGTTGGGGAATCAGAGTCGGGGAATCAGATATGGGGAAACAGAGGCGGGGAATCAGAGGCGGGGAATTTGAGGTTGCGAATCAGAGGCGGGGAATCAGAGGCAGCGAATCGGATATGGGGAATCAGAGGTGGGGATTCAGAGGTGGTGAATCAGAAAAGGGGAATCAGAGGCTGTGAATCAGAGGCAGGGAATCAGACGCAGGGAATCAGAGGCGGGGAATCATAGCTGGCGAATTAGTGGAGGGGAATCAGAGTTGGGGAATCAGAGGCGGGGAATCAGATATGGGGAAACAGAGGCGGGGAATCAGAGGCGGGGAAACAGAGGCGGGGAATCAGATATGGGGAATCAGAGGTGGGGAATCAGAGGCAGGGAATCAGATGTGCGGAATCAGAGATGGGGAATCAGAGGCAGGGAATCAGAATCTGAAGCAGGGAATCAGAGGCCGGGAATCAGAGGCCAGAATCAGATGCTGGGAATCAGAGGCCTGGAATCAGAGGCGGGGAATCAGAGGCAGGGAATCTGATGCGGGGAATCAGAGGCGGGGAATCAGAGCTGGGGAATCAGAGGCAGGGAATCGGATGTGCGGAATCAGAGATGGGGAATCAGAGGCCGGGAATGAGAGGTGGTGAATCAGATATGGGGAATCAGAGGCGGGGAATCAGAGGCAGTGAATCAGACGCGGGGAATCAGAGGTGGGCAATCAGAGGCGGGGAATCAGATATGGGGAATCAGAGGCGGGGAATCAGAGGCGGGGAAACAGAGGCGGGGAATCAGATATGGGGAATCAGAGGTGGGGCATCAGAGGTTGTGAATCACAGATGGGGAATTAGAGGCGGGGAATCAGAGGCAGGGAATCAGACTCGGGGAATCAGTGTCGGGGATTCAGAGCTGGGGAATCAGAAGCGGAGAATCAGAGTTGGGGAATCAGAGGCGGGGAATCAGATATGGGGAAACAGAGGTGGGGAATCAGAGGCGGGGAAACAGAGGCAGGGAATCAGATATGGGGAATCAGAGGCGGGAATCAGAGGTGGGGAATCATAGGCAGGGAATCGGATGTGCGGAATCAGAGATGGGGAATCAGAGGCCGGGAATGAGAGGTGGTGAATCAGATATGGGGAATCAGAGGCGGGGAATCAGAGGCAGTGAATCAGACGCGGGGAATCACAGGTGGGCAATCAGAGGCGGGGAATCAGATATGGGGAATCAGAGGCGGGGAATCAGAGGCGGGGAAACAGAGGCGGGGAATCAGATATGGGGAATCAGAGGTGGGGAATCAGAGGCAGGGAATCAGATGTGCGGAATCAGAGATGGGGAATCAGAGGCAGGGAATCAGAATCTGAAGCAGGGAATCAGAGGCCGGGAATCAGAGGCCAGAATCAGATGCTGGGAATCAGAGGCCTGGAATCAGAGGCGGGGAATCAGAGGCAGGGAATCTGATGCGGGGAATCAGAGGCGGGGAATCAGAGCTGGGGAATCAGAGGCAGGGAATCGGATGTGCGGAATCAGAGATGGGGAATCAGAGGCCGGGAATGAGAGGTGGTGAATCAGATATGGGGAATCAGAGGCGGGGAATCAGAGGCAGTGAATCAGACGCGGGGAATCAGAGGTGGGCAATCAGAGGCGGGGAATCAGATATGGGGAATCAGAGGCGGGGAATCAGAGGCGGGGAAACAGAGGCGGGGAATCAGATATGGGGAATCAGAGGTGGGGCATCAGAGGTTGTGAATCACAGATGGGGAATTAGAGGCGGGGAATCAGAGGCAGGGAATCAGACTCGGGGAATCAGTGTCGGGGATTCAGAGCTGGGGAATCAGAAGCGGGAATCAGAGGTGGGGAATCATAGGCAGGGAATCGGATGTGCGGAATCAGAGATGGGGAATCAGAGGCCGGGAATGAGAGGTGGTGAATCAGATATGGGGAATCAGAGGCGGGGAATCAGAGGCAGTGAATCAGACGCGGGGAATCACAGGTGGGCAATCAGAGGCGGGGAATCAGATATGGGGAATCAGAGGCGGGGAATCAGAGGCGGGGAAACAGAGGCGGGGAATCAGATATGGGGAATCAGAGGTGGGGCATCAGAGGTTGTGAATCACAGATGGGGAATTAGAGGCGGGGAATCAGAGGCAGGGAATCAGACTCGGGGAATCAGAGTCGGGGATTCAGAGCTGGGGAATCAGAAGCGGGGAATCAGAGTTGGGGAATCAGAGGCGGGGATTCAGATATGGGGAATCAGAGGCAGGGAATCAGAGGCGGGGAATCAGAGGCAGGGAATCAGACGCGGGGAATCTGAGGCGGGGAATCAGAGCTGGGGAATCAGAGGTGGGGAATCAGAGTTGGGGAATCAGAGGCAGGGAATTGGATGTGCGGAATCAGAGATGGGGAATCAGAGGTGGGGAATCAGAGGCGGTGAATCAGAGATGGGGAATCAGAGGCGGGGAATCAGAGGCAGGATATCAGACACGGGGATTCAGAGGCTGGGAATCAGACGGGGGGAATCAAAGGCGGGGAATCAGAGCTGGGGAATCTGAGGCAGGGAATCAGAGTTGGGGATTCACAGGCGGGGAATCAGATATGGGGAAACAGAGGCGGGGAATCAGAGGCGGGAAAACAGAGGCGGGGAATTAGATATGGGGAATCAGAGATGGGGAATCAGAGGTGGGGAATTTGAGGTTGCGAATCAGAGGCGGGGAATCAGAGGCGGGGAATCAGAGGCAGGGAATCGGATATAGGGAATCAGAGGTGGGGATTCAGAGGTGGTGAATCAGAAAAGGGGAATCAGAGGCTGGGAATCAGAGACAGGGAATCAGACGCAGGGAATCAGAGGCGGGGAATCATAGCTGGCGAATTAGTGGAGGGGAATCAGAGTTGGGGAATCAGAGGCGGGGAATCAGATATGGGGAAACAGAGGCGGGGAATCAGAGGCGGGGAAACAGAGGCGGGGAATCAGATATGGGGAATTAGAGGCGGGGAATCAGAGGCAGGGAATCAGACTCGGGGAATCAGAGTCGGGGATTCAGAGCTGGGGAATCAGAAGCGGGGAATCAGAGTTGGGGAATCAGAGGCGGGGAATCAGATATGGGGAATCAGAGGCAGGGAATCAGAGGCGGGGAATCAGAGGCAGGGAATCAGACGCGGGGAATCTGAGGCGGGGAATCAGAGCTGGGGAATCAGAGGTGGGGAATCAGAGTTGGGGAATCAGAGGCAGGGAATTGGATGTGCGGAATCAGAGATGGGGAATCAGAGGTGGGGAATCAGAGGCGGTGAATCAGAGATGGGGAATCAGAGGCGGGGAATCAGAGGCAGGAAATCAGACACGGGGATTCAGAGGCTGGGAATCAGACGGGGGGAATCAAAGGCGGGGAATCAGAGCTGGGGAATCTGAGGCAGGGAATCAGAGTTGTGGATTCAGAGGCGGGGAATCAGATATGGGGAAACAGAGGCGGGGAATCAGAGGCGGGGAAAGAGAGGCGGGGAATCAGATATGGGGAATCAGAGGTGGGGAATCAGAGGCAGGGAATCAGATGTGCGGAATCAGAGATGGGGAATCAGAGGCAGGGAATCAGAATCTGAAGCAGGGAATCAGAGGCCGGGAATCAGAGGCCGGAATCAGATGCTGGGAATCAGAGGCCTGGAATCAGAGGCGGGCAATCAGAGGCAGGGAATCTGATGCGGGGAATCAGAGGCGGGGAATCAGAGGTGGGGAATCAGAGGCAGGGTATTAGAGTTGGGGAATCAGAGGCGGGGAATCAGATATGGGGAAACAGAGGTGGGGAATCAGAGGCGGGGAAACAGAGGCAGGGAATCAGATATGGGGAATCAGAGGCGGGAATCAGAGGTGGGGAATCATAGGCAGGGAATCGGATGTGCGGAATCAGAGATGGGGAATCAGAGGCCGGGAATGAGAGGTGGTGAATCAGATATGGGGAATCAGAGGCGGGGAATCAGAGGCAGTGAATCAGACGCGGGGAATCAGAGGTGGGCAATCAGAGGCGGGGAATCAGATATGGGGAATCAGAGGCGGGGAATCAGAGGCGGGGAAACAGAGGCGGGGAATCAGATATGGGGAATCAGAGGTGGGGCATCAGAGGTTGTGAATCACAGATGGGGAATTAGAGGCGGGGAATCAGAGGCAGGGAATCAGACTCGGGGAATCAGAGTCGGGGATTCAGAGCTGGGGAATCAGAAGCGGGGAATCAGAGTTGGGGAATCAGAGGCAGGGAATCAGATATGGGGAATCAGAGGCAGGGAATCAGAGGCGGGGAATCAGAGGCAGGGAATCAGACGCGGGGAATCTGAGGCGGGGAATCAGAGGCAGGAAATCAGACACGGGGATTCAGAGGCAGGGAATCAGAGCTGGGGAAACAGAGGCGGGGAATCAGATATGGAGAATCAGAGGTGGGGAATCCGGGGCGGGGAATCAGTGGCAGGGAATCAGAGGCCGGGAATAAAAGGCGGGGAATCAGAGCTGGGGAATCAGAGGCGGGGAATCAGAGTTGGGGAATCAGAGGAGGGGAATCAGATATAGGGAAACAGAGGCCGGAATCAGAGGCAGGGAAACAGTGGCGGGGAATCAGATATGGGGAATCAGATGCTGGGAATAAGAGGCCGGGAATCAGAGGTGGGGAATCAGAGTCTGGGAATCAGAGATGGGGATTCAGAGGCGGGGAATGAGATATGGAGAATCAGAGGCGGGGAATCAGGGGCGGGGAAACAGAGGTGGGGAATCAGATATGGGGAATCAGAGGTGGCGAATCAAAGGCGGTGAATCAGAGATGGGGAATCAGAGGCGGGGAATCAGAGGCAGGGAATCAGATGAGGGGATTCAGAGGCGGGGAATCAGAGCTGGCGAATCAGAGGCGGGGAATCAGAGGTGGGCAATCAGAGCCGGGGAATCAGATATGGGGAATCAGAGGCGGGGAATCAGAGGCGGGGAAACAGAGGCGGGGAATCAGATATGGGGAATCAAGGCGGGGAATCAGAGGGAGGGAATCAGACGCGGGGAATCAGAGGCGGGGATTCAGAGCTGGGGAATCAGAGGCGGGGAATCAGAGTTGGGGAATCAGAGACAGGGAATCAGATATGGGGAATCAGAGGCGGGGAATCAGAGGCGGGGAAACAGAGGCGGGGAATCAGATATGGGGAATCAGAGGTGGGGAATCAGGGGCAGGGAATCAGTGGCAGGGAATCAGAGGCGGGGAATCTGAGGAGGGGAATCAGAGGCTGGGAATCAGACACGGGGAATCAGAGGCGGGGAATCAGAGATGGGGAATCAGAGGCGGGGAATCAGAGGCAGGGAATCGGATGCCGGGAATCAGAGGTGGGGAATCAGAGCTGGGGAATCAGAGGCGGGGAATCAGAGTTGGGAAATCAGAGGCGGGGAATCAGATATGGGGAAATAGAGGCGGGGAATCAGATATGGGGAATCAGAGGTGTGGAATCAGAGGTTGGGAATCAGAGGCAGGGAATCAGAGGCGGGGAAACAGAGGCGGGGAATCAGATATGGGGAATCAGAGGTGGCAAATCAAAGGCGGTGAAACAGAGATGGGGAATCAGAGGCGGGGAATCAGAGGCAGGGAATCAGAGCTGGGGAAACAGAGGCGGGGAATCAGATATGGGGAATCAGAGGTGGGGAATCAGGGGAGGGAAATCAGTGGCAGGGAATCAGAGGCCGGGAATAAAAGGCGGGGAATCAGAGCTGGGGAATCAGAGGCGGGGAATCAGAGTTGGGGAATCAGAGGAGGGGAATCAGATATGGGGAAACAGAGGCCGGGAATCAGAGGCAGGGAAACAGAGGCGGGGAATCAGATATGGGGAAACAGAGGTGGGGAATTAGAGGTTGCGAATCAGAGGCGGGGAATCAGAGGCGGGGAATCAGAGGCAGGGAATCGGATGTGCGGAATCAGAGATGGGGAATCAGAGGTGGGGATTCAGAGGTGGTGAATCAGAGAAGGGGAATCAGAGGCTGGGAATCAGAGGCAGGGAATCAGACGCAGGGAATCAGAGGCGGGGAATCATAGCTGGCGAATTAGAGGAGGGGAATCAGAGTTGGGGAATCAGAGTCGGGGAATCAGATATGGGGAAACAGAGGCGGGGAATCAGAGGCGGGGAATTTGAGGTTGCGAATCAGAGGCGGGGAATCAGAGGCAGCGAATCGGATATGGGGAATCAGAGGTGGGGATTCAGAGGTGGTGAATCAGAAAAGGGGAATCAGAGGCTGTGAATCAGAGGCAGGGAATCAGACGCAGGGAATCAGAGGCGGGGAATCATAGCTGGCGAATTAGTGGAGGGGAATCAGAGTTGGGGAATCAGAGGCGGGGAATCAGATATGGGGAAACAGAGGCGGGGAATCAGAGGCGGGGAAACAGAGGCGGGGAATCAGATATGGGGAATCAGAGGTGGGGAATCAGAGGCAGGGAATCAGATGTGCGGAATCAGAGATGGGGAATCAGAGGCAGGGAATCAGAATCTGAAGCAGGGAATCAGAGGCCGGGAATCAGAGGCCAGAATCAGATGCTGGGAATCAGAGGCCTGGAATCAGAGGCGGGGAATCAGAGGCAGGGAATCTGATGCGGGGAATCAGAGGCGGGGAATCAGAGCTGGGGAATCAGAGGCAGGGAATCGGATGTGCGGAATCAGAGATGGGGAATCAGAGGCCGGGAATGAGAGGTGGTGAATCAGATATGGGGAATCAGAGGCGGGGAATCAGAGGCAGTGAATCAGACGCGGGGAATCAGAGGTGGGCAATCAGAGGCGGGGAATCAGATATGGGGAATCAGAGGCGGGGAATCAGAGGCGGGGAAACAGAGGCGGGGAATCAGATATGGGGAATCAGAGGTGGGGCATCAGAGGTTGTGAATCACAGATGGGGAATTAGAGGCGGGGAATCAGAGGCAGGGAATCAGACTCGGGGAATCAGTGTCGGGGATTCAGAGCTGGGGAATCAGAAGCGGAGAATCAGAGTTGGGGAATCAGAGGCGGGGAATCAGATATGGGGAAACAGAGGTGGGGAATCAGAGGCGGGGAAACAGAGGCAGGGAATCAGATATGGGGAATCAGAGGCGGGAATCAGAGGTGGGGAATCATAGGCAGGGAATCGGATGTGCGGAATCAGAGATGGGGAATCAGAGGCCGGGAATGAGAGGTGGTGAATCAGATATGGGGAATCAGAGGCGGGGAATCAGAGGCAGTGAATCAGACGCGGGGAATCACAGGTGGGCAATCAGAGGCGGGGAATCAGATATGGGGAATCAGAGGCGGGGAATCAGAGGCGGGGAAACAGAGGCGGGGAATCAGATATGGGGAATCAGAGGTGGGGAATCAGAGGCAGGGAATCAGATGTGCGGAATCAGAGATGGGGAATCAGAGGCAGGGAATCAGAATCTGAAGCAGGGAATCAGAGGCCGGGAATCAGAGGCCAGAATCAGATGCTGGGAATCAGAGGCCTGGAATCAGAGGCGGGGAATCAGAGGCAGGGAATCTGATGCGGGGAATCAGAGGCGGGGAATCAGAGCTGGGGAATCAGAGGCAGGGAATCGGATGTGCGGAATCAGAGATGGGGAATCAGAGGCCGGGAATGAGAGGTGGTGAATCAGATATGGGGAATCAGAGGCGGGGAATCAGAGGCAGTGAATCAGACGCGGGGAATCAGAGGTGGGCAATCAGAGGCGGGGAATCAGATATGGGGAATCAGAGGCGGGGAATCAGAGGCGGGGAAACAGAGGCGGGGAATCAGATATGGGGAATCAGAGGTGGGGCATCAGAGGTTGTGAATCACAGATGGGGAATTAGAGGCGGGGAATCAGAGGCAGGGAATCAGACTCGGGGAATCAGTGTCGGGGATTCAGAGCTGGGGAATCAGAAGCGGGGAATCAGAGTTGGGGAATCAGAGGCGGGGAATCAGATATGGGGAAACAGAGGTGGGGAATCAGAGGCGGGGAAACAGAGGCAGGGAATCAGATATGGGGAATCAGAGGCGGGAATCAGAGGTGGGGAATCATAGGCAGGGAATCGGATGTGCGGAATCAGAGATGGGGAATCAGAGGCCGGGAATGAGAGGTGGTGAATCAGATATGGGGAATCAGAGGCGGGGAATCAGAGGCAGTGAATCAGACGCGGGGAATCACAGGTGGGCAATCAGAGGCGGGGAATCAGATATGGGGAATCAGAGGCGGGGAATCAGAGGCGGGGAAACAGAGGCGGGGAATCAGATATGGGGAATCAGAGGTGGGGCATCAGAGGTTGTGAATCACAGATGGGGAATTAGAGGCGGGGAATCAGAGGCAGGGAATCAGACTCGGGGAATCAGAGTCGGGGATTCAGAGCTGGGGAATCAGAAGCGGGGAATCAGAGTTGGGGAATCAGAGGCGGGGATTCAGATATGGGGAATCAGAGGCAGGGAATCAGAGGCGGGGAATCAGAGGCAGGGAATCAGACGCGGGGAATCTGAGGCGGGGAATCAGAGCTGGGGAATCAGAGGTGGGGAATCAGAGTTGGGGAATCAGAGGCAGGGAATTGGATGTGCGGAATCAGAGATGGGGAATCAGAGGTGGGGAATCAGAGGCGGTGAATCAGAGATGGGGAATCAGAGGCGGGGAATCAGAGGCAGGATATCAGACACGGGGATTCAGAGGCTGGGAATCAGACGGGGGGAATCAAAGGCGGGGAATCAGAGCTGGGGAATCTGAGGCAGGGAATCAGAGTTGGGGATTCACAGGCGGGGAATCAGATATGGGGAAACAGAGGCGGGGAATCAGAGGCGGGAAAACAGAGGCGGGGAATTAGATATGGGGAATCAGAGATGGGGAATCAGAGGTGGGGAATTTGAGGTTGCGAATCAGAGGCGGGGAATCAGAGGCGGGGAATCAGAGGCAGGGAATCGGATATAGGGAATCAGAGGTGGGGATTCAGAGGTGGTGAATCAGAAAAGGGGAATCAGAGGCTGGGAATCAGAGACAGGGAATCAGACGCAGGGAATCAGAGGCGGGGAATCATAGCTGGCGAATTAGTGGAGGGGAATCAGAGTTGGGGAATCAGAGGCGGGGAATCAGATATGGGGAAACAGAGGCGGGGAATCAGAGGCGGGGAAACAGAGGCGGGGAATCAGATATGGGGAATTAGAGGCGGGGAATCAGAGGCAGGGAATCAGACTCGGGGAATCAGAGTCGGGGATTCAGAGCTGGGGAATCAGAAGCGGGGAATCAGAGTTGGGGAATCAGAGGCGGGGAATCAGATATGGGGAATCAGAGGCAGGGAATCAGAGGCGGGGAATCAGAGGCAGGGAATCAGACGCGGGGAATCTGAGGCGGGGAATCAGAGCTGGGGAATCAGAGGTGGGGAATCAGAGTTGGGGAATCAGAGGCAGGGAATTGGATGTGCGGAATCAGAGATGGGGAATCAGAGGTGGGGAATCAGAGGCGGTGAATCAGAGATGGGGAATCAGAGGCGGGGAATCAGAGGCAGGAAATCAGACACGGGGATTCAGAGGCTGGGAATCAGACGGGGGGAATCAAAGGCGGGGAATCAGAGCTGGGGAATCTGAGGCAGGGAATCAGAGTTGTGGATTCAGAGGCGGGGAATCAGATATGGGGAAACAGAGGCGGGGAATCAGAGGCGGGAAAACAGAGGCGGGGAATTAGATATGGGGAATCAGAGGTGGGGAATCAGAGGTGGGGAATTTGAGGTTGCGAATCAGAGGCGGGGAATCAGAGGCGGGGAATCAGAGGCAGGGAATCGGATATGGGGAATCAGAGGTGGGGATTCAGAGGTGGTGAATCAGAAAAGGGGAATCAGAGGCTGGGAATCAGAGACAGGGAATCAGACGCAGGGAATCAGAGGCGGGGAATCATAGCTGGCGAATTATTGGATGGGAATCAGAGTTGGGGAATCAGAGGCGGGGAATCAGATATGGGGAAACAGAGGCGGGGAATCAGAGGCGGGGAAACAGAGGCGGGGAATCAGATATGGGGAATCAGAGGTGGGGAATCAGAGGCAGGGAATCAGATGTGCGGTATCAGAGATGGGGAATCAGAGGCAGGGAATCAGAATCTGAAGCAGGGAATCAGAGGCCGGGAATCAGAGGCCAGAATCAGATGATGGGAATCAGAGGCCTGGAATCAGAGGCGGGGAATCAGAGGCAGGGAATCTGATGCGGGGAATCAGAGGCGGGGAATCAGAGCTGGGGAATCAGAGGCAGGGTATTAGAGTTGGGGAATCAGAGGCGGGGAATGAGAGGTGGTGAATCAGATATGGGGAATCAGAGACGGGGAATCAGAGGCAGTGAATCAGACGCGGGGAATCAGAGGTGGGCAATCAGAGGCGGGGAATCAGATATGGGGAATCAGAGGCGGGGAATCAGAGGCGGGGAAACAGAGGCGGGGAATCAGATATGGGGAATCAGAGGTGGGGCATCAGAGGTTGTGAATCACAGATGGGGAATTAGAGGCGGGGAATCAGAGGCAGGGAATCAGACTCGGGGAATCAGTGTCGGGGATTCAGAGCTGGGGAATCAGAAGCGGGGTATCAGAGTTGGGGAGTCAGAGGCGGGGAATCAGATATGGGGAATCAGAGGCAGGGAATCAGAGGCGGGGAATCAGAGGCAGGGAATCAGACGCGGGGAATCTGAGGCGGGGAATCAGAGCTGGGGAATCAGAGGTGGGGAATCAGAGTTGGGGAATCAGAGGCAGGGAATTGGATGTGCGGAATCAGAGATGGGGAATCAGAGGTGGGGAATCAGAGGCGGTGAATCAGAGATGGGGAATCAGAGGCGGGGAATCAGAGGCAGGAAATCAGACACGGGGATTCAGAGGCTGGGAATCAGACGGGGGGAATCAAAGGCGGGGAATCAGAGCTGGGGAATCTGAGGCAGGGAATCAGAGTTGGGGATTCAGAGGCGGGGAATCAGATATGGGGAAACAGAGGCGGGGAATCAGAGGCGGGAAAACAGAGGCAGGGAATTAGATATGGGGAATCAGAGGTGGGGAATCAGAGGTGGTGAATCAGAGATGGGGAATCAGAGGTGGGGAATCAGAGGCAGGGAATCGGACGCCGGGAATCAGAGGCGGGGAATCAGAGCTGGGGAATCAGAGGCGGGGAATCAGAGTTGGGGAATCAGAGGCGGGGAATCAGATATGGGGAAATAGAAGCGGGGAATCAGATATGGGGAATCAGAGGTGTGGAATCAGAGGTTGGGAATCAGAGGCAGGGAATAAGAGGCGGGGAAACAGAGGCTGGGAATCAGATATGGGGAATTAGAGGTGGCGAATCAAATGCGGTGAAACAGAGATGGGGAATCAGGGCAGGGAATCAGAGGCAGGGAATCAGAGCTGGGGAAACAGAGGCGGGGCATCAGATATGGAGAATCAGAGGTGGGGAATCCGGGGCGGGGAATCAGTGGCAGGGAATCAGAGGCCGGGAATAAAAGGCGGGGTATCAGAGCTGGGGATTCAGAGGCGGGGAATCAGAGTTGGGGAATCAGAGGAGGGGAATCAGATATAGGGAAACAGAGGCCGGAATCAGAGGCAGGGAAACAGAGGCGGGGAATCAGATATGGGGAATCAGATGCTGGGAATAAGAGGCCGGGAATCAGAGGTGGGGAATCAGAGTCTGGGAATCAGAGATGGGGATTCAGAGGCGGGGAATGAGATATGGAGAATCAGAGGCGGGGAATCAGGGGCGGGGAAACAGAGGTGGGGAATCAGATATGGGGAATCAGAGGTGGCGAATCAAAGGCGGTGAATCAGAGATGGGGAATCAGAGGCGGGGAATCAGAGGCAGGGAATCAGATGCGGGGATTCAGAGGCGGGGAATCAGAGCTGGCGAATCAGAGGCGGGGAATCAGAGGTGGGCAATCAGAGCCGGGGAATCAGATATGGGGAATCAGAGGCGGGGAATCAGAGGCGGGGAAACAGAGGCGGGGAATCAGATATGGGGAATCAGAGGTGGGGAATCAGAGGTTGTGAATCAGAGATGGGGAATCAAGGCGGGGAATCAGAGGGAGGGAATCAGACGCGGGGAATCAGAGGCGGGGATTCAGAGCTGGGGAATCAGAGGCGGGGAATCAGAGTTGGGGAATCAGAGGCAGGGAATCAGATATGGGGAATCAGATATGGGGAATCAGAGGCGGGGAAACAGAGGCGGGGAATCAGATATGGGGAATCATAGGTGGGGAATCAGGGGCAGGGAATCAGTGGCAGGGAATCAGAGGCGGGGAATCTGAGGAGGGGAATCAGAGGCTGGGAATCAGACTCGGGGAATCAGAGTCGGGGATTCAGAGCTGGGGAATCAGAAGCGGGGAATCAGAGTTGGGGAATCAGAGGCGGGGAATCAGATATGGGGAATCAGAGGCAGGGAATCAGAGGCGGGGAATCAGAGGCAGGGAATCAGACGCGGGGAATCTGAGGCGGGGAATCAGAGCTGGGGAATCAGAGGTGGGGAATCAGAGTTGGGGAATCAGAGGCAGGGAATTGGATGTGCGGAATCAGAGATGGGGAATCAGAGGTGGGGAATCAGAGGCGGTGAATCAGAGATGGGGAATCAGAGGCGGGGAATCAGAGGCAGGAAATCAGACACGGGGATTCAGAGGCTGGGAATCAGACGGGGGGAATCAAAGGCGGGGAATCAGAGCTGGGGAATCTGAGGCAGGGAATCAGAGTTGTGGATTCAGAGGCGGGGAATCAGATATGGGGAAACAGAGGCGGGGAATCAGAGGCGGGAAAACAGAGGCGGGGAATTAGATATGGGGAATCAGAGGTGGGGAATCAGAGGTGGGGAATTTGAGGTTGCGAATCAGAGGCGGGGAATCAGAGGCGGGGAATCAGAGGCAGGGAATCGGATATGGGGAATCAGAGGTGGGGATTCAGAGGTGGTGAATCAGAAAAGGGGAATCAGAGGCTGGGAATCAGAGACAGGGAATCAGACGCAGGGAATCAGAGGCGGGGAATCATAGCTGGCGAATTATTGGAGGGGAATCAGAGTTGGGGAATCAGAGGCGGGGAATCAGATATGGGGAAACAGAGGCGGGGAATCAGAGGCGGGGAAACAGAGGCGGGGAATCAGATATGGGGAATCAGAGGTGGGGAATCAGAGGCAGGGAATCAGATGTGCGGAATCAGAGATGGGGAATCAGAGGCAGGGAATCAGAATCTGAAGCAGGGAATCAGAGGCCGGGAATCAGAGGCCAGAATCAGATGCTGGGAATCAGAGGCCTGGAATCAGAGGCGGGGAATCAGAGGCAGGGAATCTGATGCGGGGAATCAGAGGCGGGGAATCAGAACTGGGGAATCAGAGGCAGGGTATTAGAGTTGGGGAATCAGAGGCGGGGAATGAGAGGTGGTGAATCAGATATGGGGAATCAGAGGCGGGGAATCAGAGGCAGTGAATCAGACGCGGGGAATCAGAGGTGGGCAATCAGAGGCGGGGAATCAGATATGGGGAATCAGAGGCGGGGAATCAGAGGCGGGGAAACAGAGGCGGGGAATCAGATATGGGGAATCAGAGGTGGGGCATCAGAGGTTGTGAATCACAGATGGGGAATTAGAGGCGGGGAATCAGAGGCAGGGAATCAGACTCGGGGAATCAGTGTCGGGGATTCAGAGCTGGGGAATCAGAAGCGGGGTATCAGAGTTGGGGAGTCAGAGGCGGGGAATCAGATATGGGGAATCAGAGGCAGGGAATCAGAGGCGGGGAATCAGAGGCAGGGAATCAGACGCGGGGAATCTGAGGCGGTGAATCAGAGCTGGGGAATCAGAGGTGGGGAATCAGAGTTGGGGAATCAGAGGCAGGGAATTGGATGTGCGGAATCAGAGATGGGGAATCAGAGGTGGGGAATCAGAGGCGGTGAATCAGAGATGGGGAATCAGAGGCGGGGAATCAGAGGCAGGAAATCAGACACGGGGATTCAGAGGCTGGGAATCAGACGGGGGGAATCAAAGGCGGGGAATCAGAGCTGGGGAATCTGAGGCAGGGAATCAGAGTTGGGGATTCAGAGGCGGGGAATCAGATATGGGGAAACAGAGGCGGGGAATCAGAGGCGGGAAAACAGAGGCAGGGAATTAGATATGGGGAATCAGAGGTGGGGAATCAGAGGTGGTGAATCAGAGATGGGGAATCAGAGGTGGGGAATCAGAGGCAGGGAATCGGACGCCGGGAATCAGAGGCGGGGAATCAGAGCTGGGGAATCAGAGGCGGGGAATCAGAGTTGGGGAATCAGAGGCGGGGAATCAGATATGGGGAAATAGAAGCGGGGAATCAGATATGGGGAATCAGAGGTGTGGAATCAGAGGTTGGGAATCAGAGGCAGGGAATAAGAGGCGGGGAAACAGAGGCTGGGAATCAGATATGGGGAATTAGAGGTGGCGAATCAAATGCGGTGAAACAGAGATGGGGAATCAGGGCAGGGAATCAGAGGCAGGGAATCAGAGCTGGGGAAACAGAGGCGGGGCATCAGATATGGAGAATCAGAGGTGGGGAATCCGGGGCGGGGAATCAGTGGCAGGGAATCAGAGGCCGGGAATAAAAGGCGGGGAATCAGAGCTGGGGATTCAGAGGCGGGGAATCAGAGTTGGGGAATCAGAGGAGGGGAATCAGATATAGGGAAACAGAGGCCGGAATCAGAGGCAGGGAAACAGAGGCGGGGAATCAGATATGGGGAATCAGATGCTGGGAATAAGAGGCCGGGAATCAGAGGTGGGGAATCAGAGTCTGGGAATCAGAGATGGGGATTCAGAGGCGGGGAATGAGATATGGAGAAATAGAGGCGGGGAATCAGGGGCGGGGAAACAGAGGTGGGGAATCAGATATGGGGAATCAGAGGTGGCGAATCAAAGGCGGTGAATCAGAGATGGGGAATCAGAGGCGGGGAATCAGAGGCAGGGAATCAGATGCGGGGATTCAGAGGCGGGGAATCAGAGCTGGCGAATCAGAGGCGGGGAATCAGAGGTGGGCAATCAGAGCCGGGGAATCAGATATGGGGAATCAGAGGCGGGGAATCAGAGGCGGGGAAACAGAGGCGGGGAATCAGATATGGGGAATCAGAGGTGGGGAATCAGAGGTTGTGAATCAGAGATGGGGAATCAAGGCGGGGAATCAGAGGGAGGGAATCAGACGCGGGGAATCAGAGGCGGGGATTCAGAGCTGGGGAATCAGAGGCGGGGAATCAGAGTTGGGGAATCAGAGGCAGGGAATCAGATATGGGGAATCAGATATGGGGAATCAGAGGCGGGGAAACAGAGGCGGGGAATCAGATATGGGGAATCATAGGTGGGGAATCAGGGGCAGGGAATCAGTGGCAGGGAATCAGAGGCGGGGAATCTGAGGAGGGGAATCAGAGGCTGGGAATCAGACACGGGGAATCAGAGGCGGGGAATCAGAGATGGGGAATCAGAGGCGGGGAATCAGAGGCAGGGAATCGGATGCCGGGAATCAGAGGCGGGGAATCAGAGCTGGGGAATCAGAGGCGGGGAATCAGAGTTGGGGAATCAGAGGCGGGGAATCAGATATGGGGAAATAGAGGCGGGGAATCAGATATGGGGAATCAGAGGTGTGGAATCAGAGGTTTGGAATCAGAGGCAGGGAATCAGAGGCGGGGAAACAGAGGCGGGGAATCAGATATGGGGAATCAGAGGTGGCGAATCAAAGGCGGTGAAACAGAGATGGGGAATCAGAGGCGGGGAATCAGAGGCAGGGAATCAGAGCTGGGGAAACAGAGGCGGGGAATCAGATATGGGGAATCAGAGGTGGGGAATCAGGGGCGGGGAATCAGTGGCAGGGAATCAGAGGCCGGGAATAAAAGGCGGGGAATCAGAGCTGGGGAATCAGAGGCGGGGAATCAGGGTTGGGGAATCAGAGGAGGGGAATCAGATATGGGGAAACAGAGGCCGGGAATCAGAGGCAGGGAAACCGAGGCGGGGAATCAGATATGGGGAATCAGAGGTGGGGAATTAGAGGTTGCGAATCAGAGGCGGGGAATCAGAGGCGGGGAATCAGAGGCAGGGAATCGGATGTGCGGAATCAGAGATGGGGAATCAGAGGTGGGGATTCAGAGGTGGTGAATCAGAGAAGGGGAATCAGAGGCTGGGAATCAGAGGCAGGGAATCAGACGCAGGGAATCAGAGGCGGGGAATCATAGCTGGCGAATTAGAGGAGGGGAATCAGAGTTGGGGAATCAGAGTCGGGGAATCAGATATGGGGAAACAGAGGTGGGGAATCAGAGGCGGGGAAACAGAGGCGGGTAATCAGATATGGGGAATCAGAGGTTGGGAATCAGAGGCAGGGAATCAGATGTGCGGAATCAGAGATGGGGAATCAGAGGCAGGGAATCAGAATCAGAAGCAGGGAATCAGAGGCCGGGAATCAGAGGCCGGAATCAGATGCTGGGAATCAGAGGCCTGGAATCAGAGGCGGGGAATCAGAGGCAGGGAATCAGATGCGGGGAATCAGAGGCGGGGAATCAGAGCTGGGGAATCAGAGGCAGGGTATTAGAGTTGGGGAATCAGAGGCGGGGAATCAGATATGGGGAAACAGAGGTGGGGAATCAGAGGCGGGGAAACAGAGGCAGGGAATCAGATATGGGGAATCAGAGGCGGGGAATCAGAGGTGGTGAATCATAGGCAGGGAATCAGATGTGCAGAATCAGAGATGGGGAATCAGAGGCCGGGAATGAGAGGTGGTGAATCAGTTATGGGGAATCAGAGGCGGGGAATCAGAGGCAGGGAATCAGACGCGGGGAATCAGAGGTGGGCAATCAGAGGCGGGGAATCAGATATGGGGAATCAGAGGCGGGGAATCAGAGGCGGGGAAACAGAGGCGGGGAATCAGATATGGGGAATCAGAGGTGGGGCATCAGAAGTTGTGAATCACAGATGGGGAATTAGAGGCGGGGAATCAGAGGCAGGGAATCAGACGCGGGGAATCAGAGGCGGGGAATCAGAGTTGGGGAATCAGAGGCGGGGAATCAGATATGGGGAATCAGAGGCAGGGAATCAGAGGCGGGGAATCAGAGGCAGGGAATCAGAGGCGGGGAATCAGAGGCAGGGAATCAGACGCGGGGAATCTGAGGCGGGGAATCAGAGCTGGGGAATCAGAGGTGGGGAATCAGAGTTGGGGAATCAGAGGCAGGGAATTGGATGTGCGGAATCAGAGATGGGGAATCAGAGGTGGGGAATCAGAGTCGGTGAATCAGAGATGGGGAATCAGAGGCGGGGAATCAGAGGCAGGAAATCAGACACGGGGATTCAGAGGCTGGGAATCAGACGGGGGGAATCAAAGGCGGGGAATCAGAGCTGGGGAATATGAGGCAGGGAATCAGAGTTGGGGAATCAGAGGCGGGGAATCAGATATGGGGAATCAGAGGCAGGGAATCAGAGGCGGGGAATCAGATATGGGGAAACGGAGGCGGGGAATCAGAGGCGGGAAAACAGAGGCGGGGAATTAGATATGGGGAATCAGAGGTGGGGAATCAGAGGTGGTGAATCAGAGATGGGGAATCAGAGGCGGGGAATCAGAGGCAGGGAGTCGGACGCCGGGAATCAATGGCGGGGAATCAGAGCTGGGGAATCAGAGGCGGGGAATCAGAGTTGGGGAATCAGAGGCGGGGAATCAGATATGGGGAAATAGAGGCGGGGAATCAGATATGGGGAATCAGAGGTGTGGAATCAGAGGTTGGGAATCAGAGGCAGGGAATCAGAGGCGGGGAAACAGAGGCGGGGAATCAGATATGGGGAATCAGAGGTGGCGAATCAAAGGCGGTGAAACAGAGATGGGGAATCAGGGCAGGGAATCAGAGGCAGGGAATCAGAGCTGGGGAAACAGAGGCGCGGAATCAGATATGGGGAATCAGAGGTGGGGAATCAGGGGCGGGGAATCAGTGGCAGGGAATCAGAGCTGGGGAATCAGAGGCGGGGAATCAGAGGCAGGGAATCGGATGCCGGGAATCAGAGGCGGAAAATCAGAGCTGGGGAATCAGAGGCGGGGAATCAGAGTTGGGGAATCAGAGGCGGCGAAGCAGATATGGGGAAATAGAGGCGGGGAATCAGATATGGGGAATCAGAGGCGGGGAATCAGATATGGGGAATCAGAGGCTGGGAATCAGAGGGGTGGAAACAGAGGCGGGGAATAAGATATGGGGAATCAGAGGTGGGGAATCAGGGGCGGGGAATCAGTGGCAGGGAATCAGAGGCGGGGAATCATAGGCGGGGAATCAAAGGAAGGGAATCAGACACGGGGAATCAGAGGTGGGGAATCAGAGATGGGGAATCAGAGGCGGGGAATCACAGGCAGGGAATCAGACGCGGGGAATCAGAGGCGGGGAATCAGAGCTGGGGAATCAGAGGTGGGGAATCAGAGTCGGGGAATCATAGGCAGGGAATCGGTTGTGCGGAATCAGAGATGGGGAATCAGATGTGGGGAATCAGAGGCAGTGAATCAGAGGCGGGGAAACAGAGGCGGGGAATCAAATATAGGGAATCAGAGGTGGGGAATCAGAGGTTGTGAATCAGAGATGGGGAATCAAGGCGGGGAATCAGAGGCAGGGAATCAGACGCGGGGAATCAGAGGCGGGGATTCAGAGCTGGGGAATCAGAGGCGGTGAATCAGAGTTGGGGAATCAGAGGCAGGGAATCAGATATGGGGAATCAGAGGTGGCGAATCAGAGGCGGGGAAACAGAGGCGGGGAATCAGATATGGGGAATCAGAATTGGGGAATCAGGGGCAGGGAATCAGTGGCAGGGAATCAGAGGCGGGGAATCAGAGGCGGGGAATCAGAGGCAGGGAATCAGACACGGGGAATCATAGGCGGGGAATCAGAGATGGGGAATCAGAGGCGGGGAATCAGAGGCAGGGAATCGGACTCCGGGAATCAGAGTCGGGGAATCAGAGCTGGGGAATCAGAGGCGGGGAATCAGAGTTGGGGAATCAGAGGCGGGGAATCAGATATGGGGAAATAGAGGCGGGGAATCAGATATGGGGAATCAGAGGTGTGGAATCAGAGGTTGGGAATCAGAGGCAGGGAATCAGAGTCGGGGAAACAGAGGCGGGTAATCAGATATGGGGAATCAGAGGTGGCGAATCAAAGGCGGTGAAACAGAGATGGGGAATCAGGGCAGGGAATCAGAGGCAGGGAATCAAACACGGGGAATCAGAGCTGGGGAATCAGAGGCGGGGAATCAGAGTTGGGAATCAGAGGCGGGGAATCAGAGGCGGGGAAACAGAGGCGGGGAATCAGATATGGGGAATCAGAGGGGGGGAATCCGAGGTTGGGAATCAGAGGCAGGGAATCAGAGGCGGGGAATCAGAGGCGGGGAATCAGAGGCGGGGAATCAGAGCTGGGGAATCAGAGGTGGGGAATCAGATTTGGGGAATCAGAGGCGGGGACTTAGATATTGGGAAACAGAGGCGGGGAATCAGAGGCGGGGAAACCCAGGCGGGGAATCAGATATGGGGAATCAGAGGTGGGGAATCAGAGGCAAGGAATCAGATGTGCGGAATCAGAGATGGGGAATCAGAGGCAGGGAATCAGAATCAGAAGCAGGGAATCAGAGGCCGGGAATTAGAGGCCGGAATCAGATGCTGGGAATCAGAGGCCTGGAATCAGAGGCGGGGAATCAGAGGCAGGGAATCAGATGCGGGGAATCATAGGCGGGGAATCAGAGCTGGGGAATCAGAGGCGGGGTATTAGAGTTGGGGAATCAGAGGCGGGGAATCAGATATGGGGAAACAGAGGTGGGGAATCAGAGGCGGGGAAACAGAGGCAGGGAATCAGATATGGGGAATCAGAGGCGGGGAATCAGAGGTGGGGAATCATAGGCAGGGAATCGGATGTGCGGAATCAGAGATGGGGAATCAGAGGATGGGAATCAGAGGTGGTGAATCAGAGATGGGGAATCAGAGGCGGGGAATCAGAGGCGGGGAATCAGACGCGGGGAATCAGAGGTGGGCAATCAGAGGCGGGGAATCAGATATGGGGAATCAGAGGCGGGGAATCAGAGGTTGTGAATCACAGATGGGGAATCAGAGGCGGGGAATCAGAGGCAGGGAATCAGACGCAGGGAATCAGAGGCGGGGATTCAGAGCTGGGGAATCAGAGGCGGGGAATCAGAGTTGGGGAATCAGAGGCGGGGAATCAGATATGGGGAATCAGAGGCGGGGAATCAGAGGCAGGGAATCAGACACGGGGAATCAGAGGCGGGGAATCAGAGATGGGGAATCAGAGGCGGGGAATCAGAGGCAGGGAATCGGATGCCGGGAATCAGAGGCGGGAAATCAGAGGCAGGAAATCAGACAGGGATTCAGAGGCTGGGAATCAGACGGGGGGGAATCAAAGGCGGGGAATCAGAGCTGGTGAATCAGAGGCAGGGAATAAGAGTTGGGGATTCAGAGGCGGGGAATCAGATATGGGGAAACAGAGGCGGGGAATGAGAGGCGGGCAAGCAGAGGCGGGGAATTAGATATGGGGAATCAGAGGTGGGAAATCAGAGGTGGTGAATCAGAGATGGGGAATCACAGGCGGGGAATCAGAGGCAGCGAATAGAACGCGGGGAATCAGAGGCAGGGAATCAGAGCTGGGGAATCAGAGGCGGGGAATCAGATATGGGGAAAGAGAGGCGGGGAATCAGAGGCGGGGAAACAGAGGCGGGGAATCAGACATGGGGAATCGGATGCGGGGAATCAGAGGCGGGGAATCAGAGCTGGGGAATCAGAGGTGGGGAATCAGAGTTGGGGCATCAGAGGTGGGGAATTAGATAT
Source organism: Narcine bancroftii (assembly GCF_036971445.1). NCBI lineage: Eukaryota > Metazoa > Chordata > Chondrichthyes > Torpediniformes > Narcinidae > Narcine > Narcine bancroftii. The sequence goes on from NC_091474.1 coordinate 117,433,289, forward strand.
GGGGAAACAGAGGCGGGGAATCAGAGGCGGGGAAACAGAGGCGGGGAATCAGATATGGGGAATCAGAGGTGGGGAATCAGAGGCAGGGAATCAGATGTGCGGAATCAGAGATGGGGAATCAGAGGCAGGGAATCAGAATCAGAAGCGGGGAATCAGAGGCCGGGAATCAGAGGCCGGGTATCAGATGCTGGGAATAAGAGGCCGGGAATCAGAGGTGGGGAATCAGAGTCTGGGAATCAGAGATGGGGATTCAGAGGTGGGGAATGAGATATGGAGAATCAGAGGCGGGGAATCAGAGGCGGGTAAACAGAGGTGGGGAATCAGATATGGGGAAATAGAGGCGGGGAATCAGATATGGGGAATCAGAGGTGTGGAATCAGAGGTTGGGAATCAGAGGCAGCGAATCTGAGTCGGGGAAACAGAGGCGGGTAATCAGATATGGGGAATCAGAGGTGGCGAATCAAAGGCGGTGAAACAGAGATGGGGAATCAGGGCAGGGAATCAGAGGCAGGGAATCAAACACGGGGAATCAGAGCTGGGGAATCAGAGGCGGGGAATCAGAGTTGGGAATCAGAGGCGGGGAATCAGAGGCGGGGAAACAGAGCGGGGAATCAGATATGGGGAATCAGAGGTGGGGAATCCGAGGTTGGGAATCAGAGGCAGGGAATCAGAGGCGGGGAATCAGAGGCAGGGAATCAGAGGAAGGGAATCAGATGTGCGGATTCGGAGATGGGGAATCAGAGGCAGGGAATCAGAGGCGGGGAATCAGAGGCGGGCAATCAGAGGCCGGGAATCAGATATGGGAAAACAGAGGCGGGGAATCCGAGGCGGGGAAACAGAGGCGGGGAATCAGATATGGGGAATCAGAGGTGGGGAATCAGAGGTTGGGAATCAGAGGCAGGGAATCAGAGGCTTGGAATCAGATGCAGGGAATCAGATGCGGGGAATCAGAGGCGGGGAATCAGAGCTGGGGAATCAGAGGTGGGGAATCGGATTTGGGGAATCAGAGGCGGGGACTTAGATATTGGGAAACAGAGGCGGGGAATCAGAGGCGGGGAAACCCAGGCGGGGAATCAGATATGGGGAATCAGAGGTGGGGAATCAGAGGCAAGGAATCAGATGTGCGGAATCAGAGATGGGGAATCAGAGGCAGGGAATCAGAGGCCGGGAATTAGAGGCCGGAATCAGATGCTGGGAATCAGAGGCCTGGAATCAGAGGCGGGGAATCAGTGGCAGGGAATCAGATGCGGGGAATCAGAGGCGGGGAATCAGAGCTGGGGAATCAGAGGCGGGGTATTAGAGTTGGGGAATCAGAGGCGGGGAATCAGATATGGGGAAACAGAGGTGGGGAATCAGAGGCGGGGAAACAGAGGCAGGGAATCAGATATGGGGAATCAGAGGCGGGGAATCAGAGGTGGGGAATCATAGGCAGGGAATCGGATGTGCGGAATCAGAGATGGGGAATCAGAGGCTGGGAATCTGAGGTTGTGAATCAGAGATGGGGAATCAGAGGCGGGGAATCAGAGGCGGGGAATCAGACGCGGGGAATCAGAGGTGGGCAATCATAGGCGGGGAATCAGATATGGGGAATCAGAGGCGGGGAATCAGAGGCGGGGAAACAGAGGCGGGGAATCAGATATGGGGAATCAGAGGTTGGGCATCAGAGGTTGTGAATCACAGATGGGGAATCAGAGGCGGGGAATCAGAGGCAGGGAATCAGACGCGGGGAATCAGAGGCGGGGATTCAGAGCTGGGGAATCAGAGGCGGGGAATCAGAGTTGGGGAATCAGAGGCGGGGAATCAGATATGGGGAATCAGAGGCAGGGAATCAGAGGCGGGAAAACAGAGGCGGGGAATCAGATATGGGGAATCAGAGGCGGGGAATCAGAGGCGGGGAATCAGACATGGGGAATCAGAGGTGGGGAATCAGAGATGGGGAATCAGAGGCGGGGAATCAGAGGCAGGGAATCGGATGCCGGGAATCAGAGGCGGGAAATCAGAGCTGGGGAATCAGAGGCGGGGAATCAGAGTTGGGGAATCAGAGGCGGCGAAGCAGATATGGGGAAATAGAGGCGGGGAATCAGATATGGGGAATCAGAGGCGGGGAATTAGATATGGGGAATCAGAGGCAGGAAATCAGACAGGGATTCAGAGGCTGGGAATCAGACGGGGGGGAAACAAAGGCGGGGAATCAGAGCTGGTGAATCAGAGGCAGGGAATAAGAGTTGGGGATTCAGAGGCGGGGAATCAGATATGGGGAAACAGAGGCGGGGAATGAGAGGCGGGCAAGCAGAGGCGGGGAATTAGATATGGGGAATCAGAGGTGGGAAATCAGAGGTGGTGAATCAGAGATGGGGAATCACAGGCGGGGAATCAGAGGCAGCGAATAGAACGCGGGGAATCAGAGGCAGGGAATCAGAGCTGGGGAATCAGAGGCGGGGAATCAGATATGGGGAAAGAGAGGCGGGGAATCAGAGGCGGGGAAACAGAGGCGGGGAATCAGACATGGGGAATCGGATGCGGGGAATCAGAGGCGGGGAATCAGAGCTGGGGAATCAGAGGTGGGGAATCAGAGTTGGGGCATCAGAGGTGGGGAATTAGATATGGGGAAACAGAGGCGGGGAATCAGAGGCGGGGAAACAGAGGCGGGGAATCAGATATGGGGAATCAGAGGTGGGGAATCAGAGGCAGGGAATCAGATGTGCGGAATCAGAGATGGGGAATCAGAGGCAGGGAATCAGAATCAGAAGCGGGGAATCAGAGGCCGGGAATCAGAGGCCGGGTATCAGATGCTGGGAATAAGAGGCCGGGAATCAGAGGTGGGGAATCAGAGTCTGGGAATCAGAGATGGGGATTCAGAGGTGGGGAATGAGATATGGAGAATCAGAGGCGGGGAATCAGAGGCGGGTAAACAGAGGTGGGGAATCAGATATGGGGAAATAGAGGCGGGGAATCAGATATGGGGAATCAGAGGTGTGGAATCAGAGGTTGGGAATCAGAGGCAGCGAATCTGAGTCGGGGAAACAGAGGCGGGTAATCAGATATGGGGAATCAGAGGTGGCGAATCAAAGGCGGTGAAACAGAGATGGGGAATCAGGGCAGGGAATCAGAGGCAGGGAATCAAACACGGGGAATCAGAGCTGGGGAATCAGAGGCGGGGAATCAGAGTTGGGAATCAGAGGCGGGGAATCAGAGGCGGGGAAACAGAGCGGGGAATCAGATATGGGGAATCAGAGGTGGGGAATCCGAGGTTGGGAATCAGAGGCAGGGAATCAGAGGCGGGGAATCAGAGGCAGGGAATCAGAGGAAGGGAATCAGATGTGCGGATTCGGAGATGGGGAATCAGAGGCAGGGAATCAGAGGCGGGGAATCAGAGGCGGGCAATCAGAGGCCGGGAATCAGATATGGGAAAACAGAGGCGGGGAATCCGAGGCGGGGAAACAGAGGCGGGGAATAAGATATGGGGAATCAGAGGTGGGGAATCAGAGGTTGGGAATCAGAGGCAGGGAATCAGAGGCTTGGAATCAGATGCAGGGAATCAGATGCGGGGAATCAGAGGCGGGGAATCAGAGCTGGAGAATCAGAGGTGGGGAATCGGATTTGGGGAATCAGAGGCGGGGACTTAGATATTGGGAAACAGAGGCGGGGAATCAGAGGCGGGGAAACCCAGGCGGGGAATCAGATATGGGGAATCAGAGGTGGGGAATCAGAGGCAAGGAATCAGATGTGCGGAATCAGAGATGGGGAATCAGAGGCAGGGAATCAGAGGCCGGGAATTAGAGGCCGGAATCAGATGCTGGGAATCAGAGGCCTGGAATCAGAGGCGGGGAATCAGTGGCAGGGAATCAGATGCGGGGAATCAGAGGCGGGGAATCAGAGCTGGGGAATCAGAGGCGGGGTATTAGAGTTGGGGAATCAGAGGCGGGGAATCAGATATGGGGAAACAGAGGTGGGGAATCAGAGGCGGGGAAACAGAGGCAGGGAATCAGATATGGGGAATCAGAGGCGGGGAATCAGAGGTGGGGAATCATAGGCAGGGAATCGGATGTGCGGAATCAGAGATGGGGAATCAGAGGCTGGGAATCAGAGGTGGTGAATCAGAGATGGGGAATCAGAGGCGGGGAATCAGAGGCGGGGAATCAGACGCGGGGAATCAGAGGTGGGCAATCATAGGCGGGGAATCAGATATGGGGAATCAGAGGCGGGGAATCAGAGGCGGGGAAACAGAGGCGGGGAATCAGATATGGGGAATCAGAGGTTGGGCATCAGAGGTTGTGAATCACAGATGGGGAATCAGAGGCGGGGAATCAGAGGCAGGGAATCAGACGCGGGGAATCAGAGGCGGGGATTCAGAGCTGGGGAATCAGAGGCGGGGAATCAGAGTTGGGGAATCAGAGGCGGGGAATCAGATATGGGGAATCAGAGGCAGGGAATCAGAGGCGGGAAAACAGAGGCGGGGAATCAGATATGGGGAATCAGAGGCGGGGAATCAGAGGCGGGGAATCAGACATGGGGAATCAGAGGTGGGGAATCAGAGATGGGGAATCAGAGGCGGGGAATCAGAGGCAGGGAATCGGATGCCGGGAATCAGAGGCGGGAAATCAGAGCTGGGGAATCAGAGGCGGGGAATCAGAGTTGGGGAATCAGAGGCGGCGAAGCAGATATGGGGAAATAGAGGCGGGGAATCAGATATGGGGAATCAGAGGCGGGGAATTAGATATGGGGAATCAGAGGCTGGGAATCAGAGGGGGGGATACAGAGGCGGGGAATAAGATATGGGGAATCAGAGGTGGGGAGTCAGGGGCGGGGAATCAGTGGCAGGGAATCAGAGGCGGGGAATCAGAGGCGGGGAATCAAAGGAAGGGAATCAGGCACGGGGAATCAGAGGTGGGGAATCAGAGATGGGGAATCAGAGGCGGGGAATAACAGGCAGGGAATCAGACGCGGGGAATCAGAGGCGGGGAATCAGAGCTGGGGAATCAGAGGTGGGGAATCAGAGTCGGGGAATCAGAGGCAGGGAATCGGTTGTGCGGAATCAGAGATGGGGAATCAGATGTGGGGAATCAGAGGCAGTGAATCAGAGATGGGGAATCAGAGGCGGGGAATCAGAGGCAGGAAATAAGACAGGGATTCTTAGGCTGGGAATCAGACGGGGGGAATCAAAGGCGGGGAATCAGAGCTGGTGAATCAGAGGCAGGGAATCAGAGTTGGGGATTCAGAGGCGGGGAATCAGATATGGGGAAACAGAGGCGGGGAATGAGAGGCGGGCAAGCAGAGGCGGGGAATTAGATATGGGGAATCAGATGTGGGAAATCAGAGGTGGTGAATCAGAGATGGGGAATCACAGGCGGGGAATCAGACGCAGCGAATCGAACGCGGGGAATCAGAGGCAGGGAATCAGAGCTGGGGAATCAGAGGCGGGGAATCAGATATGGGGAAACAGAGGCGGGGAATCAGAGGCGGGGAAACAGAGGCGGGGAATCAGACATGGGGAATCGGATGCGGGGAATCAGAGGCGGGGAATCAGAGCTGGGGAATCAGAGGTGGGGAATCAGAGTTGGGGCATCAGAGGTGGGGAATTAGATATGGGGAAACAGAGGCGGGGAATCAGAGGCGGGGAAACAGATGCGGGGAATCAGATATGGGGAATCAGAGGTGGGGAATCAGAGGCAGGGAATCAGATGTGCGGAATCAGAGATGTGGAATCAGAGGCAGGGAATCAGAATCAGAAGAGGGGAATCAGAGGCCGGGAATCAGAGGCCGGGAATCAGATGCTGGGAATAAGAGGCCGGGAATCAGAGGTGGGGAATCAGAGTCTGGGAATCAGAGATGGGGATTCAGAGGCGGGGAATGAGATATGGAGAATCAGAGGCGGGGAATCAGAGGCGGGGAAACAGAGGTGGGGAATCAGATATGGGGAATCAGAGGTGGCGAATCAAAGGCGGTGAATCAGAGATGGGGAATCAGAGGCGGGGAATCAGAGGCAGGGAATCAGATGCGGGGATACAGAGGCGGGGAATCAGAGCTGGCGAATCAGAGGCGGGGAATCAGAGGTGGGCAATCAGAGCCGGGGAATCAGATATGGGGAATCAGAGGCTGGGAAACAGAGGCGGGGAATCAGATATGGGGAATCAGAGGTGGGGAATCAGAGGTTGTGAATCAGAGATGGGGAATCAAGGCGGGGAATCAGAGGGAGGGAATCAGATGCGGGGAATCAGTGGCGGGGATTCAGAGCTGGGGAATCAGAGGCGGGGAATCAGAGTTGGGGAATCAGAGGCAGGGAATCAGATATGGGGAATCAGAGGCGGGGAATCAGAGGCGGGGAAACAGAGGCGGGGAATCAGATATGGGGAATCAGAGGTGGGGAATCAGGGGCAGGGAATCAGTGGCAGGGAATCAGAGGCGGGGAATCTGAGCCGGGGAATCAGAGGCAGGGAATCAGACACGGGGAATCAGAGGCGGGGAATCAGAGATGGTGAATCAGAGGCGGGGAATCAGAGGCAGGGAATCGGACGCCGGGAATCAGAGGCGGGGAATCAGAGCTGGGGAATCAGAGGCGGGGAATCAGAGTTGGGGAATCAGAGGCGGGGAATCAGATATGGGGAAATAGAGGCGGGGAATCAGATATGGGGAATCAGAGGTGTGGAATCAGAGGTTGGGAATCAGAGGCAGGGAATCAGAGGCGGGGAAACAGAGGCGGGGAATCAGATATGGGGAATCAGAGGTGGCGAATCAAAGGCGGTGAAACAGAGATGGGGAATCAGGGCAGGGAATCAGAGGCAGGGAATCAGAGCTGGGGAAACAGAGGCGGGGAATCAGATATGGGGAATCAGAGGTGGGGAATCAGGGGCGGGGAATCAGTGGCAGGGAATTAGAGATGGGGAATCAGAAGTGGGGAATCAGAGCTGGGGAAACAGAGGCGGGGAATCAGATATGGGGAATCAGAGGTGGCGAATCAGGGGCGGGGAATCAGTGGCAGGGAATCAGAGGCCGGGAATAAAAGGCGGGGAATCAGAGCTGGGGAATCAGAGGCGGGGAATCAGAGTTGGGGAATCAGAGGAGGGGAATCAGATATGGGGAAACAGAGGCCTGGTATCAGAGGCAGGGAAACAGAGGCGGGGAATCAGATATGGGGAATCAGAGGTTGGGAATTTGAGGTTGCGAATCAGAGGCGGGGAATCAGAGGCGGGGAATCAGAGGCAGGGAATCGGATATGGGGAATCAGAGGTGGGGATTCAGAGGTGGTGAATCAGAAAAGGGGAATCAGAGGCTGGGAATCAGAGGCAGGGAATCAGACGAAGGGAATCAGAGGCGGGGAATCATAGCTGGCGAATTAGTGGAGGGGAATCAGAGTTGGGGAATCAGAGGCGGGGAATCAGATATGGGGAAACAGAGGCGGGGAATCAGAGGCGGGGAAACAGAGGCGGGGAATCAGATATGGGGAATCAGAGGTGGGGAATCAGAGGCAGGGAATCAGATGTGCGGAATCAGAGATGGGGAATCAGAGGCAGGGAATCAGAATCTGAAGCAGGGAATCAGAGGCCGGGAATCAGAGGCCGGAATCAGATGCTGGGAATCAGAGGCCTGGAATCAGAGGCGGGGAATCAGAGGCAGGGAATCTGATGCGGGGAATCAGAGCTGGGGAATCAGAGGCAGGGTATTAGAGTTGGGGAATCAGAGGCGGGGAATCAGATATGGGGAAACAGAGGTGGGGAATCAGAGGCGGGGAAACAGAGGCAGGGAATCAGATATGGGGAATCAGAGGCGGGAATCAGAGGTGGGGAATCATAGGCAGGGAATCGGATGTGCGGAATCAGAGATGGGGAATCAGAGGCCGGGAATGAGAGGTGGTGAATCAGATATGGGGAATCAGAGGCGGGGAATCAGAGGCAGTGAATCAGACGCGGGGAATCAGAGGTGGGCAATCAGAGGCGGGGAATCAGATATGGGGAATCAGAGGCGGGGAATCAGAGGCGGGGAAACAGAGGCGGGGAATCAGATATGGGGAATCAGAGGTGGGGCATCAGAGGTTGTGAATCACAGATGGGGAATTAGAGGCGGGGAATCAGAGGCAGGGAATCAGACTCGGGGAATCAGAGTCGGGGATTCAGAGCTGGGGAATCAGAAGCGGGGAATCAGAGTTGGGGAATCAGAGGCGGGGAATCAGATATGGGGAATCAGAGGCAGGGAATCAGAGGCGGGGAATCAGAGGCAGGGAATCAGACGCGGGGAATCTGAGGCGGGGAATCAGAGCTGGGGAATCAGAGGTGGGGAATCAGAGTTGGGGAATCAGAGGCAGGGAATTGGATGTGCGGAATCAGAGATGGGGAATCAGAGGTGGGGAATCAGAGGCGGTGAATCAGAGATGGGGAATCAGAGGCGGGGAATCAGAGGCAGGAAATCAGACACGGGGATTCAGAGGCTGGGAATCAGACGGGGGGAATCAAAGGCGGGGAATCAGAGCTGGGGAATCTGAGGCAGGGAATCAGAGTTGGGGATTCAGAGGCGGGGAATCAGATATGGGGAAACAGAGGCGGGGAATCAGAGGCGGGAAAACAGAGGCGGGGAATTAGATATGGGGAATCAGAGGTGGGGAATCAGAGGTGGGGAATTTGAGGTTGCGAATCAGAGGCGGGGAATCAGAGGCGGGGAATCAGAGGCAGGGAATCGGATATGGGGAATCAGAGGTGGGGATTCAGAGGTGGTGAATCAGAAAAGGGGAATCAGAGGCTGGGAATCAGAGGCAGGGAATCAGACGCAGGGAATCAGAGGCGGGGAATCATAGCTGGCGAATTAGTGGAGGGGAATCAGAGTTGGGGAATCAGAGGCGGGGAATCAGATATGGGGAAACAGAGGCGGGGAATCAGAGGCGGGGAAACAGAGGCGGGGAATCAGATATGGGGAATCAGAGGTGGGGAATCAGAGGCAGGGAATCAGATGTGCGGAATCAGAGATGGGGAATCAGAGGCAGGGAATCAGAATCTGAAGCAGGGAATCAGAGGCCGGGAATCAGAGGCCGGAATCAGATGCTGGGAATCAGAGGCCCTGAATCAGAGGCGGGGAATCAGAGGCAGGGAATCTGATGCGGGGAATCAGAGGCGGGGAATCAGAACTGGGGAATCAGAGGCAGGGTATTAGAGTTGGGGAATCAGAGGCGGGGAATCAGATATGGGGAAACAGAGGTGGGGAATCAGAGGCGGGGAATCAGATATGGGGAATCAGAGGTGGGGAATCAGAGGTTGTGAATCAGAGATGGGGAATCAAGGCGGGGAATCAGAGGGAGGGAATCAGACGCGGGGAATCAGTGGCGGGGATTCAGAGCTGGGGATTCAGAGGCGGGGAATCAGAGTTGGGGAATCAGAGGCAGGGAATCAGATATGGGGAATCAGAGGCGGGGAATCAGAGGCGGGGAAACAGAGGCGGGGAATCAGATATGGGGAATCAGAGGTGGGGAATCAGGGGCAGGGAATCAGTGGCAGGGAATCAGAGGCGGGGAATCTGAGCCGGGGAATCAGAGGCAGGGAATCAGACACGGGGAATCAGAGGCGGGGAATCAGAGATGGTGAATCAGAGGCGGGGAATCAGAGGCAGGGAATCGGACGCCGGGAATCAGAGGCGGGGAATCAGAGCTGGGGAATCAGAGGCGGGGAATCAGAGTTGGGGAATCAGAGGCGGGGAATCAGATATGGGGAAATAGAGGCGGGGAATCAGATATGGGGAATCAGAGGTGTGGAATCAGAGGTTGGGAATCAGAGGCAGGGAATCAGAGGCGGGGAAACAGAGGCGGGGAATCAGATATGGGGAATCAGAGGTGGCGAATCAAAGGCGGTGAAACAGAAATGGGGAATCAGGGCAGGGAATCAGAGGCAGGGAATCAGAGCTGGGGAAACAGAGGCGGGGAATCAGATATGGGGAATCAGAGGTGGGGAATCAGGGGCGGGGAATCAGTGGCAGGGAATTAGAGCTGGGGAATCAGAAGTGGGGAATCAGAGCTGGGGAAACAGAGGCGGGGAATCAGATATGGGGAATCAGAGGTGGCGAATCAGGGGCGGGGAATCAGTGGCAGGGAATCAGAGGCCGGGAATAAAAGGCGGGGAATCAGAGCTGGGGAATCAGAGGCGGGGAATCAGAGTTGGGGAATCAGAGGAGGGGAATCAGATATGGGGAAACAGAGGCCGGGTATCAGAGGCAGGGAAACAGAGGCGGGGAATCAGATATGGGGAATCAGAGGTGGGGAATTTGAGGTTGCGAATCAGAGGCGGGGAATCAGAGGCGGGGAATCAGAGGCAGGGAATCGGATATGGGGAATCAGAGGTGGGGATTCAGAGGTGGTGAATCAGAAAAGGGGAATCAGAGGCTGGGAATCAGAGGCAGGGAATCAGACGAAGGGAATCAGAGGCGGGGAATCATAGCTGGCGAATTAGTGGAGGGGAATCAGAGTTGGGGAATCAGAGGCGGGGAATCAGATATGGGGAAACAGAGGCGGGGAATCAGAGGCGGGGAAACAGAGGCGGGGAATCAGATATGGGGAATCAGAGGTGGGGAATCAGAGGCAGGGAATCAGATGTGCGGAATCAGAGATGGGGAATCAGAGGCAGGGAATCAGAATCTGAAGCAGGGAATCAGAGGCCGGGAATCAGAGGCCGGAATCAGATGCTGGGAATCAGAGGCCTGGAATCAGAGGCGGGGAATCAGAGGCAGGGAATCTGATGCGGGGAATCAGAGCTGGGGAATCAGAGGCAGGGTATTAGAGTTGGGGAATCAGAGGCGGGGAATCAGATATGGGGAAACAGAGGTGGGGAATCAGAGGCGGGGAAACAGAGGCAGGGAATCAGATATGGGGAATCAGAGGCGGGAATCAGAGGTGGGGAATCATAGGCAGGGAATCGGATGTGCGGAATCAGAGATGGGGAATCAGAGGCCGGGAATGAGAGGTGGTGAATCAGATATGGGGAATCAGAGGCGGGGAATCAGAGGCAGTGAATCAGACGCGGGGAATCAGAGGTGGGCAATCAGAGGCGGGGAATCAGATATGGGGAATCAGAGGCGGGGAATCAGAGGCGGGGAAACAGAGGCGGGGAATCAGATATGGGGAATCAGAGGTGGGGCATCAGAGGTTGTGAATCACAGATGGGGAATTAGAGGCGGGGAATCAGAGGCAGGGAATCAGACTCGGGGAATCAGAGTCGGGGATTCAGAGCTGGGGAATCAGAAGCGGGGAATCAGAGTTGGGGAATCAGAGGCGGGGAATCAGATATGGGGAATCAGAGGCAGGGAATCAGAGGCGGGGAATCAGAGGCAGGGAATCAGACGCGGGGAATCTGAGGCGGGGAATCAGAGCTGGGGAATCAGAGGTGGGGAATCAGAGTTGGGGAATCAGAGGCAGGGAATTGGATGTGCGGAATCAGAGATGGGGAATCAGAGGTGGGGAATCAGAGGCGGTGAATCAGAGATGGGGAATCAGAGGCGGGGAATCAGAGGCAGGAAATCAGACACGGGGATTCAGAGGCTGGGAATCAGACGGGGGGAATCAAAGGCGGGGAATCAGAGCTGGGGAATCTGAGGCAGGGAATCAGAGTTGGGGATTCAGAGGCGGGGAATCAGATATGGGGAAACAGAGGCGGGGAATCAGAGGCGGGAAAACAGAGGCGGGGAATTAGATATGGGGAATCAGAGGTGGGGAATCAGAGGTGGGGAATTTGAGGTTGCGAATCAGAGGCGGGGAATCAGAGGCGGGGAATCAGAGGCAGGGAATCGGATATGGGGAATCAGAGGTGGGGATTCAGAGGTGGTGAATCAGAAAAGGGGAATCAGAGGCTGGGAATCAGAGGCAGGGAATCAGACGCAGGGAATCAGAGGCGGGGAATCATAGCTGGCGAATTAGTGGAGGGGAATCAGAGTTGGGGAATCAGAGGCGGGGAATCAGATATGGGGAAACAGAGGCGGGGAATCAGAGGCGGGGAAACAGAGGCGGGGAATCAGATATGGGGAATCAGAGGTGGGGAATCAGAGGCAGGGAATCAGATGTGCGGAATCAGAGATGGGGAATCAGAGGCAGGGAATCAGAATCTGAAGCAGGGAATCAGAGGCCGGGAATCAGAGGCCGGAATCAGATGCTGGGAATCAGAGGCCCTGAATCAGAGGCGGGGAATCAGAGGCAGGGAATCAGAGGCGGGGAATCAGAGCTGGGGAATCAGAGGCAGGGTATTAGAGTTGGGGAATCAGAGGCGGGGAATCAGATATGGGGAAACAGAGGTGGGGAATCAGAGGCGGGGAAACAGAGGCAGGGAATCAGATATGGGGAATCAGAGGCGGGAATCAGAGGTGGGGAATCATAGGCAGGGAATCGGATGTGCGGAATCAGAGATGGGGAATCAGAGGCCGGGAATGAGAGGTGGTGAATCAGATATGGGGAATCAGAGGCGGGGAATCAGAGGCAGTGAATCAGACGCGGGGAATCAGAGGTGGGCAATCAGAGGCGTGGAATCAGATATGGGGAATCAGAGGCGGGGAATCAGAGGCGGGGAAACAGAGGCGGGGAATCAGATATGGGGAATCAGAGGTGGGGCATCAGAGGTTGTGAATCACAGATGGGGAATTAGAGGCGGGGAATCAGAGGCAGGGAATCAGACTCGGGGAATCAGAGTCGGGGATTCAGAGCTGGGGAATCAGAAGCGGGGAATCAGAGTTGGGGAATCAGAGGAGGGGAATCAGATATGGGGAATCAGAGGCAGGGAATCAGAGGCGGGGAATCAGAGGCAGGGAATCAGACGCGGGGAATCTGAGGCGGGGAATCAGAGCTGGGGAATCAGAGGTGGGGAATCAGAGTTGGGGAATCAGAGGCAGGGAATTGGATGTGCGGAATCAGAGATGGGGTATCAGAGGTGGGGAATCAGAGGCGGTGAATCAGAGATGTGGAATCAGAGGCGGGGAATCAGAGGCAGGAAATCAGACACGGGGATTCAGAGGCTGGGAATCAGACGGGGGGAATCAAAGGCGGGGAATCAGAGCTGGGGAATCTGAGGCAGGGAATCAGAGTTGGGGATTCAGAGGCGGGGAATCAGATATGGGGAAACAGAGGCGGGGAATCAGAGGCGGGAAAACAGAGGCGGGGAATTAGATATGGGGAATCAGAGGTGGGGAATCAGAGGTGGTGAATCAGAGATGGGGAATCAGAGGCGGGGAATCAGAGGCAGGGAATCGGACGCCGGGAATCAGAGGCGGGGAATCAGAGCTGGGGAATCAGAGGCGGGGAATCAGAGTTGGGGAATCAGAGGCGGGGAATCAGATATGGGGAAATAGAAGCGGGGAATCAGATATGGGGAATCAGAGGTGTGGAATCAGAGGTTGGGAATCAGAGGCAGGGAATAAGAGGCGGGGAAACAGAGGCGGGGAATCAGATATGGGGAATCAGAGGTGGCGAATCAAATGCGGTGAAACAGAGATGGGGAATCAGGGCAGGGAATCAGAGGCAGGGTATCAGAGCTGGGGAAACAGAGGCGGGGAATCAGATATGGGGAATCAGAGGTGGGGAATCCGGGGCGGGGAATCAGTGGCAGGGAATCAGAGGCCGGGAATAAAAGGCGGGGAATCAGAGCTGGGGAATCAGAGGCGGGGAATCAGAGTTGGGGAATCAGAGGAGGGGAATCAGATATGGGGAAACAGAGGCCGGAATCAGAGGCAGGGAAACAGAGGCGGGGAATCAGATATGGGGAATCAGATGCTGGGAATAAGAGGCCGGGAATCAGAGGTGGGGAATCAGAGTCTGGGAATCAGAGATGGGGATTCAGAGGCGGGGAATGAGATATGGAGAATCAGAGGCGGGCAATCAGGGGCGGGGAAACAGAGGTGGGGAATCAGATATGGGGAATCAGAGGTGGCGAATCAAAGGCGGTGAATCAGAGATGGGGAATCAGAGGCGGGGAATCAGAGGCAGGGAATCAGATGCGGGGATTCAGAGGCGGGGAATCAGAGCTGGCGAATCAGAGGCGGGGAATCAGAGGTGGGCAATCAGAGCCGGGGAATCAGATATGGGGAATCAGAGGCGGGGAATCAGAGGCGGGGAAACAGAGGCGGGGAATCAGATATGGGGAATCAGAGGTGGGGAATCAGAGGTTGTGAATCAGAGATGGGGAATCAAGGCGGGGAATCAGAGGGAGGGAATCAGACGCGGGGAATCAGAGGCGGGGATTCAGAGCTGGGGAATCAGAGGCGGGGAATCAGAGTTGGGGAATCAGAGGCAGGGAATCAGATATGGGGAATCAGAGGCGGGGAATCAGAGGCGGGGAAACAGAGGCGGGGAATCAGATATGGGGAATCAGAGGTGGGGAATCAGGGGCAGGGAATCAGTGGCAGGGAAGCAGAGGCGGGGAATCTGAGGAGGGGAATCAGAGGCTGGGAATCAGACACGGGGAATCAGAGGCGGGGAATCAGAGATGGGGAATCAGAGGCGGGGAATCAGAGGCAGGGAATCGGATGCCGGGAATCAGAGGCGGGGAATCAGAGCTGGGGAATCAGAGGCGGGGAATCAGAGTTGGGGAATCAGAGGCGGGGAATCAGATATGGGGAAATAGAGGCGGGGAATCAGATATGGGGAATCAGAGGTGTGGAATCAGAGGTTGGGAATCAGAGGCAGGGAATCAGAGGCGGGGACACAGAGGCGGGGAATCAGATATGGGGAATCAGAGGCGGGGAATTAGATATGGGGAATCAGAGGCTGGGAATCAGAGTGGGGGAAACAGAGGCGGGGAATAAGATATGGGGAATCAGAGGTGGGGAATCAGGGGCGGGGAATCAGTGGCAGGGAATCAGAGGCGGGGAATCAGAGGCGGGGAATCAAAGGAAGGGAATCAAGCACGGGGAATCAGAGGTGGGGAATCAGAGATGGGGAATCAGAGGCGGGGAATCACAGGCAGGGAATCAGACGCGGGGAATCAGAGGCGGGGAATCAGAGCTGGGGAATCAGAGGTGGGGAATCAGAGTCGGGGAATCAGAGGCAGGGAATCGGTTGTGCGGAATCAGAGATGGGGAATCAGATGTGGGGAATCAGAGGAAGTGAATCAGAGATGGGGAATCAGAGGCGGGGAATCAGAGGCAGGAAATAAGACAAGGATTCAGAGGCTGGGAATCAGACGGGGGGAATCAAAGGCGGGGAATCAGAGCTGGTG
Source organism: Narcine bancroftii (assembly GCF_036971445.1). NCBI lineage: Eukaryota > Metazoa > Chordata > Chondrichthyes > Torpediniformes > Narcinidae > Narcine > Narcine bancroftii. The sequence goes on from NC_091474.1 coordinate 117,448,456, forward strand.
AATCAGAGGCAGGGAATCAGAGTTGGGGATTCAGAGGCGGGGAATCAGATATGGGGAAACAGAGGCGGGGAATGAGAGGCGGGCAAGCAGAGGCGGGGAATTAGATATGGGGAATCAGAGGTGGGAAATCAGAGGTGGTGAATCAGAGATGGGGAATCACAGGCGGGGAATCAGAGGCAGCGAATAGAACGCGGGGAATCAGAGGCAGGGAATCAGAGCTGGGGAATCAGAGGCGGGGAATCAGATATGGGGAAACAGAGGCGGGGAATCAGAGGCGGGGAAACAGAGGCGGGGTATCAGACATGGGGAATCGTATGCTGGGAATCAGAGGCGGGGAATCAGAGCTGGGGAATCAGAGGTGGGGAATCAGAGTTGGGGCATCAGAGGTGGGGAATTAGATATGGGGAAACAGAGGCGGGGAATCAGAGGCGGGGAAACAGAGGCGGGGAATCAGATATGGGGAATCAGAGGTGGGGAATCAGAGGCAGGGAATCAGATGTGCGGAATCAGAGATGTGGAATCAGAGGCAGGGAATCAGAATCAGAAGCGGGGAATCAGAGGCCGGGAATCAGAGGCCGGGAATCAGATGCTGGGAATAAGAGGCCGGGAATCAGAGGTGGGGAATCAGAGTCTGGGAATCAGAGATGGGGATTCAGAGGCGGGGAATGAGATATGGAGAATCAGAGGCGGGGAATCAGAGGCGGGGAAACAGAGGTGGGGAATCAGATATGGGGAATCAGAGGTGGCGAATCAAAGGCGGTGAATCAGAGATGGGGAATCAGAGGCGGGGAATCAGAGGCAGGGAATCAGATGCGGGGATTCAGAGGCGGGGAATCAGAGCTGGCGAATCAGAGGCGGGGAATCAGAGGTGGGCAATCAGAGCCGGGGAATCAGATATGGGGAATCAGAGGCGGGGAAACAGAGGCGGGGAATCAGATATGGGGAATCAGAGGTGGGGAATCAGATGTTGTGAATCAGAGATGGGGAATCAAGGCGGGGAATCAGAGGGTGGGAATCAGACGCGGGGAATCAGTGGCGGGGATTCAGAGCTGGGGAATCAGAGGCGGGGAATCAGAGTTGGGGAATCAGAGGCAGGGAATCAGATATGGGGAATCAGAGGCGGGGAATCAGAGGCGGGGAAACAGAGGCGGGGAATCAGATATGGGGAATCAGAGGTGGGGAATCAGGGGCAGGGAATCAGTGGAAGGGAATCAGAGGCGGGGAATCTGATCCGAAAATCAGAGGCAGGGAATCAGACACGGGGAATCAGAGGCGGGGAATCAGAGATGGTGAATCAGAGGCGGGGAATCAGAGGCAGGGAATCGGACGCCGGGAATCAGAGGCGGGGAATCAGAGCTGGGGAATCAGAGGCGGGGAATCAGAGTTGGGGAATCGGAGGCGGGGAATCAGATATGGGGAAATAGAGGCGGGGAATCAGATATGGGGAATCAGAGGTGTGGAATCAGAGGTTGGGAATCAGAGGCAGCGAATCAGAGGCGGGGAAACAGAGGTGGGGAATCAGATATGGGGAATCAGAGGTGGCGAATCAAAGGCGGTGAAACAGAGATGGGGAATCAGGGCAGGGAATCAGAGGCAGGGAATCAGAGCTGGGGAAACAGAGGCGGGGAATCAGATATGGGGAATCAGAGGTGGGGAATCAGGGGCGGGGAATCAGTGGCAGGGAATTAGAGCTGGGGAATCAGAGGTGGGGAATCAGAGCTGGGGAAACAGAGGCGGGGAATCAGATATGGGGAATCAGAGGTGGGGAATCAGGGGCGGGGAATCAGTGGCAGGGAATCAGAGGCCGGGAATAAAAGGCGGGGAATCAGAGCTGGGGAATCAGAGGCGGGTAATCAGAGTTGGGGAATCAGAGGAGGGGAATCAGATATGGGGAAACAGAGGCCGGGTATCAGAGGCAGGGTAACAGAGGCGGGGAATCAGATATGGGGAATCAGAGGTGGGGAATTTGAGGTTGCGAATCAGAGGCGGGGAATCAGAGGCGGGGAATCAGAGGCAGGGAATCGGATATGGGGAATCAGAGGTGGGGATTCAGAGGTGGTGAATCAGAAAAGGGGAATCAGAGGCTGGGAATCAGAGGCAGGGAATCAGACGAAGGGAATCAGAGGCGGGGAATCATAGCTGGCGAATTAGTGGAGGGGAATCAGAGTTGGGGAATCAGAGGCGGGGAATCAGATATGGGGAAACAGAGGCGGGGAATCAGAGGCGGGGAAACAGAGGCGGGGAATCAGATATGGGGAATCAGAGGTGGGGAATCAGAGGCAGGGAATCAGATGTGCGGAATTAGAGATGGGGAATCAGAGGCAGGGAATCAGAATCTGAAGCAGGCAATCAGAGGCCGGGAATCAGAGGCCGGAATCAGATGCTGGGAATCAGAGGCCTGGAATCAGAGGCGGGGAATCAGAGGCAGGGAATCTGATGCGGGGAATCAGAGGCGGGGTATTAGAGTTGGGGAATCAGAGGCGGGGAATCAGATATGGGGAAACAGAGGTGGGGAATCAGATGCGGGGAAACAGAGGCAGGGAATCAGATATGGGGAATCAGAGGCGGGAATCAGAGGTGGGGAATCATAGGCAGGGAATCGGATGTGCGGAATCAGAGATGGGGAATCAGAGGCCGGGAATGAGAGGTGGTGAATCAGATATGGGGAATCAGAGGCGGGGAATCAGAGGCAGTGAATCAGACGCGGGGAATCAGAGGTGGGCAATCAGAGGCGGGGAATCAGATATGGGGAATCAGAGGCGGGGAATCAGAGGCGGGGAAACAGAGGCGGGGAATCAGGTATGGGGAATCAGAGGTGGGGCATCAGAGGTTGTGAATCACAGATGGGGAATTAGAGGCGGGGAATCAGAGGCAGGGAATCAGACTCGGGGAATCAGAGTCGGGGATTCAGAGCTGGGGAATCAGAAGCGGGGAATCAGAGTTGGGGAATCAGAGGCGGGGAATCAGATATGGGGAATCAGAGGCAGGGAATCAGAGGCGGGGAATCAGAGGCAGGGAATCAGACGCGGGGAATCTGAGGCGGGGAATCAGAGCTGGGGAATCAGAGGTGGGGAATCAGAGTTGGGGAATCAGAGGCAGGGAATTGGATGTGCGGAATCAGAGATGGGGAATCAGAGGTGGGGAATCAGAGGCGGTGAATCAGAGATGGGGAATCAGAGGCGGGGAATCAGAGGCAGGAAATCAGACACGGGGATTCAGAGGCTGGGAATCAGACGGGGGGAATCAAAGGCGGGGAATCAGAGCTGGGGAATCTGAGGCAGGGAATCAGAGTTGGGGATTCAGAGGCGGGGAATCAGATATGGGGAAACAGAGGCGGGGAATCAGAGGCTTGAAAACAGAGGCGGGGAATTAGATATGGGGAATCAGAGGTGGGGAATCAGAGGTGGTGAATCAGAGATGGGGAATCAGAGGCGGGGAATCAGAGGCAGGGAATCGGACGCCGGGAATCAGAGGCGGGGAATCAGAGCTGGGGAATCAGAGGCGGGGAATCAGAGTTGGGGAATCAGAGGCGGGGAATCAGATATGGGGAAATAGAAGCGGGGAATCAGATATGGGGAATCAGAGGTGTGGAATCAGAGGTTGGGAATCAGAGGCAGGGAATAAGAGGCGGGGAAACAGAGGCGGGGAATCAGATATGGGGAATGAGAGGTGGCGAATCAAATGCGGTGAAACAGAGATGGGGAATCAGGGCAGGGAATCAGAGGCAGGGTATCAGAGCTGGGGAAACAGAGGCGGGGAATCAGATATGGGGAATCAGAGGTGGGGAATCCGGGGCGGGGAATCAGTGGCAGGGAATCAGAGGCCGGGAATAAAAGGCGGGGAATCAGAGCTGGGGAATCAGAGGCGGGGAATCAGAGTTGGGGAATCAGAGGAGGGGAATCAGATATGGGGAAACAGAGGCCGGAATCAGAGGCAGGGAAACAGAGGCGGGGAATCAGATATGGGGAATCAGATGCTGGGAATAAGAGGCCGGGAATCAGAGGTGGGGAATCAGAGTCTGGGAATCAGAGATGGGGATTCAGAGGCGGGGAATGAGATATGGAGAATCAGAGGCGGGGAATCAGGGGCGGGGAAACAGAGGTGGGGAATCAGATATGGGGAATCAGAGGTGGCGAATCAAAGGCGGTGAATCAGAGATGGGGAATCAGAGGCGGGGAATCAGAGGCAGGGAATCAGATGCGGGGATTCAGAGGCGGGGAATCAGAGCTGGCGAATCAGAGGCGGGGAATCAGAGGTGGGCAATCAGAGCCGGGGAATCAGATATGGGGAATCAGAGGCGGGGAATCAGAGGCGGGGAAACAGAGGCGGGGAATCAGATATGGGGAATCAGAGGTGGGGAATCAGAGGTTGTGAATCAGACATGGGGAATCAAGGCGGGGAATCAGAGGGAGGGAATCAGACGCGGGGAATCAGAGGCGGGGATTCAGAGCTGGGGAATCAGAGGCGGGGAATCAGAGTTGGGGAATCAGAGGCAGGGATTCAGATATGGGGAATCAGAGGCGGGGAATCAGAGGCGGGGAAACAGAGGCGGGGAATCAGATATGGGGAATCAGAGGTGGGGAATCAGGGGCAGGGAATCAGTGGCAGGGAATCAGAGGCGGGGAATCTGAGGAGGGGAATCAGAGGCTGGGAATCAGACACGGGGAATCAGAGGCGGGGAATCAGAGATGGGGAATCAGAGGCGGGGAATCAGAGGCAGGGAATCGGATGCCGGGAATCAGAGGCGGGGAATCAGAGCTGGGGAATCAGAGGCGGGGAATCAGAGTTGGGGAATCAGAGGCGGGGAATCAGATATGGGGAAATAGAGGCGGGGAATCAGATATGGGGAATCAGAGGTGTGGAATCAGAGGTTGGGAATCAGAGGCAGGGAATCAGAGGCGGGGACACAGAGGCGGGGAATCAGATATGGGGAATCAGAGGTGGCGAATCAAAGGCGGTGAAACAGAGATGGGGAATCAGAGGCGGGGAATCAGAGGCAGGGAATCAGAGCTGGGGAAACAGAGGCGGGGAATCAGATATGGGGAATCAGAGGTGGGGAATCAGGGGCGGGGAATCAGTGGCAGGGAATCAGAGGCCGGGAATAAAAGGCGGGGAATCAGAGCTGGGGAATCAGAGGTGGGGAATCAGAGTTGGGGAATCAGAGGAGGGGAATCAGATATGGGGAAACAGAGGCCGGGAATCAGAGGCAGGGAAACAGAGGCGGGGAATCAGATATGGGGAATCAGAGGTGGGGAATTAGAGGTTGCGAATCAGAGGCGGGGAATCAGAGGCGGGGAATCAGAGGCAGGGAATCGGATGTGCGGAATCAGAGATGGGGAATCAGAGGTGGGGATTCAGAGGTGGTGAATCAGAGAAGGGGAATCAGAGGCTGGGAATCAGAGGCAGGGAATCAGACGCAGGGAATCAGAGGCGGGGAATCATAGCTGGCGAATTAGAGGAGGGGAATCAGAGTTGGGGAATCAGAGTCGGGGAATCAGATATGGGGAAACAGAGGCGGGGAATCAGAGGCGGGGAAACAGAGGCGGGTAATCAGATATGGGGAATCAGAGGTGGGGAATCAGAGGCAGGGAATCAGATGTGCGGAATCAGAGATGGGGAATCAGAGGCAGGGAATCAGAATCAGAAGCAGGGAATCAGAGGCCGGGAATCAGAGGCCGGAATCAGATGCTGGGAATCAGAGGCCTTGAATCAGAGGCGGGGAATCAGAGGCAGGGAATCAGATGCGGGGAATCAGAGGCGGGGAATCAGAGCTGGGGAATCAGAGGCAGGGTATTAGAGTTGGGGAATCAGAGGCGGGGAATCAGATATGGGGAAACAGAGGTGGGGAATCAGAGGCGGGGAAACAGAGGCAGGGAATCAGATACGGGGAATCAGAGGCGGGGAATCAGAGGTGGGGAATCATAGGCAGGGAATCGGATGTGCGGAATCAGAGATGGGGAATCAGAGGCCGGGAATGAGAGGTGGTGAATCAGATATGGGGAATCAGAGGCGGGGAATCAGAGGCAGGGAATCAGACGCGGGGAATCAGAGGTGGGCAATCAGAGGCGGGGAATCAGATATGGGGAATCTGAGGCGGGGAATCAGAGGCGGGGAAACAGAGGCGGGGAATCAGATATGGGGAATCAGAAGTGGGGCATCAGAAGTTGTGAATCACAGATGGGGAATTAGAGGCGGGGAATCAGAGGCAGGGAATCAGACGCGGGGAATCAGAGGCGGGGATTCAGAGCTAGGGAATCAGAAGCGGGGAATCAGAGTTGGTGAATCAGAGGCGGGGAATCATATATGGGGAATCAGAGGCAGGGAATCAGAGGCGGGGAATCAGAGGCAGGGAATCAGACGCGGGGAATCTGAGGCGGGGAATCAGAGCTGGGGAATCAGAGGTGGGGAATCAGAGTTGGGGAATCAGAGGCAGGGAATTGGATGTGCGGAATCAGAGATGGGGAATCAGAGGTGGGGAATCAGAGGCGGTGAATCAGAGATGGGGAATCAGAGGCGGGGAATCAGAGGCAGGAAATCAGACACGGGGATTCAGAGGCTGGGAATCAGACGGGGGGAATCAAAGGCGGGGAATCAGAGCTGGGGAATATGAGGCAGGGAATCAGAGTTGGGGAATCAGAGGCGGGGAATCAGATATGGGGAATCAGAGGCAGGGAATCAGAGGCGGGGAATCAGATATGGGGAAACAGAGGCGGGGAATCAGAGGCGGGAAAACAGAGGCGGGGAATTAGATATGGGGAATCAGAGGTGGGGAATCAGAGGTGGTGAATCAGAGATGGGGAATCAGAGGCGGGGAATCAGAGGCAGGGAATCGGACGCCGGGAATCAGAGGCGGGGAATCAGAGCTGGGGAATCAGAGGCGGGGAATCTGAGTTGGGGAATCAGAGGCGGGGAATCAGATATGGGGAAATAGAGGCGGGGAATCAGATATGGGGAATCAGAGGTGGGGAATCAGGGGCGGGGAATCAGTGGCAGGGAATCAGAGGCCGGGAATAAAAGGCGGGGAATCAGAGCTGGGGAATCAGAGGTGGGGAATCAGAGTTGGGGAATCAGAGGAGGGGAATCAGATATGGGGAAACAGAGGCCGGGAATCAGAGGCAGGGAAACAGAGGCGGGGAATCAGATATGGGGAATCAGAGGTGGGGAATTAGAGGTTGCGAATCAGAGGCGGGGAATCAGAGGCGGGGAATCAGAGGCAGGGAATCGGATGTGCGGAATCAGAGATGGGGAATCAGAGGTGGGGATTCAGAGGTGGTGAATCAGAGAAGGGGAATCAGAGGCTGGGAATCAGAGGCAGGGAATCAGACGCAGGGAATCAGAGGCGGGGAATCATAGCTGGCGAATTAGAGGAGGGGAATCAGAGTTGGGGAATCAGAGTCGGGGAATCAGATATGGGGAAACAGAGGCGGGGAATCAGAGGCGGGGAAACAGAGGCGGGTAATCAGATATGGGGAATCAGAGGTGGGGAATCAGAGGCAGGGAATCAGATGTGCGGAATCAGAGATGGGGAATCAGAGGCAGGGAATCAGAATCAGAAGCAGGGAATCAGAGGCCGGGAATCAGAGGCCGGAATCAGATGCTGGGAATCAGAGGCCTTGAATCAGAGGCGGGGAATCAGAGGCAGGGAATCAGATGCGGGGAATCAGAGGCGGGGAATCAGAGCTGGGGAATCAGAGGCAGGGTATCAGAGTTGGGGAATCAGAGGCGGGGAATCAGATATGGGGAAACAGAGGTGGGGAATCAGAGGCGGGGAAACAGAGGCAGGGAATCAGATACGGGGAATCAGAGGCGGGGAATCAGAGGTGGGGAATCATAGGCAGGGAATCGGATGTGCGGAATCAGAGATGGGGAATCAGAGGCCGGGAATGAGAGGTGGTGAATCAGATATGGGGAATCAGAGGCGGGGAATCAGAGGCAGGGAATCAGACGCGGGGAATCAGAGGTGGGCAATCAGAGGCGGGGAATCAGATATGGGGAATCTGAGGCGGGGAATCAGAGGCGGGGAAACAGAGGCGGGGAATCAGATATGGGGAATCAGAGGTGGGGCATCAGAAGTTGTGAATCACAGATGGGGAATTAGAGGCGGGGAATCAGAGGCAGGGAATCAGACGCGGGGAATCAGAGGCGGGGATTCAGAGCTAGGGAATCAGAAGCGGGGAATCAGAGTTGGTGAATCAGAGGCGGGGAATCATATATGGGGAATCAGAGGCAGGGAATCAGAGGCGGGGAATCAGAGGCAGGGAATCAGACGCGGGGAATCTGAGGCGGGGAATCAGAGCTGGGGAATCAGAGGTGGGGAATCAGAGTTGGGGAATCAGAGGCAGGGAATTGGATGTGCGGAATCAGAGATGGGGAATCAGAGGTGGGGAATCAGAGGCGGTGAATCAGAGATGGGGAATCAGAGGCGGGGAATCAGAGGCAGGAAATCAGACACGGGGATTCAGAGGCTGGGAATCAGACGGGGGGAATCAAAGGCGGGGAATCAGAGCTGGGGAATATGAGGCAGGGAATCAGAGTTGGGGAATCAGAGGCGGGGAATCAGATATGGGGAATCAGAGGCAGGGAATCAGAGGCGGGGAATCAGATATGGGGAAACAGAGGCGGGGAATCAGAGGCGGGAAAACAGAGGCGGGGAATTAGATATGGGGAATCAGAGGTGGGGAATCAGAGGTGGTGAATCAGAGATGGGGAATCAGAGGCGGGGAATCAGAGGCAGGGAATCGGACTCCGGGAATCAGAGGCGGGGAATCAGAGCTGGGGAATCAGAGGCGGGGAATCTGAGTTGGGGAATCAGAGGCGGGGAATCAGATATGGGGAAATAGAGGCGGGGAATCAGATATGGGGAATCAGAGGTGTGGAATCAAAGGTTGGGAATCAGAGGCAGGGAATCAGAGGCGGGGAAACAGAGGCGGGGAATCAGATATGGGGAATCAGAGGTGGCGAATCAAAGGCGGTGAAACAGAGATGGGGAATCAGGGCAGGGAATCAGAGGCAGGGAATCAGAGCTGGGGAAACAGAGGCGGGGAATCAGATATGGGGAATCAGAGGTGGGGAATCAGGGGCGGGGAATCAGTGGCAGGGAATCAGAGGCCGGGAATAAAAGGCGGGAAATCAGAGCTGGGGAATCAGAGGCGGGGAATCAGAGTTGGGGAATCAGAGGAGGGGTATCAGATATGGGGAAACAGAGGCCGGGTATCAGAGGCAGGGAAACAGAGGCGTGGAATCAGATATGGGGAATCAGAGGTGGGGAATTTGAGGTTGCGAATCAGAGGCGGGGAATCAGAGGCGGGGAATCAGAGGCAGGGAATCGGATATGGGGAATCAGAGGTGGGGATTCAGAGGTGGTGAATCAGAAAAGGGGAATCAGAGGCTGGGAATCAGAGGCAGGGAATCAGACGAAGGGAATCAGAGGCAGGGAATCATAGCTGGCGAATTAGTGGAGGGGAATCAGAGTTGGGGAATCAGAGGCGGGGAATCAGATATGGGGAAACAGAGGCGGGGAATCAGAGGCGGGGAAACAGAGGCGGGGAATCAGATATGGGGAATCAGAGGTGGGGAATCAGAGGCAGGGAATCAGATGTGCGGAATCAGAGATGGGGAATCAGAGGCAGGGAATCAGAATCTGAAGCAGGGAATCAGAGGCCGGGAATCAGAGGCCGGAATCAGATGCTGGGAATCAGAGGCCTGGAATCAGAGGCGGGGAATCAGAGGCAGGGAATCTGATGCGGGGAATCAGAGGCGGGGAATCAGAGCTGGGGAATCAGAGGCAGGGTATTAGAGTTGGGGAATCAAAGGCGGGGAATCAGATATGGGGAAACAGAGGTGGGGAATCAGAGGCGGGGAAACAGAGGCAGGGAATCAGATATGGGGAATCAGAGGCGGGAATCAGAGGTGGGGAATCATAGGCAGGGAATCGGATGTGCGGAATCAGAGATGGGGAATCAGAGGCCGGGAATGAGAGGTGGTGAATCAGATATGGGGAATCAGAGGCGGGGAATCAGAGGCAGTGAATCAGACGCGGGGAATCAGAGGTGGGCAATCAGAGGCGGGGAATCAGATATGGGGAATCAGAGGCAGTGAATCAGACGCGGGGAATCAGAGGTGGGCAATCAGAGGAGGGGAATCAGATATGGGGAAACAGAGGCCGGGTATCAGAGGCAGGGAAACAGAGGCGGGGAATCAGATATGGGGAATCAGAGGTGGGGAATTTGAGGTTGCGAATCAGAGGCGGGGAATCAGAGGCGGGGAATCAGAGGCAGGGAATCGGATATGGGGAATCAGAGGTGGGGATTCAGAGGTGGTGAATCAGAAAAGGGGAATCAGAGGCTGGGAATCAGAGGCAGGGAATCAGATGAAGGGAATCAGAGGCTGGGAATCATAGCTGGCGAATTAGTGGAGGGGAATCAGAGTTGGGGAATCAGAGGCGGGGAATCAGATATGGGGAAACAGAGGCGGGGAATCAGAGGCGGGGAAAGAGAGGCGGGGAATCAGATATGGGGAATCAGAGGTGGGGAATCAGAGGCAGGGAATCAGATGTGCGGAATCAGAGATGGGGAATCAGAGGCAGGGAATCAGAATCTGAAGCAGGGAATCAGAGGCCGGGAATCAGAGGCCGGAATCAGATGCTGGGAATCAGAGGCCTGGAATCAGAGGCGGGCAATCAGAGGCAGGGAATCTGATGCGGGGAATCAGAGGCGGGGAATCAGAGGTGGGGAATCAGAGGAAGGGTATTAGAGTTGGGGAATCAGAGGCGGGGAATCAGATATGGGGAAACAGAGGTGGGGAATCAGAGGCGGGGAAACAGAGGCAGGGAATCAGATATGGGGAATCAGAGGCGGGAATCAGAGGTGGGGAATCATAGGCAGGGAATCGGATGTGCGGAATCAGAGATGGGGAATCAGAGGCCGGGAATGAGAGGTGGTGAATCAGATATGGGGAATCAGAGGCGGGGAATCAGAGGCAGTGAATCAGACGCGGGGAATCAGAGGTGGGCAATCAGAGGCGGGGAATCAGATATGGGGAATCAGAGGCGGGGAATCAGAGGCGGGGAAACAGAGGCGGGGAATCAGATATGGGGAATCAGAGGTGGGGCATCAGAGGTTGTGAATCACAGATGGGGAATTAGAGGCGGGGAATCAGAGGCAGGGAATCAGACTCGGGGAATCAGAGTCGGGGATTCAGAGCTGGGGAATCAGAAGCGGGGAATCAGAGTTGGGGAATCAGAGGCAGGGAATCAGATATGGGGAATCAGAGGCAGGGAATCAGAGGCGGGGAATCAGAGGCAGGGAATCAGACGCGGGGAATCTGAGGCGGGGAATCAGAGGCAGGAAATCAGACACGGGGATTCAGAGGCAGGGAATCAGAGCTGGGGAAACAGAGGCGGGGAATCAGATATGGAGAATCAGAGGTGGGGAATCCGGGGCGGGGAATCAGTGGCAGGGAATCAGAGGCCGGGAATAAAAGGCGGGGAATCAGAGCTGGGGAATCAGAGGCGGGGAATCAGAGTTGGGGAATCAGAGGAGGGGAATCAGATATGGGGAAACAGAGGCCGGGAATAAAAGGCGGGGAATCAGAGCTGGGGAATCAGAGGTGGGGAATCAGAGTTGGGGAATCAGAGGAGGGGAATCAGATATGGGGAAACAGAGGCCGGGAATCAGAGGCAGGGAAACAGAGGCGGGGAATCAGATATGGGGAATCAGAGGTGGGGAATTAGAGGTTGCGAATCAGAGGCGGGGAATCAGAGGCGGGGAATCAGAGGCAGGGAATCGGATGTGCGGAATCAGAGATGGGGAATCAGAGGTGGGGATTCAGAGGTGGTGAATCAGAGAAGGGGAATCAGAGGCTGGGAATCAGAGGCAGGGAATCAGACGCAGGGAATCAGAGGCGGGGAATCATAGCTGGCGAATTAGAGGAGGGGAATCAGAGTTGGGGAATCAGAGTCGGGGAATCAGATATGGGGAAACAGAGGCGGGGAATCAGAGGCGGGGAAACAGAGGCGGGTAATCAGATATGGGGAATCAGAGGTGGGGAATCAGAGGCAGGGAATCAGATGTGCGGAATCAGAGATGGGGAATCAGAGGCAGGGAATCAGAATCAGAAGCAGGGAATCAGAGGCCGGGAATCAGAGGCCGGAATCAGATGCTGGGAATCAGAGGCCTTGAATCAGAGGCGGGGAATCAGAGGCAGGGAATCAGATGCGGGGAATCAGAGGCGGGGAATCAGAGCTGGGGAATCAGAGGCGGGGAATCAGATATGGGGAAACAGAGGTGGGGAATCAGAGGCGGGGAAACAGAGGCAGGGAATCAGATACGGGGAATCAGAGGCGGGGAATCAGAGGTGGGGAATCATAGGCAGGGAATCGGATGTGCGGAATCAGAGATGGGGAATCAGAGGCCGGGAATGAGAGGTGGTGAATCAGATATGGGGAATCAGAGGCGGGGAATCAGAGGCAGGGAATCAGACGCGGGGAATCAGAGGTGGGCAATCAGAGGCGGGGAATCAGATATGGGGAATCTGAGGCGGGGAATCAGAGGCGGGGAAACAGAGGCGGGGAATCAGATATGGGGAATCAGAGGTGGGGCATCAGAAGTTGTGAATCACAGATGGGGAATTAGAGGCGGGGAATCAGAGGCAGGGAATCAGACGCGGGGAATCAGAGGCGGGGATTCAGAGCTAGGGAATCAGAAGCGGGGAATCAGAGTTGGTGAATCAGAGGCGGGGAATCATATATGGGGAATCAGAGGCAGGGAATCAGAGGCGGGGAATCAGAGGCAGGGAATCAGACGCGGGGAATCTGAGGCGGGGAATCAGAGCTGGGGAATCAGAGGTGGGGAATCAGAGTTGGGGAATCAGAGGCAGGGAATTGGATGTGCGGAATCAGAGATGGGGAATCAGAGGTGGGGAATCAGAGGCGGTGAATCAGAGATGGGGAATCAGAGGCGGGGAATCAGAGGCAGGAAATCAGACACGGGGATTCAGAGGCTGGGAATCAGACGGGGGGAATCAAAGGCGGGGAATCAGAGCTGGGGAATATGAGGCAGGGAATCAGAGTTGGGGAATCAGAGGCGGGGAATCAGATATGGGGAATCAGAGGCAGGGAATCAGAGGCGGGGAATCAGATATGGGGAAACAGAGGCGGGGAATCAGAGGCGGGAAAACAGAGGCGGGGAATTAGATATGGGGAATCAGAGGTGGGGAATCAGAGGTGGTGAATCAGAGATGGGGAATCAGAGGCGGGGAATCAGAGGCAGGGAATCGGACTCCGGGAATCAGAGGCGGGGAATCAGAGCTGGTGAATCAGAGGCGGGGAATCTGAGTTGGGGAATCAGAGGCGGGGAATCAGATATGGGGAAATAGAGGCGGGGAATCAGATATGGGGAATCAGAGGTGTGGAATCAAAGGTTGGGAATCAGAGGCAGGGAAACAGAGGCGGGGAAACAGAGGCGGGGAATCAGATATGGGGAATCAGAGGTGGCGAATCAAAGGCGGTGAAACAGAGATGGGGAATCAGGGCAGGGAATCAGAGGCAGGGAATCAGAGCTGGGGAAACAGAGGCGGGGAATCAGATATGGGGAATCAGAGGTGGGGAATCTGGGTCGGGGAATCAGTGGCAGGGAATCAGAGGTGGGAAATCAGAGGTGGGGAATCAGAGCTGGGGAAACAGAGGCGGGGAATCAGATATGGGGAATCAGAGGTGGGGAATCAGGGGCGGGGAATCAGTGGCAGGGAATCAGAGGCCGGGAATAAAAGGCGGGGAATCAGAGCTGGGGAATCAGAGGCGGGGAATCAGAGTTGGGGAATCAGAGGAGGGGAATCAGATATGGGGAAACAGAGGCCGGGAATCAGAGGCAGGGAAACAGAGGCGGGGAATCAGATATGGGGAATCAGAGGTGGGGAATTAGAGGTTGCGAATCAGAGGCGGGAATCAGAGGCGGGGAATCAGAGGCAGGGAATCGGATGTGCGGAATCAGAGATGGAGAATCAGAGGTGGGGATTCAGAGGTGGTGAATCAGAGAAGGGGAATCAGAGGCTGGGAATCAGAGGCAGGGAATCAGACGCAGGAAATCAGAGGCGGGGAATCATAGCTGGCGAATTAGAGGAGGGGAATCAGAGTTGGGGAATCAGAGTCGGGGAATCAGATATGGGGAAACAGAGGCGGGGAATCAGAGGCGGGGAAACAGAGGCGGGGAATCAGATATGGGGAATCAGAGGTGGGGAATCAGAGGCAGGGAATCAGAAGTGCGGAATCAGAGATGGGGAATCAGAGGCAGGGAATCAGAATCAGAAGCAGGGAATCAGAGGCTGGGAATCAGAGGCCGGAATCAGATGCTGGGATCAGAGGCCTGGAATCAGAGGCGGGGAATCAGAGGCAGGGAATCAGATGCGGGAAATCAGAGGCCTGGAATCAGAGGCGGGGAATCAGAGGCAGGGAATCAGATGTGGGGAATCAGAGGCGGGGAATCAGAGCTGGGGAATCAGAGGCAGGGTATTAGAGTTGGGGAATCAGAGGCGGGGAATCAGATATGGGGAAACAGAGGTGGGGAATCAGAGGCGGGGAAACAGAGGCAGGGAATCAGATATGGGGAATCAGAGGCGGGGAATCAGAGGTGGGGAATCATAGGCAGGGAATCGGATGTGCGGAATCAGAGATGGGGAATCAGAGGCCGGGAATCAGAGGTGGTGAATCAGATATGGGGAATCAGAGGCGGGGAATCAGAGGCAGGGAATCAGACGCGGGGAATCAGAGGTGGGCAATCAGAGGCGGGGAATCAGATATGGGGAATCAGAGGCGGTGAATCAGAGATGGGGAATCAGAGGCGGGGAATCAGAGGCAGTGAATCAGAGATGGGGAATCAGAGGCGGGGAATCAGAGGCAGGAAATAAGACAGGGATTCAGAGGCTGGGAATCAGACGGGGGGAATCAAAGGCGGGGAATCAGAGCTGGTGAATCAGAGGCAGGGAATCAGAGTTGGGGATTCAGAGGCGGGGAATCAGATATGGGGAAACAGAGGCGGGGAATGAGAGGCGGGCAAGCAGAGGCGGGGAATTAGATATGGGGAATCAGAGGTGGGAAATCAGAGGTGGTGAATCAGAGATGGGGAATCACAGGCGGGGAATCAGAGGCAGCGAATAGAACGCGGGGAATCAGAGGCAGGGAATCAGAGCTGGGGAATCAGAGGCGGGGAATCAGATATGGGGAAACAGAGGCGGGGAATCAGAGGCGGGGAAACAGAGGCGAGGAATCAGACATGGGGAATCGGATGCGGGGAATCAGAGGCGGGGAATCAGAGCTGGGGAATCAGAGGTGGGGAATCAGAGTTGGGGCATCAGAGGTGGGGAATTAGATATGGGGAAACAGAGGCGGGGAATCAGAGGCGGGGAAACAGAGGCGGGGAATCAGAAATGGGGAATCAGAGGTGGGGAATCAGAGGCAGGGAATCAGATGTGCGGAATCAGAGATGTGGAATCAGAGGCAGGGAATCAGAATCAGAAGCGGGGAATCAGAGGCCGGGAATCAGAGGCCGGGAATCAGATGCTGGGAATAAGAGGCCGGGAATCAGAGGTGGGGAATCAGAGTCTGGGAATCAGAGATGGGGATTCAGAGGCGGGGAATGAGATATGGAGAATCAGAGGCGGGGAATCAGAGGCGGGGAAACAGAGGTGGGGAATCAGATATGGGGAATCAGAGGTGGCGAATCAAAGGCGGTGAATCAGAGATGGGGAATCAGAGGCGGGGAATCAGAGGCAGGGAATCAGATGCGGGGATTCAGAGGCGGGGAATCAGAGCTGGCGAATCAGAGGCGGGGAATCAGAGGTGGGCAATCAGAGCTGGGGAATCAGATATGGGGAATCAGAGGCGGGGAAACAGAGGCGGGGAATCAGATATGGGGAATCAGAGGTGGGGAATCAGAGGTTGTGAATCAGAGATGGGGAATCAAGGCGGGGAATCAGAGGGAGGGAATCAGACGCGGGGAATCAGTGGCGGGGATTCAGAGCTGGGGAATCAGAGGCGGGGAATCGGAGTTGGGGAATCAGAGGCAGGGATTCAGATATGGGGAATCAGAGGCGGGGAATCAGAGGCGGGGAAACAGAGGCGGGGAATCAGATATGGGGAATCAGAGGTGGGGAATCAGGGGCAGGGAATCAGTGGCAGGGAATCAGAGGCGGGGAATCTGAGCCGGGGAATCAGAGGCAGGGAATCAGACACGGGGAATCAGAGGCGGGGAATCAGAGATGGTGAATCAGAGGCGGGGAATCAGAGGCAGGGAATCGGACGCCGGGAATCAGAGGCGGGGAATCAGAGCTGGGGAATCAGAGGCGGGGAATCAGAGTTGGGGAATCAGAGGCGGGGAATCAGATATGGGGAAATAGAGGCGGGGAATCAGATATGGGGAATCAGAGGTGTGGAATCAGAGGTTGGGAATCAGAGGCGGTGAAACAGAGATGGGGAATCAGGGCAGGGAATCAGAGGCAGGGAATCAGAGCTGGGGAAACAGAGGCGGGGAATCAGATATGGGGAATCAGAGGTGGGGAATCAGGGGCGGGGAATCAGTGGCAGGGAATTAGAGCTGGGGAATCAGAGGTGGGGAATCAGAGCTGGGGAAACAGAGGCGGGGAATCAGATATGGGGAATCAGAGGTGGGGAATCAGGGGCGGGGAATCAGTGGCAGGGAATCAGAGGCCGGGAATAAAAGGCGGGAAATCAGAGCTGGGGAATCAGAGGCGGGGAATCAGAGTTGGGGAATCAGAGGAGGGGTATCAGATATGGGGAAACAGAGGCCGGGTATCAGAGGCAGGGAAACAGAGGCGGGGAATCAGATATGGGGAATCAGAGGTGGGGAATTTGAGGTTGCGAATCAGAGGCGGGGAATCAGAGGCGGGGAATCAGAGGCAGGGAACCGGATATGGGGAATCAGAGGTGGGGATTCAGAGGTGGTGAATCAGAAAAGGGGAATCAGAGGCTGGGAATCAGAGGCAGGGAATCAGACGAAGGGAATCAGAGGCTGGGAATCATAGCTGGCGAATTAGTGGAGGGGAATCAGAGTTGGGGAATCAGAGGCGGGGAATCAGATATGGGGAAACAGAGGCGGGGAATCAGAGGCGGGGAAAGAGAGGCGGGGAATCAGATATGGGGAATCAGAGGTGGGGAATCAGAGGCAGGGAATCAGATGTGCGGAATCAGAGATGGGGAATCAGAGGCAGGGAATCAGAATCTGAAGCAGGGAATCAGAGGCCGGGAATCAGAGGCCGGAATCAGATGCTGGGAATCAGAGGCCTGGAATCAGAGGCGGGCAATCAGAGGCAGGGAATCTGATGCGGGGAATCAGAGGCGGGGAATCAGAGGTGGGGAATCAGAGGCAGGGTATTAGAGTTGGGGAATCAGAGGCGGGGAATCAGATATGGGGAAACAGAGGTGGGGAATCAGAGGCGGGGAAACAGAGGCAGGGAATCAGATATGGGGAATCAGAGGCGGGAATCAGAGGTGGGGAATCATAGGCAGGGAATCGGATGTGCGGAATCAGAGATGGGGAATCAGAGGCCGGGAATGAGAGGTGGTGAATCAGATATGGGGAATCAGAGGCGGGGAATCAGAGGCAGTGAATCAGACGCGGGGAATCAGAGGTGGGCAATCAGAGGCGGGGAATCAGATATGGGGAATCAGAGGCGGGGAATCAGAGGCGGGGAAACAGAGGCGGGGAATCAGATATGGGGAATCAGAGGTGGGGCATCAGAGGTTGTGAATCACAGATGGGGAATTAGAGGCGGGGAATCAGAGGCAGGGAATCAGACTCGGGGAATCAGAGTCGGGGATTCAGAGCTGGGGAATCAGAAGCGGGGAATCAGAGTTGGGGAATCAGAGGCAGGGAATCAGATATGGGGAATCAGAGGCAGGGAATCAGAGGCGGGGAATCAG